>NC_087098.1:15504772-16116136 GCF_963855985.1 Ostrinia nubilalis
AAGCCGTGGGCGGAATACTAGTGAATAATAATATCACAAAACTCTCATGTAACAGTTGACCTAAATATGGGAAACGTGAATCGGTGAAGAGGTTAACAAGCCATATACTTAATCACAAAGTGATACATTATTACGAACTCGCTGAACACTCCAAATAAAATAATTGATCATAGATGATATGATTTATTGAACCTTGATAAAAGACCATTTCAGCTTACTTAAAGGTATTTACTTGTAACAGAGTAGTAAGTACTTATAAATAAACTAGCTGTGCCCGCGACTTCGTGCGCGTGAAAACCCGTTTTCGCAACATTTTTCATTATTGCTCTGCTCCTATTGATTGTAGTGGGATTTTGTATAGCCTATAGCCTTCCTCGATAAATGGGCTATCTAACACTGAAATAATTTTTCAAATCGGATCAGTAGTTCCGAAGATTAGCGCGTTCAAGTAAACAAACAAACAAACTCTTCAGCTTTATAATATTATAGTATAGATGAACTCAGAGATAAGTAGGTAGGTACTTATCTGAAAAATTTGTACAAATAGGTAGATTCCAATATTGGAGACCACAGAAACGTCCTTGACCCCAGTGAGTTGTGAACCCGCAACAAAAAACGGCGCTGCAGTCCTCAGCTTCCATGCCTATCCGTAATAAACGTAGGTATATGAGCTGTTTATTTACTTGGTTGACCTTGAATCTAATCTAAATTATTATAAGCACCTAAACAAGTTTTAGCAACATCCTTCAATTTAGATTTAAAAACGTTTGAAATAAATTTCGTCTAACAACAAAATGGTTTGTGGACTTCGGATATTTTTACACTTCCCTACTTATTTACAGGCAACGGCATAAAAAGGTAAACACTGGCGCACCTTATGTAGTTTTAATAGAGGTGAAATTTCTACAAAACTGTACAGCTTGATGTGCCACCTACATTACTCTAATAAGTACACTGTATCTCGATCGAGCCCTATCGTTCTAAAGATAAGTAATAGAAACAATACAATCTAATCTTAGGTATTCAAAATTATATGTATAATTTAATTCAATCTTATGCCAGTAGTTTTCCATAAATAAAGGCAAATAAATAATAGCAAAATAAATTTCTAATTCAGTAGATTTGTTTGAGGCACTTTTATTACATTTATAATAAGTTTTCTTGGGTTGAGTTGCATCACCTTAATAACTAACCGTAACTATAACTTTAACAGGAAATGTATGGAGTATGACACTTGAAGTTTGTTATACAGGATGTTGATTTCAATCATCGCCATATTTATTTAGGTTATGTATTATGACTTATAAACGCATTATCCACCAAAAAATAAATTACACACGAAAGTGGCATTTTTAGCAAATATTTTCCGTGCGACATGACTGTATTGTGCCCATTGAGCTACGCGGATCGCTCGCTTTTCGTGTCGGATAGCCTAATGAAATGAAGCCACGTAAAGAAGGTAGTGAATAGGTATTTTTCTTTGACTTACTAAAGTTTTATTAAAGTTCATTAAAAAAAATTTCCAAGTAAATTTTTACTGATTCGTGACCAGAATAAGCTACATAATCAACTCCCTAAATATGGCGAGGATTGAAATCAACACCCTGTATTTAAAGTAAGATGGTGCGACCCAGGGTTAGTCTTTTTATGCTAAATCTTTGCTGTGGAATAAGAGAATGTTCGAAGTACTTTGTAGAGGTAGCACTGCTTATGATTCCACTGTGGCGAAATTTGCCGACTAATGCTTACAATACAGTGCAAAATCACTTCTGAAATCACCATTTGCTTTGATTCAATCCGTTTGGCTAGACGTTTCGTAGACGTTTCCGTTTTGTCCGTCAAGAAATATGGCGGTTCAAGTGAGCATCGAAGATGGTATCCTCGAAGGAGAGCTGGTGGAGAACGAGTATGGCGGGAGGTTCTGTACTTTTAGAGGAATACCGTATGCGGAACCTCCTATTGGTGACTTAAGGTTCAAGGTCAGTATAATTTATTTTTTACGTTAATTACAAAGTTATGCTTATCTATAACTATATAACTATAAAAGCAAAAGGTCACTGATTGACTCACTCATCACGAAATCTCAGAAACTACAAGTGCTAAGAGTCAAATTTTAAATGGGGGTTCCTTTTAGAACGTAGGTGCACACTAAGACGGGATTTTGCAAAATTCAATCACTAAGGGGGTTAAACGGGATCCACGCGTACGAAGTCGCGGGCGGCCGCTAGTAATCTATATGTTACTGTAAAAGCTAGAATTGCAGTAAATCCTAAGATATTCCAGTAAAACCTAAGATCTACCAATTCCTAATGGTAAATGTCCCAAAATGTTTGCGATTCGAACTCTTACCACCATTTCGTTGGTAAATCTTAGGATTTACATTAATGGCACGGTAAATGTTGAAAAACAAAACATGTCATTACGTGCTCAGCGCATCGACTTGTGCATGTTGGTAGCTTGCCGCCCCCGCTACCCGCGCACCGTCTCCGCCGATCCGCTCGCCTCATTCGCTTGTTGGACACGTTTGAACTTGCACGATAATTTGATTTCTAATTGTATTTTTGGTGTTTAAAAGTTATTTGTGAGTAAAAATGAGTATGAAGCATAGATTTTATGAAATAATGGACGAGCTTGTGGCAAACAAGAAAGATAATAACTTTTATCTCGATAAGGACAAATACGCTAAGTGTTTAGAGGAAGTAAAAACTGCAAAGAACATTAAAAAGAAGGAAGCTGTTCATTACAGGCGTATAAAACGCTATGATATTTTGACTATAGGCGGCGAAGAAAAGCTAATTGCCCCGATGAAGGAAGATAATGGAGAAATCAAATATTATGTTTGTTACGACGATTTATTTAACATTCTCGAAGAAACGCATTTTGCTGTTGGACACGGTGGAAGAACAAGGATGCTCAAAGAATGTAACCGCAAGTATAATAATATTACAGTTGAGGCTATCATGACATATTTGAAATTATGCCAACCTTGTCAAAAGAAACAGAAGACTTTGAAAAAGGGTATTGTCATTAAGCCTATACTTCATAGTGAAATGAACTCACGTTGTCAAGTAGATCTCATAGATCTACAAACTAATCCTGACGGAAATTATAAATTTATATTAGTTTATCAAGACCATCTCACTAAATTCGTGATCCTTCGTGCACTTCAAACTAAACGCGCAACTGAAGTCGCATATCATCTATTGGATATTTTTACCACTTTTGGAGCGCCCAACATCCTTCATTCCGATAATGGTCGGGAATTCAGTAATCAAATAATTGAAAATGTATGCTCTATGTGGCCAGATGTTAAAATCGTACACGGAAAGCCAAGGCATAGCCAGAGTCAAGGATCGGTAGAGCGTGCAAATCAAGACATAGAAAATATGCTCAGTACGTGGATGGAAACCAATCAGATTACAAAGTGGTCAGAAGGCTTGAAATTTATCCAGGCCATGAAAAATCGAGCATATCATGAGGGAATCAAATGCTCTCCTTACGAAGCAATGTTTGGTAGTCCAATGAAAATGGGCATTGCGACATCAGCTATTCCTAAAGATATGATTGGACTATTAAAATCGGAAGAAGATTTGGAAAATGTGTTGCGTTCCCGAAAAAATGATGAAAATGTGATAGAACAGGACAAGGAAAACATCATCGTTGGTAATGAGTCAGAAGGAATAAAAAAAGGAATGAGTAAAAATGTGAACACCAAAACACAAGAAAAAGAAATGATTGCACTGGAACAGACAACAGAGAAACAAATAACCGATGATACCAATCTAACTATTAAAATACAAACCGATTCAGAGTCAGAAAGCGCTATTCAAGCTGAACAAGATCCAATAACAAAGAAGATAGAATCTATTCAAACAATAAGAACAAAAGCTAAATTTAATTTGGAAAACCAAGCTGAAAAAATGAAAACCATATCAGGTGATAAATATTCAAATGTGGAAGTGGGCCAAAATGTAAGACTGAAAGTACCTGATATTGACAGATCGAAAACTGACCCAAAAAGCATTATTGCAGTTGTGATAGATGTAAAGGACAATGAGTTTTACCAACTAGGTACCAAAATGGGAATACTAAAACAGCTTTACATCAAGAATCAGTTCGCCGCATGCTCTGAAGATTTTATAAAGATAGAAGAAGTTGTTACGGATAAAGAAGTGAGTCTCCGAGAAGTTGTCGGAAAATTGTCGTTAAGTGGAGGACAAGGATTCAAAAAATGTAATTGTCAAAAAAAATGCTCGACAAAAAAATGCACTTGCAGATCATCAGGATTACTTTGTAATTCTAAATGCCACAATAGCAATCCGTGTTGTAACAAGTGAAATGTTATTTTTAGGTACCTACCTTACTTATTAATCAGTTACATTTGATTGTCTTCTTTTTACTTGTAAACCAAATAATAAGAAAAATAATTATTAAGTTAGACTAGCATAAGTAAGCATTATGTTTGTATTTCTTTGTTAAATTCCAAATAGAGAACTACTGATTCAGTTAGATAGATATGATAGAGATTGAGATATTCAGAGATATACGTTGTGTTTTTTCAAAATAATTTAAATAAGTTGGTATTAGTTTGTACTTGTGTACCTGTTTTGTAATAGTTGATTAAAGTAAGTAATTAAGAATTACTCATTGTTTTATTCCTAAAACCAACATCTACCAGCTGACAGAGGTAAAACCTAGCATATACTGAATTCGTATGGTAAAAGCTCGAAAAAATCGTCGTATTTTCAGAAATACTTACATTTACCAACTCATGTCGGTAAATCCTAAGACTTACACTTAAATCTTAAGATTAACCGTAGTTCGAGCTTTTACAGTAACATATACATTTCTTATGTCACTAAACATAAAAATGTTTGTTGTGACATTGTTGCACATTCATCGCAGTAGATTTTAAATTTTATGGTACCACAGAATAATATTAAGTTGATAGTACACTTATAATCACGACTGCGTGTTGTTTACAATTAATATTATAGGAGGGCGGTAAGTATCAGCTTTGCCAGCTAATGGTGAGCCGCACGACGCGATACTACGTCATATCTACTACGTAATACTAGTTCTAAGAATTAATAGTTTTTGCGTATGGTTTTTATGACAGTTGTTCCTATAACTCCAAGATAGTTTTGTATTACCTACAGTTATTGATTTCTCATGCAAGAGACTGTATGGCTTTGATGAGAAAAATAAATTATGGCTGTCGACTTTTAACTTTTAACTCCTCCTATGTTTAATCTGATTAACTTCGTTGCGAGTCCAATAACAGTTTAACTTTCCCCCGGGACAAACTTGGCCTTCATGGTTGGTTGGGTTTTACCTGGCTTTTTAACCTGGCTACAGGGGAGTTGTAGTAGTGGGCACAAGAGGCAGGAATAGTCCCGTTAGGTAGCTGCTAAGGAACTGCTGCGAACCTTTTAATTTATGGTTTAATTCGTACCTGACTAACAGTCCAAGTATTAGATACAGTATAATATACCGTGTCCTCTCTCAAATGTGTATAAACATTGAGTACAGACAAACAAAGTCAAGGCCAGTGTTACCTTGACCACCAGACGATTATGCCAGACAGTTTAAAACACACATTTTTAAACGAATCTGTTTAAAAAATATTTTGAATGTAAATGTTCAAAAATAATGCAAAAAATAGTTGTTAGTATTTGCACATTTGTCATCAACATAACTGTATTTTATATCAATACCATTCAATGTATTAATTTTGGGCAAAAAATCGTATTATTATGTTACAACGACAGTATGTTACAGTAAGTTTTGGCTTTAAATGAAAATCTGTTTAGTTGAAGACGAAAATGAAAACCTACTAGATATTGTATGTGTGTATTAAATAATTATAGAAGTGGTATACTACAAAACCTTGAATATTTTAATGAAAGGACTAGTGACTGATAAAGAATAATTTTTATTTCAGCCACCCAAACCGGCGAAACCATGGAAAGGGGTGCGACAAGCCAAAGCATTTGGGCCCGTTAGCCATCAGTTTGATATCTTAGAAGCAAACTCTATAATAGGAAGCGAGGATTGTTTGTACATCAACGTCTACACCCCAAGTGTAAAGCCCAGCTCCCCTCTCCCAGTGATGGTCTGGATCCATGGTGGGGGGTACATGTGGGGCAGCGGCAATGACAACATGTACGGCCCGGAATTCCTCATAAGGCATGACGTCATTTTAGTAACTTTCAACTACAGATTAGGCGTTCTTGGATTCCTCTGTTTGGACACCGAAGACATCCCTGGAAACGCCGCAATGAAAGACCAGGTTCTTGCCCTCAAATGGGTACAGAAAAACATCAGTCGTTTTGGAGGAGATCCAGCTAACGTCACTATTTTCGGAGAAAGTTGCGGCGCGACTAGTGTTGGGTTCCAACTCCTATCACCTATGTCCAAAGGACTTTTTAAAAGAGCTATCATCCAGAGCGGGTCTCCTGTTAATTACTGGGCCTCAGCTTTTGCGCCCCGTGAAACTGGCCTGACTATAGCTCGCAAATTGGGATGCCTCTCTGAAGATGATAAGGAGCTATACGAGTTCTTCAAAAACCAGCCACCGGAAGCGTTTGTTAACGTAAGCGAATCTGCAACGCTATCCAAGAAGCCGTGCCAAACATTTCTGGGTGTTGTAGATGAGAAAAAATTTGGTGAAAATGAAAGATTTTTCTACGGAGACATCTTTGACGCTTTGCAAAACAATATAAATAAAGACGTTGAGGTTATTGTGGGATACACTGAACATGAAGGAGTATTGGCGTTTATTTTCAACTTGTGTGGTGATGTTAATAATTTCTTCAAATTTATAAATAACTATGTGGAAAGTTACGTTCCTAAACGCATGATGATTGAATGTCCATTGAAAGACCAGTTAGTTTTGGCGAGAAAAGTGAAACAGTTTTACATGAAAAACAAATTTGCTTCAATGGACACCATTGAAGAGCTGCTGCGATTTTTGAACATCGACTTTTTTATATTTGAAATAATATGTTGGGCCAAGTTTTGTGCGAAGAGAACTAACACTTATTTGTACAAGTTCACTTGCAAATCTGAACGCAACCAGTTAATGAATGTATTACGGGCGGTAGAAATCTTCAAAGATAACAAATCTTTAGTTTGTCACACGGACGACTTGCCTTACTTGTTCCCGGTTAAAATAACCAATCAGAAAATAAATATAAGCCCTGATAGTTTCAAATTAATTGACAACGTCACAAAGTTGTGGACAAACTTCGCAAAATATGGGTAAGTTTACCAAAACTTTTAAAAATATAGAATGGAATTTACGAGACGAATTACATTAATTCTGTTGATTTACCAGTCACTAACTAATCTGCGTCGCAAAATGTTTTAGGAATATATTGAAGCTAAATTTAAGACATTAAGACATTGCCATGTACGAGCTTTAAACCTGTTGCTTGTTCATACATGCATATTCATAAATGGAGACAGATTAACATGTACTTGGAATAATATGAAATTAATGTTTTAGACGTTATCTTGTCTTGTGTTATTAATGACTTTTAAACTTCATTCACGCCCACAAACGATGCTTGCATAAGTGAAGCAGCAAATCGAACGAACAGCGTTGAATAGAGCTTTGTGATTGGTTCATATGGCATCCTTTGCGTCTACGCGCAATGTGAGACCTCAAAGTAATGTTTGTGAATACGGGTGTTAGACACTCAGGTCGAATTTACACTTATTTTTTATATATTTATCGAAGTAAACATAAATACTTAGGCTGAGTTGCAGCACCTAACTTTAACGGTAACTATGACGATAACCGGTGCTTTTTGTATGGAGTTTGACAGATTTTTACGTTTGTCAAAGTTAAAGTAAAATGGTGCATGCAACCCACCCTTAGTCATTTTATGTTGTCAAATTTTGCCTCCGAGACCCGATGTTTACCAAGGAAAAGTTTTTCACTGAATTGCTCTTAATTATATAAAATTGTTTTGTAGGCACCCCACACCAGATGACTCTCTCGGCGTGAAATGGACTCCATTCACTACAGAAGATCAGGAGTACCTGGATATTGGGAACACTCTGGCTACCAAATCCCACCCGGAGCAGGAAGATGTGGAGTTCTGGGAAGACTTGTACCGGGAATATTTACCGCGTTGCATTGTCTAAGGATACAGCAATCGTAATCTATACTATCTATACTAATATTATAAATGCGAAAGTAACTGTCTGTCTGTCTGTCTGTCTCTCTTTCACGCCTAAACTACTGAACCGACTTCGATGAAATTTGGCACAGAGATAGTTTGAGTCCCGGGAAAGGACATACGATAGTTTTTATCCCGGTTTTTGAAACAGGGACGCGCGCGATAATGTTTTTCTGTGACAGACAAAATTCGACGAGGGCGAAGCGGCGGGCGGAAAGCTAGTACTAAATATTATTAAGATAAGCTAATTAAATATATTTTTTTTTCTATTTATTAGTGAAGTAGTTATTGGTCTGAAGGTTTTTATTTTCTTGGAATTGCGACTCATTTTGGACAAGCTCACTTCACAAATCGTGACGATGAGATCCAAAGTGAAGCACATTTTTTCATAATTATATTTTTTACCCTCCACGAAGAAGCTTGGCTTTCAGGTATTTAGGTGAAGTTTTTGTTGAAAAAAGTGCTTCGAGACTTGTACAGACAAATAATCATAAATACCATAATAATTACAGACTAGATGTCAGACTGGTGATCCACCATGTTTCGCCATGATGAAGGCATGGCAAATAATTTCAAAGATTAATGTCTTTTTAATCACTCCACTGTTTACAATGCCTGTGTGTTTATGTAAATTCTGTATAATTTGACATTGTCTATTGTCAGCGAATTACATTAGAATCACCTCCAGATAATAATATTAAGGTAAGTTTTAAGGTCAAGCCAGTAACTGTAACTGGTACACTTGCATATCAGTTCCCTGGACGTGCCACCAACTGTCATGTGATACGCTAAATGGCATGCCTGAGTTCAGCAAGATTAGATTTTTTTTTAGTATAAAAAAAATAAAGATTTTTGTGTTACAAATTAAATTGTTATCATTATTTTTTCCTACCAGAACTTCGAGACAAACAATTTCGGAAAGTGCTGAGTTTATTTGAAGTTTAATTAGGAATACCGGCATAATTACCTAAATACAAATAAGAAACAAAAAGCTAACGGGTTCTGTCACAAATCATCTAACCATTTATTATCTTTGTGCGTTAAGTAGTTAATTTGTTTGCCTTGTGGACAACCCTTGGACTACTTCGCAAGAAGCCCTAAGCCAGGCCAACCAACAACGTGAAAGTAAACAGGCAAGTAACAGCCCTAGCAAGACAAGGGTGACCTCTATATCTATACTCTGTGGTTTGAGAAGTGACACAGCACTAACTAAATAATAGCTTAGAATATCAAGGACGTTTGTAGAACAATTAAAACGCTGATCATGGAAGATTAAAACAGTAAAGTATCAAAATGTCGACACAATATTTTGTGATGTTAATTTTGACTCTTTTTTTATTATGGAAACAAACTTTCGAATGCTAGCTTAGTCGTTTCAGACAAATATCGTCCACTGCCGGATCTGGACTTCGACAACAATTTCCATAACGAAAGGCACTGCGCTGCCCGCATCCAGGTACGTCCCGCAACCTTCACCAAATTAGCTTAGTGTTTAGACATAACCTAAACCTTCTATAATATATAAATGAATCGCCTAATGTGTTGGTAAGCGCATAACTAAACAACGCCAGGACCAATTTTTTTTTGAAGTCCAAGGCACTCCAAGTGTCTCCTTAAACACTTGACATTGGCAGAATCACCGCGGCAATAAATCCGCGGGATAGTAAAAAAAAAAAGGCACTCCAAGGATGGTTTTCACGGCGAGAAAAATTCGAATATTTTCCGGGAAAACCCAGGGCGAAGCCGCGGGCGGAAAGCTATAATAGATAGATAGAATCAATTTATTTGGAAAATCTTATTGAATTAGCACTATGAGATGTCGATCCCGTGATAATTCACGCGCATCGGTTCACTGCGCCACTGCGCCATCGGGTCATAACCCAAAAAAAACCGTAAAGCTGCTTCTACTGGGGTGACCATTAAGTGGAGCGCCTCTGAGTCACACAATAACCATATTTGACAAAATGACACATAGATTTTTTTTTATATTTTTCTGATAACCAGCATAACTTACCTCAACACCCAGTTCCCGCTTGACGTTGCATTACGGGACACCCTGTATATTTAGATTAACCTTGAGGGAAGACCATTTCAGCTTACTTAAAGGTATTTACTTGTAACAGAGTAGTACCTATCGACAAAATATGAACTCAGAGATAAGTAGGTAGGTACTTATCTGAAAAATTTGTACAAATAGGTCGATTCCAATATTCGAGACCACACAAACGTCCTTGACCCCAGTGAGTTGTGAACCCGCAACAAAAAACGGCGTTGTACCTAGTCCTCAGCTTCCATGCCTATCCGTAATAAACGTAGATATATGAGCTGTTTATTTACTTGGTTGACCTTGAATCTAATCTAAATGATTATAAGCACCTAAACAAGTTTAAGCAACATCCTTCAATTTAGATTTTAAAAACCTTTGAAACAAATCTCGTCTAACAACAAAATAATTACGGGGCATTGGTGGATTTTTACAATTCCTCACTAATTCACAGGCAACGGCACAAAAAGGTAAACACTGGGGCACCTTATGTAATTTCAATAGAGGTGATTTTTCAACAAAACTGTACAGCTTGATGTGCCACCTATATTACTTTAAGAGAGGCTAATAAGTACACTGTATCTCTATCGTGCCCAATCATTCTAAAGATAAGTAGTAGAAACAATACAATCTAATCTTGGTATTCAAAATCATATGTATAATTTAATTCAATCTTACGCCAGTAGTTTTCCATAAAGGCAAATGAATCATAGGAAAATAAATTTCATATTCAGTACCTTTGAGGCACTTACAGCTTGAGCTTGTTTACACTGCGGCACCTTAGATTAATAAAACCTAGATGGATAGTCTTCATACAAACGCTTCGTCAAGAGTGAGGCAAAAATCTTATGTCATTAGTGTCAATTTTGTTGGGGAGTGTAGACAGTGAAGGCGATTTTCCCGAAAGTAGGGAAATTTTTAATACGTTTTTAATTATTTTATAATTAACAAAAACAAAACGCATCATGTACTTACTTATTTATTGAATTCAAAGTACCTACCTAATAACAATAAGATAAATCGACTTAAAAGTCTCGATTTCATAAAAAAGGAAGTGTATTTGTACGGCGAACAATTGGGAAATAAATTTTCTTGTTACTGGTATCATTCCCGTATTTAATTTTTGAAAGCCAAATTCAAGCAAAATACGCGTCGAATTGTAGTACTTACTTATGAAATGTAACACTGGTCACTTTCTTTCGTTTTTCTGATGTATTTTAGACACCCTTTCACAGCACAAACCGTTTTAATTAATTAAAATTCGTCGGACGTGTTTACCAATTTTTCACTTTGACAGTTCATGTGACGTTTACGGGTGAGCCGTGCCGGCTCCCTAAAAACTGCCTCACCTTTCGTGCACTGACTATCTATCTAGGTTTTATTAATCTAAGTGCGGCACCCATTGAGCTACGCGGATAGCTCGCTTATCGTGTCGGATAGCCTACCGAAGGAAGCCACGTAAAGAAGGTAGTGAATAGTTATTTTTCTTTGACTAACTAAAGTTAAATTTCATTTTCGTTATTATTATTTTATTATTATTTAAATATTTTTCTAAGAAATTTTTTTTACTGATTCGTGACCAGAATAAGCTACTTAATCAACTCCCTAAATATGGCGAGGATTGAAATCAACGCCCTGTATTTAAAGTAAGATGGTGCGACCCAGGGTTAGTCTTCATGCTAAATCTTAGCTGTGGAATAAGAGAATGTTCGAAGTACTTTGTAGAGGTAGCACTGCTTATGATTCCACTGTGGCGAAATTTGCCGACTAATGCTTACAATACATACAGTGCAAAATCACTTTTGAAATCACCATTTGCTTTGATTCAATTCATTTGGCTAGACGTTTCGGAGACGTTTCCGTTTTGTTCGTCAAGAAACATGGCGGTTCAAGTGTCTATTGAAGATGGTATCCTCGAAGGAGAGCTGGTGGCGAATGAGTATGGCGGGAGGTTCTGCAGTTTTAGAGGAATACCGTATGCGGAACCTCCTATTGGTGACTTAAGGTTCAAGGTCAGTATAATTTGTTTTATAAGTTAATTACAAAATTATGCTTATAATCTATACATTTCTTATGTCACTAAACATAAAAATGTTTGTTGTGACATTGCACATTCATCGCAGTAGATTTTAAATTTAATAGTACACTTATAATGAAGACTGCGTGTAGTTTAAAATCTATATCTACAAAAGCGAAAGGACACTGATTGACTGACTCACCCATTACGAAATCTCAGAAACTACAAGTGCTAGGAGTCTCAAATTTTTCATGGGGGTTCCTTTTAGAACGTAGGTGCTCACTAAGACGGGATTTTGCAAAATTCAATCCCTAAGGGGGTTAAACGGGATCTACGCGTACGAAGTCGCGGGCGGCCGCTAGTAATCTATACATTTCTTATGTCACTAAACATAAAAATATTTGTTGTGACATTGTTGCACATTCATCGCAGTAGATTTTAAATGTTATGGTACCACAGAATAATATTAAGTTGATAGTACACTTATAATCACGACTGCGTGTTGTTTACAATTAATATTATAGGAGGGCGGTAAGTATCAGTTTTGCCAGCTAATGGTGAGCCGCACGACGCGATACTACGTCATATCTACTACGTAATACAGTTACTAATTATTTACTAGTTTTTGGGTATGGTTTTTATAACAGTTGTTCCAATAACTCCAAAATAGTTTTGTATTACCACAGAATAAGTAATAGTACCACATTTATTGATTTCTCATGCAAAAGACTTAGTAGGTTTAATCGCTTTAGGCTGTTAATCGATTTTAAACTTTGAACTCCTCCTATGCTTAAAAAACTCATAAACCTTATTTTATTTTTGCAAATAGGCTTTTACAAAGTACTTTTATTGGCGGTCTAGCTGGCTGCACAGTAGTTGCAGTGGTGGGAACAAGAAGCAGGAATAGTCCCGTTAGGTTATTAGCTGCTAAGGAACTGCTGCGAACCTTTTAATTTATGGTTTAATTCGTACCTGACTAACAGTCAAAGTATTAGATACAGTATAATATACCGTGTCCTCTCTCAAATGTGTATAAACATTGCGTACAGACAAACAAAGTCAAGGCCAGTGTTATCTTGACCACCAGACGATTATGCCAGACAGTTTAAAACAAACATTTTTAAACGAATCTGTTTAAAAAATATTTTGAATGTTAATGTTAAAAAATAATGCAAAAATTAGTTGTTAGTATTTGCACATTATTTTGTCATCAACATAACTGTATTTTATGTCAATACCATTCAATGTATTAATTTTGGGCAAAAAATCGTATTATTATGTTACAGTATGTTACAGTAACAGTTTTGGCTTTAAATGAAAATCTGTTTAGTTGAAGACGAAAATGAAAACCTACTAGATATTGTATGTGTGTATTAAATAATTATAGAAGTGGTATACTACAAAACCTTGAATATTATATTGAAAGGACTAGTGACTGATAAAGAATAATTTTTATTTCAGCCACCCAAACCGGCGAAACCATGGAAAGGGGTGCGACAAGCCAAAGCATTTGGGCCCGTTAGCCATCAGTTTGATATCTTAGAAGCAAAGTCTATAATAGGAAGCGAGGACAGTTTGTACATCAACGTCTACACCCCAAGTGTAAAGCCCAGCTCCCCTCTCCCAGTGATGGTCTGGATCCATGGTGGGGGGTACATGTGGGGCAGCGGCAATGACAACATGTACGGCCCAGAATTCCTCATAAGGCATGACGTAATTTTAGTAACTTTCAACTACAGATTAGGCGTTCTTGGATTCCTCTGTTTGGATACCGAAGACATCCCTGGAAACGCCGCAATGAAAGACCAGGTTCTTGCCCTCAAATGGGTACAGAAAAACATCAGTCGTTTTGGAGGAGATCCAACTAACGTCACTATTTTCGGAGAAAGTTGCGGGGCGACTAGTGTTGGGTTCCAACTCCTATCACCTATGTCCAAAGGACTTTTTAAAAGAGCTATCATCCAGAGCGGGTCTCCTGTTAATTACTGGGCCTCAGCTTTTGCGCCCCGTGAAACTGGCCTGGCTATAGCTCGCAAATTGGGATGCCTCTCTGAAGATGATAAGGAGATATACGAGTTCTTCAAAAACCAGCCACCGGAAGCGTTTGTTAACGTAAGCGAATCTGCAACGCTATCCAAGAAGCCGTGCCAAACATTTCTGGGTGTTGTAGATGAGAAAAAATTTGGTGAAAATGAAAGATTTTTCAACGGAGACATCTTTGACGCTTTGCAAAACAATATAAATAAAGACGTTGAGGTTATTGTGGGATACACTGAACATGAAGGAGTATTGGCGTTTATTTTCAACTTGTGTGGTGATGTTAATAATTTCTTCAAATTTATAAATGACTATGTGGAAAGTTACGTTCCTAAACGCATGATGATTGAATGTCCATTGAAAGACCAGTTAGTTTTGGCGAGAAAAGTGAAACAGTTTTACATGAAAAACAAATTTGCTTCAATGGACACCATTGAAGAGCTGCTGCGATTTTTGAACATCGACTTTTTTATATTTGAAATAATATGTTGGGCCAAGTTTTGTGCGAAGAGAACTAACACTTATTTGTACAAGTTTACTTGCAAATCTGAACGCAACCAGTTAATGAATGTATTACGGGCGGTAGAAATCTTCAAAGATAACAAATCTTTAGTTTGTCACACGGACGACTTGCCTTACTTGTTCCCGGTTAAAATAACCAATCAGAAAATAAATATAAGCCCTGAAAGTTTCAAATTAATTGACAACGTCACAAAGTTGTGGACAAACTTCGCAAAATATGGGTAAGTTTACCTAAACTTTAAAAAATATAGAATGGAATTTCGAGACGAATTACATTAATTCTGTTGATTTTCCAGTCACTAACTAATCTGCGTCGCAAAATGTTTTAGGAATATATTTAAGCTTTTAAAACATTAAGACATTGCCATGTACGAGTTTTAAACCTGTTGCTTGTTCATACATGCATATTCATAAATGGAGACAGATTAACATTTACTTGGAATATTATTAAATTAATGTTTCAGTCGTTATCTTGCCTTCGTAATTAATACCATCAATATATGTAATGTTGACTTTTAAACTTCATTCACGCCCGTAAGAACGCACAGCGCGGCGTTGAATAGAGCTTTGTGATTGGTTCATATGGCACCCTATGCATCTACGCGCACTTGTAGACCTCATAGTAATGTTTGTGAATACGAGGGTCAGACACTCCGGTCGAATTTATGAAGTAAACATAAATACTTAGGCTGAGTTGCACCACCTAACTTTAACGGTAACTATGACGATAACCGGTGCTTTTTGTATGGAGTTTGACAGATTTTTACGTTTGTCAAAGTTATAGTAAAATGGTGCATGCAACCCACCCTTAGTCATTTTTATGTTGTCAAATTTTGCCTCCGAGACCCGATGTTTACCAAGGAAAAGTTTTTCACTGAATTGCTCTTAATTATATAAAATTATTTTGTAGGCACCCCACACCAGATGACTCTCTCGGCGTGAAATGGACTCCATTCACTACCGAAGGTCAGGAATACCTGGATATTGGGAACACTCTGGCTACCAAATCCCACCCGGAGCAGGAAGATGTGGAGTTCTGGGAAGACTTGTATCGGGAATATTTACCGCGTTGCATTGTCTAAGGATTCAGCAATCGTAATCTATACTAATATTATAAATGCGAAAGTAACTCTCTCTGTCTGTCTCTCTTTCACGCCTAAACTACTGAACCGACTTTGATGAAATTTGGCACAGAGATAGTTTGAGTCCCGGGAAAGGACATAGGATAGTTTTTATCCCGGTTTTTGGAACAGGGACGCGCGCGATAAAGTTTTTCTGTGACAGACAAAATACAACGCGGGCGAAGCCGCGGGCGGAAAACTAGTACTAAATATTATTAAGATAAGCTAATTAAATATATTTTTTTTCTATTTATGAGTGAAGTAGTTATTAGTCTGAACGTTTTTATTTTCTTGGAATTGCGACTCATTTTGGACAATCTCACTTCACAAAACGTGACGATGAGATCCAAAGTGAAGCACATTTTTTCATAATTATATTTTTTACCCTCTACGAAGAAGCTTGGCTTTCAGCCATTTAGGTGAAGTTTTTGTTGAAAAAAAAAGTGCTTCGAGACTTAATATCAAACCAAATCAAATCAAATTAGTTTATTGCAATTGTAGGTACATATAATACATTGACGGGTCTTAAATTTAAACGTGAATTGTTCAGCTACAATTTGCCAAGCAGATGGCGTGCAATATATAAATGGTTACTTAATACTAACCTGTTCATTTTATAATTTTACATGCAAACATTTTATGATCACATTTTTAATTTGTCCAGGAGGAATTCGTTAATGGAGTAGTACCTATGCCTTCTCAACCAGAAAGTAAAATAAGAACTGACATAATAAGAATCAGACTGGTGATGCACCATGTTTCGCCATGATGAAGGCATGACGAATAGATGTCAAAGATTAATGTCTTTTTAAACACTCCACTGTTTACAATGCCTGTGTGTTTATGTAAATTCTGTATAATTTACATCGTCTATTGTCAGCGAATTACCTTAGAATCACCTCCAGATATTAAGGTAAGTTTTAAGGTCAAGCCAGTAACTGTAACTGGTACACTTGCATATCAGTTCCCTGGACGTGCCACCAACTGTCATGTGATACGCTAAATGGCATACCTGAGTCCAGCAAGATTAGATTTTTTTTAGTATAAAAGAAATAAAGATTTTTGTATTACAAATTAAATTGTTATCATTATTTTTTCCTACCAGCGCTTCGAGACAAACAATTTCGGAAAGTGCTGAGTTTATTTGAAGTTTAATTAGGAATACCGGCATAATTACCTAAATACAAATAAGAAACAAAAAGCTAACGGGTTCTGTCACAAATCATCTAACCATATTATCTTTGTGCGTTAAGTAGTTAATTTGTTTGCCTTGTGGACAACCCTTGGACTACTTCGCAAGAAGCCCTAAGCCAGGCCATAGCGGACTGTAAACTAACATCGTGAAAGTAAACAGGCAAGTAACAGCCCTAGCAAGACAAGGGTGACCTCTATTACTCTGTGGTTTGAGAATAGCTTTGTACTTTGATGTTTGTAGAACAGTTAAAAGGCTGATCATGGAAGATTAAAACAGTAAAGTATCAAAATGTCGACACAATATTTTGTGATGTTGATTTTGAAACTCTTTTTTCTTACTCTCTCTAATGCTAGCTAAGTCGTTCGAACGTTTCAGACAAATGATGTCCACTGCTGGGTTTGGCCTTCGACAAGGATTTCCGTAACGACTGGCCCTGCATTGCCCGCATCCAGGTACTTTCCGCAACCTTCACCAAATAGCTAAGACAGAACCTGAATCATCATCATCGTCACCATTTTAGCCATAGGACGTCCACTGCTGAACATAGGCTTTCCCCAATGCTTTCCATGTAGCCCGGTTGGTAGCGGATTGCGTCCAACGCCTTCCTGCTACCTTTAGATGTCGTGTCGTATATAAAATATACTATACATATACCACGCTGCGCTTAACCTAAATAATAGATAGAATCAATTTATTTGGAAAATCCTAATGGATCCTATGAGATGCCGATCCCGTTATAATTCACGCGCATCGGTTCACTGCGCCACTGCGCCATCGGGTCATAACCCAAAAAGCACCGCAGAAGTATTGCGCATTCCATAAAGTGGGTGCATAAAAATGAGTGATAAAGGCTTGCATAACCGTAAAGCTGCTTCTACTGGGGTGACCATTAAGTGGAGCGCCTCTGAGTCACACAATAACATATTTTACCTCCAAATAAAACTCTGCTGTCATGACTGTAGTTATCGCTGTCATCAATTTGTCGATACTTATTTATTATTTAAAATTATTTGACTTTGATTTTGATTTCCATCATGGAGACTAGCATTTATTCGAAGGCTTTAAATTGTCACCTACAGCATAGATTTATAATCTTTGATTTGATTTGTTTAGCATAACAAACATATCAAACAGATAACGGGCAGCAGCGCTCTCTGAAAAACATCAATCTTTTAAACTGCGATCTCCAACCCGCCTGCCAAGCGTGGGGATTATGGCAAAACCCTCCACTATAGTAGAGGACGCTCAAAGTCCAGCAGTGGACTGTAAAGGACTGTTGATGATGATGATGATTTGTTTAGCAACCTAGTAAATGATCAATAGAATTGTAGTATTGTTTAAGTATGCCACCACACCTGAAAAGATAAATTCCTGTGGCGGAATTCAACAACACGAAAAGATTTTAGTTTCTAATTTGTATCATTTTTATGACGTCTAATATTGTGTGTTCGTGTAGTTACGAGTAAAGAATAACAACACGAATGGGAAACAATTATAATCTAAAAATTTGTTTAACTTTTTTATGCTAGACAAGGCAGGTATTTGACCGCAATCGCACCTGGTGTTAAGTGAGATACAGTCTAGGATGGTACATATCACATTCCTCAATATTCCACAAGAACCATAGTAACCCTAATAATACCCTAGTGTATGTAACCCACCGACCGCCTTGTAATCCCGCCGTAAACTCTATATTGCTTAATAACAGGCGCTCTTTGACGAACGGTGGGAATTTATGAGCACTATGAAATATGGTATAAGGCAGGTATTTTCTACCCTAGAATGCATCATGCATCGATCAAAATTAATCGCTTATTTAGGGCACAGAAAATAGGGTAAAATCTTTTACCTTTATCTTACTGACAGTTGCAGTGCAGTTCGTATCAGCCAAAATGACGTCTACTGCTGGACAAAGGCCTCCCCCAAGGACTTCCACAAAGACTGGCCCTGCGCTGCCCGCATCCAGGTGATTCCCGCGACCTTCATTAGATCGTCGGTCCACCTAGTAGACAGATAGTGGTAGATGATTAGTTTTCTGTCTAGTCATGAATTATCTGTTTTCTTTCTGAAATCGTCACTCGATTAAATCACTCGATATAATGTTATTAAGTGAGTATGAATCCACACTCAAGAGTAGTTTCAACTGTGAGTGCTCGGAATACTATAAAACTCAACAAAGTAAGAATCTTGCTTTGAGCTTCGTTTAGTAAAGATGACAGCACATGAAATTAAGAAGCACTGTGGCTTCTTATAAGTTATAAGAGGTGCCATTTTACAACCTAAATACTGTTGACTTTACATTAGTTTTTAACTCAGCATCAAGTAACAAAGTTCAAAAAGCACTCTGGCGTCTTAAATCTACACTAATATTATAAAGAGGAAAACTTTGTTTGTTTGTTTGTTTGTTTAGTTGTAATGGATAGGCTCAAAAACTACTGGACCGATTTTAAAAATTCTTTCACCATTCGAAAGCTACATAACTCACGAGTAACATAGGCTAAATTTTATTTTGGAAAATAATAGGTTCCCGTAAAATATTTGGGATTTTCATAAGACGTGGAAAAGCGCCATCTATCGTCATTGGTTAAAATCTTCTTGCGCCTGACAAACATTTTTGAGGTACGTAAATATTCATGAAGGCAAAGCTGTCAAATGCCATCTATCGACATCATTAGTAAATTAGTAACTAAATATTACATATAGGTACTATGAATAGCGCTGTTCGTAAATAATATTGAAAATTTAATAAATAAAGATATTTCATGTAACTGAACCATTCACTGTATGTACCTATTTGAATCATTCACTGTGTTTAAGCGAGCAAATCAAAGTGTTAATTAGTGACTTTTTACAAACTTCCTTGCAAATTCTTACTATGTGCCGCCATCTACCGAGATGAATATTAGGGTACGGTTCAGCGGCGGACAAATGGGATGGGCGCGTCGGCGATTGTAGTTAAATAGGATAAGAATTACCTACTTCGATTTATTTTCTGTATGTAATTTGTAAATTTTTTGGTAGGGTCTTTATTTTAATTACTTAGGTTGGTAGGTACTTACTTATTTGATTTTAATGATAATAACTATAGGTACGTATAATTTTAGTAGAAAGAAAGGTCATTGAATGACTAAGTGACTCACTCACTCATCACGAAGTCTCAGAAACTACAAGTCTCAAAAAAGTTCTCAGGGGTTAATGGTCTATTCCACCTGGCTTTGATCACCAAGATGATCAAAGTGGACCCCAGTTAAATTATTTTTTTAGTGTTCTTTGATCACCTATAAATAAATCATACCTCTGAATTGTCACATACATGTCCAATTTGTTTATTGCGGTTTTTAGAAAATATCAAAAATGTTACAAAACAAAATATGTAGTACAACAATTGGACATGTGACTATTCAGAGGAGGTGTGATTTGTTTGTAGATGATCAAAGGACACTAAAATAATAATTTAACTAGAGTCCACTTGGCTCACCCAGGACATCGTATCCGTGGGTGATCAAAGGCACAGAATAAATTCAAAGGACACTAAATTGTCGCTGTAAGTCCACTTTGATCACCTGGCTGATCAAAGCCAGGTGATCAAAGTGGAATACACCTTCTTTTAGAACGTAGGTAAAGCCTGGTCCGTGAGCACGTAGAATTTTGGAAAAAATTCTACGTGCTCACGGACCAGGCTTTAGTCACTAAGACGAAATTTTGCAAAATTCAACCCTTATGGGAGTAAAAAGGGGGTTAGAAGTTTGTATTGCAGTCCTCGGTTTTTAAAGTAAGAGACTTGAAAGTTAAAGTGTATGCTCACTATGATCTCTAGATATTGTGGAGGTGTACATATACTGTTCGGTACACTGTGGTACTGTGTACACATCGGTTTGCCGACGATATTGTGGTCATGGCAGAATCGTTGGAAGATCTTGGCACAATGCTCGAAGACCTTAATCGATTTTCCCAACAGGTAGGCCTGAGGATGAACATGGACAAAACGAAGCTTATGCCGAATGTCCATGTTGCGCCCTACCCAGTTTCAGTTGGGAGCTCAACTCTCGAGATTGTCGACAAGTAGGTATGTCTACCTCGGACAAACGATCCAGCTAGGTAGGTCCAATTTCGAGAAGGAGGTCAATCGTCGAATCCAACTCGGCTGGGCAGCGTTCGGGAAACTACGCAACATCTTTTCGTCCAAAATACCTCAATGCCTGAAGACTAGAGTGTATAACCAATGTGTGTTACCAGTGATAACTTATGGCTCGGAAACGTGGCCTCTCACTATAGGCCTTATACAGAAGCTCAGTTGCACAGCGTGCTATGGAGAGGGCTATGCTTGGTGTTTCTTTGCGAGATCGAATCAGAAATGAGGAGATCCGTAAACGAACCAAAGTCGCTGACAGCCCGACGGATTAGCAAGCTGAAGTGGCAATGGGCTGGGCACATAGTACGCAGAACTGATGGCCGATGGGGCAGAATGGTTCTGGAATGGAGGCCGCGTACCGGAAAACGTAGCGTGGGACTTCCACCTACAAGGTGGACCGACGACATCGTAAAGGTAGCAGGGAAGCGCTGGACGCAGGCCGTTTCCAATCGATCAACATGGAAAGCATTGGGGGAGGCCTATGTTCAGCAGTGGACGTCCTATGGCAGAAATGATGGTGGTGGAGGTGGTACATTTACTGAAAATGTATCATTAGAAATCAACTACGGGGGCTAAGGAGATAAAAGGAGGGTTGGAAGTTTATATTATGAAAGTCCTATGTGTTTAAAGTAAGAGAGTTGAAATTTAAAATGTATGCGCTATAGATGCTAAGAGCGGATTTTACGAAACTCTACCCCTAATGGAGTAAAACGAGGTCCACGCGTACGAAGTCGCGGGCGGCCGCTAGTTAATTATAACTAGGTAGATGCCATTTTGTTACATAGATACTGCTGGCTGTACATTAGTTTTAAACTCAGCGCCAACCACTTTCACAACTCCAAAACGTCAAAATAACAAAGTTGAAAAACGACGGTACTTGCGAGAATCATAGAAATTAATTACCCTCAAGTCTCAGGTGCGAGCACTCAGCCATCATCGTTTGGGCACTCAGCCTGGCTCCGTAGTGTACGAAACCGTCCTCTTATGTTCTGCAGTTTGTAGTAAGCAAGAATTTATTGCAGTTTGAAAACTTAAAGGACGACGTTATGCAGCAGGGTTCGTTGGCTGCGATTCTTTTGTTTATATTGATAGTTTTCTCGCTCTACATAGTACTATCTTCTATTGCTTTTCAAATATTTTCGTCTTTGCTATTAAAATACTGGATGGATATGCAGCTTGCATATCTAACATATTATATTCCATAATTTTATTTTCGCTCGAATTAAAACCATTAAATTGAAACCCCCGACATGTTATTAAATATAGTTGATCGTATATAGATGTTTTATCCGTTTTCATCCGTATGATCATTCCCAGATGATTTCATGTTTTTTTTTTTAGTTACAGAGTTCTTCATTAATTCAATCGGTTTTTTTTCATATACAGAGTAAATAAGTGAAAGTAAAAAATACTCAAGTAGGTAAAAATGGATTATGACCTAAAGCTTGGGTCCAAAGCTATTCAACTATAAAAATAGATTTAAAATGAATAGCAATCTATTCAAGTAATTTTCAGTAAGTCACAAAATGGCCAAACTACGAGCGAATATATTGCAACATGGCCGACCAATGTAATCAGCTGGGCTGGCAGTTTGGCCAAATTAATTTACAGCCTTAGGGACTTCGCCCCTATGTGAAGTAGTTAATAGCACATTTACACGAAGTTTCACTGGTTTATGAGTAATAAAATTCAGATTAAGAAGTACTTTTTGTGAAGTCAGACAATTTTTGCGTCATAAATAAGTTACCTCTACTTCGTTCGGTGTCTTTTTTCACGTGTCAATCTAAAAAAAGCTATAAACTTCTCTTTTGTTTAATAATTACTTTAAAAAGGTGAAGTAAAGAGTCTCAAGTACCCCAAAAAAGAGGCTTACAGCAGCCGTATATGGTTTACCTGGATACTGAAACCTGTATAAGGAAGCTGTATTGGAGTTAACAGCGATTCTTCAGCCCTTATAACTCTTAGGCTGGGTTGCACCATCTTACTTTGACTTTAACAAACGTCAAAAATCTGTCAAACTCCATACAAAAACACCGGTTATCGTCAAAGTTACGGTCAAAGTTAGCTGGTGCAACTCAGCCTTAAATGAGCACAAATTGTACAACGATTAGTTCTCATAATTATACCTAGTTCACTTTGTATTTTTTACGGTATTACAGTAGCATTTTAATGGAGTTATTACTGTTCACTAACGCTGTTTATCTGCTGTATGTTAACTTATTCCTAATGAAATAACTTTAAACAGACATAATAAGTACCTGTAACAGGAATGATGATGATACTTATTCAAGCCTTGTAAATTTAAACATAAGCATACCAGTTAGTACTTGGAACCTCCCACAAAAACCAGCATTCGAATCCCATATTTCATAAATAATAACATCAAGCATAACCACAGCAATAAGCGCCTGAAAACGCAAATTTATGTGCTGATATTTACGTCCTTGTGTCTTCGTAGATAAAGTTTAATGGGCGATTTTATTTTTTATTGCCGCGTTTCGCGAAGATATAACACCCTGTATATGCATATTTTTATGTTCGAGTTTACGACGGAAGTTTGGGAACGAGGTGTCTCTTGTACTTAAAGGTCTGTAAATCTGTGCAATGTTCGTACTTCCATACATGTTCATATCGATTAACATGAAAACTAGAAATTTCCAAAAAATCTAATAAGTTAGTAACCATCCCATTTGACCCCTGGTTCACTGGTCTTAATTTGTTGCTAATGACCTCTAGTACAGGGTTTCCCAATTTTTTTTTTGCCAAGGAACTCTAATTGTTTATACTTTTCCTAGCGGAATCCCCGTACTACTCCGCCCGCATGCCCTGCCCCTCCCTTGTGCGTAAACAAGTCGGTGCGAGCGAACAACGTCGGTCACGAAACGTGGGATAATATTTTTTACGGAACCCTTGCGGCCTTTCCACGGAACCCCAGG
This sequence comes from Ostrinia nubilalis, assembly GCF_963855985.1. Classification (NCBI taxonomy): domain Eukaryota; kingdom Metazoa; phylum Arthropoda; class Insecta; order Lepidoptera; family Crambidae; genus Ostrinia; species Ostrinia nubilalis. The sequence goes on from NC_087098.1 coordinate 15,528,966, forward strand.
GTTCCGCGGACCACCTTTCGGGAACCGCTGCTCTAGTATAATCCCTTTCAAGGAATAGGTCGAGTTTCCCTGTCACCCTGTATACCTACGTTATCGTTTTACCTATAAAATAAACTGCGCATACTAGCTCATATCCTGACGTATTATTTCAAGCAAACTCCTTTGTTTACGAATTACGCGAAGTTTTGAGCAAAAACTAGGAGTTCCTGGCCATCAATATTGAGCAATCTTCATAAAGCAGCGCAAACAACGCCGGGAATGTCCGGCAGGCGTTCGACGATCCAGCTACTAGGGCTGTCCACGCCAAATATAAACTTTAAAGCAAAAGATTAAAATTTTATCCAAAGATTGTACTATTTATTTATTCATTTGCATTAACATATTCAGCACATACAGATATACATGCATTCATACATTGATCCTGTGAGGGTGTAGCAAAGTTACAATCATTTAATACTTAGTTAACATCTAACATTAACAATTACAAAATAATGCTTAATGGTAATAATTTTCCTTAATATTAATATAAATTATAATATTATTTTGTACAATTATATACTATATATTTTATTATATTATTTATTAGGTATTATAGGTAGGATATTGCACTATATTACATTTTACTCGCTTAATAGTATGTACTATCAATAATGTATGCAAGAATGTAGAATATTGTTTCTTATACACACACGAAGTGTGTTTTACTGCTAAGGAAAGGATATCTTTAGATCCAGATCTAGTGGAATTTGTTTTCACATGCTTCTGATTAGATGTTTGGACTAGAGAGTGCAAAAATGCTGTCATGTAAATATCTGATTAGAAAAATTAATTACGTTCTATAAGGGCTCGTTCTCATGGCAATCCAGTTTTTCTGGATACAGTAATGCAGGGTTTATTTTTTCAATTACCTGATGCCAATGCAATTAAATATTAATTATTCAAACGTTACCTCAATCAGTATGAACTTTGCACCCACTCAAGTAGTTTTAGAGCCAATATTTAGCTCTCAGCCAATCCTCTGACAGCCCTAAAGAAGGGGACGCGCAAAATACACCGCGACGATATTACCCCGGGATGCAATGTAGCGTGAAATATTGAGAGGGTCATTGTCAGCGGCTCCCAAACTTCATGGCCCATTGTGCGTCACTCCGTGAACAAATCGCTTATTTATTTTGCGGCTGCACAAAGAAGTTTCGGCGATAGGGCGGCATAAAGTTATTGTGGAGAAAAGTTATCGTAGACGCAGAATGACAGAGTTTTGTCTGTTTATCTTGCACTTTTGACAGTTTTCAACTTTTACAGACCATTTGTTTGGATTATCAGGATTTATTGACAAAAACAAATGCTAGCAATATTATATCTAACAATGACAATGATGTATCGTTTATAGCCGTTATACAGTCGACAGAATATCAAATATTTTTTGTAAACTTGCATGTATTACCTAATATCTGTTTAAAATGCCACACTACTTAGTTCGATTGAATTTGTAATTTACATTCATGTCATTCATTACAAAATAATGAAAGCGATTCAAAATTAATCGGCATTGTATCTCTCTATCTTAACGACACATCAGCTATGCTGAGGCGTTCCAATGAAGTTTAGAAACATGTTTCCACTGCTATCGTTTGATCACCATTTCGAGCCAATAAAGGCATACAATAAACAAACGAAATTCCCGAACCGTAAACAAGCATAGGTCTGACAGTCTCGGCAGACAAAGGCTAACCTACATCTGAAACGAGGTATTTGTTCGCGACGTCGCTATATTGAACGAACGCTTCTGGCCCAATAAGCAGGCGGCCCAATATCATTAGCATACATAATGTCACATTTCAGACTCCGTTTGTATTAGCGAATTGCGAAGGGTCTATGAATTGTCTAGGAGGTGATTTGCAAATTGTTATTGATTCAGATTCTGGCGTTGAAGTTCTGGACGCTTATTTTGAACAATAGGTAGTCGACTTAAATTTAAAAGGACCTGGGTAGGCCAACGATCTGGTAAAGGTCGCGGGACGCACCTGGATGCGGCCAGGTACGGTCATTGTGAAACCCTTGAGGGAAGGTCTTTGTCCAGCCCTGAACATCATTTAGCTGAATGAAAGGAACGAACGAACGAAGTGAAAAGATACAAAACTAAGTAAGTAAGCAAGTAAGCACAATAATAGATTATTAATTTGTTTTCTGTCAGTCATCAACATCATCATTTCAGCCATAGGACATCCACTGTTGAATATAAGCCTCCCCCAATGATTTCCACAAAGGCCAGTTGGTAGTGACTCACTATACCTAGGCCTTATAACAAAGTTGCACAGCGTGCTATGGAGAGGGCTATGCTTGGTATTTCTTTACGAGATCGTATCAGAAATGAGGAGATCCGTAAGCGAACTCAAATCGCTGATGTAGCCCGACGGATTAGCGAGCAGAAATGGCAATCTGTCAGTGTTATTGTTAATTATTCTTATTCAATTATAATAATGATCAATAATTTTATAGGTATTGAAAACCTATTACATAGAAGATGAATCATTATTAGCTCTGCAATTTCGTTGTACACACAGTTCACAAACTTAATCCTTTAAAAGCAGCAGCGCTCCGTTACAAACTCGTTCGAGATAAAAACAAACTTCGTCAGTTTACGAAATTAATTAATCGACGCTCCTGCAATTTACATTTTAAGAATGTTAAGTATACTTGCTTGGCGTTATTTCATGTAATTATGATAGTTAAGTAGGTTATTAAGATTAAAACGTATATCGTTGTGTGCTATATACCATTCTAGAAACAGTTTTTCATTAAAATAAAGTAAAAGTGTTGTTTTCAAGTGTTCGAAACATTACCTATTTTTGAAATTAGTGTTTATTATAATTTTCTAAAGGTTTTGTTGATATTCAGATTACGAAAATAAGACATCTGTTTTAAACGAAGAAAATAAACTTAAACACATTTTTATATTTTTGATTGGAAAGTTTTTCGATGGAAACTTTCTCTATTCGCGTTTATTTATTCAAAACAAACTTCTAAATCTGGCGTTTCAAAAAATATTTCAAACACCAGACGATAAATCACCAAACTTTCGCCGTTGAAACTCAATATTTCGTTCGCTCATCGTTCGGTCATTCGTTCAGTAAAGTTTGAGGATCTATGGGTCCCTAGGCAGGGGCTACGGCAGCCGATCCTCGGTCATTTTGCAATACATTGTTTGTTCAAATTATACCACCCTCGTTCTCAAGAGACGCTGTTTCTGTTTGGGTGCATCTTCTACACAACTCGGCTCTTCACTAGAAGAAATAAGGACCAGTTTTGCACGCCTCATCGATAAATGGTTATTGTGATTTTAGACTTCTTGAAAGAGAAATAAAGGTGAACGAACTTTGAATTGTATGTGGGTGAAGCGGCCTTCTTTTGTTTACTATTCGGTTTTCGCTAAGATAATTTCAGTTCGAGCACCTTTACACGTTCTTGATATTAATTTAAGCCAGATTTTAAGGTATTTTTATGTCATATTAGTAGTGGCGTTGCAGTAGTACCTAGTTTAAGTAATGTATGTAGGTACGTGCTGTGTGCAATGTGCATGCTGTGCTTGCATCTAGTAGGATCAATCTAGGCTAAGTTAGTTACAATGTATTTTATACATATTTTATATACAAAATATTTTAATGAAATGAATGAATAATCGGAAAGAACTTTTCTATAACTCGTAAAATAAGGTGCTCTAGTAGTTGTAGGTATCTAGCGCCATAACCTACGCTAGATAGACAGATAGTACAGTGCACTGCGACTTCTGAAGTGTATCACCTAAACTATCAACAATTACGGAACATCATGGGGGTGATCCGGGCAGCCCTAGTGATGCTCTACCTCTGGGCTTCGTAATGACACTACTTTTTGGGACACCCTGTATCTAGGTACCCTATGGTTCAAATTATCAGTTAAATCTATAACCATTTTGAAAGCCCCATGCCATAAATATTGTCTGCTTGTTACGTCATGGTAGAGACAATTCAATTATTTATTCATATCTGCTAGCATTTACACCGTAGGTGCAGTCCCCTGGCTGGAGGATTCGCGAAATATAGCGTTTCATATGTAAATGTATTCACGGCCCTCCAAAGAGCTTTACTGGAAACACACGGGAGACTAAGTGGGGCGGGCCGGCGAAATAACGCTGCCCAAAAATAAATAAATCTCATGAGATTAACGCGTTTAATGCATGCTCTAGAAGGGTTAGATTAAAATTCAGTTTAGCAATTTAAACATAATATTATTACTGAAATAAAATATCTCTTAATTAAAGTTTGGTCAATTAGGCACATACTCGTAAGAACGTAAAAATATTTTTAAAAAGTAGCCCATAACGGGCTCTTTACATAGTATAATATCTCAATCTTTTGGGCTCTACCATCGCTATGAAACTGCTATGTGGAGACGCCAAAGTACATCTTAAACAACTAACTACTTACAGACCAGACATAATTATTTTTGTTCGAAAGATAATACAAACCGGAGTAGTATTGCTGTGTTATAGCAGTGCCTCTTGCCCTCCGAGTATCCACGGAAGACCAGCGTCGTGGTGTCCCTTACGACACCTCGACATGATGCTGAGTGGATACCGTTTCGGTGACACGCACATTACCTTCTCTCTTTACTTTTGTTAAATATTTTTGATTTGTGTCGCTGAATAAAATATTTCATTTTCATTTTCATTTTTTTCAAATCTAGATAGAAAAAGGAGGTACTATACGATGACAAAGCAATCTTTTTTCTCACTTCGTTTTCAATTCCCAAATTAATCAGTTCTCAGTTCTTTCATTTGTTCCATTACTCAGCTGTTCCGCAGTCACTCGCCGTGGCCTGAGTTAAGTAACGACCATTAATTTAATTTTCTTATTTTTAGACTAGCATTGTTAATGATTTAACACAATAAAGGAGGTGTGAGTAACTAGGTTGAAAGTGTGAATAAAATAGAGCTCAGCAAACATTTTTTTTTAAAGTTCAATAAGAACATGAAAATACGGGTTTATTAAACTTGGTAAATGGCAATTAGATAATGAACAGGCAAATCTTGTACTCATTTATTTATTTAGAAAGCTGCTTGAAGGCTTACAGAACTTGAAAGATTTGCTGGCGTTCTACGGATTTTTTAACCATTAACATTACTACTCACTCGTATCTTCACGTTAAACAAACTTATTTCAAAGCGGGCCCGTTCAAACTACTCACCCGTATGTCGTCGGAAAAATTTGAAAGTGGTTATGCAAAAATAACGATTAAACCGGACAACGCTAAATAAACTGCGTTTCATCTGAATGGCCTTTTTAAGCAAATGGCCTCTGAAATAATTCTTCATCCCACGTTCATATATGCTTGTATATAACTTTAAACACACTTAACATTTTTTCAGGATTGTTGCTGCTGAAATTCCATAATAAACGTGTATTATAAAATTTTTATAGTGTCATGTCTGAAATGAAATATTAGACTTAGATCGCATCCTTTATGATCTCCATTACATTTATTTTCTGTCGTCAATTGGTTTTAGGATTATTTGATCACATTTTCGGTTCCGTAGCCAAATGGCAAAAAACGGGACCCTTATAGATTCGTCATGTCTGTCTGTCCGTCCGTATGTCACAGCCATTTTTTTCCGAAACTATAAGAGCTATACTGTTGGAAACTTGGTAGGTAGATGTATTCTGTGAACCGCATTAAGATTTTGATGCAATAATAATAAAATAATAATAAATATTGGGGGCTCCCCATACTTAGAACTGAAACTCAAAATTTTTCTTTCATCAAACACATACGAGTACGTGTAGGTTTCTGAAATATTTTTTTTCTAAACCGAATAGTTTGCGTGATAGACGCTTCCAAAGTGGAAAAAAGTTGGTCCCCCCCCTCTAACTTCTAAAATAAGAAAATGAAAAATCTAAAAAAAAACATATAATGTAGGTAAATTACTATAAAAACTACCAATGAAAATTGTTTCGAACGAGATCTAGTAAGTAGTTTTTTTTAATACCTCGTAAATCGAAAACCGCTTATTACCGCGTAATCTTTCATACAAATAACTTAACTTAAAAAAAAAAAAAATAATTTCATAAATCAATGGTACGGAACCCTTTGTGCGTGAGTCCGACACGCACTTGGCCGGTTTTAATTTAGAATAAGAGTGTTGAATTAACTATCTAGCTGACCCGGCGAACATCGTACCGCCTATGCTAATCAGAAATAGAGTAGAATTTTTCAATTCAAATTTCAAATTGAATACAAAAAATCAAATCTTTTCTCTTTATGATAAGCTTTCCTGTGTTATTAGTAACTAGGTACGACAAGGTCGTTTTTTAAATATTATTATTAGTTCTATTTCATTTAGGTGCAGATAACATTATAATTAACGGATTCTAAACCTAACTGAAAAGGTTTCACAAAATGTTATACTACTCAAAGTGAGTAGGATAAAGTTAACGACACCGATATCCATTGTAACACAATCTAATCCACCAAAAAGTGTTCTATCACCATGTTTTGTTTTTAATTAAAAAAGGAAATTCGTCTGTTACGTGACACGCGTCGTAAAAACCTGCTAGGTACGTTGCTTTCAATCTTATTACCCTCAGGCTATGTGTTTTTTTACAGCAAAGCTGTCGATCGATTTAAGATCTCTTACAGGGCAGATAATAATATGTACAATCCTAGACTGCATCTCACATAACACCAGGTGCGATTGCGGTCAAATACCTGCCTTGTTATGCTTAAAAAAACTGCGAAATAACAGTGCTGAAAAGTACCTAATCGATAAAATTACACACTATCGTTATCAAGCTAGATTGATGTAAAATGTAGACCCAGTACCAATATTAAGTACGTACCAAAAATAAATAATTTATGTAGCTTTAACAATTTACTTAACTCAGTTTCAACCAAAAAACCCAATTGATATAGGCATTACTCTTATCCCAGATTTTTCAAATGGCAGTTTTTGTCACAGACAGAGAAAATATTCACCTGTAGTTTTACCATGAGTTTACTCAAAACACATCCGCGAACGAGTGCGTAAAAAAATTGTGAAGATTTAGTTCTTGAAAGTTACATCTAGTGACGCTGTAGAGTCTGATAAACGTTGCACCAGCTGTGTTACTTTTGGACTACCGATACCTGCCTACATTTTAATGTCGACGCACCCTAGCCAAAGGCCCTCTCTCGGGGCGGTCAGGTGAGGCAATACGCATAAATTCGATTACTTTTTGCAGTTGTCCAAAGATACTCTATCGCCTTGGACTGACAAGAGAAAATATTCACCTGAACGTTGCACTAGCTATGTTACTATTCCATCGTGAGCCGCCTCTGTGGTCTAGTGGTAAGACCACCTGCTTCAGACGCAGTCCGGGTTCGATTCCCAGTGGGGACAGATTTTTCTGTTAGGTTTGGTAGGTAGGACTTGTTCTAAGTCCGCCTGGCTAGCTATCACAATCTTACCTAAGTCTGTCACCATAACAATAATGTTAACAGCATTGTTGTGTTCCGGCAGTTAGAGGTAAGATAGCCAGTTCCTCCGTGGTTGAGGATTCCGGGTGAAGCTCGCTTCCACCTTCAGCCATTACGGCCTTACCATCAGGTGAGATACAGGCCAAAAGCTTCCTCGTTGTGGATAAAAAAATCGATACCATTTGTCGACGCACCCTATCCAAAGGCCCTCTTTCGGGGCGGTCAGGTGAGGCAATACGCATAAATTCGATTAGCGGTTGACCCTCACAGGGGTTGACTAGTTTCGTACACTAGTTGTTACTTGCGGTGTCTTCTGGTTTAATGTGAAAGTGCTGGAACGTGTTTGTACCTTTAACATACTGTATTTCGTAAATTAATTGATTTTTGACAAACAATCCGATTTAAGATGCAAGACGTTCGAAACTTTAGGTAGAGTTGAGTAACTTTGTATGAAGTTTTCCGCTACTTACAGCTTAACTAGTGGCGTGTACTGAAATACACAACACGAAACAGTAACTCTGATGTTAAAACTAGGGATCAGTTACACCATCTTACATTAACGGTAACTATAACATTAACCAGTGTTTTTTGTATGGGGTTTGACACACTTTTGACGTTTCTTCAAGTGAGATGGTCCTATGGATGGATGGCCTAGGACCTTATATACCTACTATAGTTTCAACCCCAGATATGAACACAGAACAATAGAGTAAGAAGTATTTTTTTTAATTTAGTCTGTAAATTCTTAATAGTAAATTTACCTTTGTTGGATGAATCCTTTTCCACACAGCAATGAAGACACGCACCTCGATTCAAGTACCTGCAATAATAAAAAAATACATTTATAAAAAAATCCTTGCACCCAATAGTAAATTTTCTCCACTTTAATCAAGGCTAAGTCTCACCACAGTCTATTTATCCTATAATGTTGTGAAATTCCTTTAGAGTTTATTATTTAGTCTATACGAGCAAGTGCATTACACTTTAAACCCTTACAACCCATTAATTTGGACCTTTACTCTATTTTATAGTTCACAAATTAACTGTTAGCTATAAAGGGTTGTGGTTTAATCCCTTTAGAACTTGTATATTATTTGAAATGCGTAGTTCATTCAAAATAAATTTTGTTTTGGTTTCAACATTGCTTGCGCTTGCATGTTTTTCATTTTAAACTTAACTAATTTTTGGGCTATCTAGCAACGTATCAAAATGAGCGAGATTCTAAATTAAAAGAACTTCACAGTCAGTTTAATCTCGATCAACATTGCTGGTTATCTAAACGTTAAACATTTTTAAACTTTAAGCATCATTTCCCCTGGGTTCAATGAGGATGCCCCCCAAATACCCTGGAAAACTGTCCCCTGGGCCATAAAGGCAGAGTCAATAACCTCAGCACGTAAGGCAGGGGATTACGAAGCCCTATACGCTGATCGTCTAGGAACTAGCTCGTGCGATGCTATTTCAAGAAAAACATTTTTAAAGCGGGTGACGTAAAGTTGGACGGACAATTCCGAGCCAAATAATAATATGTCCGATATAAACATCCTAGCAAATCTCCCCAATTGAAATCACAGAAATTGAACAAGTAACCTATTTTAAAGTTTTATTTTAACAAAGCGCCTCTCCTCACCTCTAAATATAAATATATGTATAATATAAATATCCTTGGACATTTTACACTGCACTTCTAGTCCTAGTAATTAAGCAAAGCTTGTACTATGGGTAGGTACTAGACAACGGATATAAACATACTTAAATACTTTTTTTTTGTAAATACATACTTATTATACATAGAAAACACCCAGTCTAATACAAACAAAAATGTTCATGCACACAAATGTTTGTACTGTGCGGAAATCGAACCCGCTATCTCCGGAATAGTAAATCCGTTTCGAACCACTACACCAAACGGCCGACAAATCGAACCTATTCACCCCCAGATAGGTGCTAAGTCTATATTAAAAAAAAAATGGCTTAGCTGAGGAACACAGTTAATTTGCAAGTCCAATAGTCAGTCGCTTTCAATTAAATGCGAGTAGAGATAGTGAATTCAAAATTGTAAAAGTCGCTATGCGCTTGGTGGTAGCGTATTTACATACCGTCCTATGTGTCAGTTGGATGTCCCTTTTATACAAGGTTTACATTCTCCACCATTTAGCAGCCACGCAGATTAGCAAAGCAAGTTTCATTCGGAACAATTTTATTTGCACTCGTTTTATACAGTCTCGCTACTATCTCACAATATTTGCTCTGAGCTAAGCGCAAGATAAATGCGAAAATTCAACACAAAGGACAAATCCCACCACAGTCGAGTGCTGAAAAAGGTTTTTCAGGGTTTTTCAGTCCTGTTCAAACCCCGCTTCTATTTGAGGGGAGCGAGTAAATTCATTTCTGAAATTAAAAGTGTTAATAAGCTTACTTAGCGTAGGATTCAACGGACATTTTTCTTGTTATTTTTAGCAGCATTCAAGAAAACCAGAGCTCTTTCGCTTTTCAGACTTCCTTACCCAAAGGGTTCCAATGGAGTGCTATTACTCTAAGGCTGGGTGGCACCATCTTACTTTAACAAACGTTAAAAATCTATCCATGGCACCGAATTGCAAACATTTTTCTATGTAAGACAACGCAGCGACACCGTTCCGGCGCAACCCATAGTGTGATTTCTCTCCTAATATGCCTCCATGAAGAACATGCATGAAATAGTATAAATCCTTCCACCAAAGACATCATCATCATCATCATCATCATCATTTCAGCCATAGGACGTCCACTGCTGAACATAGGCCTCCCCTAATGCTTTCCACGTTGATCGATTGGTAGCGGCCTGCATCCAGCGCTTCCCTGCTACCTTTACGATGTCGTCGGTCCACCTTGTAGGTGGACGTCCCACGCTGCGTTTTCCGGTACGCGGCCTCCATTCCAGAACTTTGCTGCCCCATCGGCCGTCAGTTCTGCGTACTATATGCCCTGCCCATTGCCACTTCAGCTTGCTAATCCGTCGGGCTATGTCAGCGACCAAAGACATATCCAAATCAAATACGGAACAAAAAGCTATAATCGATACGGCCATTAAGATTATTGAAAACCCCCTAATTCATCAAGAAAAAGCCGTCATAAAAGCCGCCTATAAACCGTCTAATTAAAAAGAAACGCCGATCTAATCGAAGGGCTATAAACGGGCATGCAACTGATAGGGCAGGCTACTCCCGCGTTGGTCACGCTAGGGCCAGCCTTAAGCGATAAGGGTAGAACCGGAAGAGCAGTAACAATGTGCTTAAGTAAACAAAATAGGGAAGGTTACGGTGATATGGAATTCAGTAGATATAGATAAGCGTAGTTCACATTATGCACAGTTGACAGCATTGAAAACTTTACATTTTTGTTGCAGAATAGCCTGTATTGCAATGGGGTAAGACTCCATCGAATTCAGCTTGATGTGCTGTCGTTCGTGCACAAGATCATTGTCTGTAGCTGTATAAAATAAACCACTCAAGTGAAATAAAATAACAAGTTGCAAGAGAAAAAGGCCCTAGTTGCACTGGAAGAAATAATAGATATTCATAGTTCAGTTTCAGCCATGTAGTCCCAAGTAGCAATTGGTATTAATGGTAAAATCTTACTTGTCTTAACTCTATCTAAATTTACACTTAAGCTAAAACCAAATAAACTTAGGATAGAGATTTCTCTCTTTAAGAGTTTATATTCTTCATCGAGCACTACTTAAGCAAATTAAGAATATCCAAAACCAAGTTAAGTATTCTTGAGATAATTTGGTCTTAAGTTATTCTTAGCTTAAGTTAATAAAATCTTATTTTACTAAATTATGACTTTTTGTATGCTCACTTAATACTAAATAGTATAGATGAAGTATTATTTAAGTGTTGCAAAGTAAATAAAGTATTCGTAGATTTACTTAGGACTCTTTAAAGACCATTGTCCTAGAAATAGTTTTCTGAAGATTAAGTTAATTACTTTTTTACTAGAATTAATACATTTAGAGAAAAAATACACTTAACGGGACGATTTCGATAAAACAGGATCACGCCTATTAATTCAAAGTAATGCACGCCCGCGGCGTGCGCACCTTATTGTATTAATCTTTATAAGTAAATTATGCTATTACTTATAAGTAAACTCCAAATATGATTGACTAAAATATTGTCTAAAATATTTTCAAAATTGTATGGTAAAGTTGGGTACAACATGATTATTATACAATGGAGTAGTTTCGTGATGTTGAAAACATTAGATTTAACTGAATGGAATTAAAATATAGACCAAATAAAAAAAGCCGTTGAAGTTATTTTTGAAATCCATCAAGAAATGGCTGAGAAATTAATTATTTAAATTACCTCCATATTTTTGCGTGGAATTAAACATAGGCGGTGCCGTAACGTCAGGCCACCTGTGTGCTCGCTAGTGAATACGTCAAAAATCTTTATGAAGATTTTGTTTCTTGAAAGTAGCCGCTAGGGGCGCTGCACAATATGTCATACAATTAATGTCATTTTTTTACTCAGTCGCTAGCGAGCACACCTAACGTAAACTCATGGTAAGCACACTGTTCAAGTTTCAATCACCATGCTTACCACCTCTAACGCATTGTCGAGAGTGACACTATAATGTCAAAGTCTTCTTCTTATTTTTATATAATATGGTCAGGTCTTGGATATGTCAAAAAAGGTTACACAATTTTACTAAGAAAGAATCTTGAGTGACCCTGGCTGAAAAATTAAATACTACTATAATTAAAAAAAAATGGATCTGTCAACAGCACTGGACCTGTGGGTCTAGACAAAGTGCAAATTATAATCGCAAACCAGTCGAAAAGTGGTCAAAAAGCCCCTTTTTTGTATGGAGTTTTGACGGATTCGATTTTCGATTCGATCAAAAAGAGCGTTTTGTCTAGGGGGGCAGGGGTGATTTGCTGTTTGTACTCCGAATGACTGTCGTGATTACACCGATCAAAATGGCGCCAATATTTAGCCCTATAACTTTTGTATTTGTAGAGATATTTTCAGATTAGAATTACAGAGTTCAAAGAATACTTTACGAAATATGAGGGTGGTGCAATTTACCCGCCAGTACAATATACCGAACTTTCCCCTATATGTTATAAATTTTCGACTTCCACACGGACAAAGTCAAAGGAGAAATCATGTAATTAATAAATAAGTTAGTAAATGAATTGTTCTCTACTGTATAGCAGCACCAATAATTTAGCAAGACTAAGACAGAATGAAAACTATTTAGTTTTAACTCAATAAAACTAAAGGTCTACTTGATACCACATGCACTTAAGTAATACTTCATCAAGTGAATTTTAAGTGTAAGTTAAATCGAATGTTTCCAAACGAATACTATGTAAAGTATATTTTGACGCAACTCTTTCTTAACTAAACTTACAAATTCAAAATCTTCTATACTCTTGCTACATTAAGACAAATTAGAATTACCGCCATTATGAGCTATGTGTAACAAAAAATAAACCAGAAATTAACCAATAATATCATAACAAGAGGACATTTAAATTGAAGTACGTCTTTGTTACACTTTTTCTAGTTGCATAAATGTCTTAGAACGTTTGCATAAAATAAAATATAATTTTATAACCTCAAAGTTTTCTTTATACAATGCTATTTCGTAATATTTTATTGATCTTATTAGGTTTTTTTCAAGGCCCTCCTGTTTTATAACATTATCCATTGATTTTACACGAGAAACCACAATGCGTTTTATATTTCCTATGCAAAAAATGACATTCACGGTCATTTCTAGACATAATATAAATTAGTTATTAAAATAATTTAATCGCCATTTTCATTAACCTTTATCTAAAGTTAATTTAGTGTTAAAGATCACAATGTTTTCTAAATTAAAGTTCCTCTTTAATAAAAAGTGTCTTACATAGTTCTTCATGAAGTTAAATAAACCTTAGCTGTAAAAATAATTATTAGTCTTAAATAAGTATTCAAGATATCTTCAACTCTATTTCCTTGTCTACAGTCATACTACTAGATATCTTATAGTACTTGTTTAGAAATTCTTAAAACTACACTCTTAATTAGGTTTTAAGTCTGCATTAAGCGTTGTCTTAACTGTGTCTCTTTGATTTCCAAAGGATTGTGCCCTTTTTTGCTTACCATTGTCTTGGGGGATAACTTCAAGATTCCTTGAGTGCGACTATTGTCTTGGCCAAGACAACGGCTGGAATTAGGCTACTAGTCTTCAAGATATCTTAAATGCCTTATGAAGATAATCTGTTGCTACTTGGGGTCTCCATACCAAACCCATAACGACATTTACGACATAGTCGTCAACTTTTCACTAGAAAGAGTTCAAGTCGTCGACTTGATTCTTTAGAAATAAAGCCGCCGATATCAAGCTAGGGTTTGGTATGAACTTATGTAGAGTCTTTTAGATTTACGTAAACAATACAATGTATTCTAAAAACACCTATCTACCTTTGTATCTTTTACAACACATTAGTAGTATGTCAGTTATTTGTCTAACAGAGCCAAAATTGAAAGTTATGTCCGGTGGCCTCCCCTACAGAGAAGGGAGCGTCATCGCGTGACCAGCCCGTAACTAATTTTTGATACGATGTTCCACACAAAAGACGGTTTTAATAGGTTTTTCCGATATTTACCTTTTCTCAAAGGTGTTGAGGTAAATAGAGCGGCTGAAAATGTAACAATCCAAGGTCGACTCTGAGCTAAAGACTGTAATGTAATTTTAGTATAAATAAGTAAGATTTGATGGTATTGCTGGAGAAAATAATAAGGTTCATAATTCCAAACCCTAATAGGTATGTGTAGCTTATCAGAAAAAGCCACCAAAAGGCCGTAACCTATTCCTGTCTAAAGAGAAATATTGTTTTCAAGATTTTATTTTTTATCTAAGGTTGGGATATTTGAAAGCAAATAATATTCCGTCTAGGTCCCTAAAAGTGTCTGTTTAGCAGTCGTCTCTATCTGTAAGTTATAATAACTGGAATGTGAAAAAAGAAAACAACAAACAGTTCATTCAGCCCAATTGCCACGTAATTAATGATCCATCAACGCTACAACTGGACCATTAGGTAACATGAGACATCCGAAAACTCAACATGAGAACATCTCAAAGAGCGTCAGACGTCCCAAATTTTATTTTACTGCCTACGCGTAAGAGCCAAAGCACACGATGCGTTGCGGCGGCGGTACGACGCCGGAGCGGTGTCGCTGTGTCGTCTTACAAAGAAATGTCTGTGATGGGCATACGAGCGGTGCGGCGACACGACGGTGAAATCTGCGGTGCGGCGCCGCAACGTATCGTGTGCTTAGACTCTTAGGCGTCCCAAAATTTATTTTTCTGCCTACGCCTAACTTTCCGCGTCCGGCCATTACGTCGGCTATTTATTATATTTATTACATTATAATTCCGGCGTCAATGAGCCGCGCTATTAATCATTCGGGTCATTCATCATCGCCCCTCGGCGCGTTTACATATTTTTCTGGAAACTCACTCTTTAGGGACGCTCGAGCCCCTGTCAGACGTGTGGCACCTCTGTGTTTTGTTTAAGGTAGCAATTAATTTTGTGTAAGGGCGTTCGGTGCTTTTTTAATAACGAGATTAGAGTGGTATTTCAAATTATACTTTACATGTTCGAGCTTTCATTTTTGTCTCTTTCTAAAGTTTTGAATTTGAATAGGTGTAGGAATACGATGGAATCCATAATAAACTGACATTTTGATAATATTTAGCTACTCGTATTTTATTTAACACACTGTTTAATCAGCCAAAAACGATTCCTATTTTTTGGCATTTTATGTTTCTTGCTGATTTAAAAAAACAAATAAAATTGATAAGCTGCGTTATAAAATGATGATAATAATTACTTTCCTAGTAATCTACAACAACTACTTAGGTACATAAACTTGCCAATCATCGCTTAAAGCCTTAATACTCAATGTAGTTATCTCTTTGTACTTTTCAAACCTCAACCTTGGGACATTTCCAAAGGAAAGTATCTGTAGTGGAGTCCCCACAAATGTAGTTTCAATGACTCGAGCAAAGAATGCCACAATAGTGGGAAGATGGCGCCCACAAAGGCTGAAAGGAAGGGCATTCACATTAGCCGATGTTAAGCTTTTGAATTGAAAATGATAATAGAACTAGTGTCGTTATAGCAAACTAGTTTATCGATTATGTAATCTACAAGCGCTGATCTGGTAGGGCCCAAAAGATTAGGAGACATGTAGTAGAGTGCCCCATAAGGGCTACCATATTTATTATTTTTGACGTCCATAAGTGCCTAAATACTGGTCAAAATTTAATCATTATTTTTGATTTGATAACTTACCTTACTCTTATTGACTCCTGTGAATCATAATACATTTATGTAGACAAATCGAAATAGCAATAACTCTAAGAATAAGGGTCTTAGTACACTACGACTTTTCTAGTTTGTATTTCGGATAATACGGACTATAATGTGAATATGCATGCTGCATTAAGTTTAAAGTTTATCGCGTTTGTCTCGCTGCAAAATTGCAGTGTGTAAAGGGCCTAAAAATTCTTACGATTCGCACTAATATTTGTGTATTCCTAACCGTCCTGTACCCAAACCACCAGCTTATTAACCTGGCATAATAAATACAAACAAATTATTTATACTTAATGAAACGGACGTTTAAGGATTAATTGAAAACGTTATTCAGTTTCAAACTGCGGAGCTAATTTAAGATACACCCGGTTCCTGTTTACGTTAATTACAGGAGATAATTACATTGATGTTCTTAGACGTGCACTGTGAACGATGGAAGCTTAGAAGAACCTGACGAAAGAAATCACTG
Organism: Ostrinia nubilalis; assembly: GCF_963855985.1. Classification (NCBI taxonomy): domain Eukaryota; kingdom Metazoa; phylum Arthropoda; class Insecta; order Lepidoptera; family Crambidae; genus Ostrinia; species Ostrinia nubilalis. Next base: position 15,545,291 of record NC_087098.1, read on the forward strand.
GCAATTTTCTAAGGCCCAGTTTTTTGATTCAAGTGGTTATATAACAGAATAAAAATGTTTTTCGAACAATGGTTAGCTTGACTTAATACATTTTTAACTATTAGTTTACATTTTGTTAATATTTAAGCATTAGTAGCAAACAATTAGTTATTTTAACTATGAATAAAAAAACTGGGCCTTAGAACATTGATAATTTAACTTGAAGATTCAAAAATGTTCTGTTTGGGAGACCGACGAGAGTTGTAACAGAGGACAGTTATTGTGTTGTGACATTGTCGATTTCCAAAATGTCACAACTCTCCTCTGTTACAACTCACCTCGGTCTTCCCATTTTGGTCAGACGCTAAACTGTGACGAGGGCTTCATAAAATATTGACTTTATCTCGAGATTGTAGGTATATCAATGCCCTGATAAGGGCATAAGTACTACTAATACTCGTACTACATACTAATAAAAAAAAATTAAGTCGCATGTTTGCAGGGAGACATGAAAATGTTTACGCACACGCTACGTAGTAAAGTAAATATGTTTAATAAACAGAGCATTTTCAAAGTATTTTGTGCTTTTTCTTCACATCAAACATCTTTCAGCACACGTGGCAGCTGCAGGAGCTTTCCAAAGATTAATCGCCAAACAAAGAACTTAATTATGTTGCGAGAATTCCTTCATTTTGGTAAAATTCCCGCAGAAGCGCGGAGTTCAAACGGTACATCGCGTGACCGGCCCACAACATCGTAGTTTCGGGAATCAAATTAGAAGTTATTCTGTGCTCTAGGGTATTCACCTCGCTGGACGGTAACTGATAAATGTTACTAGAGAGGTATTGGAAGGGTTTATGTAGGTTTCGAAGTAAGCTTTCACAGTGAATTAGCGTGAGTTGGGAATAGGCCCTCGTTGCCGTCACTGCAACTTTAGTGCAATCATGATCTACAGTTTCAACGCCAGTAAAACACGTCTACTATCAATGTGCTAAGATAATATCGCAAAAAAAAGTTTACTTAGATACAAATGCAATTTACATGAGCTGTTTTAAGCCGGTTTCAGCTTTTATGAGCCGTTAAAGACGCTTGACATGGATCATAAAATGTCCATTAATTAACAAAGAGAGTGACTGACATAGTCTAATTCCTTTCCTACGTACTGAAATAAATAAATAGCTTCCTTCGTAAGAGCAAGTATAAAAACATTTCACCCGTTGCTCTAACAGGGAAAAAAATTCATGTACTATGATTGATTAGTTTACCTGTGTTTAGGTAACTCTAATGTATATTAATTACATTGTAAAAGTATGTACTACACTGTAGCGTTGCAGTGTTGGCTGTTTTTCACAAATTGATTTTCTTTCTCGATATTCTGATTTTGGATACCACTAGCGACATCTATTGGCGTGATTCAGAACTAATTTGCAATAGATGGCGCTTTTTGCTCAGTTAATTGAAATATATTTTGATGAAACATTTCCCAGTGTTTTTATATTGATTATTCTATTTTTCAAATAGAATATTTTCAGTGTTCTGGAAATTGTTTTCATCATGGTTTTATTAGTACAGTATTTACTTTTTCAAGCGGCGAAACGAAACGTATCGCGTTGTCTATGACTAGCGGCTGTCAGTGGAGCTGTCAAATCACTTAGGAATTTGTCGATCGTGCGCAACCGCAATTTGATTATTTTCAGGAATGTATATTCCTTATGTTTCAAATCGTGTGATGCAGAATGCATCCACGATAATTTATTAATATAATTTAAAAATATTCACACATGAGGTAAGTTCCCGTCGGAGAATTTATTTATTTTTCGTGATTGATAATTTTCGTATTCCAGTACGTGGTATTTCAATGTGATCGTTTCTTTCAGAAATTTCCTAAACGTTATGTTGGACGAGGGCTGGGATGCTGAAAACTGCGAGTGAGGTTTAAATTAGCGAGCAGTTTTCGTGAGTATTTGTTTCCCATTGCGGTTTTTTTTCATAACCTAATGCCACGTTCCACTTGTGATTCTGACACTAGTATTTTTCGTTTCAGATGCGGGATTTCATATTTTACGATTTTACATTTCATATTTTAGATATTTCAATATTTCATATTGATTTCTATAATTATTACTCCTTTCTGAACTGCTGATCTCTTCGCATTTCCTCCTTGTCATCAAACCTCTGTCTCTGCAAGAGTTTGAACGCTTACCTGTCAAAGAGATGCAAGAGCTTCATCTGGCACTGCGCGCTTGAGGCCGTGGAGGACGCTGCTTGTAACCTAAAAGTGTGCGAGACCCGTTGGACCCCGGAAGAAGAGAGGAACGTTCAGGGTAACGGCTTATAACCGCATGGCTTCCAAGGTACCCACTTTTCCATCCTTCAAGTAGGAGTCTTTCCGACCTGACATCGCGCAGTTATCTTAACTAGTAGAGTCTTTTAATATTTAGGCTGAGTTTTAAGAAATTTGTAGTGGCAATAATATTCACCAAACCGAACCTAATTAACGACCCTGAATCCCTTGAGATTGGCACTATTACAGTAGTTATTATAATATCGTAATTGTTAACTATATACGAGCATACGAGATAAAAATAAATTGTGTCAATTGAGAGGGAGCTGTTTTATTTACATTTTCTAATTTCACACAAGGAACGGTAACTTATATAAATTTCTGCAAGCCGGACAACCTCTTTTTTCTCGTGCAGACAATTCACCATCTTCTCCGTCTGCACCGGTGGCGGTTCAATTCCAGTCACCAAGCCGCCAGGAAAAAATCCTTTCTTGCAACACGTTCAATTTCTTTAAAGTTTAACTATTGACAACAGTATTGCAAATAATGAGCAGACGAGGCGAAGAAAATCGGCAAGACTTGGAGCGAGATCAAACAAGAAGCTCAAGACGAACGCGATGGAGGACTGTTGTGGACGCCCTCTGCCCCACCTAGGGGACAGAACCTCAAGTCAAGTAAATCAAAGAATTTCTTGCACACAAACATTGTTAATTAGAATAGAGTGGGCAAACAAAACAAAAATAAAACCACTCTAGCCATAAACTACGAGATATCATCACAGATTATGTCGTAACAAACAATCATGGCTGTAAAACATGCGTTTCATAGGGCGGGTGTGCTTTAAAATTCCAAAATTTATCGTGAACTTTTCCTGGAATTTCGCTTTTCGTGAAATTCGGCGCATTCCGCGAAGCTGGTGTCGCGTGACCATGTCGCGTGGCAGCGGGCAATACAGATACATACAGTAGGTATACTTAGAACTTAGATTTTTATTAGCCTGGTGGTTAATTATTCTGTTCATTGCCCCTGAAGGCAATTAACAGAATAATTAATATGTAAAAGACTCATATAAGAGCACTAGCGGCCGTCCGTGACTTCGTACGCGTATCCCGTTTTACCCCCTCAGGGGTTGAATTTTGCAAAATCCGTCCCGTGATCACCTACGTTCTAAAAGGAACACCCATGTAAAATTTGAGACTCGTAGCACTTGTAGTTTCTGAAATTTCGTGATGAGTGAGTCAGTCAATCAGTGACTTTTCGCAAGTCGAGCAAAAAAGCGGCACGGCCGTACCATCCTTTTCTCGAAGCAATTCAGGCCATTTTCGACTGCCTGTAACTTCGTTGTGGATAAAACTAGAAGGCTGAATTTTCATTAGCTATGCAGGCATTGTAAAGACACGGTATATTTAAAATTTCATTCAATTTGAACCAGTAGTTTAAGAATTATAACGGGTCAAAGTTACTTAATTTTGTCACTCACTGACTCACTGACTCACCGATCATCAAAACTCTAAGGCACTTCTAGCAGACCTAGAAGCTTCAAATTTGGAATATAAGTAGTGTTTGGTGTATGAATCAAGGAAAAACTAAAATATTTGGGGGCACGGTAGTGCAACCGCCAAGTCGAGTAAAATTTTTCAATTTCGGTCCAGTTTTCTAGATACATAACTGCTGTCTACAAAATACAAAAAGAAATGAGATCCCATCAAAAACAATACTTGTCAAAAAAACCAAGTCTCGCAACTCAGTTGTTCTACGGTAAAAAGTTGTGAGATCCATGTAATACCAAGTCCAGGCCAGGAAATCTTTAACGTTTTACATAAATATATTGACTTGGCCATCGCATGAAAACACGTGTAAATTAAATTATTTAGTGCGATGGCCAAGTCAATAATTTATGTAAAACGTTAAAGATTTCCTGGCCTGGACTTGGTATTACATGGATCTCACAACTATTTACCGTAGAACAACTGAGTTGCGAGACTTGGTTTTTTTTACAAGTATTGTTTTTGATGGGATAGATATATACATATAAACGACAGGTATACACAGGTTATCTGGGAGGTGACAATTTTCAGACCATTAAGGTTCGTTGCCACTATTGAAAATGCCTACTTTATCAAGTTTTATTATGGCGGTTTAGCCCAGCTTCGTGCTTGCGGGCAATTCAATGCCATCGGTTGTTTATTTTGCCCAAGTCATGGAAGGCGGAAAGCCTTAACCGCAAATATGCCTACTGCACTTCTACAACAGGTTTTAAGTAATCCGAGTACTATTAGGGACATTTGAACACTTCGACTCGTGGCGGTTTAGTCGTTAATTGTAGACTTTTTTTAAAAAACCATTAGGTGGACCGACGATCGGGTAAAGGTCACGGGAATTACCTCGGGGAAGGCCTTTTGTCCGGCAGTAGACGTCATTTGCCTGAAACGAACTCGAACGAACAAACAAAATTTTACACACGTTATTCATATTTAGTTGTGGTATGACTGTTGTTCTCTAGACTAGGGTTTCCCAAACTATGGGTCGCGACCCAGTGGTGGGTCGCGAGCGAATATTGAGTGGACCCTGCCTGTAGAACAACACACCACCCTACCGATCCAACCGCTGGGCAGCGGGCAAAATTTCCTACAGGTGAGTCCGGAGTTTGGGAACTTGTATTAGATGAGTCGTAGGCCGTAGCCTAGACAACTTTGGGAACCACTGGTCTAGACGATGCAAACACGAGACATCGATGGTAATGGTGATATAAATAGACACACGTTAGTTAATGGTTTTAGTTGTTGGATCTGAAGTAACAGCATACAATTGAATCACTAATTCTAAGAAAGAGAGACACACGCACCTTAGTATCGTTACGGCAGCCACGGGTCAAGATTGAAGTCCCAATTTAAAAAAATATGATTGAACTTCGAGCGTAATTTTTGAATTCTAGCATCGGTGTTAAAAAAGCTACACGGCCGGTAAATAATATGAACTGAGCACGAGCACAAGAAGCAAAACTTTTCGATGAACTTAAACTTTCAATTCTCAACAAACTGTGCAAATTCAAACTTCATAAGAAATTCAAGTTGCAAAAGTTGAACAGTTGCATTTGAATAATGTTATTGGTACCTTACTGCATTTATAGGTAAAGTTTAACAGAACCTTTGCTGTGTTCTAATACTTTTTAGTATCTGAAATTCTAAGTTAAGATACTTACGAAAGGGTGATCGTATTGAATATTCCATGGATACCAAAATAACTTTGATATATCTACCTACCCCATTTGTTTCAAATAATGTTGTTTTTAAGCTACACGTAGACTGTAGACAACATAGCTGCTCTTAAAACGTGTGATTGTGACACAAAAACCTGATTCATTAATCATTAGAGCTTATTACGTCATAATTAGAAATATCAGCATAACATAACGATAAATTAATCTCAAAATCTATTTCTATCCAACTGAAAATACGAGTAGGTAAAACCACAGCTAAAGACGGACCTACATTCTCCGTAACTCGCCTGGGGCCGTCTCAAAGAAAGTCCTCTCAAAGCTTTCACAAAGTAAATGGGACGTCTGTGGGTAACATCTTAACACATTGTGACTTGAAACCGATGAGATGAAGCCAGAACCATTTCTGCGACAATTTGTTTTGGCTTTTCTCAGCGAGCGCCTGACGTTTGCAAATAGCATCCGCACGCAATGGCGCGTCGATTGCTATTGATGAACGAGTAGGCGTTAAGAGTTTCTCTCAATATGAGACTTGTTGTTTTTTGGGAATAAAAACTGAAAAAAGGCATTTTTTTGGAATAATATTTAAGACTTGTATGTGAAGTTTGTTCTAGAACTGGAAACATCTTAATCTCTTTGAAATGTCATGTGGTATTTGCAATACTAAAAGTATGTCTGTATTTTTATTACTGTAACAGCAGAGACACATTATTAATAACAATAAATCGAAAGCCACTAATACGTTTCTAACGATACGCATTATTTTTACGCCATATCAGTGGGGGCGAGTAATAAATACGAAGACTCGGAGTTGGTTCGACTCCATAAGCGCCCCCTACAGACCAATATAACGTTTTATGACAAATTCGTAACGCCCTGATTCGTAGAAGTAATATGTTCACATAAATCATAATAAGATATCTTTTATGTCTTATTTATTGCCACTTTTATGACTCTTGTACCTTTCATTTAGCACGTAAGTGGATATGTATTCATTTTCCTTCACTATGACGAGTACTTATTTACTTGCAATGCAAGATATTGATTTTCTACTGAAATACGTATGTCCTAGAAACAAAAATTAAACTTTTTGAGTACTACTACTACTACTATAATTGTCATAAAACATAACATCAGGTTGTAGTTTGTAACGCAATCAGTAATTTAAAAGATCCTACTTATCTACATTAATTAAACATTGTAAGGCCTTATTACAAAAAGTTAAACGTGCGTTGAACTCTGATTTAAAATAAATTCAAATATTATAATTTCCGTGACATCTCACTCCGCAATGATTACTCTGTCAACCTCATCTATATCGTGCCATCAAAAATGCGTTCCTATCGACGAAGAATCTGCATTTGCATACTTTATATTCACCAGCGGCAGACGAAAAACTTAATGACAAAACGCCGAAGGGCGTTACCTCACCGCGATTCGTAACGACCGCCAGGGGGCGCCCTTGACGTTTATAATGAAGTTCAAAATGCTTGCGACAACCCTTGCCGGGAGGGTGACCAAGAGGGTTGATATTTTTGTTGGAATGCTCAGAATTACAGATGTAATTATTTTAATGAACATTTTTTGTGACAAGGCAAACGCGCAGGCGGATCACCCGGATGGTTAGCCTTTTATTTGACTATGGACAGGACATACAATCATAATTATTCTGTAATCGTGTAATGATTGCTATAGCACGTGTTAAAGCTATGTGAAATGAAAACACTTTTTTAAAAGTCTGACGCATCATTTAATTTATTTAATAATTTTCAAATGGATATACCTAGCTTACACAAAATGTTTTCACTTCTTGACTAAGCTCTTCAACAATTATTTCGGTACGAAGCCACACATTGTGTCTTTCAAAGTTCTAAGTCAGACCGTGAATGTCTCATTTGGGTGACGAATAGTTGAATAGGAATATTTTTGAGTCATCATCATCATCATCTCAGCCATAGGACGTCCACTGCTGAACATAGGCCTCCCCCAATGCTTTCCATGTTACCCGGTTGGTAGCGGCCTGCGTCCAGCGCTTTCCTGCTACCTTTATGATGTCGTCGACTATTGATCGATGGTTCTGGTTTTTATTTGTATAAAACTCACATTATGGTCACCCTACCCACAGGGTACAACAGGCTACGCGTAAATTACGAGATCGTAGCCGTAGGGCTGACAATCGCCCGGTTTATAGCACTCCAAATATCGCAGAGCAAACCATTTTCCAGCACTGCACGGAAAATACGGAAAATAACGTGGCTCGCGCGCATTTTTTCCGACAGAAAACCTTTTATTGCCAGTAAGTCGGGCATGTTTGGAAATTATGGTCGTGTAGCAAGCCATGAATAGTCAAGTGTCATGGCATGATGAATTCTTTGGTGGGTAAGGGAAATAAACTGTTATGGGAAACTTACACTGTTTTACATAAAGGGCTTCAGTGATATTTCTTTTTATGGAGTGTTAAGAACACAGTGGCTTTTTTTTTTTTAAATAAAACGACAAGTACTTTGCGTTTTATTTCTCGTTTATAGTAGTTTAAGTATTACGAACCATCAAAATGACATATGGACCTTATGGCGTGACATTATTAGCGATTTCAAAAAGCTAAAGAGAATAAGCTAAAAATTTAAAATTTGTATTATGTTCCTATCTCAGCTGTAATTCTAATAATTGCTTTAAGTTTCTTAATGACCAAACGTCCTAATTATTTACACCTTTTAATTATGTATTACGTAACCGACTTCAATACATCATCCTAGAAAATTATCGCTCCCGTGTGGAGCGGGGGCGCGTGACGTCTGCACTAAATAAAAACAAAAGACGTTTGAAAGGCACACCAAGCTCCTTTCGACCTTGTAACCTAAGCTATACTGACCTTTGTCACCTAGCAGGCATAGGGCGAAGTTTAATTAATCGAAAGTAATCAAGCTAGCCATTGAGTCAAAGTTCAGTAAAACGTGTTGGGTTTAAAGAAAACAAAAGCAAATCGAAACTTAGGTCAAAGTGCGAAACTTTAAAAGAAATACTTTACTCGTTTTTGAACAAATACTTTTTAGTTGTGCTACATTTGTTTAGAAACTGAGACGTTAGATTTTTTTTTATTATTATGTTGGATTCTACCAGAGAAATAGGTACGGTGCATATTTTCAAATAGCTAGAGCAATCAACCAAGTCATAGTTTCAGCCGAGAAAAACAATTTAATTTTCAATTTTATAAAAGTAACATGATAAATTAATGTCTAGTTGCTTTGAAATACAATAATTAAATACCTTAATTAATAAATTAGAAATCGTAGTTTCCTGTTTTACTAAAACTTCTATGAACAGAATTATACTAAAACATCTATGGCCCAACTGCTTTGACGCTGTTCAGAACAAATATGTAACAAGTAATTTGATTAATATGGGTATCAGCTACCATAGGTACGTGTCAAGTGACAAGTATGAGTAAATCCCTCCACAACTCACCTAAGAAGCATTTACACCCATACTCACCCCGGTATCGAACTCGAGACCTCTTATGCAGAAGCACTCATACAGGCCACCGCGCCATCGAGACAAAGAGGTAGTACAATAGATCTTACATGAAGAGAGTCAGGTGCTATAACATGTATAGGTAAAAATATTGTACGGTCAGCGTCAAATAATTCGTGACACCCGAAGTAGCCAAAAAGTTTATTTTTATTTTATTTTTATTTTATTTATTAGGACAACCAACAAGACAAACACGCATACATGAAATTACTATAACTAAAAGTGCTTAAAACTAAGTGCTGTCTTAATTAAAGGCTGCCACGGCGTGCAATGTGGACAGTTGCAAATATAAAAACTAAGAGATAGTAGGTAAGTTGACAACATAACCTTATTCCAAGTAACAAAGACGTGTGGCGACCTTTTTAGCTACGTTAGGTGTCACGAACTATTTGACGCTGACTGTTACATGAAGCCTACCTTTTACTACCTACCTTTAACAATTAATAGTAAATAGTTATTTGCTTTATTTGACTGCGAGGCAAAAGTCAAAACACACGATGCGTTGCGGCGGCGGTGAGACGCTGGAGCGGTCGCTGCGTCTTGCATTAGAAATGCATCGTGTGCTTTGGCTCCTCAGATAATAGAAGGGAATATGATCTGAGTTTGGCTCTAACATACGTACGGGACTATTCCCACCTCTCGTTCCCACCCGTAACTCCCGTATAACTAGGATCTACAGCTTGACCGCCATAAAAAATCCAACCAATGAAGTACGAAGTCTAACATAATTACGTAGGTAAGTATAAGCACATTTGTTATCGAAAGTTGAATCACACCCATATATTTCTGATATAAGATCGTTGATTCATATCAACTAAATGGCTACAGCTACTTATAATAAAAATCGGCTAATTCCCTACATCTGTTCTTATTTCCATACCGCACCTATAACATTATCCTTACACACGTCTAAACGTGCCCCTGCGTTAATACCCTCGTATTATCCCACATTTGGGACAATTTGGTACAGCGTGGCCATTAAATAAAAGTGCATCGGACACGCGAGGCAGTCCTGGTAACCCTAGTTTAGGCAGGGGTTCGTAATTGGGGCTTAGGAATCAAGTTATGAATCTATAGATTGTGGAGTTGCGTATCTTTTGATGGGAAGTTTGGTTATTATTATTATTAAAATGTAAATACCAAAATCACAAAGTGAAATGAATTCCGTGGTCAAAAATTACTACAGCAGTGAGTGTCAAATACATAGTTTGTGACATCCAAAGTAGCCAAAAAATTCAAATAAATCATAAAGGAGTAAATCGCAAACATAAGAAATAAAGTGTTCCTGACAAAAATATTTCCCCTGTGAATTTATTTCCGTGACAAATAGTGGCCTGTGTCCATTTCCCAAGGTTCCAACATTCAAAATTCATCAAAATAGCTTTAGCAGTTTCGACATAACACCAGAAAGATAGTAAATATTTTCATACTTTAAATGTTAGTTGAAAGTTACTCGTATTTAGTTAAAAAACCTAATAGAGCTGTATTTGTCTGCTCGAAATGTGTAAACTATTTAGTTTTGGCAACTTAATACTACTTAAACTTTAAGCACATTTGAAACACGAGCGTTGTTGTGTAACGATGAAGTTTGGTAAGTACATTAAATGAATACCTAGATATTCAAAGAGAAAATGACGTATTTTCTGCTAAATATACCTACATTTTATTTGATCTATCCCAAAGATATCGAATACATCTGACGTTATGTTAACTGTTTTTAGAAACTTTAGTTATTGGTTGGTCTGCTGTTTGTAAAACATAAATTTTTCATTTCAATTTAAAAATATATGGTGGTAAGAATTCAAAATACCTGCTATTTCAAAGCGTTGTGAAAATTTTAGGCTACATGGAATAAAATTTAGTTTCCAGAATGTAAAGTTGTTTTGATGAAAATAATATTGCAAACAAAACCAAAAGTCCATAAGTAAATGAATGTAAAATTATGCAGCTATATTAAAATATGTAGTGGATTTACAACTTGAAACGAAAATAGAAATTTGAAAAATAGTTTTTACTGTTTAATGTTTTCAAAAATTTCTGAAAACTACAGTTTTAAAATTGTAAAAGTTCAAAATAAAACTTTAAATATTTTGAGTAGGTAGCTAAAACAAACCCAAATAAAATAGTGCACTGACCTACCCTACTTTTGGACTTGATCGATTAAAAAAAGATAGCAGAGCACGCACACTTAGGGGAAATTACCCCACAGACGCACACAGGCGAGCAAAACTGTGGAACGGGAGTCCAAAATGGGGCAAAATATTGATTCATCCCAACTTAGGGGAGCCCCAGACAATGGTGTGTTGTATAACTGCACTTAGTTTATTAGTTATGCCGGCGATATTTAAAATTAGATCGGAAAGCCTTTGTTTTGAAATAATAAGAAATATTACGCCACCCTCCGTAATTTAACGGCTTACTGATGCTTGTTTTTGGATTTTTTCATTAATTAATATTAATCTATGCTTAGAAAATAATGGTAAGCGTATCTTTTGAGTTTAAAGGTAAATGTTGAATAGGTTTAAAGGCAAATGTAGAAAAAATACGATCGCGCTACTATGATAGTAAAGGACAATGTTCGTTCTCCATACATTGTTCGCCGTTAGATCAACAGTGCCGAAAAAATACTTTCTAGGTTCTAAATGACACAAATCTTTATGTAAGAACAATTATACCTGGCGGACCAATTCTATAAACTTATTGATAGCAATATTGTTATCATAACCTCTTACTTACTAGTATTGTATTATATTATTTTATGCACATCGATTTGGGAGATGTTCTGTATTGTAGTTGTCGCAGCCAAATTGTATTATAATATTGGACGGGTTTTGGAAATAGCTCGGCGTTCCACTTTTATGATTTATTACTTACATTTTGCACGTAAATAAATAACATGAATCCTATGTTTACTTTCCACTCTTGACATTTAACACGTGACTTACCAAACTAACTATCTCCATGGTTACCGTCTTAGTCTATGCATGACTAGGGATTGAACAACTTTTAATTGAATATTATTAACAATTCTCGATAATTATTATCGATTGAAAAATATTCGGTATTTGAATCGAAAGATATATTCAATTTTATCAATATCAAAATATTCAATTTTATTAATAAAATAAATATTATTTACTACTACATATGAAATGTTCTGAACATTGCCTGGAGCGCTCCCCCAATCCTGGGTTTTCCCTTTCCAAGCTGAGAGGACATCATTTTGGTTCTATCGATACATTATAAAGGTACTTAATATTTGAAATGTATTACCAATTATTGTTATAAGCATTTTGAGCGAATAAAACTTTCAATTCTATTAGAACTTTAGACATTTCTCTCACTTTAAGCGGCATTGGATTTTTCATCGGATTTTGAAACTGTTACAGATATATTAAAGATGATCCCATATTGTTGTCATTGTCTATATCAGTGGTATGATCACAATTCTTTTTATTTTATTCATAACCTTCGACCAGTTGGACACATTAGATAGCTTCTTGTAGTATCGTGCAATATATTTTTAACTTTTAATTAAAATCTAGTCATACTGTAGCAATATGGACGATTTATTTTATTTACAAGATCGGTATCTTATTGTCTATGATGACCGCAGTCAACATCACTATTACATGGATTCCTAACAATGAAGTACGGCATTGCCTTGTGCCGATTTTACATAGATTTTATCGACACAAATTATGGAACTTCATAGGATATGGAGCAGGCCACGCCCTAAAATGTCCGGATGTCGTCATAGTATTATGGAATACATATAAAAGACTTTTATTATTTCATTTTCTAATCCTCAAGTGTCCGTTACAATCTAATTAATATTTAAGTATTCAAAAAGTAAGAGATTAATTTTGATACTTTACTGCTGTGCCCAGGAATCTAAGGCGGTTTCTGACAATGTCCTTTAATATGAAAAACTAGAAGGTAATTTTTATTTGTGTCTCTCTCTCCCTCTAATAATTACCTATATTCGATACGAGGGCTCGTCGAGGCTTTTTATTTTATTTATTTTATTTTGTTTTATTCAGAAAACAAACGGCTTACAAATATTTAAATTGCATAGATACAGTTTTAAACAAGGTAAAGTTATTTATGTTCGTTTCATACTATTACTTGTCAATAAAATCAATATAAGATTTAATAAAAAAGTCGCCTACTCTCAACAAAATTAACTCAATCACGCAGTGTATTAATGAACTAATCGCCGAACTAACAAATCCCAGAAAGCTATAAAAGAAAAGCTCCGAAAGTTCCCGCAACAGTAAAAGCTGTCTGCGAAAGTGCAAAACTTTCTACTCTGTTTCAGAACTCATGCCATTGTCTGAAAGAACCGTCTAGAGTCCGGTTCTTAGAACTAAATCAGTTTATTACGAAGTTGGTATTGCTATCTAGTTATGGTTTAGCTAGAATTTACACTGAGAATCTTGTAGCTTTTACTATACTTAAAGAGTTAAAAAAAATTGAAACTACTTTTTTCTATTTTATGCTATTTTTGGAAAGTCTATAATGGCATTGTGCACCTAAATTGGTACATAGACTGTCTCTACAAGGCACTAACTTCTTTTTCTCCGTCGTTACATTCTTGACAGATTGGTCGTGGTCGTCATAGAGTTGCGATTTGATGTAGGCGGATGTTGCTCGCCTTAGGGACTCTACATACGCGCGCCGACAGTCTGGCGGCTTGGTGTCGGCGGGTTTATTTCAAAAGACTCACGTCGACAACTTATTGGTACTTTCTATGACTTTTGACGTGTCAAAAGTCGGCGATTTATGTCGGCGGGTCTACACACCAAACCCGCTGGGTTTGGTGTGTAGACTGCATTTGTGGCATTACAATGTCTCGCCCGCCATCTTTCCCTGTAAGTGGTAAACTCAAGGGACAAGGCACTAAGTATGCCTCGAATAAAATTAACTTCTTAGTCTAAAGTAGCAAATAACCTAAGTAGGGAATGTAGAGAATAAACGCTATTCATGAAATCTTCTGTGTAAATGCCACACTAACTAGGAAAAGAACGGGTATATTGGAAAAGGCATAGCGAGCACCAAAAGAGTACTATGGCTCTTTTCATCACATAACTCGATTAATGGCGAAAGTGTAAAAGGGGAGGCACAAAAGATACCAATTGTCGAAATATTCTGCGCAATATCTCAAAAAACTACTGTATTTTAAAATTTCGGTCACGATCGTTTTATCGTATTTGATTCCACGGTGGTTTGGCATCAGTGTCGTGTATATCACCTACTACTATCACTGAGATCGGCGTTGTTTTACAAAACCATCTTACTTTAAGTTTAACGTCAAAAATCTTTCAAAATCCATACAAAAACCATCGGTTAACGTTATAATTTACGGTCAAAGTTCGGTGGTGCTACTCAGCCTAAAAGAATACTTAAATTGCCGTTAAAATTAATTTGTTTTCGTATTAAAAAAATAGTTACCAGAGGTAGACCTCAATTCTTATCTACCCACATAACACTCTGTGGGCGTTACAAATCACTGATACGACCTTTAATCGCCATCCTATTTGGCGAATCTCACACGCAAATTAAGGTCGGCATCCCTAGCATGCGACCTCCATACGATTACAATATACTATAGATGGATACAGTAGGACCATTGTGCCATAAGGTGTGCCCGCTAGCGACTGCGTAAAAAATGACATGATCAAATTGCACAGCGCCCTCTGTGGTTACTAGAACTATATCTTCATAGATTTTTGACGTACTCGTTAAATGTACGAGTAAACTCATGATAAAGCTACAGGTGGTAAAAGGCAAGGTTAATTAGTTTTTTTAAATAACTTGGTACAGCTAATACAAAACTAAAACTTCAGGCAATTGGTTAAAATCCCAAATCTGACTTATAAAGTGATAGATCATGGCTGTGTGCATTCATGTATAATTTCGGTGTACCGATAACACTCAAACATTAGCGGAAGAATGGTAGGGCGCGTCTTCGTGAATGAAACGATCTATCTTCTTCGTCGCTACACTCTTGCCAGAGTGATCGTGGTCGTCACACCCGGTCCAGTGGCAAGTCTCACAATCCGTCGCCATTCCTCCCGCACTGCAGCCTTTCTTGTGCACTCGTGGAGTGGACCATTGAGTGCGGTTTTGATCTGGTCAGTCCAGCGCATGGGCTACCTGCCGCGCTCTTGTGCCCTCAACCTTCCCCTGCACGACAAGTCGTTCAACAGAAGCGACGTCTCCACGCTCAATACCTCTAAACGATAGATCGTTGGCATATAATATCTAACTGCGCCTCTCATTAAGATATAAGGCCGATTCGACTGCAAAAGTTGATCTTACTGAGTGTGAGAGCTCCATTACACTCGTACGATTAGGATAATAAAATCAGTGCGACCCTTGCCCAGGCCCGGTCAGTGACGTAAGAAATTATTTACGACCCACTTCTGAGTATGAGCAAATCCACCTGTGCAATATCGTCACCAACCACAATATCTTAAGGTGTGATGGTTACTTAGAAATAGCTTGATAAAGTACTCAACGTTATATCAGATGCTTAGGGGAAGTTTAATAGAATCTATCTACCTTATTGCTAGTACGGATGACGGCACATCAAGCTTTACATTGTGGCTTCTTACGAGTAAATACGTAATCGTGGTTATAATTAGGTCTAATCTGCAACAAAAATGTTGATTGTAATGTGCTTTTTGGAGCATTCGCTAAATGAGTAGATTTATTAACCTGAAATGAGGACAAGCCAATGTAATTGTTTTAATTGCTAGGGTCATGACAAGCTTAGGCCAGGGATGGCACAAACAAAAAAAAGTAACCCAAGTCTTTGTATTCCTGAAGGTCCTCGATATTACCATAAAATATTAATAATCAACAACAAATTGGCAACAAATCTCTCCAGAAAACGACGATATATTGGATGATAGTGATCGTCGCACTCAACAGTCTGGGAACACAGCGCACTTGATTACATTCCACATATATTGCGCTGGCAATACCGAGCTAGGAGATTTAGGGCTCTTGATATTGAACAGTTTGAGTGAGCACTAACCTCCTTTTACTTCGTCGGGTAAGCTCCGAAACGTTTTATAAGTGGATCTCTTGTGTGAGTTCATATTAGTCGTATAACTATGGAAATGTTTCGATCTACACCTCTAGATTACACTTAGGCTGGGTTGCACCACCATTTATTTATCCGTGACTATAAGCATAACCAGTGTTTTTGTATAGAGTTTGACAGACTTTTGACGTTTGTTAAAGTTAAAGTAAGACGGTGCAACCCAGCCTTAGAAAATGTTAGGGCTCAAAAGATAAAGAGACATGTAAAGTGCCCCATAAAGGATAACTTCTTTGTTAGTTTAACGATCACAAGTGAAAAAACCGGCCAAGTGCGTGTCGGACTCACGCACAAAGGGTTCCGTACCATTGATTTATGATTTTTTTTTATTTAAGTTATTTGTATGAAAGATTACGCGGTAATAAGCGGTTTACGATTTACGAGGTATTAAAAAAAAACTACTTACTAGATCTCGTTCAAAACAATTTTCGTTGGTTGTTTTTATAGTAATGTACATTATATGTTTTTTTTTAGATTTTTCATTTTCTTATTTTAGAAGTTAGAGGGGGGGGGGGGCTTTTTTCCACTTTGGAAGCGTCTGTCACGCAAACTATTCGGTTTAGAAAAAAAATATTTTAGAAACCTCGATATCGTTTTTGAAGACCTATCCATAGATACCCCACACGTATGTTTGATGAAAAAAAAATTTTTGAGTTTCAGTTCTAAGTATGGGGAACCCCCAATATTTATTATTTTTTTATTTTTGCATCAAAATCTTAATGCGGTTCACAGAATACATCTACTTACCAAGTTTCAACAGTATAGCTCTTATAGTTTCGGAAAAAAATGGCTGTGACATACGGACGGACAGACATACGGACGGACAGACAGACATGACGAATCTATAAGGGTTCCGTTTTTTGCCATTTGGCTACGGAACCCTAAAAATTAGATTAAAACCAGAAATCATTCACCTTCCTTTCTCAATATGTCACACAATCCTGTAATTTGTAATTAATTCGTTGCTAATAGCATCTTGTCCCACTTCCAAGACCGCTGATGTAAAGGCATCAACACCTTTGATTTAAGTGTAGTGAACAAACATATAATGTAATACATACTAATGCGAAGTGTGCTAGAGCGCGGGCGTGCGACATCGCCGTTTGATTACATTCCACTAGGCTCGGATATATTACGAGGGGATAGGGCTGCCTCTAGTGTTATCAGGTTTCGACTCGACTGATGAATGTGAATGACATACTGCGAAAGTGACATTTGAGAAAGTGATCATATTTTTCGCAATAACGTTTTGCGAATATAACGTTCTGCGTCAAAACAGTGTAAAGGTACAGTTTTTATTTTGCCGTTTCACAGGATAGTCGTCAACAGAAAGGACTAAGGATTTTTGTTTAGATAGTAAAAAAAGCCCAATAATTTGAACTTAGCTAAGTATCTGAAGTCAAATAAATAAGGCAACAACGAATGTTATAGAGTTTGGGGTAAACCTTTAATAAACGTCTGTCAAGGAAGTCAAATGAAAAAGTCCGCTGAATAAAAATTGAATTAATCAAAACCGCAAGAAATATCGACGGGTCGACCCTCGAAGCCTGGTCTCCGTCTTCTGATCCGCAGGTTGGTGGTTTCCGTTTTATGCAGCTGTATTTTTGAGTTGTTTGGAGTCACCAGCCGACCCCCGCATCATCTTCCTTCCCCGCAATTTTTATTCCTGGTGTGGCTATTTACACGCCACACCATTTTTGAATTGGGAGCAGTCTGACTTCGTTTCCAGAGGGTGATTTTGCAGAATTTCCTGATAATAGATTGGATGTATATCAACAAATATGTAAGCTACGGCAAACCTTCTGGAAGCGTTGGAAGACTGACTATTTAAATACATTACAAATGAGGTATAAATGGTACAAAGAAAACCCAGATTTATTGTTAAATACTATTGTTTTATTAAAGGATGATAATCAGCCACCAATGTCTTAGCCATTGGGTCGTGTAGTTGAATTATATAAAGGTAAAGATAATCATATTCGAGCTGTTGTTGTAAAAACTAAAACTGGTTTGTATTCTCGACCTATTACAAAAATTGTCCCATTGCCTATTGAGCAAAATAATTAACTTAAGAACTGATAAATGTAATTTTATAATTACTGTCTAAACTGTAAAAGTTAAAAGGTTAATTATGTATTTGTTTAACTTTCATTATTAAAAACATAGTTTGATTTGTTTCTACACTATGAGTGTATACTATCTTGTGTATTAAACTAAATATTGTATACATAATTACATTGTTATATTTAAAGGATTTACAATAGGCAAAACTTGTTTTACTACTAGTATGTAACTGGTAGGCTATTATAGCTCGTAGGACACCTTATGGTTGTGTACTTATGTATGACGCCAAGAGCTTGTACTTATGTATGACGCCAAGAGCGCTTAGGTTTGTTGAACTTACTTACCTTAATTAATTTCTTTCTTTTTAAGTGTATTTCTTAACTAACTTAACTTACTTTCTTCTTGTTTGTAGGTGTATTTCATTGCTTAAGTATTATATTGTAAAATGTAAGCTGTAATGTTAATAGCTTTAACTTCTTTGTTTGAAGATTGAAATGTAATTTCAATGGGGCGGGTGTATGGTAAAAATGTAATAACGATATCTGGCAACCCAGAAGCGTTGTATGCTCTATGGCCCCTCTCTATGGTCTCTTTTTCCTACCATTCAAGTGTGTGCACATGGTTGTAAATTATCTTCTCAATAAATAGAATATCACTGAAGTTAAGTGTCTTTTGTACCTGCCGCATCACTCTGTTCATCTGTTTTGTTTAGAGTTAAGTTTGCCTTAGTTTTAAAAAAAAAATTCTGTTTTTTTTATAAACCTAAACATTGCGGTCGTGTATAATGTTCTCGCAACGCGATACGGCGAAATCATTGCGGTGCGGCGCCGCAACGCATCGTGCGTGTGCTTCGTCTTTCAATCCGTTATAATTTTACAAATACTCGTAATAAAACATGTGACAGCCCTAGCCTCGCGGTGATATTGCGATTCGCGAACTCACGTAGCTGGAAGGATTTGGGGCAGAAGGAAGCAAACAACCTCCGAAAACTCCCACTTCTTTCATTACAAATACAAGTTATTTCAGATATTGAAATAACCAAGGATTTTCATTTCTGTGTCACATTTAATTTCAGACTCGTTGATTATGGTGACAATCTTGTAAAAGACAATTTATCTATTCTTCGAGTGTCCAATTTATCAATATCTTTTCCTCATGACAACACTTTTTCATTGAATTATTTAGTATGCTACTTTTCATTATTTATTACCGACGTATACATATACCGGCCGGGCTGTCGGCAGGCTTGGTGCCTTTAGTTTGGTTGGTTTCTTATGTAGCCGTAGCGTCAGCGACTACGAGAAAAGCGCGTGGGTTCGTAGCGCGACTACTTGTCGCCGTAGCAAATATTGAAGACTACAATAATTTAGTATAGCAAAAATGTACTAATGCAGAAGAGTATCCTACTAATATTATTAAATGCGAAAGTTTGGATGTCTGGATCTTTGTTACTCTTTCACGCAAAACTACTGAACAGATTTTGATTTTACTTAGGCAGGCAAAAACTAGTTTTACATAATTTTATATTTTGATTTGGTAATTTCTCGGGTGAGTGAGTGTTATTTTTTAAGGAAGATACACATAGGCAACCACAATGAAAATCCCGTCGCGAAGGAAGTACCTACTTCTAATTTCATAAAAGAACCTTCTACTATATTATACGAGACCTCAAGGCTGCTTCTGCACATGTTTCGTTATTACTTCAACTATTGGAAACTAATGTAGTCAGTCGAGTTCAAAGGATAAAACTTACACAGTAATGAAAAGTAATTAACTCAAATTCAAATATTGTTGTAAAACGTGTAGCGAATTACTCTAAGTCGCTACACGTTTAAAGTTTGTTAATACATGGTTATGGGTTTACTTAAACTTTTAGTTTATAATGATTCCATAATACCTACAAACTGATTTATAAACCTAACTAGTACTCAATAAATTAAAGATTGCTGATTATCAGTGCCTTTGTCAGCCAGAGACCTGCGAAACTATACGACATCGCAGACCAGAGGTGGAATTGTGTAAAACAATCGTAATTCTTTGACAGTTCACAACGTACGATAAAGTCAGTTAAACAAAGCGTTTGACAGAATAATCGTACGTTATGAACTGTCAAATGATTACGATTGTTTTACACAATTCCACCTCAGATTTTTTGTCGGCCGATAGTTTGGTTGGGCTGTTAATCACTGTGAACGAACATGTATGGAAGTCCACACAAAGAGCGATGGAGCAGGCTATGCTCGGAGTTTCCCTGCGTGATCGAATCAGAAATGAGGAGATCCGTAGGAGAACCAAAATGCCCGATATAGCTCGCAGAATTGCTAAAATCAAGTGGCTGTGGGCGGGGCACATAGCTCGTAGAGACGCTAGCCGTTGGAGCAGAAAAGTTCTCGAGTGGCGCCCGCGATCCGGAAGACTTAGCGTGGGCAGGCCTGCTACTAGGTGGACCGACGATCTGGTGAAGGTCGCGGGAAGAGCCTGAATGTGAGCGGCGCAGGACCGGTCGTTGTGCAAATCCTTGGAGGAGGCCTTTGTCCAGCAGTGGACGACTTTTTGCTGAAACGAACGAACGAACTATGTATGGAATTGTGCACATTAAGTACATCGATTTGGTATCGGCCGATTCATCATACTAAACAATCGACTGACTAAAAGCCTGTAGTCTGGGGGGTCCGAGTATCTACGTTGTAATTTCTCTGACAGAACTCCTAATAGCTTATCAGGGACATTACAACCTACCGTTATAGCAGACATTGTCAATTATCCTGATATGTACCGCAATGAGCACACAAAGCGTAAAATGAAGGCTTTCAAAATTAAAAGGGTTTCGACATCCAACAAAGGCATGTTTTGTGGAGGCCCTTCGTGACATGATCACATTACAAGCACATCACAGAACGGCACAGAAGGTCCACATGGCACTCGATGACGTACACAATATTATGGGACTATTCCCACCTCTTGTTTCCACCGCTGCAACTCCTGTGTAGCCAGGATCTATAGCTTGACCGCCATAAAAACCCAACCGATGAAGGTCAAGTTTGTCCCGGGGGAAAGTTAAACTGTCATTGAACCCGCAACGAAATTAATCAGAAGGACGTAGGAGTTCGAAATTAAGGTTCGACTTCCCTCCATTGCAAAGCGGATGACAGGTGACAAACAAAGGTTTAATAACCTTTAAGAAAAGATATGCTCCACGGACAAAATATCAATTAAGGGGGCCTATCACCTACACAATATTGTTAATCGTAGTACCGTCAGCGTCAAATAGTTCGTGACACCCAAAGTGGCCGAAAAGTTGACAGCACAACCTTATTCCATTGAGGTTTTTCGCGAATGAAAAATCCGCCAGATGGCAATACGTAGACGCGAGGTCCAAATGCTGCATGATTGGTTATTTTTGACATGACATTGTCAGATATGTCAAAATCCACCAATTACGCAGCAGTCAGACCCCACATCCACGTCCCGCCATCTAGCGGATCTTTCATTCGCGAAAACCCTCATTGTAACAAAAACGTGTTGCGAACTTTTTGGCTACTTAAGTGTCACGAACAATTTGAGGCTGCTGTACCCATACAATAAGCTTGGAATCTTGGTCGATTGGTCAATTTTCTTCTGCACAAAGTAGTGAATTAAAAGTATACCTTAGAGGATATCTTTTCTACCTGTTGCTTATTATTATCTAGTGGGATGAACCTACTTCTGGACAAGTCATTTATATTGTTCCAGTTAAAACAGGATAAATTACATTACATTGTGGGTCACAGTGCGTGTACATGACATGATACATGTTGTACTTAGACCTACGACATAACGAAGATAAGTGATCGTTAAAAAGAAACCAATTTATTAGATGTCCAACCGTCCTCTAAACGTCAGAAGAACATAAGAGGAGTTTGAAGTTAAGGTTCGACTTCCCTCCAGTGCAAAGCGGATGACAGGAGACAAAACAAAGGTTAAGTAACCTTATTTTAGCAAAGTTATGCACCACGGACAGTAAGTATCAATAATAAATAATAAATATCCTTGGACATTTTTTACAAAACGCTTCTAGTCCCAAACTAAGCAAAGCTTGTACTATGGGTACTAGACAACGGATATAAACATAATTAAATCCTTTGTTTTTTTTAAATACCTACATAGGTACATATTATACATATCAATAAATGGGGACCTATCTTGTGAGCTACTAGCTAACCTGCAAACAATATTATGTTTCACAAAATTGCTTATAAGGCCAGAATTTTTCACAATTCATACTGTAAAACCATACCGAAACACATCCCGTACTGGCCACATGAAACGTCAGTTTCATGCCTTTTTTTTATCAAGTGAAATATCATGTTCAACGACGTTTCGATTAACACTGCGCTTACGTTTCATTAGAAACCGAGACAGAAAACGAACGACGCGACGTTTTTAAACCAACGTATGTCGCTTGCAGGCCTCTACGGACTACGGAATCGTATCGGTTAATAATTGTCGTTTTCTTCTACTGGGCTTTTGTCCATTGCTGAATTAAGTTTGTATACCTAATTACCTACTCAAGTTTTTCTTTATTGTTTAAGAAACCGAATCCTAGGTTTAAGTAACTTTCCTAGAAACTATGGACAGGTACTTAAGATAAACACTACCCTATAGGGTAAAGCCTGTGCCCGGCATTGGGACAAGAAAAGACCAAAAATACTTTGGTAACCTGAAGAACAACGGCACCTTTAAATACTGAGATGTACACTTAATTTTGTAGGCGCTGAGCTATGCTATATGAAAAATTCTCAGGAAGACGACTCCCATGCATAATAACGCAGTCACAGATCGTATAGAACGTAACTGTACGTATCTATGTCCAAATATTAATCTGAAATACAGTCGTTACATTTTTGCCCCAGCGGCCGTCAGCCAGGCGAGCGCGCCCATCCTGCCCAGCAGACGGGAAAGCAGGCCTTAATTGGCACCAGCTGTGCCCAGCCTGGAATCGGTAAGTACTTGTGTTCACTGGGTTTGATGAAAGTTATTTTTGCTAGCAACGGCCAGTGATATCGGTCTCTGTGTAGAAAACAGTGATGTTATAGGTAGGTAGTAGATGTTTAGTGATAGAATGTCGTTTAGCGTTTAGAATATAGCATTTAGGATGTGTAAAAACTTAATAATTTCAGTAAAACTTGATGATAAATTCTCAAACATTTTTACATAGTATAAAACAAAGTCGCTCCCACTATCTGTGCGCGTAGATATTTTAAACGTAATTTTCAGCGAAACATAGAGTGATTCAAGAGGAAGGTTCATACGTACTTATTCAACCAGAGTGAATCCGGGGCGGGCTAGTTACGTATAGAAATAAATAATTCAAAGTATTATAGATATTTGATACTGTCAACTACCAACCTACAGCCAAAAAAGCGACTAAACCGATTTTAAAGCAATTCCACAGACACCCATGTAAAACCTACTCTGTAACCTAAACTGCGAACTCCCAGGTCCACACTGGTCTAGTTCTTAGCAGAACTAATTAACAAACAAGCTTAAGTGCCGCGGCTTAGTTATCAGAAACTTGCGCCAATTAAGTCCTGTCGCATGCACTTAGTTGCACGGACGTGTAACAGTTGCATAGAGCAGCGGTTCCCGAAAGGTGGTCCGCGGAACCCTGGGGTTCCGTGGAAAGGCCTCAAGGGTTCCGTAAAAAATATTATCCCACGTTTCGTGCGTGACCGACGTTGTTCGCGCGCACCGACTTATATACAAATAATTGCATAAAAACTATTGTTTTTTCATTTAAATTTCCATTTATCAAAGTAGGGTTCCGCTAGGAAAAGTATAATAAATTAGGGTTCCTTGGCAAAAAAAAAATTGGGAAACCCTGGCATAGAGCTCGGTCCTAACTCTATGCAAAATAGACGTAGAGATGTAACACCCGTATTCACAAACATTACAATGGGGTCTCACATGGTAATGTTTGTCAATCAATGGCGGTCAAGCTGTAGATCCTGGCTACACAGGAGTTGCAGCGGTGGGAACGAGAGGTGGGAATAGTTCCGATATGGGGTCTCACAGTGCGCGTGAAAGCAGAGGGTGACACACGAACCAATCACAGAGCTCTATTCAACGCTGTGCGTTCGATTTGCTGCTTCACTTAAGCAAGCATCGTTTGCAGGACTATCTAGTCCTGAAAAAAAAAATTTGTTATTTTTTTGGTATCTACCTACCTACAAAACAGACAAAACGTACGTCACAGACTGTAGTGATGAATGTAAATAAAATGTGGATATTTTTGGCGTGCGAACATAACAGCTGTCATGGCTGACATTGTCGGGTGCGCCGCGAATATTGAATACCTGTCGATAGGTTCACGATGCCTAACTGTAGTTACTAGGCACATATTTTGTTGTTTTGACGCTTTATGTTGGATATTATGACAAATTGAAATACAAGCTAGTGTTAGTGCTAAGTGAACAGTGTGACGTAGCACACAAACGGTAGTGACGTTCTAAGATAAAACAAACACCTTATAAACAGTCTTATGTAACTTTTTCGGAATATTTGAGCCTTTATCACATTTTTTATGACAATCCTAATTCCTAATTTTGTTATAAACTTATTAATGATTCACCACGAAATGTAATTAAAATGTATTTAACTATGGCAGATATTGAACGGCATTTCTACTACTAGTTATTGCCTTTGCTTTTTGCCTAAAAACATGCCGAAGTCATAAATAGTATGTAATAAGGTTATTCACATGTTGCCTTTTATGTACAAAGCTTTGTTTAGCTCCATTCTAGTTAACTGTAATACCGGTATATGAGATCGTAACCAAAGTAGGTATTCCAGAATGATCGAGTTACACAACACAAAGGTTTTCATCGACAAAGGCGTATTATCGACTGATGAAGCGCAGCAAAACTCATTGCTGTATTACAGGCAGCTAATTATTGCCATAATAGCCATGGTGAGTAGTACCCTCATGGGACAGTAAGGCTGGTTATGGGTCTTTGCAGGCTTTATCTGGGGGCACGGCAGTGCCCCCACCAAGTCGAGCAAAAAAGCGGCACGGCCGTACCATCCTTTTCTTGAAGCAATTCAGGCCATTTTCGACCGCCTGTAACTTCGTTGTGGATAAAACTAGAAGGCTGAATTTTCATTAGCTATGCAGGCATATTCAATTTGAACCAGTAGTTTAAGAATTATAACGGGTCAAAGTTACTTAATTTTGTCACTCACTGACTCACTGACTGACTCACCGATCATCAAAATTCTAAGGCACTTCTAGCAGACCTAGAAGCTTCAAATTTGGAATATAAGTAGTGTTTGCTGTATGAATCAAGGAAAAACTAAAATATTTGGGGGCACGGTAGTGCAACCGCCAAGTCGAGTAAAATTTTTCAATTTCGGTCCAGTTTTCTAGATACATAACTGCTGTCTACAAAATACAAAAAGAAATGAGATTTGGGGGCACGGTAGTGCAACCGCCAAGTCGAGTAAAATTTTTCAATTTCGGTCCAGTTTTCTAGATACATAACTGCTGTCTACAAAATACAAAAAGAAATGAGATCCCATCAAAAACAATACTTGTCAAAAAAACCAAGTCTCGCAACTCAGTTGTTCTACGGTAAAAAGTTGTGAGATCCATGTAATACCAAGTCCAGGCCAGGAAATCTTTAACGTTTTACATAAATATATTGACTTGGCCATCGCATGAAAACACGTGTAAATTAAATTATTTAGTGCGATGGCCAAGTCAATAATTTATGTAAAACGTTAAAGATTTCCTGGCCTGGACTTGGTATTACATGGATCTCACAACTTTTTACCGTAGAACAACTGAGTTGCGAGACTTGGTTTTTTTGACCAGTATTGTTTTTGATGGGATTACCATTTAAATCAACAGCCGGGCTAGGATAAAATCTTATCGATGATTTTAAACGACAAATATTTGAGCTTATCGCGTAAAATCGATAAAATGGCGATATAAAAGCTTATCGCGGCGCACATCCTAGGCCTACTGCTCTACGAGTTGTTATGATAGATAGATAAATGCAGAAATAACATTTTGGCGATTTTAGTGTTTTTGCACTAAAAGTGTTAAAATATCCATAATCTTTGGCCTCATTAAAGGTACTCAAAAATAGGTATTTTTGAAAAATTATTGAATGGATTTATGAAAAATACCCATTTTTAGTACCTTCCATGTAGTGTAGGAGGTAAGTAGGTACTTCCGATATTTCTGATTTCAATTGTCACAGGTTCATGCATTATGTACTTACACAAATAATGTTATGCTGAATTGAAATACAATTATTATTGAAAATCCAAACATTTGCTTAGATTAGCTTTCTTATCATTATTTGCTTCAGTCCATAAAAAGATACTCTGCTTGCATTGCCAATATTGTTCTAGCTAGTCTTAGGTAGTGTTTGCTGAAGAAGAAATAACAAAGTATATTAGCCCAGACTACTCGTACATATTGGCGATATTAGCTTCGTTTGTTTTTGCTACGAATAAGCGAGCGTTCTTACTTATGGGATCTGCTGGGTCGAGACGTGTTAAACGTGTAATGTAGGGGAGACTGGCCCAAAGCGGGCACTTCGCCTAAAGCGGGCACCCCCCTCTAAACTTACACTCATTTGCTCGACTTGTTGTCTTGTCTTGTTAATGTTATCCCCCCGCCCCGCCGCTCCCGCGGAAGTCGTATGCGCCACCTCCGAGTGACAACACCACGCGTGGACAGCGATAAACGAAATTCGTCAATTTTATTTGAAAAAACAAAGGTATGTTCGTTGTGTTTTGGATTAAACTGAGTGACGTACGTTATTATCAATGTATGCGTAATGTGTTGCACCTACTTTACCGTGTTTTAAGGATATTTCCTTGAAAATTATTTAAAAGGAATTACAGTTTATGTTTTATGAAACGTGGTGTGGCGCAAAAGGCAAAGTGAGCAGGGCAAAATGAGCATGCCCACTTTACCCCCTTCATAGCCATATAATCTAACTTGCTTTTATTGTTAGTCCTCTATATTTATCGTGTAGGTATAGTCCGTTTTTCTTTGCTAGTTAAACAATGTTATCAATCTTTTTATAAATTTTAAAGTAATATCAGTGAAAAAAATTAATTAATTATATGATTTGAAAAGATATCGGTGTTCAACGATGACTTACCTATGTAGGTTGTGAGCTTTGTGTTTATCTTATTTTAAAACGAATTATTTCGTTAAAAAGAAATATTAAGATTGTTTACAATATTGGACAAGCAAAGAAAAACAGACTTTAGTGTAGACATTAATCTCTTATTATTTGACTTTTTAGATGGTAAATAAATATAAAAGAAAATCACAACAAGGTTCTTGGAGTGAAGCTGCAATACTTCAGCTCAAAAGCTTCAAAATACTATAAGATAATGATTCAAGACTGCATTATTCAAAGAGAGTTCCTTCTGATTAGTTTTATGTTTTAATTTTTATGTCTAGAATCTATTTTTTCGCAATAAAGAAAGTATGATTCTCATTCTGTGTTTGAATAGAGACATTCCTTATTATTCAAAGGTCAAAATTATATAGTAAAAATAATAAAAAAACTATTGCCCTCTGCATGCCCGTTTTGCCCGTGTGCCGGTGCTCGCTTTAGGCCACCCCCTCGGGCAAAGTGAGCAAGTGATAGTGTTTCGTATTTGAGTGCCTACTTTTTATATATTAGACAAATGAATGATTTGAAAACGCCATGTCAAACTACAATAAATGTAGTAACTGATCACGATAAAAACTTATTCCGTTTTGCTTATTCTGTGTGTTTTTTTCCTACTTTACCTTAAGGTGCCCGCTTTGGGCCAGTCTCCCCTAATATTGTAATGCAGCATGTAATATTCGTGGTATTGATAAAATTCACACTACATTACATACGACTGGACTCAGTTTGAGAATACAAATTTGCATGCGAATTTTCACAAATCTCATAAAAAATATGTATACTTTCTTCTTTTTGCCTCAGAATTGTTACAAATTGCTTGAAAATTACTCTTTTGAAGGTAAACTTTTAAAATAACGATACGTGAACAGGGTCGCTAGATATATTTTTTTCATATTCTTTAATAGATCAAAGAATGAATCATCACACGAAGTGTCGTATCACATACGAACACCTTTGGGTATAACAAATCTCGCCCCATAACAACGAAAAAGAAGAAACAAACAATAACAAAAGAATAAAACACTCCGGAAATTAAACTGCCGTTTATTCGAGTTCTTTATTCACAGCGACGCAGGTATTCATTAATCAAACGGGGGAAAATACGAAAAATTACGAAAATAGAAAATTTGATGCTTTTTATTCGCGAGACGATAGAGCGTTTCACAGTCGCGGTGATGTTTATAAATTGCAGGCGGGTAAAAGTTGGTTGGTTTAATTAAATTATAGGTATATTAACAGACTAAGACAAGAGAAGAAAAGACAAGTTCTTGGAAATGCTGAGTCAAGGGAATTAACAAGAAAAGCCTTGTTTTATGAACACAAACAACGTTCAAAATATTTCTCTATGAATTTAAGAGAGAGGGTCTACAGAACATGAGGGTGTAGACAAAGACAGTTATATTCGGTTTCGATTTCGTTGTATGTTTTCAATGTAGGGGAGCGAGGGGCTTGTTGTAACGGGGGTAAGTAGTAACAGGCTCTTTTCACTAGGATCTTAAACGCAATTGGACGTATGTCTTTGACTCGATTTAACCTTTAAACCGCGCCGTATCATGTTGCCATAGCTAGTGTCCCGCCGGCCGGCGCAGTGAGCGGAATTGTGCACGTGCTTCATTTTTGCCAGGTAATATAAAATTGTACTGTCGTAAAATTTCGGTTTGCGTTATTATTACTGACTAATTTCAAATGTTCTATATCTTATTTCCATTCAAATTTATCTATCTCTGATAATGTGTAACTGTTTTTATGATTGCTAAATTGTTTAAATAGTTATCTTGATAAATGTTAAAAATCATACCATGGGGTTAGTTGTAACAAAATGCGGGGGCTTGTTGTAACATGTTACAATAACAAGTAAACAAGTAGTGTTTAACTAAATAAGACTGCTTATTACTTAATTTTTAGGTATTGCTTACTAAAAAAGTGTATCTTCATTTTAGTTATTTTAATTTTCAATTAAAAAAGTGTATTTTCATTTTAGTTATTTTAATTTCCATACAAATCGGATTTTATAAAATTTATTTTGTATGAAAATTAAAAAAATTAAAATGATGATATCAAATTTCTGACTTTACCATACCATTTATATGCCCATGTTAACATGGGCTAGTGTCGGCTCATAAACCCATTTACCTAACACCCTGTGTAATACTTACTTTTAAAAGATGTGAATTTTATTAAAAAACAAGCAAAGAATAAATGATTAAAGGTATTATTGTCGTTTTTTTGGCGTTACTACTTGCCCCGCTAGATGTTACAACTTGCCCCAAGCACGAGGTAAGTTGTAACACCGCACTTCTTCTAGAAAATAATTGATTGTAAAATAATGACCAATATTTATGGTATTATTTTTACTTGATTTGGTACAGGAAGAGTTACAGCATCCATCCATCTTTATTTAGTAGACATTTAATCAATAGATCTCAAGATATATTAGTTTTAATGAAAACTGTTACAACAAGCCCCTCGCTCCCCTACTTGAAACATTCATGAATGTCACTTTGTCAACAGGCACAGTTCCGATATAACTATCGCCCGTATTCACAAACGGTGCTTGCTTAAGTGAAGCAGCAAATCAAACGCACAGCGTTAAATAGAGCTATGTGATTGGTTCGTGTGTCGCCCTGTGCGTTCACGCGCACTGTGTGAGAATGTTTGTGAATACGGGCGAGTTACATTCGGTTTCGATTTCGTTGTATGTTTTTCTATGTAGGTACTTGAAACGATCACAAATGTCACTTTATCAACGAGCACGGTTCCAATATAACTATGTCTCCCATTAACGGTATTTTAAGGTAAGACAGAGGCGTATAGAAGTGAATATATCAAACTTTAGAGAACGGCCTCTGCTTTTGACAGCGCTCCTAAATCAGACTCCATCAGATAACCGGTTCCCTTTACTACCTGACGATTGTTCTGAACATCGTAGATTTAAATCTTGGATTTAGGCTGCATTATCATAAGTTCTCCTGTATAATTCTAACTGCGTTAGTTCAGAAGCAGAAGGTTCTTCAATAAGTAACAATTTTGTAAATTTAAAAACAGAGATTGAACTGTCTTCGTGCTATGTAAAAGCATGAACTACTCGTATAATGTTCGCGCAACTCTATTTCATTTTATCTAAACACATACTGATGTTTATTTATCTCTTACTCAATGGTTTTCCAGAGAATATCGTTTTAATTTCTTTAATAGGTACTACATAATGATACCTACTTGGATTTATCATAGTTTCTTACATAAACAGTGTTTCAGATTTTCAAATTGCTTAAATATAACTAACTGCTGATCAACCGTCACTGTTTTGGTTTCGTTCGCATCTTAGCTAAGGATCCTGGCTACATACCAGTTACATTGTGGGCATATAAGGTTGAATTACTCGGTATTTGGTATCTTACATTGTGCAAGCCTACTTGTTACCAAGTTCTGTTGTGACACAATGGTTCTTGAAGCTACCTGTGCCTGTCAAAGACATTAGGGCGGAAATTTTCAATGAGTATTGAATACGAGATCAAAGCTGGAGGGCCCTTGTCACTCACTCGAAATTCGACAATTACAAGAGTGCCTGACCTCTCAGAGATTCGAGAACTAATGCAAGAAAACTGGGACAAAGACGCCCTTTTAAAGGACCAGCATCGACACTTTTGTGACTTTTTGTTTTTCAATAAAATAAGTTACTATTTCAAACACGATTTTCTTTGTATATCTGTCAACGTGAAATTGTGAATTCCGTCAGTTTATACAGGGTGTCCCGTAATGTAACGTCAAGCCGGAACTGGGTGTTGAGGCAAGTTGTGCTGGTTATCAGAAAAATATAAAAAAAATCTATGTGGCATATTTTGAAAATAATAGGCATTTAAAAAAAATCAAAAAATTCTACTCCAGGTGACGGTCCTTTTACTCGTGTTGCCACAAATCTTCACTTTTTCCAAATTTTTTTTTTGTTATGTAACCCTGAATAATGCTTCTCTAAATTGTTATCAAAATTACAAAACCAGCTGCTCCAACTTGGATGAAAAAAATACATTATTCCCAAAAAAAAATATCAAAATAAAAATTTTGCCTAGTTTAAACTGACTGTACTGAAAAAAAAATTACATTGTGAATTCCGTCAGATTATAATCTGACGGAATTCACAATTTTACGGAGACATGTTATATCTATCTAGAAATTCAATATTGCTGATTCTATTTGAATTTGATTTTCCGAACTACCAAATATTGGAGTATTGACCTCAGTCTACAGAGGTCAAATCAAAAACAAAAGAACAACAGGCCCTTTGATCAGTGCCGAATCAAAATTCAACTGTGAATTAAACAAAGTGGTATTCGCTTGATTGTTCACAGTGATCGCAAAACTAGTTGTGCTCTATTTTAATGTTCATTAGGGTGAGTTTAAGTTGTAAAGTTTTGGCATTTAACTACGCCTTTCATTCAAACATCGATCATCAGCATTGACGTTTAACTTGACGAAATAAAATTCCATCGGGATTTTATAATATTATACCTGTTTAGAAAAGTAAAAGTGAATTGTGTATCTATCTATACAGTGTGAGTCACGTTAAAGTGTACATATGAAAATAAAAACAGTAATAATGCTAAATAACAGGCGATACTAAAAAAATACATAAAATACACAAAAAATGCCAACAAATAATAAAAAATGATACTTTTTGAAAAAAATCTGCTTAAAAATTCGTGTTTTTTGGTTATTTTATAAATTTCTCCAAAAAATGCCCCTATAACAGGTGGTTTTTATTACTTTGTATTATTTTCTATCGTATTATCTTTGTAAAACCAAAAATCGCATGTCTCTATCCCTATCACAACATTTGCTATGATCGTTTGAACAAAGGCCTGCCACAACATTATTCTCCGCTACAGGTAGAGACAATTTTAATTTTAACTAAAATGCTTATTTTACTTCGAAATCTTTTGTTTTTATTTGAAATCTAACTTGTCTTTATCAAAATTACAAATATAGAGCCATTTTCAGTTTTGTTGTTAACGAAGCGTTGAATGGCGCGCCCGGAGAGGCTTAGTTCAAACGATCATTGCAAACGTTGTGATAGGGATAGAGACATGCGATTTTTCGTTTTACGAAGGTAATACGATAGAGAATAATACAAAGTAATAAAAACTACCGGTTATAGGGGCATTTTTTGGAAAAATTTATCAAATAACCAAAAAAACACGAATTTTTAAGCGGATTTTTTTCAAAAAGTATATTTTTTTTATTATTTGTTGGCCTTTCTTGTGTATTTTATGTATTTTTTAGTATTGCCTGTTATTTAGCATTATTACTGTTTTTATTTTATCAAGATGTACCGCTTAGTTTAAAAGTTATTATGTTTTCTTTACAATAAGTAATTGGAAGAAAAAAAATCTATAATTTTTTTTTAAAAAATCTCCAAAAAATTTTGACCTCTTTTTTGTCGATAAAATAGGTCTAGTTTCATCTATTTTCATAATGTACACTTTAACGTGACTCACACTGTATATAAAAATGAAACCCGTTTTCCGTTGTCACGACATAACATGAAAACGGCTTGACCGATTTGGCTGATTTTTTTTGTAGTTTTCTAAAGGTTTTTACGGAAAAAATATATAGAAAATCTCTACGCTAAGGCGGTACGAAGTTCGCCGGGTCAGCTAGTGTTTAATACAATGGCAGTTCGTCATTCCAACATGAGAAGAAGAGACAGCATAAGTTTATGAAGCTCAAAGCTCTAAAGGTTCTCTCTTTGAAAGTATTTTTAAAAACCGCCGCGGTTAGCCAAATACTTACTTACCCTATTATAATTAGGTAGGTATTGTAAGTTAATGGAACTGAATGCCTGAGCATATCACATCTTATTACTAAAACCCCTATTATCCAAACCACAGAACTAATAGCTGTTAGGTCGACGTAGATTGCGAGCCGAAATAATTTAGATTATTTGATAACGCGCACAAAAGATATGCGGTGTTCGTAAATTTACAAAGAGCCTAGTCTAAAGTCTGCTAATTAGGCGAGGCAATGCCGAGTCAGGGCTGCTTGATAACAATGTTTATGTTCCTGTGAATAAATAGGTAGCACTCATCTTGGCGACTGAAATTGAGATAAATTTAACGCCCGTATCACAAACGATGCTTGCTTTAGTGAAGCAGCAAATCGAACGCGTTGAATAGAGCTCTGTGATTAGTTCATGTGTCACCCTGTGCGTCCACGCGCACTGAGAGACCTCATAGTAATGTTTGTGAATACGGGCGTAATAAAAAATCATAGATTCAAAACTGCCTTTTTCATTCGAATTTAAAAGGCAAAAATAGGCTCTATCTATACTTGTGTGTGTGTCCTTGTCGTTCACCGTGTTCAGACTTGCAAAATAATTACATTTCTCATTCAGCCTTTCCATTTCGCCTAGGTCGTTGCACGGAGTCTAGCTTTTAATCAGATGAAGTGACAAACCGCCATGGAACGACCCTCCTTCAATGGGGGTGAAACCAACCCTTTTAGCGTTCCAGGCTAAAAGGTTTTTTATTCGCGATAAAACAATGCGATTTTTCACTTTGATCAACTTTACTACCATAGATCTAGCGTAACTTAAATGGGAGCGGCACATAGGAGGGGTGATTTTGACATATGACGTGACAGAGTATACAAATCTGTAGTCCAACTGACATTTGACGTAACAAAAATACCCTCCCGTGCCGCTTCCATACCTTAAGTACTAACTCCCGTATTCACAAACGATGCTTGCTTAAGTGAAGCAGCAAATCTAACGCACAGCGTTGAATAGAGCTGTGATTGGTTCATGTGTTCGCCTGTGCGTCCAGGCGCACTGTGAGACCTCATAGATTACTATGAGTTTCTGAATACGGACGTAACTAGATAGATACGTAGGCGGGGTGATGACTCCGATAGTTTTAAAACTTTTGAAGTATTCCATAAGTTTGTAGACGCCATGCATTCTCAAATATGTATTCGGTCTTATGTGTAGATTGGAGATATAAAATTATACTTATTTGTTTTATGGGATTTCTGTAAAAAACTATGAAACCTGACAAAATTTTTACTTTCAATGTTATGACTACAAAAACATCAAAAGTAAGAGTATACTATAAAGGTAGCAGGAAAGTGTTGGATGCAGGCCGCTACCAACCGGGCGATGTGGAAATCATTGGGGGAGGCTTATGTTCAGCAGTGGACATCCTGTAGCTGAAAAATAATTATGATAAAGAATGTATAAGAATGTGTAAGAACTCGATTCTACAAACAATCAAAAAGCTATCTATGTCAATATTATTCATCATTCATCTGTTTCATACCAAAATTTTCAAGCTGACTTAATTAACTCTGATCATGGACCTATAAAAAAAGTCGGACGGATTCTCATCAACAAAATACTGTGACATTAGGATACACCAGCTTGCCTGTACGTACAGGCCGGCACGCACACATTCACACCCTGATACACCACTTCGAGTGCAAACTTCACACAGTTGACACATTTAAGCAGCGAAAAAACAACACGAATACGACATGTCTTGTGTGATGAAATTGTGTAAAAACCGTTCTGTTCGAACAAACAAAAATTAAGGAATCACATTTCACAGGCAAAATAATAATACAATCACTTATTTCCCGACATTAAAATATTGAAATTAATTGAAATCAAACGTCATTCACTCGAAAAAATAATACGTCAAAGACCAGTGTTCTCAGTTATTTACGTGGGAAAATTACCCGAAATTAGGGAAATTAATAATAATTTTAGGACTTTTTAGTTATTTATTACGCATACTATGGAAATAAAATAATTTATCATAATAATTGTGTTTTAATGGGATATATTTTCATAGGCAAATTTGATCCTTCCCAAAAATGTGGAACTGCAAAATTCAAATTTTCTTACATTGTTTGCAAGTCAGTGTCAGGTTGTATGTTAAAAAAAATCTATCAGAGATAATAATAATAATATATTGATGATGCATAAGATTATGATTATAATGTACACAAGATTCGTAATTTGTAACTGCGTGAATCATTTTTGATCAACATTATGTACATACCCTGACACACTGACTTGCAAACAATGTAAGAAAATTTGAACATTGAAAATTTCGCGCCTACCTCAACGCATTCACCTTTCATCCTTTTAAAATGGCACGGAATAATTCTGTCTACATTTCCAAGTAACATCTGCCGATCTATGTTTTTCTTAAAATAAATGGGTAAAATGTTTTGGCTAACATGGCATCCCTAAATTCACTCACACAATAGACAAACGCCAAAATTTTGCGTCACAGTTTTGTTGTAGCGCGAGTTCCGTCCGCCTTTTTTATAGGTCCATGACTCTGATCTATTTGTCTTTTTTCATTTGAAAGGAATACAAAAAATGAATGGCCTACCACTATGAGTTTGTAACGACAGCTCTGAGGTTAAAGGCCTATTGTTACTCAATGCTAGATATCATACAAAGTGGAATAAACCTTTGTGCGTATATACGAGCATGATAATGTCGGTCACAGTCTGGTAGGCACCCGACGGAACCAGACACGCGTAAAGTGAAAACAATCTACGCAGATGTATGTGATGTATCCCAAATAATATAAAAATAGAAAATTCCGTCTGTCTGTTACGTTTTCAGGTCTGTTGAAAAGGGTTTTTTTTTCAAGCATAAACCGCTGAACCAAATTATGATCAATTTTGATACTGATATTTTATGTAGGAAGAGATCTAAAGAAGTACGACCTGTGTACAAATTAAGGTACTTGTAAGTATTTTGTATACACATCGTCCTTCTTACCCTAAGGTGTACCTTGTGATACTATCACATGGTTCTAAGTAAGCAATGGGATCGTACAAGTAAAACTGAAAAATCAAATTCAAAGATAAAAAAAACACCACTTCTCTCTAAAATATCTACATAATATGACAGACAATTCCCGAAGACTATAATCCAGGCATTTTCAAGGCGAGAGTGAATAGGCACTTACAGGGCAGATATGTACCATCCTAGACTGCATCCCACTTAACATCAGGTGCGATTGTAGTCAAATAACTGCCTTGTTATGCATAAAAAAATGTTTTCTTCTATTGTTCAGGACACGAGAAAGGCGAGTAAAGCCGTGGCATTTAGCTAATTAAAATATAAATATATAATAGGTCACGTTTACAGACAAACACTTAATCATAGCGTCAGTCTAGCCCAATAAATAAATCTCATCCAGCCCAAGGATTTGGCTAGTAAATAATTTATATTTGGGCAGAAAGGTCGAGTTTCTAGTCCAGGGCTACTTAAACGAATCTGTTCTAATATACTATGGTAGTTACTCTGTCATAGATTCATTAGGTCATTCATTAGGTAGAGTTTAGTGTACCTACATAAGACAGATGAC
Organism: Ostrinia nubilalis; assembly: GCF_963855985.1. Taxonomy (NCBI): domain Eukaryota; kingdom Metazoa; phylum Arthropoda; class Insecta; order Lepidoptera; family Crambidae; genus Ostrinia; species Ostrinia nubilalis. The sequence continues at coordinate 15,582,042 of NC_087098.1, forward strand.
TATGCGTAGGTATTAAAAATAGGCATCTTTCAAATCTTTAAGATTCTGCCATTTTAAATTCTATGTCCTAGATTAAAAAAAAAAGAGTTAGATCTTCACTAGATCTATGCTCTTTTCTATATAATTGTAGGGGAAATCAATATCATAGAAGACAACTCTAAATAAAGTAGAAAATTAAATATCAATAGTGACTGAGTTTCTTGCACTGCTTCTTCTCAGCACTGACCCATTTATTGTCCCGAAGCATTGGTACGGTTAAAGAAATATTAGGCTAAGACATGTAAAAGCGCTTTTTAAAAGCCTACCTACAAAAAGCTACATCCAAAGCCAAGAAAACAATAACGAATTGATATTCTGAGGGCAAAAGAAAGAAAAATATTTCTATAAGACGACAGTTTGTGTCTATTTTTTCGTCTAGCCTGTGTTAGCCTTGATGAGTCACCACAGATAGGCATCAGGTATCGACCACGACCTGAGGCTGTAGCCCTGAAGTACCACTGAACACGCCAAACTTTCCGAGTTTTCCTTTGTGGCCAGTGCTGCACTGTTTGTTACGTGGAAAAAGTTTTTTTTGTAACTACTGCAATGACCATGATGACAAAACAAAAAACTAAGTTCCAACAATCACAAAAATAATGTAGCTCTACTATTTATATTATTATGTTTTATTTAGGAAGATTTCATTGAGTTTTTGTAGCAACTGACTCGACCCACATTAATAATGCAATTAATAGAAACCTGGAATGGAATTCTCTGTTTTGCCTAAGGTTAGCTGGGAGTGAATGCCACATGGTTTTAAGTTAGCCTTTTTGTAATTACTGCTTGTGTGTGCAATGAAGTTAAAAAAAATCCTAAAAATAGAAATGAAATTCTCTTGAATGTGGATATGACATCTAGACTGGTACATCAAATAGTAACGGTTTTCTTTGCCTCTACAGTATAAAATAATCATTATTTATTTAAATAAACTAATTTAAATATGGTGCCAGCTCATCTTACAAACGAAATAGTACAAAAGGCCATATTAAAAGAGATCTTGAATATTCCATTTATTATTTCCATTCGGAATTAGTCGGGAATCCGAGACGTCTGGAGGCAGGAATTTAATACGCTTTGGTTTTGGTTGCTCCAGCATTCCGGCATTTGGCTAACAATCGACAGTATCAAAGTGGAATTTCAATCATAAGATACAAGCAGAGTACATGCTGGTGGGCCTAGGTTTGATTCCCAAGGGCGACATGACTGGTAAAAAGTCTTCCACTTGACGTACCTATTCCAGTTTGAGTCTAACATAAGAATTATCCTCCAACTCCTAAGCATTTAGGAGTTTTACCTTCTATCATCAGCTCATCAATATGAGATGATGATTTCCAGGAGCAAATACTTTAATAACATAAGAAAAAATATGGAAAACGATATACGTGCCTAAGCCTATAAAAAAGGATAATATACCTACTTCTATACTAATATTATAAATGCGAAAGTAGCTCTGTCTGTCTTGCATTCACGCCTAAATCACTGAACCGATTTTGATGAAATTTGGCTTAGAGATAGTTTGAGTCCCGGGAAAGGACATAGGATAGTTTTTATCCCGGTTTTTGAAACAGGGACGCGCGCGATTAAGTTTTTCTGTGACAGACAAAATTCCACGCGGGCGAAGCCGCGGGCGGAAAACTAGTAGATGATATTTTGTAAAGCATTAAAGTACACCAGTCATGGAATTTTATCAGAAACCGATGAGCCACACTCTGGTGTAATGTGTGATCTTTGAACTTTATTATCTTTCAAATGTACCGTCGACAACTCATCAAATAGTAGCATTTAAGGTAGTTACTTATCTTATGATACTGATATGCAGTCGTCCCCTATCACCTAAGCAAAATGAAGGATTCATTTTTTGAGACCGACTGCAGAATAATTACCAAAAATCATAAACCTCGTTCTGGCGCAGTCGGGTCTACTCGTAAGGAGAATCAGAAATCCTCATAGATACGGCTCTACATTTTAGAACATACGAAATATCCCCATAGGTTTTGTTCTACATAAAGAACATAGTTTCACGCACAGAGCCGCGGGCGAGGGCTAGTAGGTATTTAATTTATTACTCGAAGGGCCAAATAACTTAGCCCCAAACCGCGATGTATCTAGCTCAATCCCCGATCGGAATTTAACGCCTGTTAAAAAGGGCCGGGCTTGCCCCACCAATCGGTCTTCAGACCCTGGGGAACGAGTATTTAGAAGCACCTACAAAACCCATTATAAATTAAGTGAAGTTACTAGGCCCGAATATTACGTTCATATCTATTAAAATGGTTAATTTGAATTTTGAAGAAAACTAAATTTTCCGGCCTATTAAGGCTGAGTTGACCAAATTTTGACGGTAACTAGGTATATCGATAACCAGTGCTTTTTGTATGGAGTTTGACAGATTTTTGACTTTTGTCAAAGTTAAAGTAAGATGGTGCAACCCAGCCTAAGTGATTTGAAAGGATAAATTTATATTCATATTAATAATGTTATAGGTACCTACCTACTCATCATAGGAACAAACGATCATCAAATTGTTTTCGTAGATTGTTGGTATTTAAAGATATGGAATTAACATGTGGATAGTTTTCGAAATGTTCAGATACACACTTAATACCTAAGACATCAAGAAGTACCTACCTACATACTTATTTTCGTTAGATTAATCCTATAACGTTAACACCCACGTTGTTAAACTCATTACAAGAAACAAAAAAGAAAACAATATAATTTACTACCCACTTTTGTGTAATTACATTACTTCGTAACTAACCTTCCCTTTGTAGGTAGTAAGAGAACACAAACGAATATGCGTCTATTCTTAAAAAATAGAACTTAGGTAGAAGGTACGACCCACGCGTGACTGACAGATTTTAGCTAGTATAGACCATATAGACTGTGTGGGATTAACCAAGTCAAATCCTTTACATATTATACCTACCTAAGTGTTTAATTGTAGCTAATATCTCTGGCGCGGGTATTTTAATATTCCATTTCCCACGCAGACGGTAACCACGGTAACAGTATCGCCGGCACCGCGGTGTAATATGATAATTCGCAAAACTTGCCTTTGTTTCGAGCTGCACTACCATGGCCTCGGCATTGAAGCCACCATAACCAAATTAACTTTGTAACGCAATACCTACTTCCAAAGTTCGAATTCGGAAACAAAAATTGAACGCGGCAGAAATACGAAACTGCCAGACATTTGATAACCTTCCAAATCTAAAAAACTATTAAATTACTAGAAAGCCATTAAAAAATAGTGCTCCAATCTATCGCAATGCAGTAAATACACTTACGTAAGTTGAAAACTGCGGATGTCCAAAACACAGATCACCAAAAATTATTTTCGAACAAAACACACTGGCCGAAATGGACGTCGGCGTCGCAAATTCGAAAAAATAACACTTTGAAATTCGAATGTTTTCGATTATTGCACTTAGTTTTCGTGGAGTTCGCGAATTTTGGGGGGAAAACGGGCGCGGACGACCCGCGAGCCGGTTTGACGCGAACTGAGCCTCTACGAACAGGAGGGAACGGAGGGAAGCGGGTGGCCAAAGGGGTGCAGCGGGGGTGGCCGACGTGAATAGATGTATGGAACTCTGTATTGAGTGATTGTAGCTTGATTGCTAAGTTATAAAATCAATTATTTTTGGCAGAAAGTTAAAATGAAAAATAAATCACGTTGGAATTTTGCTTTCATAAAGTTTCGGCGAACACAAAATCCATCAATATTTTTGTTGTTCTTACAAAAGCGACAAGCGTTAACACGTTTTTCGGGCAGGTTCATTCTGCATAGAGGTTAAAATGTTGTACATATTTTCATATTTTAGTTTACTAACGTGTCATTGACATTAATATTAATGTTTTAGGGTTCAACCATTAGATGCGAATTTATTTAATTATGAAGAATTTGAAGAACACACAGAATAATGCATTTTTTCGCGAGGGTCAATTCAGTGTTTACTAAGAGCCCGCCGTATTTCAATTTCTCAAGTAAGTCTTATTTTATCACTTTAAACATCTTACCATTTTGGTTAAGGCTTAAAAATAACCTACCTATAGGTTTTTTTCTCATCTTTGTTATTAATAACTTAGATTAATAAAGCCATTAATCTAAGATTAATAATTAATAATATTTTAAACTTTCGTGTTCCATTTCTACTCAAATAGAGATTCTCGTGTTTCTCTATCTTTGTTATTAGCAACCAAAAAGTGAAGAACGAAATCGTTTCGACCAAGTTGCGGGTAGTTTCTAATTTGGACAGAATGCTAATTAATCTTAAAGCACATTCGATCGATAATGAGTACGTGAGGGTGGCGGACAGGGGGTAGTCGTACGGTGACCATGGGTTTGAGTTTTAGGGAAACTATTAGGAAAATATAAGTTTTGAAATTATGTTTTCGTAGAATGTTTTTACATTAGAAACTTCTATTGACTGGTTTTTATTTCTATTAAATGCAACGTTTGTGTTTAACAGAAATAAGTCATTACTCATCAATAGGTAACTGGATAATTGTTTAGATAATTATTATGATATCTACGAGTAGGTACATTAAACAATCGCTTTATTTTTTTTTAATTATGGTACCTCTTAATTAATTTTTGGTCTGACTCTACAAATGAAAATCATGTTTAAAATATTATTTATAATAATCAAATTAAAAAATAAATTTAATTGTGTCATGTCGCTCTTAAAATATTTACAAAAAAATACCTCAGAAAAAAAAATACTTCAATAATTTCATTATTTTTTTATATTTCGTTGCCATTAAAAATTTTAACTTTAAAATTAAACCTACGAGTACTTAAATTACTAAGGGCGCATTGTCACCCTACCATTGAGGCGCGCGGTCCCTACGCAAATGCGAGGGGTGAATTTGTGCAAGTGTCGCAATACTGGCAACACCACTGTGCACTGGCTCCTGTCCACTTTGCTTTTGGGAAATACTTACTCTGGAGTCTGGACGTTCAATTTGTATCAGTTACATAGTTTAATTTGTATGGCATACGTGAGAAAAGGTCAAACGTTTATGAAATTGTAGATTGTGTCTTTCTGGTTGATTGACGATTGATCGTTCTTGCTATCGAAGTTTACATTCAATTGGTAGAGTTACTGATGAAGTGTGAACGCAACTCGTTTTGTGTTGTCTATGCACATCTCTACTCTCTCCGGTATATGGTCACGGTGTGCGCGTTTCTATTGTTTTATTTGTTTGATAAAATAAAACTAAGTTTATTTCCAATCTAAAGATTTATTATTTCATCAGTTACAAAGGGAGAAAATATAATTGTGAGAAGATCACTTTGAGGTGCACGAGAAATAAAGAATATGCTTAAAAAAGTACACGGTCATCTAAACTTGACACGTGTTGTTGTTATCGATTTATGCAAAAATAAATAAAAACCTACACGTTAAGAAAAGTACCGGACACCGGACCTCTAAAAAGTGGTATCCTTCCGTTTGGCCAAATTACTTTTCGCCAAATTTCACTTCGCAAACAACTTATCGCCAAAGTTTCATTTCCCAAATGAACTTTTAGCAACTGTACTTTTCGCAACTAATTCATTTGGTCAAATTATCATTTGGAAAAATTTTACTTGGCAAATGTTTATATAGCAAATTTTTTATTTTGCCAAATATTATATCCCAAATAATTTGTTTGGTCAAATTGACACTTCACATACTTACCCACTGTTACCCACAAATCACAGCATAAGGCACATGATCATGGTTTTCACAAGAATTTTATGTAAAACAAAGATATTGCAGAAAATAGTATGGTTGCAAAAAATAGGTATTGCAGAAAATAGTAGGTTAGGTTAGGTTAGAACAGTGACCCTTATAGAATCACCTCTATTTTGGAAATTTCGATAAAAATTGTGAAATAAGAAAATTAATTTAAAACAAATTTTATATTAATTACCCACTAAACAAAATAATAACCACAAGCTAATTTATATTCCATTCTATGCACCACTCAAATTATTTTGTAATAGTTTATTGTGAAATATTTTTGCCAAATGAAACATTTGGCAAAACATACTTTGCCAAACAATAATTTGCTAAACAATAATATGCCAAAAACGACATTTGCGAATTAACCCTTAAATTGGCACTCATTGAACCCTTGCTTCAAAAATGGTCAAATTTGGGATTTAGGTAGTGTTTTGATAGATTAAGAAAAAAATATTTTCTTTTTGAAAAAATTTCAATTAGTATAGAAGTTATGACATGTCACTCAAAACGGACATTGCCAATTATTTAGCATTACATCCATGTCACTTAGGGCGGACATTGCCAGTTTAGGAAAACAAACGTAAAACAACTTTTATTAATAACAATACAGGAATCCCTGATAATCAGCCTCTGGCTAATCCAGCGCCTTTTGCAATCCATCCGGACTATTTACTGTTGATTTTACATAAATTTATTAAAAAATACCCAGACATATAAAAAGAGAAACTGACTGCCTGATATATCAACATAAATCCCAAACCGGTGGGTATAAAGACACAAATTTTGGCATGTAGGTTCCTTATTAGGGTCTAAGGGTGTTATCAGAAAGGATTTTTCCAAAATTACCCCCTAAGGGGGTGAAATGGGGGTCCAAAGTTTGTAGGGCGAAACAAAATTAGTTGCACTATTTAATTCGAAACTTCACAGGAGTACTCCTATGGATAAATTAATAAACACGTGTTTCAGGTTATTTCAGAATTCAACCCCTAAAAGGGGGAAATGGGGTAAAAATGTCTAAAAATCAACAAGAGTATTTATTACTGATACATGGCGTTGTCCGTTTTAAGTGACATAACATTTGTAACCTTGAAATGAATGAAAAAAAATCGTTTTTTTTTACAGTTTTGGCAATAATCGTCAGTTTTATTCGTTAATATTCTAAAATCAGTCAATAAAGCACAAGAACAAGTGTAATACCCACAGTGTTATAAACAATAAACAATTTAAACAATAAACAATTTATTTCATAACAATGGGTACATTACAATGTTAGTGACCGTAGCTCCCTTTTAAGCTAATGAGCCTGTATCAGGGAGCAAACGCTCTTCCATTAATTTATTCATACTATAGTAGAGGATGTACAGTTATAAAATAATATTATTCTGAACATATTAACTTGTTTTTTTTTTAAGTTTTTTTAAGTTTAATTTTAAAGTTACACTATAAGAATCATAAGCAGTTACTCTAACATAAAAAGAAGCTAAATTATAAATTTAAAGAATTAACACATCAGCTAACAGGTCTATTATCCTATTTTTAACAATAATTTTAACACTTTCTAGCGTGGCTTGTATGTAGTGTATTGTGTGTGTGTGTGTGTGTGTGTGTGTGTGTGTGTGTGTGTGTGTGTGTGTGTGTGTGTGTGTGTGTGTGTGTGTGTGTGTGTGTGTGTGTGTGTGTGTGTGTGTGCATGTGTGAGTGGGTGTGTGTCAGTGTGTATAATATGTTTTCGTTACTATTGAGTTTTCACTAATAATGCCTCTAGATCATCATAGGTTTTATCTTCCAAATATATCTGTAAGCACCCTTTACACTCGCGATATGTTTTAGGATATAAGTTTAGGTTTCTATTCAGAATTTTGTAGAGGTAGGCCGAACGAGCCATATATTGTCTAGTAGCAAACACAGAATTACATTTAAGGGTAACTAGCTTTTGTCGCCTTCTTGCAGCATTAGTGGCGTCAAATTCCAGGGTTCTATGTTTTCTAAGTATCGTCTGTAAAACATAAAGCTTTCTAATTGACGAGATTTGGGTAGTTTGATAAAGTCTATCTGTCGAAAACCTTTGTTTTTTAAAGTACATGACCTTTATCAATCCACGCTGAGCCCATTCTACCTCAAGAAATCGAGTCTTGGCTGCGCCCCCCCATACGGGCAAGCAGTAGGTAATGACAGACTGCACCAGAGATACATATATATCCCTTATGAGACACCCATCCCTATTCCCCGCTTCCAGATCCGTATTAGGCACTGCATGTCTCAACATCTTAAAAATCCACGTGAGATTCCTAATTCTTTGAGTAACCCTTTCAAGCTGAGGAGGTGTTGCCATATTTATCAACAGCGAAAACTTGACCTTGCTGTTGCAGTTATTCAACTGTCTTAATTTTTAAAATTCGCGGTTTTTTATGGAACTACTGCCCCGTGTTTCACATAAAATATCATGCTTTTTATAAAATATCCCTTGAAAGTCGATAAATTGCTTTAATTTAGATTCTGTAGGCAATTGTTTGACATGTCCTTTATAACGGACAGAAACCATTTAAGGGTTAAAAGTTTGCAATAAGTTGTTTTGCCAAATGAGAATTTTCCAAATGAAAATTTGCGAAACGTTGTTTGCGATGTGATAATTTGGGAAACGTTTTTTGGCCAAACATTAGTAATCCCTAAAAAGTTCTTGTGTTATGTAGTCTCTTCGATATCGCTCTACGATACGTGTGCGTACTTCTTTACTTCCTTCCACTCGACTGAATAACCATCAAAGTAAGACAATAAAATAGAGTTTTTTTTATTCGGGAAGAGACAAAATTATCAATTCGTCCGAACGACGGGAGACAGTAATCGCCGTAATTTCCGAAATGGTTCACGCTCAATTAAACTGTTTCACAGGCTTTGTCCGATAATTGTGTATTCACACTTTTGACGCAGGTTGTAGGTGCTCGATTGATGTTTTAAAATATTGTATTGGGTACAATTACTGTTACATATAAAAAAAGTTATGTAAATATGACTGAAAAATTTAAATTAACAGTCAAAGCTTTGCGAGTGATTTATTCGTAAGACACCTCAGAGACACAGACTTTTGTCGGCCGATAGTTTGGTCGGACTGAATATGTAGTGGAACTGCGTACATTACACCGATTTGGTTCAGGCTGATTCCTCATACAAATAGACAATTTGACACCATACCCCAATAAATCGAATTCACAACTTTTTAAAAAGACACTTCATTCTGGTCTTAAAAACTTAATCATTTTAAATTATCTGTTAATCACGATTTTTGGTCGCGTTGTAATTGAAAAAATAGTTTAATTGAGTTGACAAAATAGTGACGTCACTTGTTTGTATTGCCATACAAATAGTATGGGAGAGTTTCGTTTTGACAGTTTTAAAAAGTACGTCAATTGATTGGTGGTGTCAACACGTCTATAATTGGCAGCCGACTCAACTATCGGCCGATTAGAGTGCTGAATATCTTATCAATGTCCAAGTCTATCAGAAATATCATAAGGGTAACAACAAATTATGAAAGTATTTTTTTAAGAATAAGTAATTTATAAATAGGTGCAAATTACTGACTGGCGAGGCAGTTGATTTATGCATTGTACCTAAATATTATTCAACAATAAATATTTCGTCATCTGAAGGGAGAAAATAGACAAAAATCATATAATGATATGTCCACTCAATTGGGCATTCATCCCCTTATCATCTTGTATCCCTCTTTTCCTTCATCCCCTTCAGTCCTTTACTCATTGAAGCTACAACACAGCGCTTCATACCTCTCTGTGTATGTATGATCCATGTTTCACCCACTGCAACAACTTTTTCTGTAATCCATTACCAACTGGAAGGCTTGGGAACCCTTTAACTAAGAGGTAAAGCTATTTACGAGTTTTTAAGGGCCCTCTTTTCGATGTCCATTTAATTCCCACGCTACATAAAAGAAGTACAATCAGTTTCACTACTCCTGAAATAAATCGAAAGATTGAAGTAACTTGAGATGAAAAAAGGCTTTCTTGGTCTCATTTTTTGGCCTGTGTCGACTAATTGAATATCTTATTCATCCTACCGAAAATATTTTCATGGAGGTAAAATGTTGTGTAAAGTCAATGACATAGCTCGACGGATTAGCAAGCTGAAGTGGCAATGGGCAGGGCACATAGTACGCCGAACTGACGGCCGATGGGGCAGCAAGGTTCTGGAATGGAGGCCGCGTACCTACCGGAAAACGCAGTGTGCGACGTCCACCCACAAGGTGGACCGCAACCTGATGCAGGTAGCAGAAGGGCGCTAGATGCAGGCCGCTACCAACCGTGCGATGTGAAAGTTATTGGGGGAGGCCAATGTTCAGCAGTGGACGTCCTGTGGCTGAAATTATGATGATGAATGAGTCTCGAAGCGCTGGTAGGGTAAAAAGATTATGAGACATGTAGAGGCTCCTTAAGAGCAAAATGACGATTTGTAAGAACTATTTATTAATAAAACAAATAAAGAAATTTTGACTTTGACTTTGATGATACTGAAGCTTTAGATCCTGTAAGAGTTGCAGCGGTGGGAACAAGCCTACTGGATAAGTCTCTATTGTATAAAATAAAACGAACGCTTTTCGGATTAGAGACCGGGATAAACAAGGACTATTGAAAAGGTTAGGTACTCGTCTGTTTCAGCGTTGAATTATTTACACGAAGAAGGCCCCAACTTACAACAGTGTATACCGAAAAACTTAATTTTTTCGGCTGATTCTGATTTTTTTTTGTTCACAATTTAAATAAAAATTGTTATATTTTTATAATATTCCTTTCATTCTTTTTATAAGAGCGAGCAAGCTGCTATCATTGAAAATTTGCTGAAATCAGTACACACTCGTGATAGGAAAACATTATTGCTTGACTCGTTAATTGTGAAATTTTTAGTGTTTTGTATACACAAATAATATATTTAATAAGCTGCAATGTTTTGGAAATTGTTGTGTATACCTGTAATTGGCAAACATATTTAAACTAAAACCCCAATATGTGTTGTATACTGTGAATGTCTTAAATGTGTATTGCTGTTGGTGTACCTTTATCAATAAATAAATAAATAAATTATGTTGATGAATAACTTTGTAAACTAATTGTATGGTTATGTGTCAAATACTTTTGTTTTGCTTAGTTTAGGTAGTAGACTTTTATCAAAACCCATTGAAGATATTGTAAGTAGTCTCATGTTAATTAATTTTCACGAAAAAACGTCAAGCCGTAAGTACATAATGTAAAGATGACCCACGCTGAACTGTCCCACCAAGTTCAATGACAGGGGGCGCTACCATCGTTCAACTATATGGTTTCCAACATGGCAAAAATCGGAACCAGCGATCCGGTATTGACGGTGGCGTCCCACTGTCAATGATGGATAGGACAGTTCAGTATTTTGGAACTATAACTCAGTCATAAATGTCGCGTTAAGATCCGTGTGTTGTTTTGGGCTGACACTGTGTAGGTTTGTTGTCGACACTATAAGAAGAAGATCCGTGTCTTACTATTTCAGTGTCACTAAAAAGTTTTTAAGTAAAAAAAAAAGTCGTGGAAAATGTTACGTTTTCGCACTTATGTCACTATACGCTGCAGGCGCTGCAGGGACCCATCGAAGACAAAAGGTTTTTTACTGAGTACCTATCCAATTTTCCGAATCATCAGTCAGTTGTGATCAAGTTTCAAATTCGATTGCCATGCATTGTTTAGTTCTACAGTTTCAATGTTTATTAACTTCTTGGTACTGTAATCTGCCCACGGCCTTGCGGATTACAGGTTTGAATATCGCTGGGCCAAATGTTAGTGTGAAAACTACAAACATTGTGGCCTTTTCTACACTAATAGAGATTTGTGTTTCTGTATTTTGTATTGAATAGGCTACGAAATTAATGATTGATTTGAAAAATTCTTTCACCATTAGATTTCTACATCATTTCTGAACAACATAGGTGGAACGAAGTTCGCCGGATCAGCTAGTATACTATATTAACTATTTATGTTTTTAAAAGCCCTCTCCATCTAATCTTCATATTACAGAAATCGAAAAATAAATGCAAATACTCGTACAGTCAGCGTCAAATATTTCGTGACACCCAAAGTGGCCAAAAAGTTGACAACACAACCTTGTTCCAATGAGGGCTATCGTTTTAGCGCTCACCAGTTAGCGCCACTGTAGAGTAAGGTCCTGTCACTTGCTAGTAGCGAAGACAGTGGCACCAACTGGTGAGCGCGAAAGTGGTAGGAGGACTATCGCATTTGCACTCATCAAGATGGCGCCACTGTAGAGTAAGGTCCAACTGTGCCAACTGTTAAGTATAAAAACGACAGCCCTCATTGTAACAAAGACGTGTTGCATACTTTTTGGCAAAGAGTGTCAGGAACTAGTTGACGCTGACTGTACCTATTTATGTAACAACAAAATATGATGTGCTACTGACTCTACCATTCTTCCCAAATTGTTATTATCTAGCCCTAACCTAATTATATTGGAAACTTCTCGACATGAACTCAAACATATAATAAACCTTTCATTTACTAAGAACAAATACATATTCTGGGTTTGTTTTCAAAGGATTTCTACGAAGGCAACCCTGAGGGTTCCTTGACCCCTGAGCCCAAGGGTGGGAGGAGACCCTAAGCTAACAAACAAATATCCGAATTCGAGCTTAACTTCAAGGAATTAGGGACATGAACAATAATTTTTGACGAGATACAAAGACTATCCGCTCGTATTCAAAAACATTACTATGAGGTCTCCCAGTGCGCGTGGACGCACGGGTGACACACGAACCAATATTATTATAACAGAGCTCCATTCAACACTGTGCGTTCGATTTGCAGATTCACTTAAGCAAGCATAGTTTGTGAATACGGGCGTTAGCGACAAAGACAGAAGCCAACCAAAGAATGTTGGACTTATTGTAATTAAAATTCTGTATGTATCGTGTTTCTACGTAAATAAATAAAATACCTTGGTTATGAGTCTTATTTGAATAAGCAAGCATATTCTACTTTCGAAAATATACACTTAAATATATTTTATCTATTTTCACACTTAAATAATCCTTATTTTTCCACTATAGTGGAGGAGGCTCATAGTCCAGCAGTGGACTGTAAAGGGCTGTTGATGATATCTTTAATTTTACTATCTACTTTCTATAAGGTACGGTCAGCGTCAAATAGTTCATGACACCCAGAGTAGCCAAAAAGTTCGTAACACGTCTTTGTTAAGGTTGTGTTATTTTACTTTTTGGCCACTTTGGGTGTCACGAACTATTTGACGCTGACTGTAGCATAAAACTTAACGTATACCTAAAGCCTGGTCCGTGAGCACGTAGAATTTTGTCCAATGACCCCAAGCTACCCATCCTTATCGCTCGCGCGTAATTATATTGCTGTCGCGACTGTGCGACGGGAGCCCGCAGTGAGTGTGCGTGCGATTCTACGTGCTCAAAATCAAAATCAAAATTATCTTTATTTGTTTAGACTAATTAAATTAGTTCTTGCAAATCGTCAAATGCTCTTAACGAGCCTATACATGTCTCATTCTTTTTTTGCCCTACCAGCCCTACCTAAAAAAGGTGCTCACGGACCAGGCTTTACATAGTAACAGTCAAACATAACAATCTTATAATTGCGGTAATACAAACAAACCTCCATCTATGTAATTTAATTGACGGCTTGACCCGATCACAATTTGAACTTAATTGATAGTCTTGTTTACGTTAACCGGAAACCAGTAAACTAGTTTAATAATTAATTAAGCGTTTATGAAAGTTAACTCTATCTTGGCACTAGTGTTGTCAATCGATTTATCGATTATTTGAAAGTTGATTGAGTATTATTGATAGTTTTGATAATGTCATAAAACTATTTATTTTTAATAAAAGATTATTAGCAATTTGTATTGCCCAAATTACTAATAGTCCCGTTCAATTAACACCCTTTTTAGGATAAATTTTCTTTATCAGAATAAACCTGTGACGTCACTTGTCCTCCATTTTTATTGAAATCAAGTATAAGTATGCACTGTGACCCTAGCTAGAGATTCTATCATTGAGTGCTAAGTGAAATGATGTGGGGGTAACAGATAATAGCTACAAATCGATCTTTATGGAAATCATTGGGCGAGGCATATGTTCTGCAGTGGATCCTAAGGCTGAAATAATGATGGTGAAAAGCTAAAAATTCAATTCAGTTGATTTTCACCATTTGTGTAAGAATTTCCATTCAAATAGCGCCTCTAACAAGGCAAGGTGTATATTTCAGCGACTAAAGGAAAGTCGCTAGTAACTACCATTTTAAACTCTATCTGCAACACACATTAAAAGACACAACCAGGAAGTAATGGAGCTCGTTAATACTAAGCCCGTAGGGTATACCTATATTAAGGGACAGATTAACAGCAGTTGACGGCTTTTAGTGAAATATAATTTGATTAGTTCAGCCTCGAAGGGCCGGTAAGATAGATATTTTGTTTGTAACTGGCGAGTGACGTCAACGTACCTGAAAACGTGCACTTTCATTTTCAGCAATGAGGATTAACTCGTGACGTAATTATTTGTCCCCGGTGGGAATTGAACCCGCAATGTCAACTAATTTTGTAGTCCGGTACGCGAACCGCAGCCTAGGCAACTGCCGAAGGTTGAATTAAAGCTTTTTGAGCTTTTCATCCTGGGAATATTAAGACTTTTTATTAAGATAACAATACATTTCTAAAAAAAAATTATTAAAAATGAAATTCAAGTCGTATAACATTTTATTTAGATTGACATGGCATGCTTTCAAGTGTACACTATACACAGAATATTTCATATTCCATTTAGGTACTTGGTACCTAAGTACTTATAGACGACAGCACATAGGTTCAAGGTAAACACGGAATCATCTTAAGTTATTTGTGACAAGTGCTATTTTAGTAAAACAATCCGATCAGGGGGCGTAGTGTGAGTAATAAAACGTCACTAGTAAGCGCGTAAAAAATTACATTTAATTTTAGACGGATTGTACAGCGCCCCCAGCGGAAACATTCAAGAACAAAATTTTTCATGTTTTCTTAACGCGCTCACTAGTAAGGAAGTTTGGTGTAAATTCACACTAAGGCACAGAGGCCTGTGACATTACTAGAACTTTAATTTCAGCTCAGTCACTTACCTGCATATTAGAGCCAGGATGATAAATGAGGATAGGAGGAAGAAAGTAAAATATCTTCCGTCTTATTAGAGTTCTTAAGTGAAATACGGCGCCTTTATTGGATTGCTTGTCACAAGGACTTCTCAAGTAGGTTAAGTTGTTCATATCGGACAAATGATCAGATGGATAATGGAAATATACTTTTCCGGGAGACACTTACATGAAACTTTTATAAGGCAATTTTGTTGGTCTTCTATTTTTACAAAAAGATAGGTGTTATAAAATACACCAATTGAAGGCGTGTACCTAGCTATAGCGTATTTAGGCAATGAGGCAGTGAATATCTGACAAATGCTTTTTATAGGTGAAATTCGGTGGTACAATTGTTTTTAAATAAATACCTGTAGCAGAGTGCTTTCAATATTTTTTTTTCAAAAGATTCCCTAATGAAGAAAGCGCTTCGTATTTATAGGTTACTGACATATCTCTATATTTTTTATGTTGTCAAGATATTTTTTGTTATAATCTATTACTCTGTCTATACTCCACATAAATATTGAAATCCAAGTAAAGTTCTTCCTTTAAACTGTATTTCAGAGCCTGAACTTTACCTCTAGACAAAGATAAAGTGGTGTTTTCGCTGTAACCGAGACGATCGTCCGAGTAAATTGCATTGCGAGTCCATCCTGGCTGAGGTATTCAGGAACGATGGAGATTACTTATGGATGAGATGGTTATTGTTTTCACGCCCGTATTCACAAACATTACTATGAGGTCTCACAGTGCGCGTGGACGCACAGGGTGACACACGAACCAATCACAGAGCTCTATTCAGCGCTGTACGTTCGATTTGCTGCGTTATTTAAGCAAGCATTGTTTGTGAATACGGGCGTCAGACTACACTCACTTGCTTGTCTCAGTATACATAAAATGGGCTGACAATGACACACTGGGTTATATCTGAGACTATAAAGTTTAGCTTCCAGTATGTTTTGTTTTAAACTTTCGTGGTCACTAACAAAATAATTATTATTGCCGGGATTGCACTGTTGCAAGCGCCATGATCACGGAGTAACTGAGTAACTGGTGGGTGAGATGTTATGGGCAGACATAATTATCGATCACTACCCTCTTTCCCAGTCTTTTATTACGATTGCCTCGAATTATGAAATTAAGGTACGTGGTAGCAATCCCATCAATAATAATTATTCTTCCGGTATATTATTGAATGCAATGCTTACAGCTTGCAGCTTAATAGTATATTTTCGTACTTAAGTTAAGTACTAAAATATGCTATTGACAGGGCCGTCATTACAAAATTACAGTCACAAAGGCTTTTGACTCATTTAACTTTCTTTTCTTTTCTCTTTCCTTATTTATTAGTTTCAAAGACGTGGACTCTTAAATAGTTGCCCACACTGAAGTTTTATTGGTCCCATGTACTCTACTTAACAAATCCAAACATGAGTATAACAACTTGGAAAATTATTAGCATTCAATAAAATGACACTCACATTTTTTTATGCAAGACAAGGCAGGTATTTTACCGCAATCGCACCTGGTGTTAAATGAGATGCAGTCTAGGATGGTACATAATATCTGCCCTGTAAGTGCCTATTCACTCTCGCCTTGAAAAGGCCCGGATTATAGTGTAAAGCCCGGATTTTCCTATAAACAAACGTGCTTTGATCAACTGACACCATTGTTGCCACATAACCATAACAACATATCGTCTAGCACATCTGACTACACATTGTTGTTGAAAAGTCACTCCTATTACAACTGCAAGATGCAACAGCATTTGTAGAGTCAGCATCAAATAGATCGTGACACCCAAAGTGGCCAAAAAATTGACAACACAACCTTATTCCAATTGTAACTAGGACGTGTTGCGAACATTTTGCCTGCTTTGGGTGTAACGTATTTGAGACAGACTGTACTGTCATCCATACATTGTTATACCAGTTATACCCCCAACCCATGGGAACGGGGCGAATGGCTTATTTGTTCATCTGACATCGCTTCCAGCTGAGAAATATTTGCAATATGGCCGATACTGTTGACTAATATTTTGCGCTATTGCAACACTGGCAACTAGTTCCGATTGATCTTCATTCATTTATCAACTTAAAGCATTTACTGAGCAAGTATTAACATAACAAGTGAGAACGGAGTGGCGCAAAATACACTAAAAGGTTGATGTTACTCTATTTCAGCACACGCGTAGATACCCTAGAGTTTCACCCAGTAAAAAGAAGTTTCAAAAGTGTGAAAAATCCAGAAAGGTTAAAAAAATCTCATGGGTGTCAAAACCTAAAACTCATCATATCTCCAAATAAAACAAAATGTAATTTCCTACTTATTTTCCTTTCACGCAGATGGTTGCAACCAACATTTCATGGCCCCCATAATTACTGTAGTTAAACTCTGCTTTCTGTCAGAGTCGCTTAATCCAATTACTAACAACATTAAACAAACAAAAAAGTCTCACGTACTCAGGCGACCGTTAAATTAGAAGCAAAAACCACCACTTAATTTGTTAAGTCCCATAATGAGGGCGGAGAGAGATCGCATTCCGCATTTATCCGGATGGAACTAGATACACGCGGTCGAAACCAGTTTTTGTCGGATTTGAAAAAATAATTTGCAGGCAAAGTTTTCCTTGGCGACTTTTCTTCTCCTTTGTACGTAAATTGAATTTGTTTTTGTAAAGATTGTTCGCTTTGAAAAGGCATACAATTTTCATACATTTGCTGTGTAAAAGGAAGCTTTTAAAAGTTTTGTTTTTGTCTTTATGTCTAGTTAATGTTATTATTCCGGTACCTCTTTTGACCTGAGAAGCTAAACAACGTTTAGTTTTACATTTAAAACTAAAGTTTGTTTGTGGAATTGTATGCGACAAAAGTTTCAATTGGAGGCTGTAAGTACAGTCGACAGCATTAGGCTAATGCATTTTTTTTTAAATCGCAACTTATACCTACTCGTACAATTTCTTACATTGTAGGTATATTACCTTAATTTTAATCTCGATGTGCCACAATAATATAATAGACATTCTAGAACTTTATTACAAAAATATACCTACTGAGGGGACTTTCAGTGTATTTTGGCATTCATTTCTCGTCCTTGATATCCATGTAGGTCCTTAATGACCAAGATTTGAAAAGCCTTTTCCTATTCCAGAGATGACGGGACTCATTAAATTGAAAGATAAAGTCCCTCTTAATTAAAAAAAGTATGAAACTAATTGGTCGCCACAAAATCTTCTAAACAAGATTAACAGCTCTAGGGTTTCTTGAAAAGATACGCGTACTAAAGCATTGCTATAAAAATATAGACTTTTGTTTTTTCCGTTTTTAGCAAACAAAATACATTGAGAATAACAAAGATTGTGTATTTACGTTTACTTGAAAGGTGAGCAAACAAGTAAATGCTCAAAGGAATTTGGAAATATACAATAAAAATACCGAAAAAAAAAACATCTTTTGGCTCGTAAGAGTCGTCTTTAAGCCTATAATAAACGGTAACTTGTTTGTTATTGGAGTAAAAGTCTTCAAATAACAAATAATTCACTCATTGAATAATTCAATTGATCTGTCATTTTTGTTGAGTTTCTATTCAACAAAATAAAGACTATCATAATCATCATCATCATCATTTCAGCCATAGGACGTCCACTGCTGAACATAGGCCTCCCCTTTTGTTTTTATATAATATCATTGGGCCTCCCCCAATGATTTCCACAGTGGCCGGTTGGTGGCGGCCTGCATCCAGCGCCTTCCCGCTACCTTTATGAGGTCGTCGGTCCACCTTGTGGGTGTCTGAATTAGTCTGATAGTGGCATTATTTTATTTTAAACGGTCTGTTCATATTTTATAGAGAAACGTAAATAAAAATTCTCTCCATTTGTTCCGAACAATTTTGTGGAATATCCCTACTTCCTCAATAACTGAATGTCAGTTTCATAAAAAATCCCTATAGATTTATACGACAAGCCAATGTTCGACAAACACGTGTAGGTAACCCTATCCTTTGTCACCGGAGGTCGGTTCATGAGGGATCCTCGAGGGATATGAGGGTATTTGGAGGAAAATAAATTCTCAATTCTGAGATTAATGTCAGGTACGCTTTGTCCTGTTGGGTTTTTTGAATTACCTGCTGTTATTGGTGCGGTTGTGCTGTGGTATCTTGAAGATAGATTGAGGAAAGAAAACCGCAGCTGTTTTAAAAGTATCAGCTATATTGAGAGGGCCTCAATAAAATTATTTGGTACAGTGACTCATTAAACATTGTTTACTTTTCTACTTAGGGCGTTTACGTCCTTTTGCAAAAAAGGCATTGTCGTTTCAGACTGAAAGGATTATTATTATTTTAAAAGCTATTTATTTACCTAGTTGACCTATAGCGGTGGTAGGAGTGGAGTTTAAAACATGTACCTATCCAGTAGATCAATAAATACCTCGTGTCAAAAATGGGTTGTTTCCACTTCGATTAAAAAAACATTATCCCTCTGACCCTAAACGTTAAGTACAAAAACACTTGCCAGAGATAAATCATTTACTATTATTTTAACCAAAATCCACATTATTTTTTCAAAACGGCCTCTCTTATGGGAGCTTTTGAACAAATGAAAGCTCGCTTGTGAAAGTGCCGACTGGCCCGTAAACTTTTACTGCTGTCAAGCGACATAAATTATTCAGATCTCATGCTGTACCGACTAGACTCTTCGACGGCCACTCAATAATGATCTAGTGCCAATAAAACGTAGGCTGACGACTGTTATGTTGAAGTGAACTGGTTTTAAATACTAATGTGGTGACGAAAGTCATAATTCTGTTTTACATAAAACTGCAATCCGGGTCTCTTCAAGGCGAGAGTGAATAAGCACTTACAGGGCAGATATGTACCATCCTAGACTGCATCCCACTTAACATCAGGTGCGATTGTGGTCAAATACCTGCCTTGTTATGCATAAAAAAAAAAAAAATGGCACAAAAATATGCGTGTATAGTTTTAAGTCCCTTTGTTTGTCTTTTATTTTCTTTTTGTTTCAAATAAAGTTTTTCTTATTCTTATTATTTTAAATTCGCTGCCTGCTGTCTATCCTGACCACTATAATCCGGGCCTTTTCAAGGCGAGAGTGAATAGGCACTTACAGGGCAGACACTCGTATGTACCATCCTAGACTGCATCTTACTTAATACCAGGTGCGATTGCAGTCAAATACCTGCCTTGTCATGCATAAAAAAAAACTTTTCGTGTTCCTTTTACAATTAAAATAGATATTAGAGAGTCTCAATGCGACATTATAGTACGTTACTGTTATGTGCCTCAGTGTATTTAGGTTTAAAAAAATAAAAGTTAATTGAATTGCTGAGACAGCCGTCTAAGACTGCGACTGTGACTGAATGCAAAGGATAATGGGCTATAGATGGAAAATTGACAGTGATAAATGTGCCAAAAGGGAGCGACATGTATGTGCAAGAAAAGGTGCATGGACTGTTTAACAGTACGCGGCAGAAGTACCTAATATTTTCAAAGGATTTTTCTGTTCCCAAACTAATCAAAACCCTCTTTTTCTTTTTCTGTGCACCTAGTGGTGAGTTCTCAACCACTGCATATGTATCAGAAATCGTCAAAATTTTATTTTAGACAGAGGACAGAACGATAATGGGAAAACCCGTTCATTGGTACTTTCCTATATTGAATTTTCCCCAACCACAGTGCAGTAAAAACTAAAAAAGCGCGGTTTGCATAATTAATCCAGGTATATTTAGTGCCCGTTCAGTGTTTCATTCTGGCGACAAGAACCGCATATTCATAAAAAATTTAAACACTCAAAATGGACTCTATGCCATAAAGTTTTAGGTTTACGTTCGATTGAAGTAGTGCTTCAGTGGTAAATTAATTTTATTCACCTGTAGCCTGCCATAGTGTAGCAATGGTCAGTAGATCTAACGTTTTATGACTGACTACAATAAAACAAGCAGTTTCACAACTTGATTGTGACCATCATTGTCAACATAATTTGGTACTTCTACCATATAACTGATGGCCGCTGGGGAAAAAAAGTTATCGAATGGGCCAAGGACCTGAACACGTAGTGTGGGCAGGCCTCCCACTAAGTAAACCGACGATTTGATAAAGATCGCTACATACCTAATCGCATCTGATTATGTACTTTTCCTAAATTAAGTTAAGTTAAATTGTTTATAAGTACTTAAATGTAATTCTGAGCTTTGTTACGTCTTGTTTAAATGTGTAATTGGTACTACCGTTCTATTCATGAATAAATAAATAAATAAAATACCTGGATGCGGGCAGCACATGACCGGTCGTTGGGAGTCCTTTATCCAGCAGTGGACGTCATTTTGGCACGAAGTGGACCTGCTGTGCTGCCTTTACACTGTGGCAAAACTGGAAGCTAGTACGTCTAGACATGCTAACTCATTATTAAACCCACTTAAATACCTTCGGGCCAAGTGTGACCGACAGGGAAAACTTGGGACTCTCTCATTAGTTCTACCTGGTGTTTAAATCAGGTATTTGTGTACGGACGACGGCACATTACGGCTGAGTTGCTCCACGTAACTTTGACCGTAACTATAACGGTAACCGGTGTTTTTTATGGAGTTTGACAGATTTTTGACGTAGGTCAAAGTTAAAGTAAGATGGTGCAACCCAGCCTTAGTTAAGGAATCGCAGTTGTAGTAGGTTTTATTTTGCAGAAAAATGTATAGCCTGAGATGCTGTCGACTAAAACTTAGTTTAAAATTAACTACTCAGCTTGTTACACACAAAAATACTTATGTAACAGAAATCGCGATGGGCGTCTAGGAAAAGCTGATTTACTTGACCTTCCTTTAGGTTTTGGGATACACAAAGGAATAACATATCGATCATCACGTCCCTACACTGTGACATATTTTTTGTTTCCGTCTACTGTTGTATGCGCAAATATTGTATTGACTTTTCCTTTTCTTTGATCTTGAAACAAGAAAAGAACTACACATACCTACTGAAATATTGTCTTGTCCTTCCTTTGATCCATAAAAGAAAAAAAGAAATGTACAAATAGTACTCACAACTCTACGCCCGTCCCTGTGCCCTTTTCAGTCACGCGAGACTTCAACCAGGCCTCCGTCACTCGCCTATGCCGGCCGAGATAATTACCTACAGCGCGCGACAACTTCAAGTTGCAAATCAGTCATGGCTGCCACGCGCCTGTGTACACACGCGTACCTATACTCGCTCAGTCGATCATCGTCGCAATCAAGGTTTATTGTTCCAACAGCACTGTTATTCGTCTTTATAATGGAAAATCGTAATATTTAAAAATGATAATTAACTGTAGTAATTTAAATAATTAAAAATAACAGCATTTTTTTTAAATAAATTTGAAATACTTATGGCAAAAAGCTATAGCAAAAACATTATTTTAGCTAATAAAACATTAACTTTACTTCACCGTGTCTATTTTCCGACACTACACCTTTTAAAACTGTTTGTCCAATTCGAATTATCGCAACACTGAAGTTTATTAATAGGTACTTTGGAGATGGTACGAAATACAAACACCACTAGATTAACGTTTACTAATCGTAAATACAATAATTGCTTCTCAAAATTAAGTTTTTATTTATTTTACTTTGCTTAAACAACCCTGACGCTTGAGCTGCGAGGTAGATCAATTCTGATCACAAAAAAATTGCGCTCTTGTGAGCGTAGTAGTAAGGTGCGATTTCGAATGCACCAGGTTCGTTGGAAATTTTGCATTATTATTATTACCATTAAAATGTCGGCATCTGATCCTGATTAAGGGAGTGCAATTTCTGTTGCTACTATTATGTATTCTGTGCTTCAACATCGGACCGAAACACGCTGCGTTTGACGCGTGACCACGTGACGAGCTGGAATAAAAATATTTCATCAGTTTTATACACCCTGGAATAAAAATATTTCTTTATTTTTATATTACTAGGCAAACTATTCAGGAGAGCTAGACACGTCTATATTAACGAGCCTGAAGTTCGTGAATTTCTGAAAATATCTGTCGGCCGTTTGGTATAGTGGTTCGAAACGGACTACTATTCCGGAGGTAGCGGGTTCGATTCCCGCACAGTACAAACATTTGTGTGTGTATTAAAAAAAAAAGTATTTAAGTATGTTTATTATCCGTTGTCTAGTACCCATAGTACAAGCTTTGCTTAGTTTGGGACTAGAAGCGCAGTGTAAAATGTCCAAGGATATTTATTTATTTTTTAAAATTAAACTTAAAGCGCTCTTCTGACAGTAACGCATAAATAGGTAATATAACAGACAATTATAAATTCAAATAAAACAAAAAAAATACGATACGCACAACTAAAATTACCCAGTGGCCTTTGTCCTATAAACGATTAATAAGTATAAGTATTTATTTACTCTGATTGTTTCAACTGCCTACGTTTTTAGTTTTACACAAGGAAGGAATGCGAAAGTGTATTCATAATGAATTAATGATGTTATTGTTATAGAATTGTAACATTTTGTGCGAAAGCTGCGTTTTTTTTTTAATAAAAATTAGAAAATTATTAGGTAAAATTAGAAAATTATGGAAATTCCGATAAAATCTCAATTAAAACTGGTGTCAGTTTAGGATGGCTCATTATCGAAGAAAGTTTGAGCCGATAAGAAGTATTAACCAAGTTCGTTAGAAAGAAAATTAGCAAACGCAACTTTTTACGAGTTGAAAAGTTTCTTTATTAGTTAACTTCGATCTGCGTTTAGCTACGAAAAACGCCTACATTTGCACTTTTTCTTCCATAGCAAATAAAAATAAAGTACCTAAACTTGTACCTAATTTGACTTTTACATTGTGGTACTTTCATTAGTTAAAAATAAAATTACAAATAAAAAAAAAATATATAACAATCCTTTTTTTTGCATTCTCTACTAACTATATTTTTTGTTTTTACCTATATAGGCGGTTATCACACTGCGCCGCGCTCCGCCGCGGAGCGCGTGATTTTCATATAAAAAATCACGCGCGCGGACGCGTTGTCAGTGTGAAGTGCCGCGCGTGTGTTCTATACAAACTGAGGTACTTGCATACAATGATTAAATCTGTCGCCCCGCCCCAGTGTGATAACCGCCTTATTCATTCACCCAAGGAAGATTGTAAAATATGTATGTAGTAGTCAGGTAAGTCTTTACAAGTAGGTTTTAAAGGATTATAGGATAACATTAAAAAAAATCACTTATCTTTTAACGAATCATTATTATCATTAAGAAGATTTCTAAAACAATGACAGACTAACTCAAATCAAATTATCTTACATCCGAAATTGCTGACAGAAATGATTAAATTCATAGCACACGACACAGGTGAGCGCGAGCGTTTAAAACAGGAGCTACAAATGACAACAATGTTACACGAATGTCGTGCTGGTTTAAATGTTGAACTGGCTTTTGTAGAAAATTCCTGGAAAGGTAGAATAATGAAACTACACTTTTTGGGAAATAAGCACTTTCCTATGAGGGAACGTGACCTGTATTTTGCCAATCGTTTCAGTATTTGACGTCACAGTGTTTTGTTGTCGGTACTTCGGTGATATCAATTGAACATCTTGTTGATAAACGCTTAATCTGGGGGCACGGCAGTGCCCCCACCAAGTCGAGCAAAAAAGCGGCACGGCCGTACCATCCTTTTCTCGAAGCAATTCAGGCCATTTTCGACCGCCTGTAACTTCGTTGTGGATAAAACTAGAAGGCTGAATTTTCATTAGCTATGCAGGCATTGTAAAGACACGGTATATTTAAAATTTCATTC
Organism: Ostrinia nubilalis; assembly: GCF_963855985.1. Lineage (NCBI taxonomy): Eukaryota > Metazoa > Arthropoda > Insecta > Lepidoptera > Crambidae > Ostrinia > Ostrinia nubilalis. Next base: position 15,606,773 of record NC_087098.1, read on the forward strand.
AATTTGAACCAGTAGTTTAAGAATTATAACGGGTCAAAGTTACTTAATTTTGTCACTCACTGACTCACTGACTCACCGATCATCAAAACTCTAAGGCACTTCTAGCAGACCTAGAAGCTTCAAATTTGGAATATAAGTAGTGTTTGGTGTATGAATAGGAAAAACTAAAATATTTGGGGGCACGGTAGTGCAACCGCCAAGTCGAGTAAAATTTTTCAATTTCGGTCCAGTTTTCTAGATACATAACTGCTGTCTACAAAATACAAAAAGAAATGATATTTGGGGGCACGGTAGTGCAACCGCCAAGTCGAGTAAAATTTTTCAATTTCGGTCCAGTTTTCTAGATACATAACTGCTGTCTACAAAATACAAAAAGAAATGAGATCCCATCAAAAACAATACTTGTCAAAAAAACCAAGTCTCGCAACTCAGTTGTTCTACGGTAAAAAGTTGTGAGATCCATGTAATACCAAGTCCAGGCCAGGAAATCTTTAACGTTTTACATAAATATATTGACTTGGCCATCGCATGAAAACACGTGTAAATTAAATTATTTAGTGCGATGGCCAAGTCAATAATTTATGTAAAACGTTAAAGATTTCCTGGCCTGGACTTGGTATTACATGGATCTCACAACTTTTTACCGTAGAACAACTGAGTTGCGAGACTTGGTTTTTTTGACAAGTATTGTTTTTGATGGGATAGTAATTACTCCAGCCCCCCATTTTTTGTTTGTCTTTCATGCCGAGCTCTACAACGTTTTATTTTTAGTAACTATTCCATTATAGCTTTCAGCATTTCATAATTTTTTTGAACCATAAGAGCCAACTTAATGCCATGGTATTCTCACCCAGTCAACAACAAAACAAGCAAAAAATTAGAGTAGGCGGTACAGACATAAAGATTGGCTTTCCTTCTTCCTTTTTTCGAATCAGGTACTTTATTTAAAACCTTTTATAAACCTATTCACCATTCTACCCGCAACAACTGTAACAGCAAGGTCTCTGCCGCGGTCGTAAATTAAAGTCTATGCCTTTTGTAATATCGCATACATTCACCACAATGTCGGGAATACCTGCGCTTTTGCTAGTTCCAAATTAGCATGCTATATTGTAATCGGAATTTTGATATTTGTCTTGTGGGACTAACGCCCGTATTCACAAACGATGCTTGCTTAAGTGAAGCAGCAAATCGAACGCACAGTGTTGAATGGAGCTCTGTGATTGGTTCGTGTGTCACCCTGTGCGTCCACGCGCACTGTGAGACATCATAGTAATGTTTGTGAATATGGGCATAAGTTTAAAATCAAGTGAATGGGTACGCGAAAAGCATTGAAGTAAAAATGTGTCCTTTAATAGTTAAATAACAACATGGGAATCAGTTATAGACTAAGTAGTAGCATATCTGACTGCACCAGGCAGTCTGGCAATATGAAGAGATGGAGGGAGATCTTATGGGGAGCTATAATATCTGCCTCTACAACCTACGTAAACGCTTCAACGTGATCACGACCGCTTTGCCAAGAGCGAAAAGACTAAGAAAAAGAAGTAGTAGGGAGAAAAACCAAATAACTACTCTCTGATTGTTTGCTTGGTATTAACTTTTTAGCTATCCCAAGTTTCATTGGATTTATTTTAGTAAAAAACATTATTGAATAGCAGTGGTTACGTTCAAGCCTGATAATACTCATATTGAAAAGAAAAAAACAAAACCAGATTGCAATTTCTGTATTTTTCCTAAAATCTCCATAATTCCAGTAATTAAAAATATATCTTTAGCGCAGCAAAAAACGGCAAGCCGTTTTTCATTCCCATGTTACCGTAAGTACTTTAAAACCTTTTTGTTCAAATTAAGCCCAACCTTTTTCGATACAGTCCGTAATCAACACCTTTTTGTTTTTAATTTCACGCCTTCGTATGAAATGAGTTGTCCAATTTATTAGGGTTCCTGGACAAACATAAAAATGTTAACTGGCCTGTGACCAAAAATTTATATTGTGCTGTAATAAAGTGATGGATAAAAATTTTTTTTATTCTCTTTTTCACTACAATCTATTGCCTTGCTGGAACATTGAGTTGAGTAGTATGTTTGTTGGGATATGTCATGTCTTGCTCGGTATGTGGCCTGTGTCACATCCTACTTCACGTTATTGGGTTTTAAGTGTGTCCTGTGGAGTTTTTCGTTTCAGTCTACGATGTGTCTGGGTTTCGTCCATCAAGACCTTACTTCATAGGATCATAGGATAAAATGAAAATTTATTTACCTATTTAAATCTTATGCACATAATTATGATATAGTTAGTTAGTACATAAGACGAACAATAAAAGTTTTTTGGCATTCTTATATAGTGCAAGGTGCACTTTTGATTTGACACGTTTGATTTTGTTTTTTTTTCGGGTACATGCAGAAGTTTAAAGGCTGGTTGCATCATAAGATGGTGAATTTTTTTTTTTTTTCTTTGAATTTAACGAACATCAAAAATCTTTCAAACTACATACAAAAAACACCGGTTATCGTTATAGTTACGGTCAAAGTTAGGTGGTGCAACTCAGCCTAAGTCTAGGTTGGTAGTAGTATAATATTTATCGTTCTTTTAATAGATAATATCTTGTTTACAAATCAATGTTAGCTCCGACTTAAGGATTAAGCCGATATTAGTTTAGGATCTAGCTAATTCAAGAACCTCTAGTTTTAGCCTTGTGACGCACGCAGCTGAGCAATCTAAGCAGCAAGTATCGAATATTTACAGTGTCTATTCTTAGATTAGTTTCATATTCGTGTGTGTTTTATATTCATTTAGGTAAGAATAATTAGCGGCCTGCCCCGGCTTCGCACGGTTGTAATGGAATTTCTCGACGTTTCTTTTCTATATTATGCATGTTTTATACCTAAAAACCTTCCTCTTGAGTCACTTTATCTATTAAAAAAAACATCATAATCCGTTGCGTAGTTGTAAAGATCTAAGCATACATAGGGACAGACAGCGGAAAGTGACTATGTTTTATTCTATGTAATAATAATTATTTATTGTTGCGACTGTAAATAACGATCAAAAGCAGTTTTCAGGTGAACTTCCAGATATACAGCTACCAGGCATTGGACAAAACACCTCTTGAATGTCCTTAAAATAAATAAAATATGAAATAAATTGTGACTTAACCGCTTTTTATCAGTCGTATTCTCTTACTTTTTGAAAAAAAATCCACAACGAGGAAGCTCTTGGCCTGTATCTCACCTGATGGGAAGTGATGATCAGGCCAATCAATAAAAAATATGTTTTTTCCTATGGGACAGGAGGCAAATAAGCAGAAGTCAATAAAATACTGTCCAAAAACTCAACTACATGGCCCTTATGTGTCAAAGATTCGAAGTTGTCCCTATTAATTCTTAGAATTTTTGTTGGTTTACTAAAACAATTTTTCTACCAGCATTCGTGAGATACACTTATAACCGTTATTATACAGCGTGTTTCGAATCGAAACTCGGTTGTAACTTGGCTGGTATTGTTGAATTAAACAACATGCGTGTGATTGCAACGTTAGGAAGTCCGCGGTAGCTCGGGTCCAAATCAAATTTTATGTATGTCAGTGAATAGGATTTCAGAGACGACTATTCTATAAAACATAAAACTCTAATACAAAAATCAAATTCATCTAGGATTTTTGTATAACAAAATATTTCCAGTTGTAGGCCTCTGAAATAATCGAAAATGTTTTCCAAAAGTCGAGCATTTTCTTGAGTTCTTTATTTTAGTAGAGAAGTTTTTGGTTTTAGAGCTAAATTCCTTTCTTTTTTTAAATTTATACATGTGGTTCTTAGAGTTGGCTTTTGGTTGGCTATAAGTCAATAAGTTCAAAATGCATACGTTGGTAGGTATGGTTTTTTTTAAATAGGAAAGTAATTTCGAAGCAGCTTTTTTGCTGAAACTATAACTAAAAGGGAACATAATAGGCACCAAACATCTCCCAACGTACTGACCCATCTACAAACATATTCTTTGTCATCCCGCGACCATCAGATTTTATTGTACTGAACCAAGTCGCAAGCGGTCACTGTTTATGAAGCAATGTCGGTTAACACCGTCCAGCCGAAGTGTGGGTAGACGTAAAGCGAATAAAATACGCCGTAAAGCTCGACAGATTTGACCTTTTTATAGCAAATGTTTTTGGGATGGAATATTGAAACAAAGAATATATTTTTATGTAAAAAGAGTTATAAAGTTACTGATTTTATTCAGGATTTTAGTATTTTAGCTTGATTTAGCAAAATGTAACAAACAACTTAAAATATTTTTCTATCACCTTATCTTAGAAGCCTGACAAGATAGAGAGACACGACATAAAACAAAATAAGTAGAGTTGATAATGATATTTCATAAACATACCTCCACAGGACAGGTAATGCCTAGTGTGTAGGTCTGTCTTTTATTTTGTAGTACCTACTTGATCTTGCAATAAATATTTTCATTTCATCTATCGCTATCCTATGGTATCGCAATAAATGGTATTTTGAAAAAAATTGGAATGTGAAGATGTTTACCAAACATAAAAAACTGTTAGGCTGGGTTGCACCTAACCTTTAGGATACTTTAACTTTGACAAACGTCAAAAATCTGTCAAACTTCATACAAAAAACATCGGTAAATAATCATTAAAGTTACAGTCAAAGTTAGGTAGTGCAACTGAGTCTTAATATTTTGAATGGAGGATAAATATTCTTCGTTCTTTTAATTAGATGTTAAAATCCAACCTTTTCGTGTAGTCCAGTTCAAGTTCGAGTAAGCATAATTTCTTTGTAGCTTTATGTCTCTCAATGAGCTTTAAGCTTTCGTCCATCATTCATGCAGAACTCGCAAAAGGCCTAAATACAGTCGAAAGTTAATTCTCTGAGGGCGGGCGGCAATAAATAAACGCAACATAGGAATGTTGAAGAAAGCTCTTTCCAAATTAGGCGGGTACACTCGAAAACATTAAATTAAAATGGCATTTCATCAAAATGATCTAAGAGTATTTTTGGCCGATTTAAGGAAAGGATAAGGTTTATGATAAGTTGAAAAACCTTTCGGTTTTTTTAATTTCTCGTAAAAAATGTGCAGGTGATTAAAATGCACTTAGAGCTGTGTGAGAAGTAGCCCTTTCAGACCTGAAAATTTTTTTCTACAAAATTTATGTTTTCTCGGATTTTATGTAACATTTGGTCCATAAGGAAGACAAGAAAAATAATATAAAATTTTTCCGAATTTCCAATTTTTCAGAAAAGTACCCGCACTATCGTGCGTGTTAGGACTAAGTGCACTAGACGCACGCTCGTGCATAATTAATAAATTAGAGGAAATCCATAAGAAAAGACTCACTTTTTTGGATATTATTGTTAAAATATAATAATAATCAGCTTTTACTTGAATAAACCACTCCAACTCATGACTATTGAAGTGTTATGAGCTCCTGGTGGAACAATTGGAGATTGTCAAAACAAATGTGTTGTATTTCCATTTTAAGAGAGCCAAGTCATCAAACACGAATTATTCAGACTCTCCTCTTTTCATCTTATGGTCAGACATGAAATTTAACGTTTTTCGTTGAATAATACCATTCATGATAATAGTGCTAGTTCCATACAAAGGCAATCACTGTCTAATTTCTAATTACATGACGGACGCTGGTGCAATACCTGTCGAAGTATATGAATCTGTGTGGAGGAACCGCTTATGTATACAAAATTACTAGTGCACCAACACCCTGCTCTTGCTCAGCAAAAGCTGTACTTGCATCCAAATAAATACTGAAATCAAGCATCAGTCTTCCAGCTGTTATAAGCCAAACAGAGCAAGGTTCATTTCTTACAACCTGCATCTGTCAGTAACATATACTCATTAAGTATATAACAGTTACTCATCTATTTAGTAACTATTAGACACTCTATCCATTTTCTGACAAGCTTGCAAGACTTTGAAGGCTGTACTTTCCACAAAGGTAAGGTCCTCTAGAGAAGTAGGATGATCATAGGGAACAAAAATCAATACGCTTCGCAAGGTTGCGAATCCAAACGTCTTCAGAATGTCACCTATGACTACTTATCGTATATTTAGTTACCAGAACAGATACAACTGGGGAAAGAAAAAATTCCATGTATGAAAGCATACCACACATTTTATCAGCGGAGCTATTAACGGCTTGCCCAGTTTTTCTCAAGTAGTAGTTATTGAAGCATTTAGCTCCTAGTCTATAAAATTATGGCCAAGGAAGTTTCCAAAGTACTTCATTGGAGTCTGTACAGTCGAATAGATTGATTTTATCTATCAATATTTTTCATTTATTTTACTGATATGCCCTTTGCCTCCATATCCTAGCCCTTTTCTCTCTTCAATTGGCGTAATACATGGTAAAGTTACTTTTACGGAGGATTGAGCACTAACTGGTACTCCCTGATGGCTCTGCAGGCTCAGATCTAGCCAAATCAATGGATTGCTGGCATAAAATAACTTCATTTCATACTACTTCCTTCTTTTGATCTAAATGGTGCAGAAGGTAGCTTTCGTCTGGATTTTTTTTATGTTTGAGTCATTTTCATCACCTAATAAGCATAAGATAATGTTTTCTGATAATTAAACTGCTACATCAAAAAGTTGAATTAAAAAATGACTATTATTTTAATAAAATATCCAAAAAAACAATACGCACGAGCGTGCCGTTTTTTCCCTTTAAAAAGGAATTTAAACCGAACTGCTACGATAGTGCGTATTACATTTAAGTTAGTTTTAAGTAAGCAATACTATAAATTATTTTAATGGTTTTTCATTTATTTATTAGAATACAATATTTACTTTATAATTGGGATATGAAGTCTGTCCAATAAGTTTATTAAAAGTATAGAATTAAGAGATTAAGAATAATACAAATAATTAACCTACATAGACTAAAATTAAATATTTACAAATATTTACAAATAAAAAATATGTCCCAAATCGCTGTCCAAACAACGCGACATGGTGCCCAGAATGCTGGCTGCATTTCCGCGCTGAATGGCCAAACTGATTCGTTGGCCAAGAAATGCGCCAGCTCTTCTATCACCTGTACAGTCAATCAGCCGCTTGGCTAATTCCCTGTACAGGCGATGAGCACTTGGTCCCCACGGACCTAGCGTCTCGACCCCAAATGGCTCAAACATGTAGGTACTACTAAGACCTACATATTTGCGTCGCTTGAGGGATTCCGCTGATGCAGCGGCAGTACCAGCCCCAGACGAGGTTTGCGGAAGATGAGACGGTGCCAGTGTGTCTACGCAGGTTGCATCCCACACTAGTGGCCGTCCCACCTTCCATGGAACCAAAGTCATACCATCAGGTCTCTTACCATCACTTCGAACCAGGCCATTTGGTTCAAGAATGGCCGGTACGGAAGCGCTAGAAAGAGACCTGCGTATGATGTCATTGAGGCTGGCGTGACGGGAAAATCTCCCGGCACTTCTGCTGCATGACAGTCCGTGATGACCAAGGGAGTCAACCATGTCACCGCAGGGACAGCGATGGGGGACAATGCATGGTGCCCCCAAACGGAGCGAGACTGCTAAATTAAAAGTGGTATTATCCAAAAGTGTGCCAATATGAGGAGAAGGTAGGGAGTGAAGCCAAAGACCTGATTCCCACTCGGCTACAGCCAGAAGACGAGCTCGATCTGCAGAACTGGAAGACGTGTTTAATAAGTTATTCCGTACAAGTCTGCAGAGCGGCTCGTCCCACTGCCTTTGTGAGATGAGAGACAACGGCAAATTTTCAGAGCTTAACTGCCTCCAAGCGCTAATGCCTTCGGCTAGGTGGATGGTAGTTGAGTCAGAACACTTACTCAGTATTTTTGTAACCAATCCACTGGTGCTATGAGCCGAAGACAAAAAAGCCGGTAGAGCAACACTGGAAATTTTGCGAATACCCAAACCTCCAAACCTAATAGGTAGAGAGGCTTGGGTCCATGATCGATCATCTAAAGGAATATTTAAAACGGAGGAAATAATTTGTTTTATAGAGTTATCTAATTTGGCAGTTAAGCTAGGGTATTTCCAAAACTGTGAAGAACGAATGCAATATGTGAATTTAGGGACAAAAAGACATGGAAATGATATCAGAGGTTTGCCACGGTGTACTACAATTTTGCTTAATTCTGTTTGTCAATGATTGATGGTTATTTGGTTCAGATTTTATGTGTAAAACTCTATAAGAAAAAGTAAACAAATGCTCCCAGGCCTCAACAGAGTTGCTTCGAACTACATGGGATATGGATTGACTTAGGCACTGTGCAACTGAGGCACGAGCGCCACGAGGAATCCGTTTAATGAGAGGATGAGAATGTTTAAGGTGACATAATTTTTTCCAAAAAGGACAAGTGGACGGTGAGGGTTGAGATGGAGATGGATTTGGTTGGATAGAATCTGGCACTGTACTTGGGTGAATACGACTGAGATGAATTCTCAGGCCTCGTTGGCCTTTGAAAAATCGAGGCTGGGAGCATTTGGGGCAACGTATCAAGTTCTCCGACGAAACGTTATCTCCGTTTGAAGGCACTGCACTAATAGCGGAAGAAACACTCATATGATTTTACTTACAAAAGAACAAATCCTAAAATAGTAAAAAGGCATCCAAAAAAACATTGAAAATATAAAAACACCTAAAAACACAAATGTCACAAACATAATGTCATTATAACGATGACGACGAAAACGACACCAGGTTGCTAGGCAGCGGCGATAATACCGGCCTCCTATTGGTCACGGTTGCAGTGGGCGCCTAGCAACGGTAGCTGCTGATGAGGCGTCCTTAGAAACTGTCACGTTATATAAAATGACAGCGGCACAGCTGATTTCAGAAAATAATTTGTGTAAAAACTTTATGACACACTGTTCAATCAAAGTTGCCCACACGTACAGTCGAGTAGAAAGCTCAGGGCTGCAAGTTGATGGGGTACTTTCGTCCAAACTTGCGATATTATTATTTTTAAAATTAAAAATTGAACTCGACTGACACTTTATAATTAATAACATTTTAATAACAATATTAGCAAAATACTATTTTTTTGTTTACCTACCTCTCCGGGAGTTCGCGCCGAAAAATTCTGACATCTTTCACAATCGCTGTCCGGCGACCAACTGTCCGCAAGAGGGTCCTATATTTTTTATTAAAAGTATCATAATACGCACGATCGCCGCGTACCGATTTCGTTCCGAAAAACAAAATTTTGCCAAGCAAATTTTTATTTTAAGTCAATGCGCACGCTTATTTAAGTCAGGACTGAAAGGGGTAGGTCAAAAATAAAAATCAAAAATATTTATTTAGTTTAGACCACAAGTGGCACTTATGGTAATTCTCGAAATCGTAACTTTACTTTTCATTGTTTTATCTTTTACAAAATATTATTGTTACCCGACTGCGCCAGAGGGAGGGTTATTTAATTTCTTCAAAGATTCAAGTACTACAGTGTGAAAGGTATGACTTTCGTCTAAAAGTGAGTAAAAATGACATCACTTTTCTTCTTTTCAATGTTCAGAAAAAAGTAATACCAAATCGAATAGAAACAATGAGGTGAACATTAGATGTTACGAGGCTCTTGATGGAGTTAGATTGGTCACGTATTCACTTCTAACGTACTGAAAAATGTCATATCAGATACTGGCAAACTTTCTAAAGGTATTTTAGCCTTTATGTTACTGAAAATCCTTTTAGGGATATCCTAGTACGAGGTACTCTCATTTGTTACCTTTTCAATTTATGAATAAGAACAGTTTTATTGATTTGTTAGGTAAAAGTAACTTTTTATCGAAACCTACATGGACGAAGTCACTGGCAGTCTAATAAAACCCATAAATACCACTATCCGATTTATGATATTATAAAACATTAAAACAAAAACTTCTGGTTATAAGAGTGACTGCTTCAACAGCTCAGTTGAAGCTTTTCCATATTCATTTTGATGCTAAAAATTTTTGAATTAATTTAAACAGGTTTTAACGCGATACGCGGATAGGTAACATTGAAATAATACCTGTATTTGCCTGACGTTTCGGCCAAGTTGCACCGGCCGTGGTCACAGGTCACAGACTGGACTTTTCAATGTTACCTATCCGCGTATCGCGTTAAAACCTGTAAAAATTAATTAAGTATTGCAAAACGCTGAACATTTTATTTTACAGAAAGAATTTTAATGTTTCTTTGATGGACTGTACCTTCGATTTGATTGCGAAACTGGAGTGATTCCGCGTTTTTTGGCTTCACCAATAAACCCGTCGAGTTCCTCCGAAGATAATTTGTCTGATGAGAAGCAGCACCTTTGATCTATAATGATGTAACTGGCACGCAACGGGGTATTTGTACCAAGTGATTCCGAGCATGTAATCAAAAATTTTGAAGACGAAAGTGATTCTGTAATCAAAATTTTTGAATCAAGTGATGAGCTGTAGTCAAATACCACTGATTGCAGATTGCACACATGAATAAGGAAGGAGGGAATATGAATAAGGAACGAGGGGACTTTTATGATTTTAAAACCTTTATTTGCAATCCCCTTGATTAAACAAGGTTTCTTATGAAATGTTTTTTTTCGATTTGTCTTCAAACCTTAACTGATTTCAGCTTTGTAAGTAAGCATTTCTAATATTAAACGGAGAAATTCAGAATAAAATATACTTTTCTATTTACTCCTTCCCTTTTACATTTCCAGTCCGCAATCTGAATGCAAGTCTTAGACAAACTGCACAAAGTGTAAACGGAGAAATGAGGTTTCTTTCATAGATAGCACCGTAGGACGGTCCCACAGGATCGGTTGCGTTTGCTGCAATCAGAGCTCGCATCTTATGGCAGGGCACGCCTCTTGCAGCCCTGCGCTTTGCAGGGTTTTTACAATATTTGTTAACTGTTTGAAAACATTTAAATACACCATCTTACTTTAACTTTGACAAACGTCAAAAATCTGTCAAACTCCATACAAAAAACACCGGTTATCGTAAAAGTTACGGTCAAAGTTAGATGGTGCAACTCAGCTTAAGTGTTTTTGTTCTTTTAGATGCCGAAATTAGAATTTTGAATAGATTTTGGACACATCTTATTATATTTTTTAATAAGACGCGCACGAATAAAATGGGCAAGCCAAGTTCAAGCAAAGGTTTATGCATTACAGTAATCTGCATAAACCAATGTAGCAAAAAAACCGCGCTAAACATTGCTATTTGCCTAGATGGAAAGACTTCGCAGTTATACATAACCACAAACTTAGGTAAATAAAAATGCAATAAGAGTGCAGTGTGCAGGGGCGGCTAGAAGCAATCAGCCTGGTTTTATTGCCGGAGCGACGCCCGCGTCCTCGCCTGTTTGTATTGCTGACACAGTCCTCGATTATTGAATCACTCGAAATTTCGAATTATCAATTTTTGAGCTGCCGTAAGCTGGAGTACTAGGAGTGGAAAGATTTGGGTTTTATCAAATTTTGTCAATGAAACTGTGCTATTACTTTATCTATATATATAAAAGAAAGTCGTGTTAGTTACTCCACTTATAACTCAAGAACGGCTGAACCGATTTAGCTGAAAATTGTCAGGGAGGTAGTTTAGAGCCAGGAGAAGGACATAGGATACTTTTTATCCTGTTCGAAATAAAAAAAAAAGTCTGCTTATTTATTGCCATTAAGGCGGAACAAAGTTCGCCGGGTCAGCTAGTTTTCCTAGGTAGTACCTAGGTGGACTGACGATCTGGTGGTTGGATTTCTGGTCGTGGGAAATACCTACCTGCGGGCAGCGCAAGACCGGTAGCTATGGAAATCCTTAGGGGAGCTTTTGTCTGAAAGTGAACTGAAATGAACGTAATGAGAAGATAATAATAAGATTTTTCGTCGATTTTTTCTACTGACATAATGATCGGACCCTAGTTACACCGCCGTAGAGCGGATGCTAATACGTAATGCATCTGTTTGTCTAATTGCGAAGCCACCGGCTCCTATTGACTTCAATCCCCTGTTCGATTCCCGCGGAGTTTGAAAAAAAAAACATTTATGGCACATCAGTCTATAGCTGCAAGGTAGTTTTCTTTTCTAGCATATTTTTGTAGAATGTCAACGAAGTATTCCTACTTTAATGAAACTATCTTTCAGATCGCGAGAGTTTTTCTCAAAGCTTCGATGCTTGACTTTTCCGCTTTTAACTTGGATTTATAACATCGCGATGGCAAGAAAAACTTGAAATAAAATGTCACGTTTAGTTTAACCAAGAAAATGACGATTCATTTTAAACAATCTTATATTACCAGTTTGTTATTCCTTGCGTTCGTTATGTAAAGTTACAAGCTGTTAGAAAAATAGGTACTTTTATAAATACCAATATTAACATAACGAGTAGGTATAAAGCAAAAATGATTAATTAGAACTAGTCACAAAGACTACAATTATGTAAAAATAAAGTACGTGCAATTTATTATTACTTCACTACTCTTCTTTTTGCAGCTATATTTTAAATGCTCCTTTGATTATCTGGAAAAACTTCCCAAAGTTGTCTTTTAAAGTTTCAGAGTTGCGGAACGCGGTAACAATGGGTGAAATTAGCAAAAGTCGGCGCCATTACTTCGCGGGAACAAAGGCCGTGTTCAGTTTGTATCGTCCTTAAATTGTTGTAGCTAGTGCTGTCATGAAATCGATAGAGTTACAAAACTCTATCGACTAGTTCAAAGTAGTTTTAAGAACGAAGTAAAAGTATGGAAGACGAACGACAGACAGAACAACGCGAACCGTTTTAAAACTGTGAAAAAGTTACCAGAGGGCAGTGTGCGTTTACATTAAACGCGCTCACTGGTGAGCGCGTCAAAAAAAATGACATTAAATATATGACGGATTGTACAGCGCCCCTAGCGGGAAACGTTCAAAAACTAAAATTTTCATACATTTTCGCTTTGAGCGCGTTTGATATAAACTCACACTCAGCCCACAGAACGCATGTGGACCCAAGCTTCTAACTCTGTGCCTGTACCTGCCTTTTCAAAGTCAAGTCAAGGTCAAAATTTCTTTATTTGTTTAGACTAATAAATAGTTCTTACAAATCGTCATTTTGCTCTTAAGGAGCCTCCTTTTTGCTGTGGTCACGCATGTGTAAGGTGAATTTAAGTATCCACTGATTATTATTTTTCTGTTTACAATACTAGTTCTTTTAGTAACGAAACTGCCGAGCCACATAATTTGTTTAAATGTAGAGTTAGAAGCTTGGCTCTATAATATGTTGGCGTGGACCAGCGTTGCCAGACGTCCCGATTTTGGCGGGACGTCCCGATTTTTAAATCAAATTTAAATGTCCCGCGCGGGACAGGCTCGGTCCCGCTTTTCGGAGAGAGACACTCACTTCACCAGACTATTGTTTGAAACGCCATATTATTCTAAAGAATAAAACTTTTTTAATTTTTTTCTTTTTTTATTCTAAGATGAATTTAACGATAGAGTAAATCTGATCTAAAATATTATTTTTTTGTTAAAATACATTTTCTATGGCTACTTTTGCTATCTATTGTCACGTAAACGTAATTTAAGTCAAATAAAAAGATGTGGACACTCCCGTGCCCCCAGATCTATGACATTAGTCAGAAAAAAAACACCGACTAATATCAACAAATTCCTAATACTCAAGTAGCAATATCACCACATCACTATCCTTTGGATTTATCATTGGTTCCTCAAGTTTGGAGTTTTAATTTCGTTTTTCATCGTTCTTTGTTTCGCTATCTTGTTTATTGGAAAAACTTTACATTTCAGTCGGAATTTCGATGCCAACTGAATCACTTGCAACTCTTGCCCCAAACACTTTAAACGCTTTGTATGTTGTGGTTGTATCTCTGTTTTGTGCACCAAATAAAATAAATACATTAAAAATGTAAGCTTGTGCCCTTAACTGGAAAAATGCCCTCAGTATTCGTGCGTTTTACATTACCTACCCGACTAAAAGTGTTTTAAACTAGGTGCGATCCGTGCAAAAATTCTGGCAGTCTCACTTATTTTCTTGGGAAATAACTGAATGAAAGTAAAACTCTTCAAAAAATGTGAAACGCTTCACGATTTTGCGTGTCATCCTTGCGCAGGGGCCATGCTAATCTTCTCTGTATCGTTCCAATTTTAGTATATGTACTGCCGAAGCAAGTACACTTGGTAAGGATAAAATTTTCTATATATGCTGGCCCGGATCAAAAACTTCGTCACCGCGAGTTAGGTCAAATTTAATATTTTCGCAAAATCTTAATAAATATTTTAAAAAATATGTATTTTTCATAAACTGTATAGTAAACCAAATAATGTGACAAATATTAGAAAGAATATTTTCATTTCAAGTTGTTATTTTAGGTATAAATTAGGGTTTACAACGGGTTGAATTTATTAACTGTATGTCAGCGCCATCTATGTGATGTATTTATAACTATCCCTCACCCTGCTTCAGAAGTTCTTGGTCGTATTCATTGTGTTTTCCACACTTTTTTACCATGATAAATAGATTTTTAATTATATTTATTGATAAAATTATAATGTAAATAACTTGGGTGGAATAAATTAAAGACTAACTATATATCCATACACTGTTACTAAGACGTCACAGTACATTGTTACGTAGTTTCAGGCTACGGCAAAAGATGGCGCTAGTTACAAAATAGGGACATACATTATCAGAATATTTTTCCACATTTTCACTGAAGTTACACAATTTCAGCGTTACAGCTTTCACATAAAAATCTCGGGAAAATAAATTATGATAGAGTCGAGAATACCGAATTTATTTTATTTTATTTTATTTAGCAAATTAATTCTCTTAGTACGTGCTCATAAAGCGCCATCTAGGAGAGCTAATAAAAATTACACTGTACCAGTTAAAAGCGGTAGCTGCTTTATTGGTAGCTGCTGTAGCGGGAAAGGGTACTAAATAAGTTCAACTTATTTGTATAGATGTCGCTTTTCGGGCCTTGTAACAAAATAGCCATAAACACGTAATTTCTATAAAAATATTTACATACATTACTATTTATTTACTACGAGTAATTGCAATGTTCAATTCAAACTTGACTTCAAAAACTGCCAATATTAATTTTATTTTACATGTAGGTAACACACATAATAAAGTTTTTACTATTTATGATAGTTAATTAAAATTCCTGTTAGCAATTTTTGTTAATTTTTATTAAAAAAAAAAAAAAATTCAATAGCCTTTGCGCGTTTTACTTGTAAATAAATTATAACTTTGATACAGATAATGTTAATTTTAATGGGTTAGTAATAAATTTATTCTTATCATTACAGTATTTGTTGGACAAATATAGTCCTATAAACAAAAAAACAAATCTTTCCTCTTTGTAAAATTAGTGTAGACAATTAGTACTATTTATGTACTTCAAAATTAATTACTAATTATAAACCGAAAACTCTTATTGAATACCAAACAACAGCCTGTCAACCTGTCATATCATATCACACAGTGGTTCGCAATTTCGCCTGCCCCGTATTTACGCTATCGCTTTCGGCGCGTGGCCGAAACAAAATAATGACACAAAATAATAATAGCCCACAATTAGAGTGTTTGTTTGAGATAATTGTCTTGCGCCTTGGGCGATATGGTGTGGGAGTGACAAGATTAGATGTGACATAAATAATAATAAATCTAGTTTAATTACTCCTTGGTCGTTGCCCGTGGGTATAAGAATATTAAGAATAGTCGTGTAACTGGATAATATTGTAGCGTGATTTACTGAGGTATATCCACGATTTTAGTATTTTGAAAATTTGTTTTATTACCATAATTTTGATAATAAATAATCCAGCCCCAAAGTAAGCAATTAATACTACATAATTATACTGTTTTTTTTTAAATACATATAATTATTAATAGTAACACCCAGACCCGTCACAGAAATTAAAATTCATCATTTCAATTTCTGCCCGGCCGGGAATCGAACCCGGGACCTCTCGCTCGGCATAGTAGTCCGTTTTAGAACTACTACACCAAACGGTCGATAAGACTGGAATAGTGAACTGAATCTGTTAAAATAAAAGATGTAGAGTCATTATAGCAAAAGGTAAACTGAATTTAAGCGCTTTTACACGGAGACGCAACGATATGATTTATACATTTTCTGAGTTTTCATCGTTGTGTCGTGCTTCAGGATGATTCGAAAATTGAACTGCAGGACTGTCCTTAAAACATGACGTCACTGTACTAATTCCCGTTTGTAAACGTTTTGTACTAGGAGAAATGAGCGTAACATAAAACTTTCATAATTAAATTCTGTGCGATGCCAATATCGTGTGGACGAGTCTTGAAACCTAACTACACTCGGCATCAAATAAATCGCACCTCCCGCAACAAGCACTTTTCAAACGTAAGCATCCCCACTTCTCACCAATATTGGCACCATTTAAAAGCCTAGTTCTAAACTTCATTTCACTAAAGGAAAGGTTTTTACCCCAAAAACGTGTCTTTTTCTTCAAAAAATAGGTACCTAGTTACGCTTGAGCCAACTTTTATGGCTATAAAACTGTTAAATTGGGATTAATCGCTATACATCTGTTGAAGAGGGCACGTGAGATCATTATTGGGCTTTCAAATAACACCAATATTGTTGGGGCACCATGATTGTGTCAGAAGAAAATCTTTAAAGTTCGCGTCGCGGATGGTGCGATTTATTGATGTTGAGTAGGTATATGTTTTCCTTTGTAAAACCAAGCAACATACTCAATAACAGTTTACTTTCTCCTAAACGACGATGTTTATTAAGTCGTACCCTCTAGGTACTTATATTTCCTAACCTTTTCCCAGAAAGTTAGTATTATTACCGGGGCACTCGTCCCTCCATATTCATAACTTTTTACACGAGCTAATCTACCTTATAATGGCGGGTCAGTTGCCAACTTTATAGTCACTAAAGCGACGATTCTGTGCAATGGCCCATGAAATTTGTTTCACCGCCAAAAAATGATAGAGCCCTTGGGTAGATGTTGGCACCCATGCAAGTTCTGTGAGTATTGGCACTTGGCCGTATTATGCAAGATTGCGGTATAAATCTGTTGAGATAATAACTTGCTTCTGAATGTATTGTAACTTCCTACTTTTTTATATTTTTAAACCGGCAGACAGTGGTGATTGAGTTTGTTGCGGCGCTTCTTCTCAGCACTTGCCAAATGTTTGTCTCGAAGCGCTGGTAGGGCAAAAAAAGAATGAGATATGTATAGGCTCCTTAAGAGCATTTGACGATTTGAAGGTACTTGATATAATTAGTCTACACAATAAAGATAATTTTGATTTGTTTTAATTTGAGATTTTCTACTAAATAAATTGATTGAGATTAATCAGCTGTGTTTTTATCTTCTCTTCTATGTGACAGAGACGAATGACTAAATTCAGAATTCAGTTTGATATAATTACTTTTAGATAGAAATATTTTATAAGTATTAAGTTTAAATAAATAGGGTTAACAATATTATTTTTCTAGAACTTTTTTAGTTTTATTGGAAACTTAGAAAACTTACCTACATAATTTGGATTTTAATTCATGGAAAATGTGGTTAAAGGTAGAGTTATCAGATAACGTACCTTATCTTGGACTTTAACAACCATTGGTAACTTTAACAATCGGTTGAGGAGAACTGCAGGCCTATTACGACCTCTTAATTCCAGTCAGTGTACGCCTTAAACTAAACTGCCTTGCGTTTCCGTATTATGTACCAAGTTGTTTACCCGTATTGTGTACCCAAATTGGGTAGTAAATTCAGTTGCAAGATTTATCTCACGTACATTAAGACCCAGAACACACGGTGAAACGCAGTTGCAACGAAACTGCAACTTATTGTTACTTTTGAGTTGTATCTAAGTTTCTGCCATAATATTCCGTTGAGAGACCACACATGACGCGACCATTTCAAACCGGTTTCAAACTGGTCACGTTGCAATTGCGTTTCACCGTGTGTTCTGGGCCTTATAGGCGAAGTCAATATAAAGCTTGTAAAAATAGATAATTTCAAACATTATTCAAATCCTGTTAACACGTTTACTGCGGGAGCTTAAAACTAAAGTCTTTAAACTGGTGCGTCACGGGGAATATTGCACCCCTTTAATGTACTACTTCAACGTGCGTTACGGGTATTAAAGTGCCCCGTACACCTACAATGTGTTAATCACCTATAACTTTATGACATTTTACTTTTTTTCCATTTTTATTTTTTTATTATATAAATTATTACATAGGCTATGCTAATCTCGTTTCGTTAGTAGATACGAAGTATAATAAATAAATTAAAAACCAAAAAAAATTCGGGACACATTGAACCCCGTATCGCACTATTCATATTAAAATAGTAGTGATGTGAGTAAATAAAAACGATAACTTATTAAAAAAAAGTTTAATCAGTATCCAACATGGTTCAAGTTGAAAAGCGGTTGAAAAGCCGAGTCTGCTGGTTTTATGACAATATTCTTAAAAATTGTGAGCTTAAAATTTTCTTTATTTGGATTTCTCGGAAAATTGACTTCTGGACCTTGTCCTTCACTCTGATGATTCACATTACGTAATTCTTGATAATTTTTTCCGGTACTAAGGCTCGTGATAATATCATATTGAACAGGTGTTGGATGCCGCTGGAAAACTTTTCGCAACATTGGTGAAGAAGCTTACTGTCGGTGGGATGACCTTGGTGGAACGGGAGTTTCGTCATCGTTTTTGATACGTGACTTTTCTAACATACGTCGTGAGCGCTTCATTATCGATATTTGACGTCACGTCTGTCACTGCACTAATGCAAATAAGCCTACAACCCCGTACGGGCGCACGATAAATTCGTACGGGGGTTTTCAGCCCCGTATCGCACTAAAAGGTAATTTCTACTGTCTGGTCGGTACGGGGTTCATTAGACCCCGTATATTTTTATAATGTCAAAAAGCTTCATAATTCACAAACAACTCAAAAATATAGTTATCTCTTTCACACTGCTGTAAACACCAGAGATACAACTCCCGCACCAGAGTGAACAAACACTATTTCTAGTCCCGCACTGGGGAAAAGTCGTGCACGGGGCTGAAAGGGCCCCGTAACGCAGTGAACGTGTTAAGAAAAAATTATGTCCCTAAATCAAAAAAGGCAGGATTTGTTTCAAGTCGAATCTCATTTTCGAACAATACTGTAGGGCAAAGAAATTGAAATGGGGCTCTACTCTGCTAAGTTATTTCGGCAAATCCGTCTCACTCACTCGTGCCATCATCTCAAGAGGGGTGATAGAGATGGATGAAGTTGACAATACCGACTTTGGTTTCTGGAATCGACCTCCAGTCCCCGGGTTTTTAATAAAACTTTGAAGATACCTACTCTAAAGCTGTTTTCATTAGTAACTTTCATTTCGGCAATCTCTTCTTTAAATGGTCAATCTGTCTTGGAAGGATATTTTAAGGTTACGTCTCATTTTACTGTTTTCAGACGTAAAATCTATTTTAATTTAGGGTAGAATGATAAAAAATCTCAATAAAATTGTTAAGTGCTAAAACATTAAACCTATTATTATTCTGTGATTAATTACACGTTAAAATTATTTAGGTACTTATTGTAATTATAACCTCGTACTTATTTTGTATGAAGTTTCTAAAATACAAATAAAATATTATGTCTGTTGATTTTTATTACAATTTAACAGGGCAGAAGCTAGCTAACTTTGTACAAAATATACATAGAGCTAATTTATTATAATTAAAATTCTTGCTTCGGGACAACATAATCAGCTGGTGCTGAAAAGAAAATGACAAAAAAATATTCAGTCTCAAAAAAAAAAAAGATTTAAGTATCAATGTCTTAACGGGACTGATTCCACCACACTTTCCCACCATAGCCAGGATCTACAGCTGACCTTCAATGAAACCTAACCAGTGAAGGTTGAGTAGTGCGTCATAACATTTAGACCTAAATGACCTCACATCGAAATGTTTGAAAACAACACCTACACATCAACGCCCCTCATTCGAATCCATTCACGCGTGAAAACCAATACCATTTTAAAACGTTATTGATCATCAAGTTGTGGGTGACCACCACCTGCCCGTGAAATGAAGCTAATGAAGTGCCGGTCCACCAAGCAGTTATTGTCTCTTAATGGAATATTTAATGGATACGGTCATTTGAAGTAAACACTAGGATCACACACCTTTCGGGCCGCAAAATAAAAAAAATATAATAAAAAAATAACTTTTTTAAAAACAAGCTTTATTCTGAAATGCAGTTGTACTAAAACGAAAAAAATAATTGTATGCAAGATTCAAATAATTTCGAAAGCTTGTATCGCGCATGGAATTTATTTCGCTTTTCTTCTGTTTGCGCTACTAACTACGCAATTATTTTTTTCGTTTTAGTACAACTGCATTTCAGAATAAAGCTTGTTTTTAAAAAAGTTATTTTTTTGTTATAATTTTATTTTACACTTTTTAGTTCTTTATCAATCTCAGGATCCTGAACATCATTTAGCACTAAAGTGCTCAAAAAGACAAATCCAACGAACCCAAATTCGATGTTCGACGTTTAGGTACTATTCAGTTTGGTAATACGAATATGGCATTAATATAAATGGCTTTTAAATAATGTTTGCCAAATTGCTCCAATCATTGATTAAAAATCCCCCCTGGCTAGGGGAGACAACAGAACTGCACCCGAATAACATAAAAGTACGCATATTAATAAGAACAACTTTTAAGTTAAGAAAAATAAACAAGATTCTTGTTCAAATATGGCCTAAGAGTTTTATTTATAATTAATTAAGCTATGTTGCACCTTAGCTAGATAGACAAAACTTTGGGATTACGTAGGTTGAATATTGGCACTCATTTAAAAAAAATCTGTGATTGTACTACCAAAGGAAATCATTATACAGGGTGTTACAATTTTTATTTTTTATTTTTTTCCATCATGGAAGGTAGTTATAGAGCTGTTGTTTTTTTATATTACATATTACTATTTGTCCAGTAGTGGACGTCATTTGGCTGAAACGAACGAACGAACGAACTATGAGACACAACTATGTCTGTGCAAAAATTTAAATTCGTCAGTTACATAGTTTTGGAGAAAAAAAATAAAACAGTTTTAGGTATAGATGGGTGGCGTGGCTCCCTGGGGGGTGTTGGGGGGGTGAAATTTTGCACAATATACTATCTTTATACGAAGTATCGTTTGACCACAGTTTCGAGCTTCAGGCTTTGGGGGCACTTTTCCAAGACTATCCTGCTACGCCCTTTCAGCTCAATCGGTTGAGGAGAACTGGTCTAAAATTTAGTTGCAAGATTTGTCCCACACATACTAACAAGTGAAGTCAATATAAAGCTTGTAATAATAAAAACTACTCATGCGAAAACTAAACCACCGCATACTTAGGCGTTTTTATTGGTCTTCCAGTGACTTGACCCACTTCACTTTTAGCTTGGTTCAAGGGCCAAGCCGCTGGTTTGAATTCTAAAATAGTTTTTCTCCCAGTGACTGGGCCCACCTTCAATGTTTTATTAATAAATTAAACACTAAATCAACAAAAATCTGCTCTAGAATCTTTAGAGGTAGGCCCAGTCACTGAAAGAAAAACTATGTATTTAAAAAATTCAAATCACGGGCCAAGTCGCATCTGTGAACTAAGCTAAAAGTGGGGTAAGTCACTGGAAGACTCGTCTATAACCATGTAACCCAGACAGCATAACAAGTCCTCACTCAAAATTATTAAAACTAGATTCACTTAAAAGCTTCAGAACGTGCATTAATCAATTTGCAAGAACAATGTTCCTCACAAATTAACCAAAACCTACTCCCCATAAAACAGAAGCAGCTAGACATTCTGCGAAGCTATTAAAGCGGCTCCAACGACCGAATCTCAACCGCGACTAACTCTAAAGTTGTCGTAATTGCTCCCGGTTTAACCACCTGGACTCTGGGGGCGTATTCTTGAAGCGCTAGAAATGAATAAGGACAAAAAGTCGCGAGTGAATTTTTTTTGTATTTTAAGAGTACGCCTACTCTACTTGGCCGATATTTGTGCCCGATTTTAATTTGTATGAAGAATCGGCCAAATCGAATCGGCGTAGTGTGCGCACTCCCATACATGCCTATACTGATCAACTGCCCGACTAAACTATCGGCCAACGAAAAATCAACGGTGTGCGCCTACTCTAAATTACAGATTGGTGAATGATTTTTTAAAATTAAACTAAAACACTCCTTAATTTTTAGGAATCTTAAATGATTCACAATTTCAATAATAAGTCGGTTGTTGTGATATTATTAGAAAAACGAATAATTATGAAAATTGAGAGCCAAAGCACACAATGTGTTGCGGCGCGACGGTGCGAAATCGAAGCAAGAGCGGTGTTGCTGCGCCTCGCCTTACATGATTATGTTTGTGGCGGGCACAAAAGTGATGCGGCGCCGTAACACATTATATGTTTTGGCTCTAATTTGTGGAATGCACGAATGAATGAATTTCCACGGAATTTGAATTCGCTGAACATGACATGTAATTTTCCATTAATTCAGCAACGAGCTGAATTCTTGGTAAACATAAAAAATTGTGTAAGAATCCGTATTTCCGCGACATCTTTTGCGAATTCAAATTTTGTTGCTTCAAAGATACGTCTCCCGGAGTCTGGGGGCTATTAAATCTCACTCAAACAACTTGGAGATAGCATAATCTTCTAAGCCACTCTTTTTACAAGTTTCGCGGTACCAACGAGCATTTTGTTGAAAGTTTTGGCCCCAAATTAAAAAGGAAGTTGTGCGGAAAATTTTGGATTAAAGTAAAAATAGCTCCAGAATAATTAAGAGTCTAAGACAAAAAAGACAGTTCAAGCTCGATTACTAATTTGCTATTTTCCTAGAGACTAACAATTACTAAGCTATTTTTTAGAAGAAATATTAGCTTCCCTTAAATTGGCAGTCCAAAATTGGCACCGTTGGGATATTGACCCTTTAATTAGTTCTTGAAGCGGTACTTTTTTAACAAAACTTGGTCCTATTTTTTTAACCACAACGAGAAAGCTCCTGGCATTTCTCTTGATGGAAAGTGATGATCAGGCCGAAGGTGGAAGCAAGTTTCACCCGGAATCCTCAAACACAGAGGAACTGGCTATCTTACCTCCAACTGTCGCAACACAAAAATGCTCATAACATTATTGTCATTGGCGACAAACCGATGTAAATTCCTACACTACTTTATAGATTTAATATGAAACCTACCCCTCCCTATGTGGACCGGCGATCTGGTGAAGGTCGCGGGAAGAGCTTGGATGCGGACAGCGCAAAACCGGTCATTATGGAAATCCTTGTAGGCTTTTGTCCAACACTGGACGTCAATTGACTGAAGCAAACGAACGAACGAATATGAAACCTACCTGTATTTTATTTAATTTGAATTTTAAATCAATTGAAATGTAATTCGATTAAACCAAAGGTCGTCAGGCAATCGATAGTCGGTTAGTTGGCGATTTCTCATAAATATGTAGGCGGCGGAGCGCAATCCCATTTGCAAGCTCCCCTAGGACCTGCGCTAGGGTCATCCTGAATACTAAGTTAAACGGGATATTTAAGGAAAATTCTAAAGTATTTTTAGCTGCAATTTATAATTATATTTTTTACCTATGTGTATTCATTTCAGTAAAATGACGTCCACTGCTAGACAAAGACCTCCCCCAAGGATTTTCACAATGACCGGTCCTGCCCGCATCCAAGTTCTTTCCGCGACCTTTTTTTTGCCAAAAGCCTCTTACAATTTTATTACATACGAATAATTGCCTCATTATCTATAAATGATAAGACTCCATGGATGATCGTTTCTTTAAACAACAGTCATAGCTGCTCTCTCTGAACTGACTCTCTCTATTTGAGCTCATCATGTTTAAATAATAAAAAACTCAATATTACCGGGAAGATTTGAGCCGCTACAGATATATACTGCGATTTATTTAATAATAGCTTTCCATCCGCGGCTTCGCCCGCGTGGAATTTTGTCTGTCACAGAAAAAAATTATCGCGCGCGTCCCTGTTTAAAAAACCGGAATGAAAACGATCCTGTGTCCTTTCCCGGGACTCAAACTAATCTCTATGCCAAATTTAATCCAACTCGGTTTAGTGGTTTAGTCCTGAGAGCAAGACAGACAGACAGAGTTACTTTCGCATTTATAATATTAGTATAGATTGTAGTGAGTTGACACAGACGGTACGTTATCTATCATAATAATATTCGCATGAAAAGTCTATGATATTGACAAAAGAGCTTAGAAATATATTAGTTTTGCAGACGAAAATTGGCCTTCGTAGAAAGATACTTACACGTGTATGAAATCGTGAACATACTTCTAGGTTTTCAATAATCATATCTCATGTACACCTATTAATGTAGGCAAGATATTTGTATTAGCTTCAGATATTATCGCCGATATTAAATCATTCTTAGAAGTGTTGAGTTTAGAAGATACGTAACAGTAACTTCTGTTTAGCAAAACTAAAGGTTTATTTCATGATATTAA
Organism: Ostrinia nubilalis; assembly: GCF_963855985.1. Lineage (NCBI taxonomy): Eukaryota > Metazoa > Arthropoda > Insecta > Lepidoptera > Crambidae > Ostrinia > Ostrinia nubilalis. Next base: position 15,631,292 of record NC_087098.1, read on the forward strand.
AATTTGTTCGGAATAACCAGCAATTTCAGCCATAGGACGTCCACTGCTGAACATAGGCCTCCCCTAATGATTTCCACTTTCCTAATATAATTTTCTTAATTCTAAGTATACCTTACATTTTCTAAATGTTATAAACTGTGATGCTACCACTTTTTCTGCTGACTGCAACTTTCAGTCAATAAGTAGGTCTATTAAATCAGTTATATTCTATAATAGGAAACTATTTCAATGGTAGGTATTATAGTTATTCAATACAAAACTCGTCTAGAGTTTTTTCTATGACGAAATTTTTTTAAGATTTTATATAATTCTGGCATTCTAAATTAGATTAATCCACTTAGTAACATGAAGCTTGGTCACCCCACACACCTCCCGCGTGGCGAGTATTGCCTACATGTACTAAATTAGCTCCCATTGATTTTATTGAAAAAGTTAAAACGATATTGTGGTCGCTATCTTATTGAATAAACGTTTATTCAGTAAATAAATTTACATGATATGAGATAAATTTAAAAAAAAAATGTTTTAGTAAACACGATTTTTTAAATTTTACTTTTGAATAAAATTCATGTGTGTGTGTGTGTGTTATTTGTTTGTTTTCGAGATTTATACTTAATAATTTAACTACAAAGCTTTTGGCCCTGGCTTCGTTCGCGCTATAATTCAGTTTTTCACAAAAATATTGTTTTAAAAGCACTCGTAACGCCTAATACTATTATGTTATTCTGATGTTATATGCAATAATACTATAAAAAGTTATTAATGTGAAAGAGTTACCAACATCTAAGTATCCATCCTCACAAACTTTGGCGGTAGGATTCTATGCATTTTTACAGACACTTCGTTTTTTCACTTACCGAGTTTACACTTTGCAGTGTCTTTTTATCATCTTTATATTATGTAAATGAATTTTCCGAACGATCGTTTCCCGCCGTCCCTGCCACATAATGTCTTTCGAAATAATTTAAAGTATCATGAGATGGTGCCTGTAAAATGTATAGAAGGATCTGAAAATTTACAACTTTTAATGAAACGATACCGACTTAAAATTTAAATCTGGTTTTTGAAATTAGCAGCAGGAAGATGGAATATTCAAGTTCGACGAATTAGAGATTTAAATATTAGTATTATGTCCGAATCGGGATTTAAGGATCTATTTCAGGATATGAGAATGACAATTTCTCAATCAACTATCACAAAAAAAATATTACCTAGCCCCGAACTTAACAGACCTAAACTTAATATAGTTAACATATTTTATCTTCCATTATATTTTTATTGCAAAATATAACCTATTACGACTTCATAAGATACCACAGTATTCAGCTTGACGTGCTATTGTCTGTGTGCTTACCATGAGTTCACGTTAGGTGTGCTCGCTAGCGAGTACGTCAAAAAAATCGATGAAGATTTTATTTCTTGAAAGTAGCCACTAAGGGCGCTGCACAATATATTATGTCATACGTTTAATGTCATTTTTTTACGCAGTCGCTAGCGAGCACTCCTAACCTAAACTCATGGTAAGCACACTGTACAAATAAAATATGTTTTCTAAGAAAGCTCTATACATTTTTCTTTCACCGTGCTTTGGCCATTGAATGGTGTAATTTCACAAAAAATAAGCCATTCTCGACCTTGTTCCATCAGCATAATGCCCATCTTGAAGATAAAGAATAAATGAGTAAGGAAATAATCGAGTGAGAGGAAATATTCGTAATGTAATAAGGATGGAATGAGATCGCTTTGGAAGCAAATTGTATTTTTATCTACATAATAACAAGAGTGTTCTTGTTAAGGGAAAATGTTATGGGGTTAAGTTGATGATACAAATTACGACAAATATTCATCATCATCATTTCAGCCATAGGACGCCCACTGCTGAACATAGGCCTCCCCCAATGCTTTCCATGTTGCTCGATTGGTAGCGGCCTACGTCCAGCGCTTCCCTGCTACCTTTATGATGTCGTCGGTCCACCTTGTGGGTGGCATTGCGTAGCGCACCGTGGAACTACGTTTTCCGGTACGCGGCCTCCATTCCAAAACTTTGCTGCCCCATCGGCCGTCAGTTCTGCGTACTATGTGCCCTGCCCATTGCCACTTCAGCTTTCTAATTTCACAAAATATTCAAATTAAAATTCAAAATATTTATTGATTACTAAGTGATATTTATATTTTGTTTTTTAATAATAAGTTAAGAATGGCGTCCACAGCTAGACAAAAACCTCCCTCAAGGATTTCCATAACGAACGGGCTGCGTTGCCTGCATCAGGTACTATTCAGGTATCCGAAATCATACCTGAAATGTAGACTACATTGAAATAATAGATTAAGTAATTTGCACTCCGATTTTAGCTGAATACGGCATTCGTTTTATGTTGGATTATTCGCAACTAGCGGCCGCCCGCGACTTCGTACACGTGGATCCCGTTTTACCCCCTTCATCTATCTTACGCGGTTTAGATTTTTTCATACAAATGTTTTTTCCCGCTTACTCCCGTTCCCGTGGGAATTTTGCAATATCCTGTTGTAACTAAGCTTTAAGTTTACTAAGGTACCTGCATGCCAAATTTCAAGTGTCTAACTTAAGCGGTTTAGATTTTTCATACAAAAGGATTTTCTCGCTAATTCCCGGTCCCGTGGGAATTTTGGGAATTACGGGAATTACTTGTTGTAACTAAGGTTTAAGTTTACTTAGGTACCTGCATGCCAATTTTCAAGCGTCTAACTTAAGTGGTTTAGATTTTTCATACAAAAGGATTTTCCTGCTAATTCCCGTTTCCGTGGGAATTCCTAAGTATACTATAACCTGCCCAGGAGTATGAAGAATAATTGTACCAAGTTTCGTTAAAATCCGTCAAGCAGTTTTTGTTTCTATAAGGAACATACAGACGGACAGACAGACAGACAGACAGACAGACAAAAATTTTACTGATTGCATTTTTGGCATCAGTATCGATCACTAATCACCCCCTGATAGTTATTTTGAAAATATATTTCATGTACAGAATTGACCTCTCTACAGATTTATTATAAGTATAGATAATTCATAATTTACTATAATTATGTCCTTTCTTTTTTTTAATTAAGCCTTCAAAGATCAACAAACTGAAGTACCACAAAAGGTTTTTTACAGTCCCATCTAATAATCAATTCCAGATCCACCGGTCTACAACCAAAGGTTTCCATGAATTGGACTTGATTAACTCCATGTCACAGCGCCCAATACACGTGTAGAGAATCCCAATCGTTCTGTTCCTTCACAGGTGTGATAAACATTTTATTCCTCAGATTTATTGCTGAGGTCACGACCTCTCAGGTCACTGACCCCCGATTGGGTTGCCAGCACCTGTTTAAGCTCATAGCAGACTTATCAACTCGGAAAGGGATCAACACCGTATCGCCTCTCGCGAGCTGTCATCGCCCTTCAATGAGAGCTATCGTTTTTATACTTAACAGTTGGCACCCCTGGCGATTGACAGGACCTTACTCTACAGTGGCGTCATCTTGATGAGTGCAAATGCGATAGTCCTCCTACCACTTTAGCGCTCACCAGTCGGCGCCACTGTCTTCGCTACTAGCAAGTGACAGGACCTTACTCTACAGTGGCGCTAACTGGTGAGCGCTAAAACGATAGCCCTCATTGCGAGGCGAAGTGTTTGCCTAGGCGCAGACCACGGACTTTTAGTTCAACGATATTTAATCCGTATGAACATGTATGGAAGTGCGCACATTACACCGATTTTGATTTCATACAAATTAGAATTGGGCCCAACTATCGGCCGGTAATTAGCAGAGTAAATACAAATGAGTAGGTCATCTTCATAGAAACGCACCGAGCGCGGTTTGTATGTGAGCGCGCCAATACGTATGCGGCGCGCACGCACACACTGACAAAATTCAAATTCTAATCCACGCTAAATTGCGCCACTCATTTGTATTTACTCTGTAATTAGTCGGTGGTCTACGCCTAAGCTTTTCGTTACGGTGCGGATAAGTTCGTTGCAGTATGGAGTTTCATACAAAGAATACTGACCACCTCGAGTTGATGCGGTCACGATCCCTTTCCGGGTTGATAAATGTGCGATATCCTTTACCCGGTTGCAAGAGTGCATTTTCAATTCTTTATTGGCTAACTTTGCTAACTCTGTCTGAGTCTGCTCGAAATACCCGATTTTTGCCTTTTCTATTGTTTTATTAAGTCTAGTTTTTAAGTAACTTCGTGTTCGTATACTTTGGAATTGTTACGACTGCGAAGGAACTAAAAATTGATAGTATTTTTTGTGGTATTTTATGGAAGTTATTTCAATATTGAGGCAAAATGTAAGAGTGATTTTAAAGATTTCGCTAGTCAAGAAGACTTATGTTGTGTTTACATACTTACCTATAGATTTTTGGGTTATATTTATCGTTATATGTATCAAATTGCCCCTTAGTTTCAACCTCGAAAACAGAAATAAGCCTTACTAAACTCACATACATCTATTACTTCTTATTTTTTGCTCAGCCATCTTAAATTACTCGATTCTTTGTAATAAACTACCTTATTTTCACATCACACTCACCCTTCGATAAACTCAATATTTCAACACGTCTTTTATTAGAGCTAATATTTATTACACCAAACCGTCCCATACTTATCGATATAATAAACTAATCGATTATCAATTCCGTTATCTATACTTAACCGAACTGAATAAATGCAATATTGCTCGATTCGTCACACGTTGACATAAATTACGCGTAGTTTCATGGTGGATCAATGGTCGATCGATGGAGGATGCAGAGTGGGTCTATAGAGAGCTTGTGAATGGGGCGGGATACAATGGATGATTTGTCATGTCGCACTTGGTACAATTGCAAGTATACTTATTCAGTTTGTCAATGAAAAAACCACTTCTCAAGTAGCGGAGACGTTATAGTATTTTTTTATACATATTAACTTTTCGGAAGCTCTACATTTATTTTAATTGTTTAATATCACATAATACTTACCTAATAGTTATAGAAAAGATTAGATTTTCCTTTAACTCCTTTTTAATTAAACATTATGTTAGGATATTGTAATTGGTAAATTATTAAAACCCTGTTAATGTATTGCGAAAGTCTTATATGTTTTGCTGTTGGTGTACCTTTATAAATAAAGAAATCATCATCATCTCAGCCACAGGACGTCCTCGTAAATATCGTTTTATTATCACAAAATATTGGCAAAGTCGAAAATCGCAGATTATAATAAAATTTTGATCGAATATTGCCTGAGCACACTTAGGTAGTAGGTACCTACACTTTACCATTAAATCCCGTATACGCGTTTTCCATCAATTTGTTTACAATGGAATTTTCTGTCTTTGATCTAAACGTCTTTGTTCAACACAAAGTTTAATATCCGCAATATTATATCTCTCAAGCCTCCTCTTTGTCTTAATACTAGCTGTGCCCGCGACTTCGTACGCGTCAAAACAGTTTGAATTAGTTACCCCATTTTTGCAACATTTTTCTTTACTGCTCCGCTCCTATGGGCAGGGTGATGTTAAATAAGTCTAGTCTAAGTCTTTCTCGATAAATGGGCTATCCAACACAAAAATTATCAAATCGGATCAGTAGTTCTTGAGATTAGCGCGTTCAAGCAAACAAACAAACTCCTCAACTTTACAATATTAGTATAGATTGAAGTCTCTAATATTATAGTGAGGTGCTAGGCATACTTACATCAAATTCCTGCCTCAATTTTGGCTCAAGCTCTACTCAAGTAGAATACCTCGATTTACTTGTTTCTAGGAAACTACTATGTTTGTAGCAAAGATAAAGGAATATTATTTCATAGTAGCCATAATAAAACCAGCCATCTAATATTACAATATCATTTAGCTCTTCAAACAGACAGCTTTCGGAAAATAAAATTATGGTTTTTATTACAGCCAACTCAATTTTCTGTTTTACCTAGTGGTTGTCCGTCCATAGTGTTAGTTATTTTTGCCTTGCTACAAGTTTTTCTTGACAAGAGACGTGAAGAAGTGGTAGAAGTTTTACATTTTAAAAGTAACGGATAGTTTAATTTCGTTGCGGGTCCAATGACAGTTTAACTTTCCCCCGGGACAAACTTGACCTTCATTGGTTGGGTTTTTATGGCGGTCAAGCTGTAGATCCTGGCTGCACAGGAGTTGCAGTGGTGGGAACGAGAGGTGGGAACAGTCCCGTAAGTAACGGAGAGCTTGCTACTACTTGTGATGGCAGCTTGAACTTCTGGTAGCCGTATAATACCTCTAATTGCGGGCTCTATTTCCACTGTACAGTCTTATCCATTCACTAGTAACCCGCCCCGGCTTCGCACGGGTGCTAAGTATACATATAAACCTTCCTTTTGAATTACTCTATCTATTAAAAAACCGGCCAAGTGCGAGTCGGACTCGCGCACCAAGGGTTCCGTACCATTGATTTATGAAATTAAAATTATTATTTTTTATTTAAGTTATTAGTATGAAATATTACGCGGTAATAAGCGGTTTACGATTTACGAGGTATAAAAAAAAACTACTTACTAGATCTCGTTCAAAACAATTTTCGTTGGTAGTTTTTATAATAATGTACATCATATGTTTTTTTTAGATTTTTAATTTTCTTATTTTAGAACCAACTTTTTTCCACTTTGGAAGCGTCTGTCACGCAAACTATTCGGTTTAGACAAAAAATGATATGTGCTTGATGAAAAAAAATTTTTTGAGTTTCAGTTCTAAGTATGGGGAGCCCCCAATATTTATTATTATTTTTTTATTTTTGCATCAAAATCTTAATGCGGTTCACCGAATACATCTACCTACCAAGTTTCAACGGTATAGCTCTTATAGTTTCGGAAAAAAATGGCTGTGACATACGGACTGACAGACGGACGGACGGACGGACGGACAGACAGACAGACATGACGAATCTATAAGGGTTCCGTTTTTTGCCATTTGGCTACGGAACCCTAAAAAACGCATCAAAATCCATTGCGTAGTTTTAAAGATCTAAGCATACATAGGGACAGACAGGAAAGCGACTTTGTACTATGTAGTGATTACAATAGATCCCAGTTGAATCTTCAAAAGCTTTGCTTAAAGACCGTCACCAAAGTCGTAACTGGCTAAAAAGAAAAAGCCAGCTATCTACCACTTTTAAGGTGAAAAGTTATTACCTATTGATGGCAAGCCTGTGCTCGGACAAGCTCCACCGCACCTAATTTGGAGTTATCACCTGTTCGGCGGCTGCCAAATTGATTGTGGGCGCAATGTGGCGGAAAATGACGCGGCGCTGGCACGCGGAACGTGGTCATAGCTTGGTTTATATTAAAATTATACGTTTCCTTTTAGGAGCAACAAAACGGTTATAGGATTTTAGATATTAAAAAGGAAAAAATACTTAGCTTAAGCTTGTGCTTCTTGCATTTGCTTGTACTATAACGTACCTAATCGGTGGGCGCGGGTAGTGTGGTTGGGTACTTGTGCGACGTCACTAAGCAGAAATCTTGAGCTAAGTAATTTTATCTTTTTATCTAATAATGGATTTCCGCAAAATAATGCCTAATAGGTACTATTAATTATTATAGAATTTTAAACTTTCGCATTCCATGTCAACTAAAATAGAGAAACACAGGTACCGCTGAGACCAGTGTTTGTCTGTCTTAGTTAAAACGGTTATAGAACCTAAAATATATTTTTGTGTCTATGATGCGAAATCTGGCTTTGAACTCATGTGAACCAGGGTGTAATGGACTGATTGGATATCAGTTTAATCTCAGAGCTCAGGACATTTATTCAGAACATAAGATTATTGGCCTCTTTTCTTGGAAACGAAAGTCGATAGTGTTGTATCCGCGTTAATATTAGTAGTTAGTACATCTATACTAATATTATAAAGCTGAAGAGTTTGTTTGTTTGTTTACTTGATCGCGCTAATCTCAGAAACTATTGGTCCGATTTGAAAAATTATGCCTGTGTTAGAAAGCCCATTTATCGAGGAAGGCTATATACCATCACGCTACGAGAAACAGTTGCAGAGCAAAAATGAAATGTTGCGAAAACGGGTTTTCACGCGTACGAAGTCGCGGGCACAGCTAGTATGCCTATAAAACTATATGCCTTTTGGCGTTACACAATCAGTAAATCCAAGGCTCTTCGTTGAGACTCAGACAGTTTATATTGTCAGTGTAACTTTTATTTAAAAAATTATGAGAGTCGTTTGCTACCGCTTTAAAACATATTGCTACCATTACACAAGCCAAAATAAAATAAGCTCGATTAAACCAAAGCATGCAGGCGAGATTTGAGCTAAGTTCATAAGTATTTACATTTTAAAATAAAATTAAACGACAGTTCTGAATGTAGTAATTTAGAAGAGCGACGTTGCTTGACTCAAAATTACTCTCATCATGGCACTGGATTTAAAGATTTGTTTTATTTAGCCGTGGTAAAAAGAATTAGAATAAACTACGGTTTCTTTGATATACTCGTAAAAGCGAAATATCTCTCACTGATTAATCAAGAAATCTTTGAAACTAAAACCTGAAAAACCTAAGATTTTTGAAGACGTAAAATTCCTGAAAAGTTACGGTTAGGTTCCTGAAAAAAAATTGAAAATCGTTTAGGTACTATTGTAACTTAATGGGACCTGGGTAGGTTTCATGAAAAATTTATAACACCTACAAATTTAGCAGGTTGGCAGGATCCTTATAGGTTGTAGACATCCGCTAAGAACGGATTTTAAGAAACTCCACCCTAATTATGTTCAAATAACTAACACTACGCGTACGAGGTCGCGGGCGGCCGCTAGTCTTTGATAACTTTACGTTTGTTTGCACATTTATGTTTAACCTACCTGTTAAGAAGTTAAACGGCTGTTACAAACTGAATTCCGTTTGCTGCATTTGCTGCCAAGCAAGTAAAGCCAGGATGCTCACATATATTATAAGTTTACAGCTATCTCCATTTTATATATCGTGACCTTTTACATACCCACGGAATTGCAAATTTTATTGTTTGATTGTGTATTCAACAAACACAAAGACGCATTTACGAGCAATATTACACCAACATTTGTTTTCTGGATACGCGTTTATCGGTCTGTAAGCTTTTTAACGTGTCGTTAAAATAATAAACGAAAGTTTGTGGTAACCGCCCCTATTCTTACCAAAGCATTTTCAAACTTTTGGAAAAAGATTTAGGATTGAATTTTGAATGTACTTTTGTAGTACTTTAATTCAGTTGGATCTTTATAACCGTATGTATCTTTTGTGGACATATTGATCGGATTTTTAGAACGCCCTTAAAGTTGACGGTTTTCAGTACAAATTGTTTTGTTTTTGTTTACACACCATTATTATTTGATTGGATTGCTACGCTCATTGATTCAAAGGATTTTTGTTATTCTAAACCTGCTCGATTGATTTCAATGAAACTTTACACTGTTGACCTTTGCTTATGACGTATCAGAAAAGTATGACGTTTAGGTATAGTTTAACGAAATCTACCAATATGAAGTTACGGGCAGAAACTAGTTTGTTTGTTTCAGCCAATGACGTAAGTAGCTGGACGAAGGCCTCCCCCAAGGATTTTCACAATGACCGGTCGTGCGCTGCCTGCATCCAGGTGCTTCGCATGATCTTCATCAGACCTTCGGCTCTCCTAGTGGGAGACCTAATACTACGTCTTCCTAAAGCTAGTAAGATTTATAATATTATTTAAATCACATACATATTATTATCCTTAATGGGGCAGCAAGGAGTGGAGGCCGCGTACCGGAAAACGAGCGTGGGACGTCCACCCACAAGGTGGAATACGACATTATAAAGGTAGCAGGGAAGCGCTGGACGCAGGCCGCTACCAATACCAACCGGGTGACATGGAAAGCATTGGGTGAGGTCTATGTTCAGCAGTGGACGTCCTATGGCTGAGATGATGATGATGATGATGGATGACATATCCTTAAAATCCGCGTCCAAATCTATTACCTGGATGTGTCATCCTTTATTTTAAACTGAGTGGAATGCTGCCCCATTTAATATGCCAACTAGCTCTGAAACAGTTTACAACTGACTACGCCAATCTGTATACGTTTATTTAAACTTTTGATAGAATAATCGCCACAGTGGGCCACAGTTTACTCTGGTAGGCTCAATTTATAAATTGTGTTTTAGTTATAAAATGTGCACACATTTCTGACTCTATATTTTTTCTGAAAAGTACTATTTACTTCTCAAATCTTCTATCTTATCTTATTGCTTGTATCTAGCATGTAGCTACGAGTACATAATATTATTATACAGTAAAGGGTAGAACAAAATCTTGACAACATAATTTTATTCCAATTGTAACAAAGACATGTTGCGAACTTTTTGGCCATTTTAGGTGTCTTGAACTATAATTTATTTGACGCTGACTGTACATCCCATCTATAGGATTATCTTTTCAAAACACCAAAGCAATAATATGAAAATATGCACGTAGAATAAAATGTTTAAGAATTTTTATGAAATGTCTTGGCTCCTTGTCCATGTCCTAATAATTATTCGATTCGAGCATGTGCTGGTATCATCAATGTTTCATAATCATTTTCAGATCGACTTTGAATGAAATGCTTAAGTAAATACTGAACCAACTGAGCCTCTTGTTTGCCAGCCCCAAAATCTCTGTTTACATTGAAACTTTAAAACACAATTTGCGTTTCAGTCCAAATTGTTATTCGGTCCGTATCGAATCCCGTTAACTTTGTTTCACAAACACCTAGACAACTTTAAATTTCCATTTATCAAATATCAAACCCGCTCAATTCGCTTCACCGACAAAATGATATTGCATTGTATTGTCATTCCCATCTGGATCCACAGGATAATCCGAAAGGTAACACCATCAACAACCGAAATACAACCCTATTTCAAATAAGGGATGACACAAATTGGAATAGCTCTAACATTAATAGAAACGCGGACGAAAAGAATAGGGTCGCAACTAAAAAAATTAAAAGTCATGCAAAAGAGAACTTAGTAGCAGTTAGTTTGAGTACAAATCGGATTGAAGATGTAAATGATGGGTGACATAAGTTTTGAAAACCGTAACCTATTACCAGTGACAAAACACGGTTGTCAGCGTGATGCGGATTTATGGGGCGCAACAATTTGTGCATTTACCCTATTTTAGCTGAACCTTATTCCGTTGCAACAAAGCTCATATTGCTACAAATCTTTTAAGAAAATTGTAGCGATATTTTTGTCGCACATTGTTGGTGAATCAAATAATTAGGATAAGCGTAACAAGGCACTCGATGATAATTCTGATTGTTATGATTCTGCAGTTTGGTGTTCGTTAGTACGCAGTGTAGTGAAATAAATGCGCATAATTTACATATTTTAGTTGTGTGTAAGCTTTGTAATGTCAAACAATACCCGATGATTGAGTTTGATTTTACTAGTAATTGTTTAAAGATATATGTAGTACAAAATAATGGTTTGCCCAACTTTATGTGTATATTTAACTGTGGAAACTTAATTGGTGTATGTGTTGTCTTACTGCACCTAAGTTAAATTATATTGTAACTGTATGTTTCCCAAAAATAAATAAATAAATAGGAGAATATCAACAATAATATCAATGTAGTGATGAGTAAAATGTAGTCAACAACGTAGTGTGTTTTTTGCACTTCTGACGTTATTGCATCAAGTGTGCGAATATGTATTTTTATTGTAACAAATGAACTTGTGTGTACTTTTCAAATCATTGAGCTCACCCACTAAAAGAAACCGTATTAATGATATAATTAACAACAAATAAACCGTGTTCCCACCGGATCCCAAAACTGCTGACCGAAAAATCTCTTTGGTAAATAAATCAAGTCGACAATAGGAACACACTCTAATGACAGTTCGAACGTAAAAGAGAACTCGCTGATTAAAAACAAATTCCCAATTCAAATGGATTTGAAATTCGAACAGATACTGATGAAAAGGTGGCCACGCGGCCGGCGATAGATTACAACTTCTTTTGTGCCAGTACCAAAATATCAACTAAGCGATTATGAACTCTATTTTCATTGCAATAGAGAAATTTAACAGTCGAGGGACAGCAAAGAGGTTGTGATGATAATATGGCCGCCACGCGGCAAAGCATCCCTCCATAGATAATAAATGCTTTTAGCAAATAATTACGTTGTTTGATTTTAGATGGATGATGGTCGTCGGACAAACAGTCGGTCGCGGATCCGTCGTGGGAGAAGCCTCGCATCACCGTTGTTTGCACGATAATTGGTTAGCAAGTTTATGGGGATACGATATGAGAGCAGGGTTTTTTTTTACTGTAATGATATTACATTAGAACAGAAGCTTTTTCGTAACCGCTTATAAAGATTCTTATACATTTTGAAGTTTGTCTTAACATTAGGTACCTACTGGGAAATGGATTGATTTTCAACCCTTAGGCTGAGTTGCACCACCTAACTTTGACTGTAACTATAACTGGTGATTTTTGTATGGAGTTTGACAGATTTTTGACGTTTGCTAAAGTTAAAGTAAAATGGTGCAACCCAGCCTTAGACTACAAAGACGTTGGCAAGAATAGACTGAGTGTGATGTTTACTGAGCTTTAAATATGTGAAACAAATATGTAATAACTTTTAAAGTTATATTATTTTCACTAAACAATATTTACAATATTTGTGTACACAGAAACGCAAAATACACATAGAAGTTAAAAGATTGTAGTTACTTAACAAAATTAAAGTGATGGTACCGGGTTAGTAGTAGTTTCGCACGATTTTCCTTCGCACGAATATTATGCGAAACGTCCCCTTTCAATAATATTTGTATCTTTGCTTAATGAACAAAATGAGAGATAATACTTTGTGGCGGCATTTGGGGGAGTCTTACATCCCACAGTAGAAAGTCATAAAAGTTACAATTACGATGATCGACCGACAAACAAAATCGATACAAGAGCTCTCCCAAGCTATTCTAAAGCTCTATAACATGTTAAGTTTAAAACACAAGCACTGCAGCTTAGTACCAGAGCTTTCCTAGCTCCACTTATCAAGTTGCAAGCCATCTTGTTAACAGATTGTCACGAGTTCACAAACTGCAATTTTGGAAGTTAATTTCATAGTTGACTTAAGTTAATGGGTTAACTCTGCTTCCTTGCGTAACTTTGCTTTCTAGCTGTTAAGTGTGAACAGAAAATGGCATGTGACAGGTAAAGTCAATTAAAATGCGATATACAGGGTGTCCCGAAAACAATGGATAACCCTGTAACCATCGATAGGCCTCGCCATGGTCTTCCTAACGTCCAATTTTGACCCTTGTAAAAATATCACCGTTTTCAAGATAACTAAGTATATAGTTAAATATTGAGCAAAAAAATGACGCGGGTTCGAGTCTCGTCTGAGGCTGTTAATTAATAAGGTAAGTGTTCAAAAATTGTGTTTCAAATTACTCTGTAAAGAAATAAACTAAGTTTTTTTTTGTAAAGTCTGTTGAGACTTGGATTTCCGTCTCAGAGAATAGTTTTTTCGTCTTGTTTTTTCTCAAAAATTAAATTCTATTTTTTTTTCTAGGAGACTATATTGTATAATTAGGCTACTGCTAGTAGACTTCATCATCATCATCATCCACTGCTAAACTATGTACGAGGTGCCGAGGTGCGAGTGCCTCCTCCAATGCTTTCTATGTTGCCCGGTCGGTAGCATAACTTGTAGACTTACCTACATCGAATTCTCAGAAAAGATTATCTGTAGTCAATTGAGCAGGCATTAAAAGTAAAAACAGCAGCACTAAAAACGCTTTCCTAAAATTGTAATACTCGTATTTAAGGGAATTTATTTTTACATAATTATTAAGTGAAAAAATATTATAAACATGACATTAGAACTCACTAGGGTTAATTAAGAGATAATGATTCAAATTTGCTAATTACCCTTAGGCACTTGTAGGCATATTTTACCCTTTAAACTTATTTAACCTTTTACGTGAAAATAAAGTTTTAAAGGTAAGGTTAAAATTTAAAATAACATTTCCGTGTGTGCCGATGAGACTAAAGTTAAAGTAAAATTAAGGTAATTTTCGGTCATTCTCACGATTAGGCGTTCTCAGCCTAATTACCATATCATTTTTGAAATTTGGCTTAATTGACTTAAACGCATTTAAATATGAAACACATGAAAAGTACGAATTTAACTATCGTTAAGGCGTCAAATTATTCCAAGCGGTTTTCGCGTAAATGAGACCCAAAAATTTTATGGTCACGGTAATTAGATAAGGCTAATACTTAATCTAACGGTAATTAGAAAAAATATGTAAAATAGCAAGAAAACAATATCTTGCATTGATAAATTTGTATATAAATATATAGCGTCATAAAAAACGCTGTAGGTACACTTAATAACCCTTTGAAAAAAGGAAAACACTCATTTCTATTATTTATTGTATCAAGATATTTTCAGTATACTGCAATAATCGAGGCTATAACAGGAACACTTAGTTTCGCCCAGAAGGGGCTACGTGTCACATTTGATCAGAATCTTTATCATCATTTATTTGATTTCAATGTGGTACAGACGATTTAACGTACAGATAATGGATCAGGAGATCTCACAAATTAGATTTTTCGGATATGCATATCGCTCATTGAATGCAAAATAGCCACATTTCAAAAATAATTCAAAATCGTTTTATTTCGAAATTAGGCTGTAAAAGTACTATATTTTACGTTTTGCTGAAGACACCCGTCATTTTTGTTCATTTTGATGCTAAACTGGTCAACCGCCATTTTTGCATTGGGCCGACTTTCGCGCTCACGTCAGATCAAAACCACCATTTTGTCAGTTGCGACCCAGTGCTCGGAGCGAATGCACGTCAGTTTCGTACAAAACGGCCACAAGTAAAAAAATCACGCCAGATCGACCTCAGTGTTCTGTGCAAAGGAGCCACATTTTGGAATGCGGCCGTGTTGGTTTCAAATTTCAAGTAAGTACACTCGAAATTTATTAATGCAATAGTGCCATATTTTAGGATACGTACGTTTTGCATTCCAATGTGAAACGAAGTAACGCCATATTTACAAATCTGTACATTTTTCATTCTAATATGAAACAAAGCAATGCCACATTTACAAATCTGGTACATTTTGTATTCCAAAGCTATGCCATATTCAGAAATGTGTTTTTTTTTTATTAATACAAAAAGGCATGCCCTCCAGAAAACCCCTTTCTTTTTTTATTTTAGGTTAAGTTTAGATAAGCAAAATGCTAAACTGGGCTCAACTCACCATAGTTTTTTGAGTAACCTTGCATTATTATTTACAGAATGAGCAGAGCAAAAATGATTTTAAGGATGGCAGTTGGCAATACAAAATTAAATGAAGAATCAGTTAGGATGCAAGATAAGCACATTATTAAAACTGAACAAATTCAAAAATTTGATATTCCAGCAAGAGCTGGAAGTCAGAACACAATAACGGATTTGGTTTATGACGTGAAAAGTCATTTAGCCTGTCCAGCTCAAGAAAAACAAACCATATTTCTTGTCAACACTCAGGTAACTCAAATACCAGCAATAGTTGGACAAAGAAGAGAATCGACTGATAGTAATTTTGATACGGACTCCTATCCTGACAGTCAGCCTGATCACAATATATCTTTAAGTGATGATGAAGAGAGTCTAGAGCTAAGAACGCAGACGAAACCCAGAGTAATTATTCCACCAAGTGACTCATCTGAAAGCGACTCTGATAGTGATACAAACAGCTCTACTTCAAGTAGTTCATCTGATTTTTCCTCCGACGATAGTGTTAAGGATCCTAATTTTCTGCCTGAGAAACTCGTGAAGACTGATCGTCATAGGTACCATCTTTTTTCTCCTCAACCTAGTCCAGGTTCCGGGGCGGAAGACAAACCCAAAAACATCGAAATGGAGACATTTCGCACAAATACAGATACTGAGCCACCCATTTCAGAAACAGAATTGCAACAACCTAGTATTGACACCGAGCCTCCTAATATTGACACCCAGCTCCCTGGTATTAGCACCGAGCCCCCCACTTTTGACACCCAGCCCCCTAGTATTGACACCCAACCTCCTAGTGTTGACACCCAACCCCCTAGTGTTAACACCCAACCCCCTAGTGTTGACACCCAACCCCCTAGTGTTGACACTAGTGTAGAACCTCAGCAGCTATCCCGTAAAAGAAAATGTGACCCTGCATCTTGGAAAAGAAATAAAGCAAAGGCTCTTAAAAATAGTGGAAAGGCATATATTACTATGTCGAAATCAAAAAAACAAATGGAAGCCAAAACAATGGGACCAGTATGTTCCGATAAATGCAAATTAAAATGTGCTGATAAATTTTCTTCAGAAGAAAGGTTGACGTTATTTGACAACTATTGGAAGACGGGTGACTTGACAGCTCAGAGGCATTTTATTAGCGACAATATGACAAAAATTGAACCCAAATATCGTTACGTCCGTGTTGGTAGTACTCGTCAAAACTTTAATCACGCATATTTTTTCCCTCAACACGGTAGACGCATTCGAGTATGCAAAGTATTTTTCATGAATACCCTTGCTGTTTCTGATAAAACTATAAGAACGGTTGTCAAGAAGAATTCTGAACGAATAGGATTAATGCAAGATAATCGTGGAAAACATGGAAATCAGTTCCAGTTAGATGCCGCATTAAAGGATGGTGTCAAGGCTCATATTAATTCCATCCCTAGGATTGAGAGCCATTATTGTCGTGCTCGAACAAAACGTCAATTTATTGAGGGAAACTTATCTATTGCTGCTTTGCATCGCCTTTACGTTGACAAATGTAAAGAAGAAAATAAGCCATATGTGTCTTATAAAATATATTATAATATTTTCGTCGAGGATTTTAACATTTCCTTTTGGCAGCCTAAAAAGGACCAATGTGAAGACTGTACAGCTTTCAAAAATGCAGAAAATAAGTCGCTTTTGCAACAAAAGTATGACTTGCATTTAATAGAAAAATCACTCGCTAGATCTGAAAAGGAGAGGGATAAACAAAATATAAATGATGATTTGGTAGTGTGTGCCTATGATTTACAAGCAGTCATGCCCTGCCCACAGGGGGAAGTCTCTAGTTTTTACTATATTTCTAAATTGAATTTACTCAATTTCACAATCACTAAGCTAGGAACTAATAGTACAGATTGTTTTGTGTGGCACGAGGGAGAAGGAGGCAGAGGTGCGAACGAAATCGGATCATGCGTATTCATGTACTTGAACCATTTAAACGACGAAGCTTCAGGTGATATTGACGTAGTATTTTACAGTGATAATTGTTGCGGCCAGCAAAAAAACAAATTCATGGTAGCAACGTACCAACATGCTGTAAATGTGTTTCCGAAATTGAGAAGTATCACTCATAAGTTTTTAATAAAGGGACACACTCAAAATGAAGGAGATGCTGCTCACTCAATAATTCAACGAAATATTTCGATGGCTTTAAAATCGTCCCCGAT
The DNA here is from genome assembly GCF_963855985.1 of Ostrinia nubilalis. NCBI lineage: Eukaryota > Metazoa > Arthropoda > Insecta > Lepidoptera > Crambidae > Ostrinia > Ostrinia nubilalis. Next base: position 15,648,785 of record NC_087098.1, read on the forward strand.
TTATGTACCTGACCAGTACATAACTCTTATTAAAACGGCGAAGAAGAAAGGTACACCTTTTATAGTTCATGAACTTACACATGAAGATTTTATTGATTTGAAATGTTTGGCCGTTGGAAATTTTGTCACATCTGAAGATGGGCAAAAAGTAAAATGGTCCGATATAAAAATAATTAAGGTCCACCGAGAACATAAACACCAATTTTTATATAAAACTTCATACCAAAGCACAGAGTTCATATCAGTCTCCACGCTTACAAAAAAAAAGTCTAAGTCCTCTACTAATCATGACATAGTGCCAAAAAGGTTATATAATCATAAACTTACAATATCTGAAATAAAAAAACAAGGTATACTCAAACTTATCGAGAAAAATATTATACCTAAATATTACGAAAGCTTTTACAAAAATTTATAAGCATGCCTTAAATATACAATATAAGACTGTCTGAGATGACAATTTATGATTTTAGTCATTTGTAACTGACTGTGATTTAATAATAAATGGCTTAAGGTATTCTAGAGTTGTTACTATTTAAAAGCTGATTTAATTAGAAATTTATTTAGTTGTTAAAAATAAGTCATTTGATTCTATAATTCATTTTTTTAATGAATACGTTTATTATTTTTTAAGTACTTTTTTGTCGTTCCTATAATTATAAGTACTAAAATGGATATTTTTACTTAAAAAAAATGATAGATTATGTAACATTAGTATCGCGCTAAAGCATACAACTATAGAATGGCTATTTTTGTGATGATTGTACACTAAAAAGTTATTGTTTTTGAGTGATTTAAATTTGTCATTTTATAAGGTTGATTATTTTTACATTTTTTGTCATAAAAATAATAAAAAGAATAAGTTTTTGTTTCACATACAGAATATTTTTGTTGTTTTTGTTTTTTTTTTAATGTCTTCTTCTTTGAAAACAATAAATAAAGCATATTTCACTTAAAAATATGTTTCATTTTTTGAGATAATTATTTTAAAATTTGATCTAATCTTGAATGCAAAAAGGGCTTTTGTAGTTTTTTTCAGGTTGTGTTAGAGCTGTAACAGTGGTAATTATTTTAAAAAATAAAACAAAATTTGACGAAAACAATGATATACTAACATCATACTATTAAATAAAAAGAAATATTTTTTTTCCTAAAAAACATGTTTTAAAATTTGTTTTGACTCTCCTATAAAAAGTATAGTTTTTGGTTTGTGGCCGTTTTGAATTCAATGAGCGATATATCGAAAAATTTATTAATGATTTAAGTGATTTTTCCTCTTTTTAATCTATCTGCGATCAGCCATCACCCATTATCAGATTAAATTGAATTTGTAATAATGACAGTTCCAGCTCAGCATATCCCATGATTTGTCACCTCGATTCTTTTACAATAAGTTTTCAGATTGATGCTATTAGCTTTCTCCTGAGCCTAAATGCAGAATTCTTAGAATTTAGAAGGGATGCAGCAAATAGATTGCATGAAGGTCTAGTCTTTGGTTGTAAGCTTTACAGGATTTTCCACACCCTCTTTGACGTTTGGTATCACTTCAGTGGACTTTGTAAACCAAGGTGCACAGCTCAAGATTTTTAAAACTTTATTTTGAAAACGTTAAAGTATTTCTACATTTGCGAGGCTAAGTCGATGCCATGTCTACATGGGTTTTAGGATCCATTTGTATTAGTTTGTTCTCCAAGCTTCTTCTGCCCAGTACCCATTGCATATCACGAAGTTTTTTCTATGCATAACAAAGCAGGTAGGATGCAGTTTAGGATGGTACAAAGTGCCTATACACTCTTGCCTTGAAAAGTCCCATTGTCTGTTGATTTGTTCTCTTTTGTTCTTAATGTGATCACGCCAGGTAAGTGTTACTGTTGGAAAATCTCATCTTCTTAGGGCAAAGGTATTATGGATAGATGTTAATGGTTTTATGTTAGAATTAATTAATGATTTAAGATGTTAATATCAATTATACTAATAGTAAAAATAAATATCTGGTAAGAGACATGTTTCATGCAGGGGTGACATCTCCTGGCCATCAGAAAGCCCCGATTTCACTCCAGGTAACTTCTTTTTTGTGGGGTGACCTTAGGGGTTAAAATATACTCTTAAATCCAACAACCATGCAGCAACTGAAGCTGAACATTTGTCATGAAATCGAATCTATTTCGAGGTTACTCTAACGAAAGTTTTTTTAAATTTTGATTGTCAGATTGGAAGAAAAGTCCGTACAGTTGTTATGCGAAAGTCTTGGTATATTTCATATTTTATCATCATACTTATTCAATCGTGAGTGCAATTTGTAGGTAATAATTTCATACAACGGTGATTATAAATATACGGTAATTAGTACATGGAAATTATAAAACGATAGTTTTTCTTCAAAATCTCCAAAATCTTCAGCGTATGCAAATACTGTCTTACTACAACGTATGAAGGCCAAAGTACTGAATCTATTTAAATTAACAACGTGGATCTACCTTCAAAAATCGAGTATAAAAATAAGGACATGGTAAATAGAAAAATTGAAAACCAAAGATATGGTAATTATACTCTTACGCAATTCATCGACGGTACGCCAACGCAATAGACGTCTACTTGCTAACAGGTCTTAGAACTAACTAAGGGCTCGCGCCGCGCGCGTAAATGATGTGTCAAATATTATTATTTAGGCTTGTGTGCCCAAAAACAGAAAACGTCACGGGAATTAGGACTTTCGCTCGGACAAGCAGTTTTTTAATTCTAATTATTTACAGAATGGTTCTATTGAATAGATATTTTGCTATGCGTAAGACAATCTTTTGTACTCTTTAAAATGTTGAATGGAGTAAACCAAATCTATACGACATAAAAATTACAGCCAAGTTTTAACATTAAGTCGGTGTGCGGACGCGTAACGGTAATTAGAGAACAGAGGTTCATGAAATTAATTAAGTCACAAATACTTAAAATAGAGGCCTATGATTTAATGCACAACTGGATGGGGTTGTTAAGTAACATATAAAAATACTTGCATGTCTCTAATTTGTCATTATTAACGATTTAACAGCCCGGACACGCAAAAACTAGCTCATCTGAGAATGGCCGTTTTGTTAACATTCACAAACACTTTCCTGATATTTTGTTTTATATTTTATTCACTTTGTATGACTCATTAGTATTCGAGGTAGAGACATGTATATATTTTTAAATCCGTTAATTTGCTTTGTATGTAATTGTACTTTGATGGCATTAAAATATTAAAATAATGATTTGATTTAGCATTAAAATGGATCTCTGAGTAAAAAGGAATGAATGCTGCAAAATAATAATAAACAAAGGAATTTGTTTATATTAAAAATTTATTTAACGACAAAAATACCCCTTAGTTCGAAATGCAATTTTTATTTGTCATAGATGTCCCGAATATTATTTGTCGCACTCGTGGTATGTGTTTATTAGCAGTGTCCCCCAAATTCCTCATGGTACTTGAGATTCCTGGTCCCATAAATTAATTACTCAGTGAACAACCCCACTACTGAGGTATGCGTCAATAAAACCAAACAAATTCAATATAAAATTTATTCCACCTAACAAATTGTAAACCGCTAAGAAAATATATCTATGCAATATCCTCGCAAAATTCACATGATCATAAATTATCATTATAACACTAACAATGTACAAATATTTATACAGCATCTCATCTCAGCAAGAAGTTCGCGAAGTTCGAAAATTTCGCGTACTCTCCGTTAATAATTTATTCACTTACATTACCAAAAGTTTATCTGTTTAAACAGTTCGTATTGATTAAAACGTAAGACAGTTCAAGGGTACTGTGATAAGTTTTGGGCTTCGAAACTGGTGTCGTTATCACTGACCACATCGATTTGTTCTTGATCGTTATCGCACGAAGATTCCCGGTTTTTGGAGCACGATGCCTTCGTGCAGCAGCACTTCTTAGCTTTCCCCTCGCTGGAGCTCATCGGACTCTCCTCCTTCTTCAACTTCACGCGGCGATTCTGGAACCAGATTTTCACTTGTTTCTCCGACAGCTTCAGTCTCGACGCGATCTCGATGCGTCTCAATCGCGACAGATACATATTCATCGAAAATTCTCTCTCCAACTCTAAAAGTTGCGTTCCGGTGAAGGCGGTTCTAATCCGTTTGCTAGAGTCTTCTTTAATTGGAATTCGTTTCAAGTCCTTTGAGTAGCCAGGGAGGAGTTCTTCAGGGTGCGCCAGCGGCGGGCTTGGAGTTCCATTTCGGCTCTCACTCGACAGCGAAGGTGACCTCTGACCTTGACTTTTCGCCGGCGACGTTGCTGTTGACTTGTACGGGTGATGAAGATACGGCGACACAGATTTTTTTCTTCGGCTCACAAAACTAATTGGCTCTTGTTCTTCAGTTTTCAGATATCCTTCAAATGGTCGTTGTTCGCTTTGTACTGGTTCGAAAAAATCTGGCTGCCTTGGTAGCTGATGGAAGAGAGGATATCTGAAGTTCAGGTGCTCGAGGAAAGGACGGAACAGATCTGGAGACCGTTGCTGCTGCTGAAGTCCAAGGCTCAGAAGATTGTTCAGGTTACCCTGGTAAGGGTACGGCAGAAACTTGGGCCGTGTGTCCAAGTGCTGATTGATCAAACTCGTGTACGGGTTCAAATGTTCACTAGACATGTCCGTCTTTTTGCAGTCTTTCGTATCACTGATCAAGGTGTCGACTAAGAACGATCGGGACATGTTGCACTGTTCGCGCTGCGGCGTTTGCTGCACTACTGATGCATAAGGGTGGACGTGCCCGAAGTTACAATTACAAAAACTACCCCCTCTTCCCCCACCCTATTGTAAATAAACACAATAGGTCTCACTCGAAGCGTTTTGGCAATTATGTGGCCCGTCCCACCCTTTTGTCGGAGAGCCGTCAGCCCCAGTGTAGTTTGAAGAAAAAAAAATCGTATTGTGAATAGAGCATTTTAGTAGCTATGAATAATTTTGTATGGGACGCTAACATCCCTAATATCTATCTCATTAAATCCAATTTGGTTACTGTTTTACATGCTATAAAAATGTTTCATCCTTTGTCGGTTTTTATTTTTTGTAATTGAGCTTACCGGTTTTGACTGGAGAAACATAATAACATTTTTATGATATTACGGTGAATATGAGATTGACTCTATATCACACAGACTCTTGTACTTTTTTGGAAATGTAAGGATTTTAATAGGTATAAAGACAACTTCGATTGTTTCAACTGCGGTTTCTACCTACACCAAAAGTTGCGCACTTTCTCATTTACCCAAACGATTGTTTCAAAAAAAGTAAGTTGGTTCACCAACAGTTATTGTTTCACTGAATGAAAAAGTTGCTCCTTTCATTAAAAAGGAAGTCGTACCAATTCTGAGTAGCAACGATCAAAACCTTTCAAACGTACTACAAAGCATCATATTAATTAAGTATGAATACCCTATAATAGAAGCCGTATGCGCTTCAGATTTTGATACAACCCCATGGGCTGGCGGGTCCATGCCCCGCCCATGGCCTGACCCCATCTGCGAAACTAGTTTATGGAATATTAAAAGGGAAAAATGTTTGGTAGCATTATAATTGTGAATCAATTCGGTTTATTATCACGTCAGATTTAATAAATGTTCGCACTAAGTGGTTTATACCACCCTTTATATTTTTATTAGCGTACGAATTTCATCTTATAAAACTACTAAAGTAGTCACTGTTATTTTTAACCAACTTCAAAAAAGGAGGAGGTTCTCCATTCGGCTGTATAATCTTTTATTGAGACACCCGATCGGTTAGTAAATAATATGTTTCATTAAAATAAATTGCGATATTAGTATGAGGTTATTCTTTAGGGCTTCAAATACATTTTGTACTAATATTCCATACTTTGTCTGAGTTAAGCTATGTTCATTATGGTGGAGAACGTATCGGATATAGCTAAGTCCATTTCAAACCTTTGCTGATTCATTCGTGACGTTCGCGGAAAAAATTCATTTAATGATGATGATTTTGCAACCTCCAAGACGCTGGACTCTTCTCATCTAAAAACTCATCTAAACGTTCACTCCCCTTAACTTATTTTCGCGATGTCTTCTATTTCATTTTGGATAGTTTTTATGAAAAGGCTTTATAAAGATTGCCGCCCATTTATTGTCCCGAAGCAGTGGTAGGGTTAATACTGGGACGTGTGAAAGTGCTTTTTCAAAGCCTATTTGCAAAAATAAATGAGTTTTATGAGAGAGTTTTTATTCATTCAACTTACAGGTTTACCTAATTTCAGTTACTATTAGAAAGAAACAAATCATTTCAGACAAAGCCTCAAAGAAGTTAGCAAAGAAAATATATTTTAAGTAATACATAATTACCGAATTATAAACATTTTATTAAGAACTTTGAGGTTCTTCAAGAACATTTCAAATATTTCAAAGGTAAGCTAGATATATTGTGCAGTTTATTTTGTTAGAAAACTCAGTTCACTTCACATTAAATTTGTAGTCGGTTGACAAACTTGCATTTATGTAGCTTTCGCGTTCCAATAATGGAAGAGGCGAAATGCGCTGCAAATGCAAAAGGCTTTTAGCTAACGCATGGTCTATTGGAAGTTACATTTTCTTTGAAGAAGCTTACAGTTACGGAAGTATGAATTGTTTAGTCTGGCAAAATATGGCGGCGTATTTTACATTAACTTAGCTGCTTTCTTTTTGTTTGTCATAGAATGATCTTAAACATATTCCTATAAGTGTATGTCAATACTTAGGCAGAGTTGCACCACCTTATTTTAACCGTAACAATAACCGATGGTAGGGCAAAAAAAGAATGAGACATGTATAGGCTCCTTAAGAGCATTTGACGATTTGCAAGTACTAATTTAATTAGTCTAAACAAATAAAGAAAATTTTGATTTTTGATTTTTTTTTATGCTTTTTGTATTGAGTTTGACAGGTCTTAGACAAAAATCCGTTACATAATAAATTATTTTCCTTTCTGCAAAAATGATGGATTTATCACAAAAAATCTAGCCCATGATCGATCTTATTAAATTACTGAAGCTCTACTTTCTTTCCAAACTCATTATTTAATCTAAAAATATCACAGACTGAAAGTCGACGACAATAGAAAATCAGTTGAGTAACTGGAGCTGAACAAAAATCCATCATTATTATTTTGTCTGTTAACGTTTTATTCCATTATAGTCCAGTCATTTAAGCTTAAATTAGGTAAGAATCTCGGAATTAGAGATACCCAGCTGTAAGTCTGTAAATACTTGTATATTGACACCCTAAAAGTTGTCTCAAAACCTACATATGGTAGGGTGTAAGCAACTATTAAATTTTAAGGTCAAAGGTCACAAAAATCGGTTTTTTGCGCTTTTTTTGGAAATATCTAATTTCCTATGGGTTTTTTGCTATTTGTATTTATTATCAATATTGTAGAATACTAAATTCTCTACAAATTTTGTTTAAAAACTTTTTTTATACGGTGAACCGTTTTCGAGATAGAGGGCGGAGAGCGCGCGGTCACTGCATCACTTCAGGTCAACTTAAGCGGTTTAGGTTTTTCATACAAAAGGATTTTCCCGCTAATTCCCGTGGGAATTTCGGTAATTACTTGTTGTAAATAAGCTTTAAGTTTACTAAGGTACCTACATGCCAAATTTCAAGCGTCTAACTTCCGTTACGCTTTTAGATTTTTCATACAAAAGGATTTTCCCGCTAATTCCTGTTCCAGTGGGAATTCCTAAGTAAACTATAACCTGCCCAGGTGTATGAAGAATAATTGTACCAAGTTTCGTTAAAATCCGTTGAGTAGTTTTTGTTTCTATAAGGAACATACTTGAAATTTGGCATGTAGGTACCTTAGTAAACTCAAAGCTTAGTTACAACAAGGAATTCCCGAAATTCCCACAGGAATTAGCGGGAAAATCCTTTTGTATGAAAAATCTAAACCGCTTAAGTAGACCTGAAGTGATGCAGTGACCGCGCGCTCTCCGCCCTCTATCTCGAAAACGGTTCACCGTATAAAAAAAGTTTTTAAACAAAATTTGTAGAGAATTTAGTATTCTACAATATTGATAATAAATACAAATAGCAAAAAACCCACAGGAAATGAGATATTTCTAAAAAAAGCGCAAAAAACCGATTTTTGTGACCGTTGACCTTGAAATTTAATAGTTGCTTACACCCTACCATATGTAGGTTTTGAGACAACTTTTAGGGTGTCAATATACACGTATTTACAGACTTACAGCTGGGTATCTCGAATTCCGAGGTGAACTTACTATAATGACTGGACTAATTATGATTTTAATTATGTCTCCATAAAAGCTTAATTTGGATTAAATATTTAACGAACCAACTTCAGATAAAAGTTTGCTAATTTCCTCATTAACAAAAACCTCGCCATTGTTCTGTTCCCAACGGACGAAGTTTCAAATTGATTAGCCAAAAAGGCAAATCCAAGTTGGCAACATTCAGCAAAAAATTGCAGATTCCGTATTGTTGGCGAAATCTGCCACATCGAGATACACTCACGAGTGGATGCGGCTGGCTAACAATACGTCTACAGCAAATAGGTAAACATTGCGACTAAAACTAACTTGTATAATGCAGCCGATGTAGTCTTAATACCTCATAGTATAACATTCACTTTCGCCTGACTCTCGTGTTTTAGGACCAACGCCCTCACCAAACGAAGTTGATACAGATAGACAGATAATAAAGGGGTATTATTATCAGCCTCGTGCGAAGGGGTAATGGATAATTGTGCCTATTTGATAATACCAGGTGGTGCGCAAAATGTTAAAAGTACAAGAAGCACAATAAATGCTCCGTGTTTGTTCTTTTTGATCTGTCTTATGATACCGAATCGATATCCCAAATAATAGAGGATATAATTGGTTTGTTTGAGAAATACTGCGTTTGTGAATTCAAACGATTAAAATAACATTTTGTTGTATATTTATTGGAAATTGGGAAACCTTACTCTATCGTTTCTCAAAATATAAATGCTTGGTAAATATCAAGGATCAAGTGAATGAAATTTTAATAAGTTTAGGGTCAAGTTGAATCTTTTACTATTTTTTTATTGCATTCATACTTTTTAAATATCCAAATCCAAGCGTTTAATCTACTTCACACTTCTAACAATACAATACCTAACAAAGGTTCCAATCCAATAGAAAACCAATTGCAAAGTCCGTGACACAAAACTGCTTAACTCACAAATGCAATTAAAACGAAACGGAAATGAGTGCAGAAAGGCTATTTAATGACCACCTGTGCTTTGTCCAAGATGGCCGACTTCTAAGAACGACTTTTAAATGAGACGACAATGCTGTCGCCCGCTTGTCTGAGGCAAGTCACACTACGGGGTACACTTGTAGATTTCATTCAACAATTTCTACGTTCATTCATGGTTTTGCCACGGTGGATTTATGAATGAAGTATCGATTCCTTTTGACCATTATGATTTTGAGAGGTGAGGCAGGTATGTTGTTACTATCAGTTTTACAATGGTTTTTTTAAGCAGTGAAATAAAGCTCAGTTTGGCGTACCTATCATTTTACATTTTGCTGCGCAGAAGGATTCCTTTGAAGATCGTAGGTGATCGTACATTATTTCTATGGTCATTGAGAAATTTTGAGTCCATTAAGCTTTTGTGATTTTAGTATTTATTGGACGATTTGTCATGTGTTTGAGCGAATTTTTGTGAAGGCTTGATCTTTTGGAGTTCAGTGTTATTCTCATTTCTATAAAATCACCGACAATTTCTCACGGTTCAGTGGTTTTGTAATTTATGACTTTACATGTATTTGCCATGTGTAGTCAATGAAAATACATAATGAAATGCATAGTTTGGTATTTTAAATTCAATATGACGTAGGTCTTGTCGTTATACGTATATTCGGCTAAGGATTTTTTTAGATGTTGAATAGGTAATCTTTACTGTGTTTTAAGTAGGTTTTGTGTAAGTTTTGAGTTAAAACTATTTATTAAAATAATATGTAAGTACACAATGATACTTTTTTATACACCAAAAACAGTTCCGATGAATACAAAAACTCATTTCGAAAGCATTTTAATCTTCAATTACCTCTGTTTGTGTAGGTAAATGAATTGACTATAAGCTCTAATAAACTGAAAGTACTTATAGCTAGCTATACTTAAATACATACAACGTTATTAAATAATCAAAAGATCTAAAATGTGTAGGATATAATAAACCACTTAGCAGGCTTTGAGTTGTTAATGCAACATGTTAAAACTTTCAAACATTTTAGTGATTGCATTTTACTAAAGGGGTTAGCAAAAATTGAAAGTCACCCATAGGATGTTAACTTTTAGAACATCAAAGCGAAAAATTAATGGAGAGCGGGCGAGCAGTAAAAAGGGTAAGTCAAATTTTAGCTAAAATGCGGTGGCTCTGGGAGAATTTTTAGGAAAAATTTTCAGGCAAAAAAGTGATGCAGATACTTTTCTGGTGAAATATTGCTGAGTGTTTTATCCGTATGCTCCAAAGCACTTAGTGTAAATTTTAAACAGATTTCTGTTTTAGTGCCACACAAATATTTAATTTTCTGTTTTTGTCCGAAATAAGATTAGTTATTTTCACAATTATAGCACAGAATAAGTAATAGTACAGGTACAGAAGGATTACTCCGCAAGACGATTTAAATAAATGCGAGTCTTGCTACGACGCGATACAGTGGAATTCAGCTCGCACAGCACTACGTACCTACAATTTTATTCACCTACAAGTTTTGTCTCTTTCTATCGCGTGCCTCTGAACTCTTCTTACGCTTTTAGGGTTGCTGTCTAGTGAAAAAATAATTAATCTACTTATTTATTTGTAATGAGGTACGTATGTAGGTAAGTATTACTGTTATTTTACCTTTGTAAAAATAACATTTCAAATATACCTACTTAGGATTAAAAAAACTTATTTTATTACAATGTCTTCATTCATACCTATTTTAACATTTTAAGACAAATAAATTAAACATACTATTACAGAAAAAAGAAGAATCCTATACTATCCTAAGAATTATTGACCTACATGGCCAACATACCTGCATGCATCTTTGGGAAGCGAAAAAAAAGATAAATCCGGTAGATTTCTTTTCGAATTTAAACACCCGAACGCCGCACAATATTTCTTTTTCCTTATGTCCATTTTTAAATACATAATACTTCGATCATAGAATTAGGTACTACAACTCACGCCAGCGTCCTGACGGGCGCGCGCGTGACACTCGACTGATATAATACCCGCCGGCGGGGCGCTTCGCTGTAGGTAATTATCGGATGTACCGCGCGGAGTGAGCCAGGCCTGATTATAGTAATAGATAAATATTATTTCTCATCTTTGTGGAAGAAATTTTGACAAATATTTATTTATGTAATCTTTTAATGTAGCCAAACCTTCAGTTCTGCTGATAACACAATAACAGTGCTTTAAGTATATGATGCTCTGATTTAGGGCCCCGTTTTATGTAAGTAAAAGTTTGATAATAACTCTATTAGTACACGTAGCATTTCATTACAAAAAAAAATGGAAAACTTATGTTGGTAATGAAATTGTATCATACCTAATTAGTAAATAAAACTAGTACGATCACATCAAAAAGAGGTAGGCCTTAATTCCGGGCCTCTATCGGTTCACTCAATTTTTGTACTTCTAAATACCTAATACCTATCCACTGAGGAATTTATTAAAAATAATTAAAACCTACAAGACTCTCAATCAAACGATTTACCGTAAATTCCCTAAATGCACTCAATCAAATAATTTACCATAAAACTTGTTTCTCTTTCTCTAAACGACGTTAGCACGGTAATAGGTACTAAGTTAGCACTCCAAGAAAGCAAGTGAACCGCTGTCGCCATCGAGTTCCCTTAGTAGATGATCGAGTGTGGCTGGCAGTTCCCGTCGTTCCTCCGCTTTATTGCGACTTAAATAACTGTATCTGACTTATGACATAAGTATCTTTGTAGAAGAACTACTTATTGACAAAAAAATGGCTTAAGCAGCTTTATGATGCTGTGTTTAAAAGCAACGTTTCCTTGCGAAAAATGTTTGTTATCATTATTAGCACACGTTGCATTAATTAAATTATGCAAGACATTAGGTACCTAATTTGAAAAATTTGTTGGAAACTCAAGTATAAAATGGTACCTACAACTATAAACGCTATGTCTAAAAATAAATTTAAGAGAAAATAGCGTCCATAAAGAACTTCAATACGTTAGCACTCCAAGAAAGCAAGTGTACCGCTGTCGCCATCGAGTTCCCTTCGCTGATCGAGTGTGGCTGGCAGTTCCCATCATTGTTCCTCTGCTTTAATACGACTTGCATTATCTTTCATCTTTGTAGAAGACCTATTGGCAAAAAATGGCTGGTATCGTTATATTTTTAACCAACACTCTCTTGTTCAGATCTAATAATAATAGTCCAGTCATTTAAGCTTAAATTAGGTAAGAATCTCGGAATTAGAGATACCCAGCTGTAAGTCTGTAAATACTTGTATATTGACACCCTAAAAGTTGTCTCAAAACCTACATATGGTAGGGTGTAAGCAACTATTAAATTTTAAGGTCAAAGGTCACAAAAATCGGTTTTTTGCGCTTTTTTTGGAAATATCTAATTTCCTATGGGTTTTTTGCTATTTGTATTTATTATCAATATTGTAGAATACTAAATTCTCTACAAATTTTGTTTAAAAACTTTTTTTATACGGTGAACCGTTTTCGAGATAGAGGGCGGAGAGCGCGCGGTCACTGCATCACTTCAGGTCAACTTAAGCGGTTTAGGTTTTTCATACAAAAGGATTTTCCCGCTAATTCCCGTGGGAATTTCGGTAATTACTTGTTGTAAATAAGCTTTAAGTTTACTAAGGTACCTACATGCCAAATTTCAAGCGTCTAACTTCCGTTACGCTTTTAGATTTTTCATACAAAAGGATTTTCCCGCTAATTCCTGTTCCAGTGGGAATTCCTAAGTAAACTATAACCTGCCCAGGTGTATGAAGAATAATTGTACCAAGTTTCGTTAAAATCCGTTGAGTAGTTTTTGTTTCTATAAGGAACATACAGACGGACAGACAGACAGACAAAAATTTTACTGATTGCATTTTTGGCATCAGTATCGATCACTAATCATCCCCTGATAGTTATTTTGAAAATATATTTCATGTATAGAATTCTGTCCGTCTGTATGTTCCTTATAGAAACAAAAACTACTCGACGGATTTTAACGAAACTTGGTACAATTATTCTTCATATACCTGGGCAGGTTATAGTATACTTAGGAATTCCCACGGGAACAGGAATTAGCGGGAAAATCCTTTTGTATGAAAAATCTAAACGCTTAACGGAAGTTAGACGCTTGAAATTTGGCATGTAGGTACCTTAGTAAACTCAAAGCTTAGTTACAACAAGGAATTCCCGAAATTCCCACAGGAATTAGCGGGAAAATCCTTTTGTATGAAAAATCTAAACCGCTTAAGTAGACCTGAAGTGATGCAGTGACCGCGCGCTCTCCGCCCTCTATCTCGAAAACGGTTCACCGTATAAAAAAAGTTTTTAAACAAAATTTGTAGAGAATTTAGTATTCTACAATATTGATAATAAATACAAATAGCAAAAAACCCACAGGAAATGAGATATTTCTAAAAAAAGCGCAAAAAACCGATTTTTGTGACCGTTGACCTTGAAATTTAATAGTTGCTTACACCCTACCATATGTAGGTTTTGAGACAACTTTTAGGGTGTCAATATACACGTATTTACAGACTTACAGCTGGGTATCTCGAATTCCGAGGTGAACTTACTATAATGACTGGACTATAACTACAAAAAGTGCTTTTAGTGTGTGATGCTGTTTTAAAACAGAAGGCTAGCTTACGAAATTTTTAGTATCATTATATTAGCACACGTAGCATTAATAAATTAAGCAGGAGAGAAATAAATAACTTGAAAAAATTTTACATCCTAAAATAACGACGTAACGAGTACCTATTTGAAAGAACTTAAATGCAATGCAAGCGTTAACACTCCAAGAAAGCAAGTGCACCGCTGTCGCCATCGAGTTCCCTTCGCTGATCGAGTGTGGCTGGCAGTTCCCATCATTGTTCCTCCGCTTTATTGAGACTTATTTGTGTTATCTTTCATCTTTGTAGTCATCCATAGATATGCATAGACCTATTGACAAAATTGCCTGTTATCTCTATTTTTAACCAACAGTGTCTTGTACAGACTTCATAATACGTTAAGAGTGCTTTAATTAAGAGTGCATTAAGGGTGAAGCTCGCTTCCACCTTCGGCCTGATCATCACTTACCATCAGGCCAAAAGCTTCCTCGTTGTGGATAAAAAAAATGAATGAGAAATATTTAATTAGGACATATTTGACTTTATTAGCACACGTAGCATTAATTTAATTATGTAACATATTAGGTAATTCGAAAAAAGTTCGAAAACTCAAGCAATAGCTGCACAATAGCACTCCAAGAAAGCAAGTGCACCGGCTGTCGCCATCGAGTTCCCTTCGCTGATCGAGTGTGGCTGGCAGTTCCCATCATTGTTCCTCCGCTTTAATTGCGGCGCAATCAAAGACGCTGTCATCGCAAAGTGCCTCTTACGCGATTGACAAATTGCCGAAGAGGGCGCTGCGGTGGCCCAAGTTGGAGGCTCAAGCGGTCTTCAAACTATTCTTAGAAATTGAATAGAAACAATCAATATCAATTCAATTCGTAGCAACACAAATCAAACTCCTTAGTTTCAGTTCTTGAAAAGTTTTTAAAGAAGATGAATAAAAGCTTGTGAGTATCTTTCAAAGTACGAAAGTAGGATGATTAACGTCAATTTTGTATCATTATTAGTTTGTGTTTGTATACCGCGATACACCGCACACTTTTGTTTTAATGTACAAAATTGTTAAATCAGTCTTTTTGCTTTCTTATGCAAAAAAAATATATTTTCTCTAATATTCCAATTGATGTAGTTCATAATTTGGACCACACGAAATTGCACAATGTCGCAGTCACTATGGCGATCAAAATTTTCTATTGCTATTGTACTTACAACCCAAGTACCTACCTATAGCTTTTTATCGGCCCTTTGTGGAGCTTTTTTGCGTTCCCGAGCTTTGTACATGTTGGTGCCTTTTGTGCCTTAATAAATAACCATTTTGTGCCCTTGTTTCCTTTCTGCGATTGCGGATTGTTTACTTTCTTTCGGTTATTGGATCCGGTTGATGGAGTGGCGGCGACTTGATTTGCATTTTGATTTGTAAATCAAAAGGGTTTGTAATAGAATTGTAAACGTTTGAAGTGTTTGGGTTGATTACGGTTACAATAATGTGGTAACTGAGACATTGTGTCACTAATTTTGTCAAAATCCTTACAAGAAAGTGTATGACTTTGTACTTTAGTGACCATGAAGTTTGACACTAGTTATGACGTCACTCTCATCCACACGATAGAAGTAATAAGATAATGGCTGGTAATGTCGACCTAATATAATTTTCGCGAAAATATTTAAATTCTGAATAACGAAACAATATGACGTATAACTTCTCAGAAAGTCTTCCACAATTTATTTCCTTTGGAAAAGTTCTGAGAATGTTTATTTTAATGTCTCCTACGCTTTTAAAATGTTTATTGTGATTTAAAGCGTGTAAGTGACGTCATTAGCTACGAATGTCATCCAATAAAGTTGAACTCGCACGTGCGAAAGGGTAACACTTGCGTTGTGACGAATAGTTTCGTCACGCTCTTTTTATTCGGACTAATAAAACGATGTCGTTTACATTTTGACGTCATTCGGAGCTCATAAAATTGACGGATTGATTTTTGATGATCATCAGCGTTGGTCATCAGCTTATTCTTGTTATTAGTTAAGCTTTGTTATGAGTATGGAAATCGTTAACGTGGAAGGTTGGACAAACAGTTGGAATATTGCATGATAGTGTGGAACCGGCATTAGACAGTCTTCAGTTATCAAGTGGGTGGTAGCAATACTGAGATCACTACATGACCTTATGACCCGCCAAAGCCATCTGACATGACTTTATCGGCATCATGGCTCTATCACTGATGGCTTACCTAACGCAGTCTTCAACGTATTTTTTCGTTCGTTCATTTCAGACAAAGGCCTCCTCTCAAATTATAATGAGGGCAACACTTATCATCTGATAGGATAACAGATCTGACACGTAGAATTCTACATTATTCTCAATTCTATTGTATTAAACTCAAGTTTTCATTAAATCATTGCGTCTAATCAAATTCCTCGAAGTCATCAAACACATGTTTGTTTGAAATAAATGATCCGACACCAACATTCGAAATTAAATATTTGCTATCATTCCGACCAACTGCATCTGCGTGTCTAATTGTACAGTCAGCCGCGTTAACATCACCCTTATTTTAATCACCATAAGCAAACGTTTATGGGCTCTTTTTATTCGAAAATGCGTTTGGAAATGTTCGCACTTATCTCTAGTAATATAAGGGTGAGAATTCTAAGTTTATATCAGCTGCAGACCGTACTATTATAGCATATTGGGGGGGCTAGTTTAATTCGATGTGTTGCGTCAATACAAATTAGTTTCGCGCACTCGTACGCAGTGTCATTGAAGGGGAATCTAGTTTGAGGAAGTCATGGTGTTATATGAGTAGTACTAGGAGCCAAATAATTTCATCCAATAAAGGTATTTATGGCCTATTTTGGTAGTTACTGTTGAAGTATTTTGGCTGAATATTCTATAAAGAACCAATGTGGAATTTCACAATAATTTCAAAACTGTAGTACGCAGAACTGACGGCCGATGGGGCAGCAAGGTTGTGGAGTGGAGGCCGCGTACCGGAAAACGCAGCGTGGGGACGTCCACCCACAAGGTGAACCGACGACATCGTAAAGGTAGCGGGAAAGCGCTGGACGCAGGCCGCTACCAACAGGGTAACATGGAAAGCATTGGGGGAGGCCTATGTTCAGCAGTGGACGTCCTATGGCTGAGATGATGATGATGATGATGATGATGAAGCTGTAATTTTAAAGAAAAAGTCCCTAAAATATTAGCTACATCTTGAAGGCCATTTTGAATTTATTATAGTAACTTTTTCATTGGACAAAATGTGCTATCAACGCTAGCACGAAACTCAAACCCCCGATTTCAAGCTCCAACACTTCAATCCTAAAGGACAACTTCCTTAATCCAGTGACATCGCCAAACTATCTGTTGACAAGGAAGGGTTTGCAAAAAATATGGATAAGTGTAAGTTACGGGCATCTTGAACGTTCCGTATGCCATCACAAAACTTTTCATCGCCTATTCCAAACTCTTGATACTTAATATTTTCCTTTTTCTAAGCCCAATCTCTAAGGCTGGGTTGCACCATCATACTTTAACTTTGACAAACGTCAAAAATCTATCAAAATCCATACAAAAAGCACCGGTTATCGTCATAGTTACCGTTAAAGTTAGGTGGTGCAACTCAGCCTTAGGCTGTAATTTTAACGATACGAACGGTGCTTTTTGTATGGAATTTGACAGATTTTTGACGTTTGCTAAAGTTAAAGTAAGATGGTGCAATCCAGACTTATTCTTATTGTATAAAAATTATTCAAAATTAGTAGGCACTGAGTTCTGGTTTGAGAAGACTGACGACATCAATGGCATGAACAATTAGGAGATTGTGCTTTTTGGTGCACCTTTACGTCCAGCAACTAACTTAGTAGCGTGAAAACACAACTTCAAAAATCAGATTTGAATTGTCATTTGATTATGGTAAATTCAGAGCTTTTAAACACCAGTATTATATATATAAGAAGAGTAACAGTCAGGGTGACTGTACATATTAAACAGCTTTATCATAAAGGTTACCTTATACATCTCTTTTTATATGCCGAACCCTAAAATTCGCAAGTCGCTGGAGGCTATTTGGTGAATCCGCGAATATTTGCAAAGAAAGGGTTGCCGTTGACTACACAGTGTATCCGGTGGAGCTTTGTAATCGATTACTCATTGTTGCTGATATATGTGACGATTTTTTGCAATCTTTTACAATTTAAGAAATCTATGAATGAAGTCAACGTTCTGCTGGGTATTTGATAAGAACGTGGTGCATCGTTAAAATTCCTTGAGTTGTTCGATTCAATTTCGACTTTTATATCGGTTAATATAGTAAAAATGTATCGCAAAATGTGTTGGTAAGCGCATAACTCAACAACGCCTGGACCAATTTTACCTATTCTTTTTTTAAATATTTGTTGAAGTCCAAGGATGGTTTTTACGACGAGATTTGCAAAATTCAACCCCTAAGGGGGTAAAACGGGGACCACGCGTACGAAGTCGCGGGCGGTCGCTAGTGTTAAATACTCGTAAAACTGTATACATTCATGGCTCTATAATTTTTCTACTCTATAAAATTAAATGAGAAAAAATGTCATCGAACTTTATTATAAAGATCGAAATTAAAAGGAAATGTTTGGCTGAAATTGCCAAACAAGTTCGACGTAGTGAAAGTAGAGGTAGGAATATTTTTTTATAAAACTAGAGAGAGCTCAAAAGCTTTACAGTGTTATTTTCGTCTAAATGCATCGTCCCATTAATCCTTACTTCCGGGATGTGACACGTTCGCCGCCACGCGGCCGGAAGTGACGTCGTAGTTCAATTTGGCGCCATATTGGATCTAATGTCCACCATTATAACCGTTGAATTTAATCTTTATGATCGTTTTATATGGGAAATTGTAATTGAGTGGCGAGTTTTGAAGTTATGCTTGAGTGGTGGTAAATTAGTTGGTGGTGTTTTGGTTGTGGTTCACTGGATGTCTTGGGTCAAAAGCTTTTAATATTGATCAGAATTGGATTACTTTTTACGAAAACATCGAACTAAAAATAATGAATAAGTATCGGGAGAGGCCTTTGTCCAGTAGAGAACGTCGTTTAGCTACAACAAACGAAAATAATATCTAAATTTTATTATAATATTTTGAAACCTAAATCTACTACGAGAAACACAAGGTCAGCAAATAGACTAGTATTTGACTTCTGCCCAAAAATCGCACTTTGTCATAAAAATTGTTATTCTATGTGCATTAAGGTTTATAACAAAATTCCTGAAAGATTTAAAATAGGTCCTGCAAAAGTAATGACCAGAAAGCTTAGGGAATGGCTAACCACTTCCTGCTTTTACAGTGTTCAGGAATTCCTGGACAAAAATTTGCATGTTAATGTATTTTAGCAGAATAGAGCACTTTGTATTTACAATACTATCTGTATCAATCTATTCTTTGCAAATAAATGTCTTTGTCTTTGTCTTTGTCTTTGTCTTACTCGTAGCTATCAAACTAATAAGAAAATTGAGAAGCGAGAATAAAAGATGGACTTTCATTTCCACGATGAGACAAATAAACGTTACCTTTAGGATCTTTTTTAGAATTCGTAAAGATCATGTTATAATGATGCAAGTTCGACCGTCCAGTAATAATGATTTTGAAGTTATAAGAATACCAACAACCATCTATAAAAAAATGTTTTTTGAACCAGATCAAGTGTTTTCTTTATGGAAATTCTTGCTTTGAAAGTAGTAGTATCAACCTATTATTATGACTGTGTGAATAAATAACTATTGGTGCTTTATGAAAGCCGCTCTTATTGAACAATGTTATTTAAGGGCAAAGATACAGTTAAAATGACTATTAACCGAGCACCTAGTCAATGAAACTGCACTGCTTTCGTTACGGGCTCTCCAGTCCCATTCAAGCTTGTATGAGGCTACTATGCAGGCTGTATGAATGGGCACAATGTGTGAAATATGTACGATTCTGTGTGAATGTCACCGTGTTTAGGCTGCGGCGTCTTTGACACGCGTGCTCTTGTGCACAAAGGATGTGTGGCCATGAGAAAAGCGAGTGGAAACGTTAGCAAGTCAATGAAATATTAATATTGAAGTAGCAATGTGAGAATAAGGCGTTACATCTTCAGCTACAGAATAATTTAACAGACTCTATTGAGCTAACTATCTACCAGATATCTAGTCCTTTAATGTTTTAAGCTAATCTACTAGATTACAATCAAACACTTTGTGCTAATATGGTATGCCTTGCTTTGTCTTGCGATAGTTACTTAATTTGTTACTGAAATCCATCAATTTTTAATTAAAATTGTTTTAATCTTCGGCAGGTAAATTGCACCTCTCAATACAAGACATAAGACACCAAATGATAAAATAAATAAAATATAACATGCTTCTTCATAAAAATATTGAACTGGCAGATTACTGTCTTCGTGGCCCCAAACAGCACTGTGTCCCGCTGCAAAAGATCGTCGGGTAGCACCGCCCACACTAATTGATTGCATAACTGCCGCTTTCATTTATACTCCCATCCATTCATCCATTCATTCACTCATTCATTCGATATGCGGCGACAAATCGACTTGTATTCAAATTTCTTTCACTAAAATCGACCTTGAATAGATAACCTTAAGGAATCTTTTCATTGTCATGTCACTTTATAAGACTTAAGGTTTCTTTTAAGCTGTAAAATGGTCATAATAGCTGAACAGTGATACGCAGTCATCTTATTATATTTATAATGTATTATTAAAAGAATTTCATGCATGCCTTTTCGAAGTCAGACATAATGTCGCCTCTAGTGGGTCCTTCAGGTCTATGGATGGATTAGGCACGGTACACCGGTTGTCTATGCTTTTTTAATTTTATTGGGCATTTAGTAGCTTTTATAGGTCGATTTGACGTTTAACGGATGGTTTTATATTTGGTAGCAGATGTTTGGGACATGATAAGTAAAATGTGTTGGAAAAAAATGGCAAAAGTTATTCAGTAGCAGTACATACACTTCTATGATGTTCAGTCAATTTTGATAAAAAAATGTAAGATATAAATATGTCTTATACTTTAATTAAGTAATTTTTTTGTATTCTGATTCTCGTATCTTAAATTCTTTTTATTTTATTTTAAAATACTTTTTTTAAAGCATGACTTCACATTTTCATTTACTAAACTCGTCTTACAAGTACTTATAAGTTAAATACTCGTATAACAAATACATGCTATCCATTATAATTATTGTGACAGACCAATTCTTACTGTGTTAGGCTGAGTTGCACCATCTTACTTTAACTTTGACAACCGTCAAAAAATTGTCAAACTCCATACAAAAAGCAACGGTTATCGTTATATGTAGTTACGGTCAAAGTTAGGTGGTGAAACTCAGCCTTAATCTTACAAGTTAAAAATACCTCCAAAACCTATCAATGAAAATAAATTATAATCATCGTTGAATCGGCTACCAAATCATAAATAATATTCGTATAATAAACATCGGAGTGCATTCCTCGCTGGAAAAAATGGCGGCTCGTGCAAAGACATCTGTCAGTTTTTACGAACGCATCGCGAGCTATTTGCCGGGTCATTAAGTACCGACACGCTTTCCACATATTAGCCATTTTTATACCATTTCTATAATAAATTTTATGCCAAATAAAATTCCTTGCCCCGCCCCTATGTTACCACTGGGCGCGGAATCACGCCACAGCGTTTCGTCTAGTCATTATTTTTGTGGAACTTTTGAAATTGTTCTTATTTCAAGTGACACAGCTTGGTCCTGAAGTTTAAGCTCTGAAAAAGCCTTAGAAGGTAGGACGTAAGTCGTAGTCTACAGTATCAGTTCAATTATGTCGACATTCAATGCTTAATTTCGTAAAAAAATATCAACGACAGCCGTATTTTTGCTTGTATTTGTTGGGCCATTTCAAAATTATGATGAATCAACCTAAGAACGACGAAAAATTATTCTGTCGCACCTCTGTGGCGTCACATCAGCCATCTAAAGTAATAAATAATCTCGAAAACAGGCGATTTTTCTTTCAAAAAAAGCTTTTCTGTACAAAATTCGGCCCCCCTTTGCGTAAAATTGGTCGACTATTGTTGCCCACACAATCGTAGAGTTCGTGACAAATGCATCGTTTTATTTGGATTTGCGGTTTGGCTTTTGTTAAGTTTATCTTTTTATTATAAGTACATACACGTAGTAGTTATTAACATGTACTTCATTAGATAAATAATACAGCATAATTAAAAAGATTCTAATTAATGCAAAATTATGTGTAATCTGTTTGAAAGAAAGAAAAAATATTTATTTGGTACCAAAAATAGAACGATACAAATCTGCATAAAAAGCAAAAAAAAGTTGTATTGTACCAAATTGGTATCTGCTCAGTATGATGAAGCCATAAAGTACTCGGGAGCTCGTTACGGCCACTAGTTTATACATATATTATGATGAATTTTAAAGATTGCAAGTTCTTTCTTTTAACTTATTTTATTCTAGTAGAAAAGAGCCCATCTAAATAAAAATAGAAAACAAATAATAAAATTAAATACATTAAATAGAAACGGGAATATATTTCCCATTTATTTGATAGTCCTGTTTTCGCCGCAGGCCAGCGGGTCACGTGCGCGTGTCAGATACGGGAAGGATTATCTCATAAACTAATTGTTTATTAGATAAAAATAAATACATGTTTTTGAACTTAATATCTTTTCGCCTAAGGCGGCAGGCGTTCGCTTGTTTTGAAAATTAAAATTGGCAAAACAGACAGTAATATGACTTCTTTTTTTTACTAATTGAATACTTTGGGTTTTTATTGGTAGATTGATCCAAAGATATTCGTAGATGTTATGGAATTATTATTAATTTTAAAAATAAATTATTAGCATCGATTAAAAATTATACCATTCAATTTATAAGACCTTTTACCAATGAACGTATTTATCAGTGAAGTGAATAAATGATTATTGAGGCATATACTCGTGTATTCAGACAGTAAATGGAGCGCAATGAAATTACTTGTCAGAGTCTTATATTCAGTGTGACACGTATGTTCCCAGGGGCAATGCCTTACTAAACCACTTATGACTCAAGTACGCTATTATAAACCACAAAACCAAAAGTGACAGTTTAATAAAACTTGAAAGCTCTCATTAACCCTTCGAAAGCTCCACCAAAAAGCTGTCAAATGCAACAATATCAAACAACCAATTATTAGTTCAAACCAAAAGCTCGTTGAAAAAGTACTTGTAACTCAGTGACAATTATTTGTATTCATTTAAACCCTCGATTTTTTAAGCGTTTTTATTATGCTTTAAGAGATTCGCATATGTTTCTACGAGATTTTATCCTCAATTTATAACCACTCTTAAAGTACAAAACTTTGAGTTCGAAATCGTCGAACGACTATCACACATTATCATTCTTGCAATGATCAAAATTATACATCATTCCACGAGTAAAAAGCACACAAAATTCACCTTAATGTAGCAAAGAATAAGAATCATCTTCGGGCAATTAAAATGTACCCATATGACTTTTTTTAAACTTTTGTTCATCCCCTAACTAAAACTACTCGCAAAATTATATTGCAGCTGATAGATACCTACTTACAATTCATTTGGAACCAACGAGTGTGTTATAATAAGGTTCAGATTAGAATCGCATGTTTATATTTTTTCTTTTTCAGATTCTGTGACGAATCCAGCCAGTTGGTGTTTTTGAATTAAACATTTAATTTGTTTTCTTTATTTCTCGTGAATACATTAATTCATGAATGGCGACAAAAGTGTCGATTCGATCCGCAACGTCATTATTTTAATTAGATAGTTGTCAAGTAAACATCGTTTTGTACCGTTACCACATTAATTTTGGCAAAAAACTGACAGATAAAATGACAAGTAGCTAATCTGTGTTTATTGTTTTTTTTTAATGAAATTAATTTAATAGTATTGTTTGGGTTGATAACCCCCGCATGCCCAAATTAAAGAAAGATCTTAGAAATACAGAAGATGACAATCCAACAAATATTGTTATTATTTTTCATGTCCAGAGCGGTTCTACGCCTATTTTGTTTTGGTATTGTTTGGGTTTGGTTTTCAATAATACCGTTATGTATAACTTATATTTAGTAGAAAGTGGGAAATCGCGAAATCATAATAATATCAACACTTTAAAATTAAATACAGCCAACATTCTGTGCATCATGTCCCGTTGTTTGGATAGCGATTTAGGACATGTTTTTATTAGTTGTGAATATTTAGTTTAAATAGATTTTAAACAAATACCATGTACTTAAATAAATCAAATAAAATTAAACCATTTTTTAAACCACCTTTCATACATTTTTACTAACTTTTGAAATTACCTATCTCCTCCACCTTCATGAGAAGACGCAACTACAGCTGATGCAACTACAGCTTACACGTCAAAGTACAAGCTCTAGTTAATCAACTATCGACCCTTACCACATTCAGCCTGAGGTTGGTAACAGCGGTGAACTGACCACAGGCGGGATGCCCGAGCCTGATTAGTGCGGCGAACTCCGCATGTTCGTCTATCCATATACCTAGTTCACAAGAAGCTAGAAACCAATAGAAATCGTTGGATAAGATAAATTAAATTTACTGTAAGATTGACGTGCTTCTAAGCGGTCTGCCTATGGCTCGTTTAACGGTATAGTTCACACTGATGCAAGAAATCCGTTCGTTGTTGTATACGAGACATTGAAAGGGTAGGTACATATTATATTACATTGCAAGTTTGATATGCCTAAGCGGCTAGAGTAGTGCGCGGTGAACATACCCGCCTATAGCTCATCAATCGTAATGGTCCACAAAGTTACTCGTCTATCTTTAAAGTTCACACTGATGCTAGAAATCAATACGCTGTTGGACACGAATGTCACGATACAATCAATTGACTTCATTATGACATGCCTTAACTACCCGATTAGTGCGCGGAGAACATACCTTTAAAATTTGTCAGGTGTGACGTCTACTGATGCATTTATAACAGGAACTTACCTGAAACCAGAGAAATTGAAGATAAGGAAATGTTTCAGATGATATTCTTAAAAAAACTATTTTTCGCGATGGAGCCCTTGTCCTATGAGACCAAAGTTTAACATTGTCTGGCTACATTTTTCTTTAACCAGCTCTATTTCTTCTTAGCTGAATGTACATCTGATCCTTAAGTGCGATTCGTTCCAGTTTTAGTGCCGTCCGTTAAGAGTAGGCGCACACCGTTGATTTTTCGTCGGCCGATAGTTTAGTCGGGCAGTTGATCAGTATGGGCATGTATGGGAGTGCGCACACTACGCCGATTCGATTTGGCCGATTCTTCATACAATTTAAAATCGGGCACAACTATCGGCCAACTTAAAATCAACGGTGTGCGCCTACTCTAAGCACTAGTGTGTTAGGGTCTAACGCGCGCGATGCCGAAGTAGAGAGCATCCTAACTGAATTTATTGCCCACCTCTAGAGGGTTTGAAGCAGCTTTACGATGGCAGTAAATTGGGCATAAATTATTGCAGGCCTGCCCTAATTGTGTGTGATTCGATATTGATTGAAAGATATAATGTTATTTATAAGATATACTCTCACTAGACAGACAGATTGGATATATAGAAACATTATATTAGCTCGCTAATAAGTGTTTTGTTAGAACTTAATGATGTACAAGGTAATTATGAAAAGCGTCTGCGATGTCACTTTATGCGACTCATTTGAGGCCTTCTATATTGAGGAATAGACTGCTATTAACCAATAGAGATTCTGATGTTCGTTACTTTACCTTTGAAGAATTGAAGGCGTAATTTAATGTAGGTATCTATTACTATACTAAACTACGATTGAATTCATTTGGAAAAATTCAGAATTCTTCATCATAACCAAGAAATATTCCATCACATTAATACAACCCTTTAGCTCATCAACACTTATCACACAATCGCGTGTTCGAATAACACTTTCATTACAAATACGCTTAAACGCTTCTACACTCGCGAGCAAAAGTATGGAATCACTTACATGAAGTTGTTTCCACGCGAACTTGTGTACTAACGAATTTGTGAGGAACAAAAAAAGTGGCACCATTTTAAAGATTAAACTTTTATCTTTAAATTGATACCAAATTCATTTAAATCACACCAGTATTTAAAAAGATATCGCGGCTGATGTGAAGAAGTAACGAAAAAGACATCTATGAACTGTTTGATACGTCGCGAGTTGCGGCCTATTTACCCCCTATAAAAGCACGCGTTTTCGGATTTTTGCTTTCACACGTTGATTTATACACATCTCCGCTTCTTTTGACACTTTACCTGGGATTCTACACCTTCAGAAGCAGCACAAATCGTTGCACTATTGCAAGAAGGGCTCAGCCAGCGGGCTGTCGCACGTCAGCGCCACATAAGCCAGTCCTGGGTTTCGAAAGTTTTAAGACGCTTTCGGGAGACTGGTGGCTTTATCCCGAGACCAAGTTCTGAACAGCGCCGGCGCACATCGCAGAGGGAAGACCGTTTTTTCATGTCAACCTCTCTATGAAATCGTCATTTGACTGGAATCGACGTCCAGTAAGAGCTCAAAAATGTTCGTAGGATAGCTGTTAGTGAGTAGACAGTTTGTCTAAGACATAAGCAATAGAATTTAACTCCAAAAAGGCCTGCCACAAGCTCGAAACTGACGGCAGGTTACCGATAAGTACGCTTTCAATTTGCTCGTACACATCTCGATGTTAAGTCGAGCAAGCCACCCCCATAAGCCACTGTTTCAGCGAACCAGCACTGCACAAATCGCTCCTCAGGCCGCCTATAAACCCGACCTCTTCGACTGCTGCCCTGCAAACACAGTTTGCATTCATCGGAGAACAGAACTCGCCTCCATTACTCGCCTTCCCATCGAGATGTGTACGAGCAAATTGAAAGGGTGCTTATCGGTGACCTGCCGTCAGTTTCGAGCCTGTGGCAGGCCTGTTTGGAGTCAAATTCTATTGCTTATATCTTAGACGAACTGTCCACTTGCTAACAGCTATCTTACGAACATTTCTGAGCTCTTGATGGACATCAATTCCAGTCAAATGACGATTTCATAGAGAGGTTGACATGAAAAAACGGTCTTCCCTCTGCGATGTGCACCGGCGCTGTTCAGAACTTGGTCTCGGGATAAAGTCACTAGTCTCCCGAAAGCGTCTTGAAACTTTCGAAACCCAGGACTGGCTTATGTGGCGCTGACGTGCGACAGCCCGCTGGCTGAGCCTTTCTTGCAATAGTGCAACGATTTGTGCTGCTTCTGAAGGTGTAGAATCCCAGGTTAAGTGTCAAAAGAAGCGGAGATGTGTATGAATCAACGTGTGAAAGCAAAAATCTAAAAACGCGTGCTTTTATAGGGGGTAAATAGGCCGCAACTCGCGACGTATCAAACAGTTCATACATGTCTTTTTCGTTACTTCTTCACATTAGCCGGGATATCTTTTTAAATACTGGTGTGATTTAAATGAATTTGGTATCAATTTAAAGATAAAAGTTTAATCTTTAAAATGGTGCTAGTTTTTTTGTTACTAACAAAATCGTTAGTACACAAGTTCGCGTGGAAACAACTTCATGTAAGTGATTCCATAGTTTTGCTCGCGAGTGTACATACAGGGTGTAAACCTCATTTTTTCTCAATCGACATGATGTATCGTGCGAGAACAACACTCCTAAGTGCCCGAGAACACGCAAAACGCTTGTTTGTTGTGTTTTAAGCGATTGCCCGACAAATTATCGTTTTCACACTTTGTTGCTACAATATGGACATGTTACGAGCTTAATGAGGTTTAGGAATGGCACTATTTCTCGTGTTTATTGTTCTAGGCAATTGTGTATAGTGAATTACGTTTATAAATATACACCTAGACTGGTAGTTTGTGTATGTCAACGTGAAATTATGAACTACGTCTGTTCACAAAACGCCTGAGATTGTAAACAGTGGTTTGGGTTTTTTTACATTGTGATCTAACTACGTCAGATTATAATCTGACTAAATTCACAATTTTACGGTGACACCTTAATTAAATCTAGTACGATTGTGGTTGGAATCCCACCGGTAACAAAATTGATCCTTGGAATTATTTTTTATCCCTTTTATGTGTATAATATTTAATTACATGCTTAATTTTTATTACGTTGTTTTACCTAAATCTCAATGCATCTTAACTGAGTTACAAGATCGTAATAGAGCTTAAACATGTTCACTTTCCTTCTATCAGGCTTAATGAACGTGAAAGTCCAGTTGACAAAGAGACATTGTCCTATTTGACATTGACATTTAACTTCAGTTAAATAACCCGTCCTATTCAAATTTGTCTTCAGGGTAAGCCAAACAGTCGGCAATAGCTCGACGAAATCAGTAGATGTAGTACCCTTACTAACTTATAGTTAGTACTTATAGGCTGAGTTGTACCACCTAGATTTAACCGTAACAATAACAATAACCGGTGACTTTTGTATGGAGTTTGACAGATTTTTGACGTTTGTCAAAGTTTAAGATAGCCATAGAGTTATAAAGGGTAGAAGCTATCGAAAACAAAATAATTCTTGCTCCATTTTGGAAAGAATTAAAACTTAAGTTCGCTACAGAATTAAGACATTACTGTCGTTTAACCAAACTATTATCACATGCAGCGCTTGATCGCTTACAGAGTAAAGTTTTCTCGCGAGCCTAACGTCAAAGTCGCACTAAAGTGTAGGCATGGTTTGTAGTAAGTACAGTTCAATAGGCTAGATGACAAAATTTCAATTATTTGTCCGTCAGACAGATAATTACAAAATATTAGACTCATATTTTTTATTTTCTTTCATAATTAAATAATAACAGTGCTACATCGAGTTGAGATGGCGCGATACGTCACGCTTGAGTAGAATTTTAACTCAAAAGTGACGTCACGCGACATTTTAACTCAATACCTATAACACTGTAATTATTCGATTATGGAAAAAATTAAAAAATATGAGTCTAATATTTTCTAATTTATCTGTCTGACGGACTAAATAAATTTCGATTTCATTACCCAGGCATCATCCCTATTGAACAGAGTGATTGTTTGGATCGCGAAATCAAGAAAGTGCGAGTACATAATATCAATGTTATTATTATAATATTCGCCGAAAGACAACACTTTTTGTTCCAAAAAAAGCACATATTTTAACTAGTAAAGGTATTATTTAGCTTTATGTAGCGTCTTTCGTTTAAGTAGGTCAGTCTTAAAGTAAATGCAAACGGTGTCACTACACCACAAACAACTAAATTAAACGAATTAAGCCGCTATTTTCTTCAAATGGGCTACAATTTGTTAACAAATTAGTATTCCAGTGCAACCCGCTGAAAAATATACAGGGTGGTTAAAGTTAAAAGCGTGTATTGAAAAATAGTATTATTTTCATTATTTTATGACTAGGTAACATGATTATTGGTTTATTGGGATAAATGTTTAATTAATAAATTTTTAACTCCCAACCTTTTTGACTGTGTTCAAAAAAGTGCGATAGAAAACAGTTTTATAAAGAAACTATAACATTCAATTTCAGAGAAAAAGTAAAAATTCCTACCTATTTTTTTCATAAATAAGTATTGAAATTCTAATAAAAGGGTAAGTAGGTACCTACTTTATCTGCATTTCGGAAGTAAGTAATATTACATCTGCTCCGTCACTTTGATGTTCACTCTGTATTACAAACGGAATTTTGGTTGAAAACGTATTTTAGACGGCACCATCTTGAATTCTAAGCAGTTCGATCCCATTAACGCGATGGGGGGTTGGAGAGCAGCAAATTGAAGTAAATTAACATTCTAATTACTCATCAATTGTGTAAGTTACTCTCCTAATTTTAGTCTAATCTATTCGATAAATAAACATACAAAACAGTTTGCGTGACTGTTTACTTGTCCTGCATTAATTTAAAGTGCTGGACGCCAGAGCCGCCAGACTCAGGAGGATGTTAAACCGCAATTTTAAAAATAAATTGCATTTACCTACGACTTTTTATTCAGTTTTCACATTTGCCAGATATTCATAACTGGAATCATGGTAATCATTTGTCCTAATAAATAAATAATGCAATTATTTTCTACTTTTTAGTGCAGGTTTTTTGGAGTCGGTTTTAATTTTTTTGTTAAAATTCGTTTATTTCATGCTTTTTAGTTGATTAATCCTTGTTATTGTCACTGAAGATGGACAGTACCTACCTATGTTTAATGAGATTGAGACTATCGTTTTCCATATTAAGTGTAAATAAAATCTTCCCTACAAAATACAGGCTACCTACTTTAAATATCGGCAACTAAAAAGTATCATCTAACTCCTAACTTACGAAATTTGACCTTTCATCATCAACTTACCTAAAAAACCTGAAATGATACAACTGTATGTACATACGTACTTAAAATATTTAAATAATTAATCTCCAACTCCTAACGGTTAAGGAGTTTTATCTTCCATCATCCATCACCTCATCAACATTAGATGGTGACTGATGAAATATGAAAAACGTAATACGTGCCTATAAAATTTGAGGTTTGCCCTCGATTTCCCTGGGATTCCATCATCAGATCCTGACTAAATATCTTTTAAAGTGTTTGTTCGTTTGATTTGCATTGATAATGCTGAAATGGCAAAAAGGGTATTTTGCTTTACCATTTTAAACTTACAAATATACAAGTACGTAGTATGTATTACGTACCGCTGGGACAAGAGCACACAGAGCACTCTAGTAAAAGCAAAAGGCCGTGAGTTCGAGTTCCGAGAACAGAAGCAAGATCGGCGAAACGTGAACTACTTAACGTTAAAATGTTTGACTTTATTCTATCAAAAATAAAATATATCACCAAAAAACCATAACACGTGCAACTTTAACTTTTAGAGGGCGTGGTCCGTAAGGTTTTCGACAAATGGCTTTTAACACTATTAACAAAATTCCAACTTACATCACCCTTATTTTTATCCACAATAAGGTTCATAATAAATCGGTTACAGGAGGTGTCCCACCAGGTGGGCGACACGAGTCAGAAGAAAAAGTGTATTTTTGTTTGCGAAGTTAGTTCAAGCAGAAGAGATTAGCCGTTAGGTTTTTGTGACAGTAAAGTTGGTAATTGGTGGCGCGAACTGTGCGGATGACGGATGGGGGCAGCTGTGTTGGGATGCGGTGGTGGAACCGGTTGAGGGATTTAATTCTTAGGTGACAAATTATGGAGTGATACTCAACTAAGTGTGATCAATGCTGAAGATAAGGTTAAGTTTGAGATTGAAATACTTTTGAAATTCGTCCATTCAACGATCATACCAGACACTAAGACTGTCTAGGCGCCTTAGAACTAGAAGAGCTGACAGCAAATAAGAAATGGGAAAAGGGTACAGGGTACAGAAGAAGAAAAAGACCAATCACTCGAAATTAGAAATAAGATGAGTTTCACATAAGTTAAAAGATGTATAGCAAGTTTACAAACTGGATTTTAAACTCTAAATCACAAATTAGTATTTACGTTGTTTCTTCATAATTAACTATGTTGAATCGTGACAAATTTCATTCAGTATTATTACGATTCCAAACTCTTTTCCAAAGAATAATCAATTTTACGAATTCCAATACAGACAAACGTTGCGATTTTAGTCTTCTGCATCCCAAATTATTAGAAGCTGAATAAAAGTACCTAAGTTGGATCAAGCTAGAACTGTGTTGTCTTATTTTGTAATGGAAGCTATTTTGATACAAAAATGTACAGTCTTATGTGCTAGAAACTACGTAATACCCTCACACCATAAAGTGGTTATTCTCCTATCTGCTCGCAATGAAATTATATTATGTTTTTAATAAGCTTATGTGTGTCGCTGAGATACAATTTTTCCGAGCCCGGGGGATGGAGTAAGATGGTTAGGTATACATAGCTCGTATATAACACTATAGATAACTTCAGTGGTTAGTTAGTGGGCACGGATAGCAAAAAAATTTATGAAAATAAAGTAGGATTTTTTTTTTAAATTCAGGAGTATTATTCATACAAATTAGGATTGAAATTAAGATTGCAAGCTTAAAATATCAAACTTTTAAAATTTAGTAGATAAATATAGTACCTGTTACTACAACTTACGATACCTACTACTTATGATACATGAGATGAACTAAACTATAGTATTATTTTCCCTGATGCCCTAGCCCTAGAGAGAGCCAGATAAATAGTGTACCTACAAATAATCAAACTTGCGCAAATGAACTGAAAAGTAATTTGAACTAGTGTTACTTTCCTAAGATAAAACTAAGGCTAACTCTCGAGCTAAATTCTATCAAGCCGTAAGCTTTATAGCGAGATAAATACCTATACATAAGTACCTTCTCGAAAAACATATCTCTCCTTATGGCGCAATGGATAAAAAATGTATTAACTCGAGTTCAGGATGAGATTAAGACAAGTCTATAGTAATGACGAGGATTGGTACCCAGTGATGGTTTACGTGGAATTAAATATTTCAATATATTTATTTTGCTGTCGGTACCAGTTATCGCGACTGCCGCCGGGACTCCGACAGTGTCGCGACACACCTATACGAGTTATATCACAAAAGAGACACTTACAAGCTTATATTCTCATGAAAGGTTTTACTCGGCCTAGGGCGATGCTCAGGTTTGCCTCTTTAAAGATTATGTTGCTGATTTGTTGCTGCGTTCCTGTGGATTTCCAGTTTCAGTGAAAAATATGAACATGAGCTCCCCTGGTTTACCTGGAAGTCTTTAAATATACATCGGACGCAGGTCAGCCGTAGTAAGGACAATCTGTTCAAGTGGGGATTCTTGAATGGCTCAAACTTGGAGTGCAAGTGTGGTCTTGTTCCCCAGTCGATGAAACACATGATGTCGTGCCCTGCGTGCCCAAACAACTGCACGCAGGAAGATTTAATTGCTGACAACGCCACTCTTGTAGGTAGCGGAGTTATGGGCTGACACTGTGTAGGTTTGTTGTCGACACCACAAGAAGAAGGGAAAAACATTCTGCACTTCGTAAATTCATGGGAAAACTGTTAGTATTTTTATCTGTCCTTCCTATCACCAACACAGATAGATGTATTGAGGGTATTAGATGTCGCTTCTTCTTATCTCTATTGTAGGCCGTAATGTCTGAAGTCACAATAATTTGCAAGCTATAGGTCTGATTGGACATTTTCAGGTTACGTACCGAACAAAATGTATTATTTTCAGTTAAATAACTCAAAATAATAATGATAACCACAGTGGGGAAGCTCTTGGCCTCATCATCATCATCTCAGCAATAGGACGTCCACTGCGGAACATAGGCCTCCCCCAATGCTTCCATGTTGCCCGGTTGGTAGCAGCCTGCGTCCAGCGCTTTCCTGCTACCTTTGCGATGTCGTCGGTCCACCTTGTGGCCTGATCCAGCTCTTGGCCTATATCTCACTTTATGAAAAGTGATAATCATACTAAAGGGAACTAAGCTTGAAAAAATGATGAAAAATTGAGAAAATGATGTTCATTCTACCCTAAAATGATACATATTACACGTGTACATAATCGCTAAAATTTTAACAAAATGCCAGTCATTTTTAGATTCTGAGTAACAGTGCCTAAATTGTATATTATTACGATTAAAATACATATTATAATGTGACATTTAAGCAATTCAAGACTCACAAAGTAGGGTGTAACTCAATTAGTCCCCGATAAAGGACCCTGTAATTGGAAAGCTATTCGGCTAAAGTTACAAGTCAGCCCAGCTATAAAAAGTTGTCACCCTATAATTTTAGTATGAAAGAAAGCAACTGTAGGCTGTATAACGCGCGCTCTCAATTCAATTCAATACAATGTTTTTATGGTATAAAGGTCAGTAGACAAGAAATAAAAAATATTTTAAACCTAGTTTAGATGTAAGTAACGTACCTACTTACTCCAAAGGTTCAAAAAGAGGCATTAATAGTAATACTCGTAGTAGTAGCTTTAACGATTTGCTCTATTTCTAAATCTATCTCTATTATGTCAAAGTTTTTGTATTTAAGAAGGATAAGTTATCCTATTCGATCTTTTTTTTTACATTAGTACATCTTTCTGTAGTGGGTCTCTCCAAGGCCATCCTTGTGAGAGACCTTATCCCAGTGGTGGGACCCACGAAAACACTAACAATAAGACCGCACCTGACAGGTCCCCGTCCGGTTGACCTGCAGAAATGGGGCAGTAGGTCTGTTTACCAAAGCCCGCGCACGTTCACCCAAAGTATCCGACGCTGTGTTATCAATGAAGATTAATGTGCGAACAATAAATAACTACACACTACACTTACTCTTGGGCCACACACATCGTGATAACATTCGGGTGACAGCGGGGCAAAGTCTTGCGACTATGCAGAAAAGTACAGAAGTTTACGCCAATATTTGGGACTGCAGATAGTCCGAGAGGGGGCCGTAAGAAACCTTACGCCATTTGATACAAGATATAAGCTCCATGTCATACATTCAGAAAAGTACCGCTTAGCTTGGAAAAAATAATTATTTGGCTGAAAGCTAAATTGGCGGCGCAATGTAGCAGACGAGGCGAAGAAAATCGGCAAGACCTGGATCAAGATCAAACGTGAAGTTCAAGACCGAACGCGATGGAGGACTGTTAGACGCCCTCTGCCCCATCTAGGGGACATAGGGCCTTAAGTCAAGTAAGTCATAGGTATAATGACTACATAATAGGATACGACCTGCAAGCTTTCAAGAGGAGAGCGTATCTTCACCTTAAAGGCCGGCAACGCACCTGTAACGCCCCTGGGTCTGCGGGTGTCTATGGGCAACGGTAATCACTTACCATCAGGTGATCCGTCTGCTCGTTTGCATCCTTTCACATACAAAAAAAAATGAATACTTCGCTACACACATCGTCATAGTACGAATCTTTGGGTTATCAAAATGTGTGAAGCCTAGGGGTTATAAATATAACAGCGGTATCCTACGGGAGAGTCCGATGCGGCCTCGATCTGCTCATTTCCGCCTGTTCCCGTGGGAGAGGAGAGCTATTAACTGTATTGCGGGGAATAATACAGAAACAAAGTATACTGTAGGCGATATTATGATATGTCTGTTAATACTGTTTGTTTAAGGCTGAGTACCACATAACTTTGACGATAACCGGTGCTTTTTGTATGGAGTTTGGCAGATTTTTGACGTTTGTCAAAGTTAAAGTAAGATGGTGCAACCCAGCCTTAGTATGACTTCTGTTTGATTTGTGCCACAATCTATACTTATAATAAATCTGTAGAGAGGTCAATTCTGTACATAAAATATATATTCAAAATAACTATCAGGGGGTGATTAGTGATCGATACTGATGCCAAAAATGCAATCAGTAAAATTTTTGTCTGTCTGTCTGTATATTCCTTATAGAAACAAAAACTACTCGACGGATTTTAACGAAACTTGGTACAATTTTATTCTTCACACTCCTGGGCAGGTTATAGTATACTTAGGAATTCCTACGGGAACGGGAATTAGCGGGAAAATCCTTTTGTATGAAAAATCTAAACCGCTTAAGTTAGACGCTTGACATTTGGCATGCAGGTACCTTAGTAAACTTAAAGCTTAGTTACAACAGGATATTGCAAAATTCCCACGGGAGCAGGAATTAGCGGGAAAAAACATTTGTATGAAAAAATCTAAACCGCGTAAGATAGATGAAGGGGGTAAAACGGGATCTACGCCTACGCGTACGAAGTCGCGGGCGGCCGCTAGTATTCTAATAAAAATGTTAAATATCATTCTTACCGCCTGGTGTATGTCATCATCACTACATAGTAGGTATAAAACAAAGTAGCTTTTCGCTGTCTGTCCCTATGTACCTATGCTTAGATCTTTACTACGTAACGGATTTTCATGCGGTTTTTTCGTGGTTCATGTATACTTAGCACCCGTGCAAAGCGAGCGCTGGTTGCTAATCAATAAAGCAAGGATAGTTATGGTAAAACCTGTCAGACCTACCTCAAAATAATGCTTGCCACTGAATTTGTATAGACCTTTAGCTTTTAACTGAATAATGAATGAAGTCTGCCTTTTATAAAGTCTAATAAAAATAGTTTTGTGTCTATCCTCCACCTTCCTGCAACTTATAACGGGTTATCTACCCCTATCTACATAAATAAATGCTGACTCAAAGAACTAGAAACGGTATCAAGGTCAAAGCATGTATGCTTGACATAAATTGGAAGGTTGACAGCTCTGCCCCCATAAATGTAATTTATTTCTGATAGGAGCGATGCACGACTGTGTCTGCGGTCGGCAATATGGCACCGACTGATGACAGATATCCTGCAAGCATGAACTGCTACTGCCAGAGTTAATAATATCAGTCTGTAGGGTGACCATACGACCAGAATTTATAGCTGTGTCCAGCATTTTCCATCAATTGTTTGGAAAGGAGGACTTTGATCATTATAGGCTTCATCTTCTTGGAACCAATAAATTTAAGTCTAACCTAATGACTTCTGTTGTTAGGTAATTGCTGTCAATCAAGTTTTTCTTACACTCTATCATCATTCCGTTTTATTTATTTGTTTATTTAAAACTGTAATGCTAAATAAATTTGTACATAGGGCGAACTTTAATGCGCTAAACCGATTTTAGACGATTAAGCCCCCCGTACATTTTTCGTTCCAAATTGAATATAAAATTAATCATGACTCATGACGCGCATCCGAGGCCGGCTGATCATTTTGCTACTTAACGCTGTTTAATAACTAGGATATAAGCAATTAGGGACGTTACGAATAAATAGATGGTTACTCGTAACGTTTTACATACACTACCTAACTTTTTTTAAACTATTTTAGCTTGCCTCAGGAAATTGTCCTCATTTTTACTATAACTATGGTAACCTAGTCCTGAGGGACGCGCGGAAATGAGAGGCTGCGGGCAACTATCCCGTGTACTCCAGGGATAGTTATACTGATTATTGTCCGTGGCAACACAATAAGCTACAAAGATAGCTCTATTTTTAAAGGAAGTATATTTTTAGTAAGGTTTCTAACAGTTTAGTTTTGTTCCCCAGTCGATGAAACACATGATGTCGTGCCCGAGCAACTGCACGCAGAAGGATTTAGAGTAGGCGCACACCGTTGATTTTTCATCGGCCGATAGTTTAGTCGGGCAGTTGATCAGTATGGGCATGTATGGGAGTGCGCACACTACGCCGATTCGATTTGGCCGATTCTTCATACAAATTAAAATCGGGCACAACTATCGGCCAACTAAAAATCAACGGTGTGCGCCTACTCTTAATGAATGCTGCTGACAAACGTCACTCTTGTAGCGGAGTTCTGGGCTGACACTGTGTAGGTTTGTTGTCGACACGATAAGAAGAAGAACAGTTCAGAGACTATTAATACCAGTTATTGTACCCTTGTACGACTAAGACTACTTCTTTCTCTAAAAATCTAGCGAACTTCCTCTGAAAGCTGGGAATCAAGGTTAAGTTTCTTCTTCTTTTCCCAAGCCCTTTTTCCCATTATTTGGGGTCAATTCTCCTTGTTCTGAGGCTCCAGGACGGGCTGTCTTTAGTTGTCGAAATATTATTCTGGGCATGCACTAAGTCCTTGGGCACCGTGGACCGCCAGGCCAGTGGGCCATAATCGCCATAACATCATGTTAACAATATTGTTGTGTTTCGGCAGTTAAAGGTAATAAAGTCAGTCCTTCTGCGGTAGAGGATACCGGGTGAAGCTCGCTTCCACCTTCGGCCTGATCATCACTTTCTATCAGGTGAGATGCAGGCCAACAGCTTTATTGTTGTGTATAAGAAATTTTAATGGTTCGAAAGCGTCGCCCTTGCTATTGCTTTATTACTATTCTCCAAATAATTGTAATCCTAATTCAATACAAATTCCAATCTGATAATCACATTACTCTTCAATTTTGTAGATAAAATCAAACGTTGAAAAAACTGTTAAAGAGCTATAAAGCGGCGATTACCGCTTGCATTGAAAGCACAAAGGCCCGAAATTCGATTCCCATTGAGGCAGGGTATAATTTGTCGCCGGCATAATATTTGTAACTCGAAACTGAGGCGAGGTGTGAAGGTTAACTCGGAGGGAAGTGTGTGGCGGTTGGTTTTGATCTCGCGTAGAGTCGTTTTTCGGGAGTATTTGAATTCCAAATCGTTTACGGATTTGCACAATTCCCATAACAATTCATTTTTTTTAGTATTAGGCCCTTTCCAGCTCACTAATACACTTTCCATACCAAATATCACCACTATGGGACAAAAAATCGGCTGTTTCTGAGTGTGAGAAGTGGCGGAAAAAACTCAGTTTATTCTTCAAACTACAAACTCAATAGAACATGCAATTTGTAAAAGGATGTGGAAAGTCAAAACTGTAACTAGGGTCATTCTTCAGACCTGATTTAACGTAGCTGTACCAGTTCTCGTTTTCTCACTTTTAAAAATACCGACGAAGATTTTTCTTCATCGCCCACCCATATTGTCAAATCAAATAGTGGGACCTAAGCGGAGTATCTTTTGATTGCTCATATAAATGAATACTTATAGATAGTTCAGCAATTCAATGCGTATGTGTTTCCGAAAGGTTCAACAAACTCAACATAGCACGCGTGCTAATCTCGCCCACGCATTTCCTCTTAACCTAGATATCATTTACCTCAGGATTGAACGAGACAAACTAGTGTTGTATAATTAACTAGAATATAAATTCAGAATATTATCGATAGTTTTTCTCAAGGACAATTCAAGAAGTTCATGATGGTTTTCTAATTTGACGGAACAAATACCGTCGTAGATCAAAAGATAAATCGTTGTGGGTTTAAGTCCTTTCGCTCTACCTATGTAATTTTTTTGCGATTGGAAAATGCATTGAATTGCATGTACCCAGTACCTAGCCTTACTACGAGTAATTATGTTTTCAATCTCAGATCAGGTTTATCTGCGTCTATGTTTTGCTTTATTTTGGTCTAAATCGGAATAAAGTTCACCCAGGTGAATGTGACAGAATAATTATAATATGATCAAAAAATTTTCAAGCTAATTTAAAACTTACTTATATGCCTAACCATTGTGTTAATAGGCTAAGCGCAATATTTATGTGATCACCAAAATTTAAAAAATAATAACTGGCACTGATAATTTTTTTCCATTGTCAATGACATTTTTTTCTGACATTTTTGTATTCCACTTTATCTATGATTGTCAACTATCGATAAACCATATCCATACCAGCACAACACTATTTGCATCATTGGACGAGCTCAAACGGAGGGGATTGCGAGAGCTAGTTACGGGCCACCATAGGGACTGGAAAATCATGCCAACTGCGGCTACTTAAAGGGAATTTATAAACCTTGTTAAGGACGACTGTGTGCGTTGGGAGTTGCATTTGATACGAGTAGCTTGTATGTGGTAGCAAGACAATGTATATTTTTGTTGTAAAATTGCACTTGACGCCAACTCTAACTCTATAAGATGCTAAATTGTTTGATGCTACATAATAATATGTACCTACTTACACGTTAAATAAATACCATGCCCAATATTTTAAAGGTTATAAAATTCTAACTCTGTACCTAAACGCTCTTGTTCTTGAATCTAATCTAGCTGCTTTTTATTGAGTTGTATAATAATAGTTAAATAGCCTGTATTACTTTTACCAATTAGAAATACTTAATTGCTATAATAGTATTTAATTGAAATAAAATGTTATTCTTACAAAAGAAATTATAACCAGCTAATATTATCAAAAAATCTACGAACCAAAACAGTTTTTGTAGCCAAATTATCAGATTATCTGCTATTGTGAACGCGAGCTTTTAGTGGGAGCTTTTAGCGCGTCGTCAAGTTGCCGACTCATGCGCATCTGCCTACCCCTTCCACGGGGCGTGGCCTCGTCGCCATGGCAACGCCCCGCCCTTTGATATGCTTATTAGTGAACATCTTAAAGGTAGACGCATACTTATAAGAGTCGCCGCCACAGTGTTAATTTTTATTGTTATTTATTATCCATGTGAAAAATGACGATAGATAGATAAGTGGATGCTTGTTAGTCTTTTACGTAGGAACTTCTGTATCTCTAGCACGAAAAACTTTCGACTTCGAATCGTTTGCGTATTCGAATCGCCATCAAAAGATTTAGTACGAAAACTACAACAGTGCCCTTGTGAACGTGTCGTAAAGTGAACTTAGTATGAGAAATGATAGCACGAAACTTAATTTGAAAATCAAAATTGTCACGTTATCGTATAATTTGAAGGTTGAGTATCGAATTTTTTCGAATACGCAAACGATTCGAAGACGAAAGTTGTACTGAGCAAAGCAGATATTAATTAAACTTAACAGTATTATAGTTTATACACCAGATATCCCAACTAATATTATAAATGCGAAAGTAACTCTGTCTGTCTGTCTGTCTGTCTGTCTGTCTGTCTGTTACGCTTTCCCGCTTAAACCTCGCAACCGATTTTGATGAAATTTGGCATAGAGATAGTTTGAGTCCCGGGAAAGAACATAGGATAGTTTTTATCCCGGTTTTTGAAACAGGGACGCGCGCGATTAAGTTTTTCTGTGACAGACAAAATTCCACGCGGGCGAAGCCGCGGGCGGAAAGCTAGTTATTTATACATCATAAAGGCTATAATTTTTAACGATATTAATAGTCTGACTGTATGATAAGAATCGCTCGCCTTCACTTCTCACAAGTCCATAGCAACACCCATAGAGTGGCGGCGTACGAGCAGAATACTGATTCTGAATTACTATGTGCGAGGCGACACAACATCCGAGCCTGGAAATTGTATCTGAAATGTCTAGACAAAATGTAAGTACTGTTAATTGAGAGCCGATCAAATACTGTTGTAGACTTCTTATGTAGGCCATAGATGTGTAAATTATATACTCTATGGCACTATGGCTACGTGCAAGAAAAGCCACTCCTGTAAAAAAAGTTATTAGTACATTAGGCTATTGCAAGACATGTTTGATTAAATGTGACCTGACTTTGTATTACGAATAGAAGAGGCATCAGGTCCCGTGGTAGTTCACCAATGCGATGGACACACAAAATCAAATCTGCTGTAGGCGGTCCCGTATACCCAGGGAAATCAAATGTGATCAAATACCTGCCTTGTTATGCATTAAAAAAAAACACTTTTCCGGGGGCATGCTTGACCTTCACTGGTTGGGTTTTTATCGGCGGTCAAGCTGTAGATCCTGACTACACAGGAGTTTCAGCGATGGGAACGAGAGGTGGTAATAGTCCGTATTACTCTCAGATCTTCTTCTTTTCGTGTCGACAACAAACCTACACAGTGTCAGCCCAAAACTCTCAGATTATAATTTATTTATTTATAGTACAACAACAGAATACAATCTCAAACATTTTTTATAGAATAACAATGACACAACATACCACGTCTGTCCACTACTAAGACGATATTATGCGCTCTAGGTTGATAACATTGACAATAGTCCAACACAACGATACAAAAACAATACCCAACACTGTATTCCAATGAAAATCTGCAAGCCCATTGAAAATCGAAAGAGAAAGGATCAAATATGGGTGATTTCGTCAACATTTGCTACAATCACATTCAATCAACAGTCCGCGTATACGTGCCCGCGTGCGGACAAAAGGATAATCATGTCTGTCTACTTATGTGGCCTCAGTGATAGCGGGTTTGAATTACCTATTTTTTAATACTATGCGATGCGAATAGAACACATAATTTTTCATGTCATTATCATCATTTCAGCTACAGGACGTCCACGCTGAACATAGGCCTCCCCCAATGATTTCCACATCGCTCGGTTGGTAGCGGCCTGTATCTAGCGCCTTCCTGCTACCTTTATGAGGTCGTTGGTCCACTTTGTGGGTGGACGTCCCACGCATTTTTCATGAGAAAATGTGAAAAGACGACGTGGTAGAGACATGGACAAAAACGTAAACTTATAGCACTGTGTAATACAGTAAACGTTATGCCTATTGTGAGATTGAGATCAAGTGCTAATTAAGAGCCAAATAAAACTATGGTTAGATAGTTAAAACTCAGAGGTATACAACTGTAGAGATTATGCCTGTTCTGAATATTAATCCTTCAAGGCCCGCGAATCTAGACACAATAGATAATCAATTGTTATGGCATTAATGTATGCCGTCTGGGACTTTAAAGGTTAAAGAACCGAATTCAAGTTGTTGTTTTTTAAACTACCGAGATTATTTGCAATAGTTACTTATACTTTAATTTTAATAAATTCCTTCTTATGCTCTGTCTAATTTATGCATCACACAAAGTAAACTGTTAAAGGATCACTGAAGCTGAGTGCACTACCTAACTTTAACGGTAACTATGACGATAACCGGTGCTTTTTTGTATGGGGTTTGACAGATATTTGACGTTTGTCAAAGTTAAAGTAAGATGGTGCAACCCAGCCTTAATGTAGTTACACTTTTTTCACTGGTTTTGTAATTTACAATCGTGACTTTTGGTGCCCGCTGTAACTGAATCCCCACATAGGGGCTCGTTTGAATAATTCGTCGTCATGCGAAACGGATAATTGCTGCCGACCGAACCACTTTTAATTGCCGA
Source organism: Ostrinia nubilalis (assembly GCF_963855985.1). Taxonomy (NCBI): domain Eukaryota; kingdom Metazoa; phylum Arthropoda; class Insecta; order Lepidoptera; family Crambidae; genus Ostrinia; species Ostrinia nubilalis. The sequence goes on from NC_087098.1 coordinate 15,691,237, forward strand.
TCTGTCACTTTTTGAGGATCCGTAAAAAATCTGAAAAAATTAAATAATAAATAATATAATAAAATAATAAAATCATTTATTTGCAAGAACATGGTTAGATTGGTGTTAATTTAGTTAATTCCAGCATATTCTGTCGCATGCGACGTGCAAAAGTTTTTGTTCTTAAAGTTATGTTAATTGTTATTGCTACATTTGGTCTTAGATTTTACATATTTTTACAACTCAAAATACTTATTTTACTCATAGTTGTTTTTCATATACCATGATAGTAACAAGTAACAATACAATAAATTCTTATAGGATCGCTCACATCTATCTCTACAATAGCTATCACCCCCAAACACATAATACGATTTTAGACAATTTATGCCCGTTTTCACCATCAATCCCTAACTTTTAAGTGAACCCTATGTAACACTAACAGGCATTTTCTTTTCATAGGGTTCACTTAAAAATTAGGGATTGATGGTGAAAACGGGCATTAATCGGCCATATTATAGGGCTTATTGTTATGTGGAGGATATTATATTTTGATGACTTGTACCTACATAGAGAGACTCAAGTTGTCGAAAATATAGTGTAGGAGATGTGAAGATTTGCGGGGACCGTCCCTATATAAGCCAGCGCGCAGTGCGAGCATGCGCTCGATACGGCCCGATCGCGAACGTCGGTCTGCGACCGACGCGGACGAGCCTGGGCTGAAGCCCACACTCGGCCTCGTCGGCACGCGCACCGACGATCGCCAAACGGCTAGAGTACCTTCTGTACTCGCCACTCTGCCCGGTGAAGTTGGAAAAGCTCTTCAAGCTACCAGCGCGCGTCCCTTCAAAAAAAAAAAAAAAAAAAAAAAAAAAGACGGGCTCACTTTGCCTTCAGCCGTCGCTGCGATCGGAGCTCTCGGATTTTGTATTTTGTGTGTTAATTATTTTTGATTGTAATTTTTGTTTTCTTATTAAAATCAGTGCGAAGTCATTTTTGTCTTTTTAAAAAAGTACTTTCCCTCGGGATTCGCTACATCAGAAGTGGGATAGGATCAACGTGATTCTATCTTACTGGCTATTCTGATTTGGTGTCTACCGGCGCGAAGCGTAAAAAGAGAAAAATGGGTGACCGTGATGATCGTGATCGTGAACGTGAGCGTCGTAGAAGTCGTTATAGCAGCCGAGAGCGCCGACGTAGTAAATACCGCGATCGTGCTCCGGACGATAGATTAAAACGTGATATGGATGTGATGTTAACCCGCCTTAGAACGTTGGAAAGTCAGGTAGCCGCGCAAAATACGTCGTCACCTGTGCAACGTAATGTATCGCCGCGAAATAGGTCATGTGAACGAAATAGGTGCGCAACGTCTCCTTCGCCCTATAGGCCCGCGTCGTGCGCGCGCCCCGCGGAACGTTCTATGACGCCGCCGTTCCCGCCGGAACCGCCGAGCGTCCCGCAGCATGCGTGTCCAGTGCCGGCCGCGGAATCGGATCGTGTTAGTGAGGTGAATGCACCGTCTGCGGTGACGGACCGCATCGTGGATGCTATTCGTTCTATCGGTACGGTAAGGTCTAGCCAACATTTTTACATTTCCAATTTCGATCCTAGTTTCCACAATATTGACGATTGGTGTGAGGAGGTAGATCGAGCAAAGTCTCTCAATAACTGGAGTGATTACGAATGTCTCTCACGTATAGGAAACTGTTTAAAAGGAGAGGCAAAGACGTGGCTAAACGAGTGGGTGACGACGGAGCGTAGTTGGACCAGTTTTAAAAAGGAATTTAAACCTTTGTGTCCTAAAACTCCGGACATTGCTAACATTTTGTTTGAGGTAATGAGTACAAACTCGGATAACTACACTACCTACGCTGATTACGCCCGTCGCTCACTCCTTCGTTTACGCATAGTTCGGGGTCTTAGTGACGAATTGATATCGGCAATCGTGATACGCGGAATCACCGACCCTCAAATAAAGGCCTCCGCTACAAACGCCAAACTGTCGCCTAACGACCTTGTTGAATTTTTCTCAACATACGTGAAGCCTAGTGCGTCTAAGGCTAACTCTGCTCGTGTCGTGTCCCAAAATACGTTTGCGGGGAATAACAAAAACGTCGCTAATTTACCTCCGAGAAAAAGACGGTTCGATGAAGGCAAGTGTTTTTCGTGTGGCCGGTTGGGACACAGACAGGCAAATTGCAATAAGAGATCTAAAACCGACCAGGAGGAACGCTCCTCCTCAGCTAGTAACAGTAATGCGAGTCCAAAACCTGTTTTTGTGCCAACAAAGCCCGATACGTGTTCGTTCTGCAAAAAGACAGGCCATAAAATTGAAAATTGTTTTGCCAAACAAAAGTCTGAGTCTCGTAACAAAAATAATGTCAATCTTTGCCGCGAAAATGAGACTACCCGCAACAATGACGTTATTGTTGCAGTGATTCAGGGAGTGCCGGTTGATGTATTAATTGACAGCGGCTCAACGATATCGCTTATATCGTCAAGTTTGTTGAGACATTTTAGTTGCGCGCTTAAGCCGGCATTTCGAATATTAAAGGGACTTGGTAGTCAAGAAATCGAAAGTACCTCTTACGTGACTTTGCCAATCGAATTTGACGGTATAACTCTCGAAGTTGACATGTTCGTAGTTGCGTCTGAGTACATGAACACGCCGGTTATAGTTGGTACAGACGTGCTCAATAGAGAGGGCGTTCGTTATATTCGCACGCGCGACCGCCAACTCCTTACGAGAGAAAATATCGAGCCAGATAGGGTAATGACTATTCAGTCTGATGTTTCTGTTCCTGTGAACACACCTCTTGTTGAAAATGAATTGCAACAATTGTTGGCAATAATAGATGAGTTTTCTCAATTTTTAATATCCGGTACAGCTACTTCTACCGTGAACACTGGTAGCATGGCCATCAGACTGAAGAGTGACACCCCAGTTAACTATAGGCCGTATCGCCTTTCCCACGCGGAAACACTTCGTGTTCGGGAGATAGTCAAGGACTTATCGGCAAAAGGGATCATTCAGGAGTCGGAATCTGATTATGCCAGCCCGATTCTTCTTGTCAAAAAGAAGGACGGCTCCGATCGAATGTGCGTCGATTTTCGGAGGTTGAATGACGTGACCGTGAAGGACCGTTTTCCATTGCCGAGAATCGATGACCATATAGACCGGCTAGGACGAAACAAATATTTTACAAGCTTAGACATGGCGACAGGGTTTCATCAGATTCCTATGGATAAGGAGTCCGTTCCTCTAACTGGCTTCGTAACGCCCGAGGGGCATTACGAATACTTGAAAATGCCGTATGGTCTTGCAAATGCTCCGGTCGTCTATCAGCGAATTATCGCCAAAACGCTCCGGGAACATATAGAATCTGGTGAAATCCTCGTCTACATTGATGATGTTCTGATCCTAAGTCAGACAGTAGATCAGGGGTTAGTTATTTTGCGTAAAGTACTTAAAACTTTGACTGATGCGGGTTTTTCTATCAACCTTAAGAAATGCTCCTTCCTCTCACCCACGATTGAGTATTTAGGCCGTAGTATCAGTGAAGGTCAGGTGCGGCCGAGCGTTGACAAAGTTAGGGCTTTGACGGAAGCCGACGAGCCGAAAAACGTGAAACAAGTCCGTCAGTTTATGGGCTTAGCCAGCTATTTTAGGAGGTATATACCCGGTTTCGCTCAAAAGACAGCTTGTATAGCGGCTCTGACGCGTAAGGACGTAGCATTCAATTGGGGCCCTGAGCAGCAGGCTGCCCGCAAAGAGATCATCGAGTGTCTGACTAGTGAGCCCGTACTTGCGATTTACGACCCTTCGTTACCGATTGAGGTGCATACCGATGCAAGTTCCATCGGCTACGGGGCCGTTCTTCTGCAGGTGCACGAGGGTGGTCACAAGCGAGTGGTTGCTTACTATAGTAAGCTAGCGCAGGGAGCTGAAAGTAAGTACCACTCGTATGAGCTGGAGACTCTTGCGGTGGTCAAAGCCTTACAACACTTCAGGCATTATCTTGTGGGTGTGCACTTCACCGTAGTCACCGATTGCAACGCATTAAAACTTACCAAGCGGAAAAAGGATTTGCTCCCGCGGGTGGCTCGGTGGTGGGTGTACCTGCAGGATTTTGACTTCGATTTGGACTATCGGAAGGGTTCACTAATGTCGCACGCCGATTATCTCAGTCGGAATCCGGTCAATGTGTGTACGGTTCAGAAGCCACTGAACTGGGCGCAGATTGCTCAGGCTTCCGACGAGGAAACCCGAACTCTCATCCAGCAACTACATGATGGTCAGTTGGATGCGAGTAGATATGTCGTTAAAAATGACATTCTCTATGTTAGACATACACCTACTGGTGAACCTTCCCGACTTCTGTGCTATATCCCTAAAGGGCACAGACTTAGCCTATTGCGCGTGTTTCACGATGAACACGAACATCCCGGAGTTGAAAAGACGGTTGACCTTGTTACTAAACATTTCTGGTTTCCCGGGTTGCGTAGTTTTGCCCAAAAATATATCGCGCACTGTTTGGTGTGTATTTCGCATAAAAAAGTCCCACGGGCTCCATTACAGCCCATTACCTCTTGGGAAAAACCAGACGTACCTTTCGAGACTGTCCATATGGATGCTCTAGGACCGCTCCCCGAAGTAGATGGTTACCGATACGTTCTCATAGTGATTGACGCTTTTTCCAAGTACACCCTGTTGTACCCAATGTATCGACAGGACTCTAACGAATTAAAGCGTCATGTTACGAACGCCATTTCATTATTCGGGTCTCCCAAATTGATTGTTGCGGATAGAGGTCGCATGTTCCAAAGCACTGAATTTCTGGATTGGGTCAAGGATATGGGGTGTGAGGTACATCTAATCACACCCGAAATGCACCAGTCCAATGGGCAGGTCGAACGCTACTGCCGGACAGTATTGAACATGATTCGCATCGAAGCAAATCATAGACAGCAACGGTGGCCAAATGTTATTTGGAAGTTGCAGTTGGTCCTGAATATCACTCGACATAGGACGACTCAATATTCTGCGCTCAATCTTCTGGTGGGCATTGATGCGGCAACACCTCTTCTCCGAAGCCTAGTGCGTGATGTGGCACTCGACGGGTCCAGCCCGAACAGGGAGGCTCTGCGCGAGGTGAGTCGGCAGAGGGCGTCGGAGCGTCTCAGGCGAAACCAGCAGACTCAAGACGCCTATGTAAACCAAGGCAGAAAGGCGCCTCGAGGTTTTGAACTAAATTCTTTGGTTTTTGTTAAGAAGCAAGCTCAATCAACGGGGAAGTTGGACTCCGGCATGCGCGGCCCGTATCGCGTGGTGAAGGTTCTCCCGCACGGGCGCTACGAGCTGCAACTCCTGGCCGGCTCCTATGGGAAGTCGACGCAGGCAGCAGCGGAGTACATGGTCGCATGGCGCGGAGAATGGACTCCTGATGTGTGTGCTGCTTACTTTGATGGTAAGATGCCTGGCTATCTAAGAGTGGTTTGTGAACTATTCTTTGGATAGACTCCAGTAATAGCTAACGTAGTGCTTCCTTACTGGATTGTGCAATTGTTGGGGAACGCTAACGTCGTGCCTCTTTCCTAACAATTGGGGGCGGACATGCTAACGTCGTGCCTCTGTCTCGCCGGGCTAAGTTACGCTAACGTCGTGCCTATGACTTGAGCCGTGATTAAGTTACGCTAACGTCGTGCCTATGACTTAATCTACCCTAGCGACGTTTCGCATCCTATTTATATGGCGGACGCGTCTTATGTGTGGGATGTTAAGCGTTGTAAAACTTATCGATACGTGAGTTTATGTCTTAAATGTTTTCGCTTAATTTAACACAGGTGCAGACAGCGAAAATGAAGAGCTTGAGACTGTGGCCGCACAGTCTCGTGAAGACCAAGTCGGAGACCTGAGCCCGGAATCACCTTCCGTCCGAGCTTCTGGTCTACCTTCGGACGACGGGCAGCAACCATCTACGTCTGGGCTACAAGGGCTGGCAGGTGCCTCAAGCACTAGCCACGCCGTTGGTGGACCCCAACCCAGCGGTCCGGGACTGTCCATGCCACTGCTGGACTGAAAGAAGAAGGAGACCGAGGACGGTCTCCTGTCAGGAGAGGCCGTGTAGGAGATGTGAAGATTTGCGGGGACCGTCCCTATATAAGCCAGCGCGCAGTGCGACTCGGGCTCTCTACGGCCCGATCGCGAACGTCGGTCTGCGACCGACGCGGACGAGCCTGGGCTTCGCTTCGCGAAGCCCACACTCGGCCTCGTCGGCACACGCACCGACGATCGCCAAACGGCTAGAGTACCTTCTGTACTCGCCACTCTGCCCGGTGAAGCTGGAAAAGCTCCTCAAGCTACCAGCGCGCGTCAAAAAAAAAAAAAAAAAAAAAAAAAAAAAAAAAAAAAAAAAGACTCGGGCTCACTTTGCCTTCAGCCGTCGCTGCGATCGGAGCTCTCGGATTTTGTATTTTGTGTGTTAATTATTTTTGATTGTAATTTTTGTTTTCTTATTAAAATCAGTGCGAAGTCATTTTTGTCTTTTTAAAAAAGTACTTTCCCTCGGGATTCGCTACAATAGTATTTTGTTCGAGATCAATTTTGGGGGTCAGTCAGACTTAAATACTACTGATTCTACCAAAAATTATCTGATTCAATCATAATGTACGGAACCCTCTAAATACCGGCCGCACTTGACCGATTTCTTTGCTCATCATACCGTCCATTGTGCTCGGAAAAGTTTCATTATTCTCGTATACCTACAATTAATGGACGTAATTTTGATTCATTAGCCGAAAGGCGAATCGAGGTCATTCATTACTGTGTATTGGCTATTTTGTGTGATTTATCGTTTATATGATTGTTGATTGAAGCAGAAAACTTCCTACTCACTAAATTGGTATTAAATAGGCAGTGATTTATGTGTTACTATAACCTCTGAGTCAAGTGGCCACAGTTGGTAATTTAACAAATACTTAGGCTGAGTTATATCACCTTAACTTTAACCGTAACTATAAGTTTAACTGGCTTTTAACGTTTGTTATAGTTAGAGTATGATGGTGCTACGTAAAGTAGGTAGGTCTCCATGCAACGAGTTGATAAGTATGTACCTACTCTACTTTTTTTGCTACACATCCTCAATCCATTCAATTCAATACCGCAACCACGTTATGTTCGTCATAACTATTTCAATTTCAGTTTTAAACTGTACGCTCGCAAATAAAAAACTCAGAAACAAAAAAACATATTCTTTACAAAAGTTTTAATGCGACACTGCAAAAAACGGTCACGAATAAAATCTTTGTCGCAATTTAACTGTGAAGCCCTCGCCGACTGACTGTTGCGGCGTTTTATTTTTCGCTGCGAAACACTGGTTTTAATTTGCATTGCTGTTCTATTTTAATTTTAATTCCATTTTTCAATGGCTTAATGGTATTGAATGAACAGAGTTATCTGAACTGAAGTCTTACGAAAGGTCACCGGCAGATGCAAGGCGAAGCTGCGAAGATAGAGTCAAATGACGTCATGTGTTGCATTTGACTCTGCCTATGACTAGAACCGGGAGAGAGAAATGAGACATGAGCAAAAAAAGGAACTCTTTTCTCCCTAATTTGACTAAAATACTATTTGCCTATTTTAGTTTAATATTGTCAATTTTTAATAAGGATATTTGAACTTAAATGGTGACTATCAGTGCGATTTATTTTAAATTCATAGATGTATAATTTTCACATTTTTAATTATTTTCCAAATTAATTACACCAAGTTTCTCTTATTGAATCATTTGAAAGGTAATTCAGTCCCGTAATTCTAGGTCAGACGCCGCTACGTGATTCTTATCACGTGCTCTTTACGGGCAACCGAAGGGCCCTCCCTAAAATACATCCCAACGAGAGATTAGTGTAAGTGGCTTGTAGAACTATCGTGGCTTGATGTTCCGACAATTTTGAACAGTTTTATATTAATTGGCATTAGGTAAAGCTCACCAGTCTACATATTTTAAATAAACAACTTGAATAAATTGAACTACCTAAGGCGGGACTCGAACCCACGACCTTCTGCTTGCCGGGTGACTGCTCTTCCAACTGAGCTACTAAGGCTGAGTTGCACCATCTTACTTTAACTTTGACAAACGTCAAAAATCTGTCAAACTCCATACAAAAAACACCGGTTATCGTCAATGTTACGGTCAAAGTTCGGTGGTGCAACTCAGTCTTAGACACTGGATGAACCTGTCGAAATTTTTAAGTGTACCTAATACGCTGTTATGGCCGCGTTTTCTACATATTATGTTGCAAAAGTGTCCCCATACAATCCTCTTGGCAAATTCGAAATGGTCCTCCTCTCTTCCCTACATGGCTCACAACATTTTACTTTTATTGATTGAGTATTGAATAAAATACTTTCTATGGGGTTACCTACGTGAGTGCGACAAACGTTACATCGAATTTTGTTTCTTTGAAAACCTTTCTGCGAAGTTATTATACTGCGACGCCTTGTTATATCGATGCCTTGTTACTGCGATGTTACGTTACATCGAAAAACTTTACTGCGAACGATTTTACTGCGAAGCCTTCTTTATTTGACTTAGCAGATAGATAAAAAAATGAAATTACATACATACATACATATAATAAAGTGGGCGGTACAAAATTATAGATGAAATAAGATTATAAATACATTACATTTTATTTACTTATTACATATATTTAACAGTTACATCTTTGATTAAATAACATAAGAATAGAAACATAAATATAAATAAATTATAAAATACGACTATAAAATCGTTCGCAGTAAAGTTTTTCGATGTAACGTAACATCGCAGTAACAAGACATCGATATAACAAGGCGTCGCAGTATAGTAACTTCGCAGAAAGGTTTTCGAAGAAACAAAATTCGATGTAACGTTTGTCGCACTCACGTAGGTAACCCCTTTATGGAGCCACATTGTTATTACAAAGTTGAAATTAGATAAACAATATTATGAAGTAATCCTGTGTGTAAGATAAAAATAAAATTTTAAAACAAAAATAGGACTAAGACAGCTAAATTAAAAAAATATCATAGGTTATATTTTTGTCCTGTGTCGCTATTTTTCTGCCTTATCACCTCAGGGAATCCAGCGTGAAAGCTGTCACTTGAAAATTATTTACATATTTGCCCTAAGCTGTAGCGTCGGAAACTTCGGGCCATAGGGATCGCACGCTAAATTACTTTTAGAATACTTTACGCCAAAATTAATTAATTTTTATAGGCATGGGAATTAAAAATTCAGGTTACTTCCTTACGTAAAGATGAAATAAAATAAGTTCATCGTTTCAAATGCGATTCTTTAGTTTGAGTTTTTTATGTTATGGAGATCCTTTTCAAGGATATACTTCTTCTTCTTCTTAGTCGAGCACTCTTGTCAGAGTGGTCGTGGTTGCGGTTACGAGGTACATGGTGGGGTGATGTCATCTCCGAGGGTAGCTCTCCTGGCGATGTGCTTCCATTTCTGACGGTTAGAGGCGTCGCGAGTACACTGGACCATGGTGGACTCAGTAGCCTTTACTTCAGGGATATATCGGATATAGTCACGATTAACTACAGCCTATTGGGTATGTATTCACCTTGATGCGGGCAGAACAGTGAGCTGAGTGTGAGTTTAAATTACATACAAAATGTATGAAAATTTTAGTTCTTGAACGTTTCCGCTAGGGGCGCTGTACAATCCCTCATACATTTAATGTCATTTTTTGACGCGCTCACTAGTGAGCGCGTTTGATGTAAACTCACACTAGGTCGCTGTGGAAATCCTTGGGGAGGCCTTTGTCTAGCAGTGGACGTCATCGGGCTGAAACGAACGATACATCCGTTCTCACTTCAATCAAATTAAATACTAATTTCTAAGTTATTTCACCTACATTTGACCCGTACGTGACTCGATCCCTGAGCTATGAAGTTCGGTATCGGCCATTAAGCCGTGGGGCAGATAATTGCCTATTACCGCCTGAGGTGAAGCGCCATAATTGATTGTGTACTTCTTCATTGCTAAGCACTTTTGGGAAAGTAGAGGAACTTCGTAGATGTCTGTTGGTATGCAACAAAAATATTACCAGTGCCAGTATCAATCAAGATGATCACAACACAATATACCTAAGGGTTAAGGTTGTAAGAAGCCGCTAAATGCAAATAACCTAACCTTAGAGCAGGGGTTCCCTAACTTATTCGAGACGCGCCCCCTTTCGACCATCCAAAAAATTCCTCCAGTCAAGATTATTATCTGGAATACATTCTCACAGCGGTCACAGGTTGTTTATACTTAAGAACACAGATGGCCCGCGGCCAAAATCTTTGCACCTCCCCTGTGGGAGGCGCCCCCCACTTTGGGAACCAATGTCTTAGGCCCAGAAAAGACGGTGAAACGCAACTGCAACGAAACTGCAACTGCTAGTTACTTTTGAGATGCATCTAAGTTTCTGCCATAGCGTCCGTTGAGAGACCACACGTCACACATGACGCGAACAGTTTGAAACTTTCAGTTTCAGTTTAATTCATCAGAATCATCACAGAGTTGCAGTTTCGTTGCAGTTGCGTTTCACCGTCTGTTCTGGGCCTTGGAGTCTAAATTATGTTACATAAGAACCTAAGTATGCAATGATTAGTGTGATATTACATTTGAAAGACATTTACGACGTTGATCCTAAATCTATATAAGAATATCGTATTGTACAATAATAATTGCATCGACTGAAACTACCGACAAATCTACGTGAACGTCTATTACTACAGTTTTATAACAATGTGAGATTATCCTTGAATTCTACACCATTTTATAAGTACAAATACCGCAAAATTTGTCATTTCAATCGGTAGCGACAACATTCTTGCGTCTTTGACAAGTTTTTCGCCGACAAAGTAACGCGAAACCTTTGTGAATATTGTGATTCAAGTGCGCTAGATCGGATCGATCACGGTGATCGATAGAGATATACCCTTTTATGGCATTGAAGTGACGTGAGCATGCCTACTTGTTTGGTACCTTGTCGGTGGCACGTATGAGTATTGTGAAAGAAGACAAACATTAGTTCTTCAAATCGGCGAAGTTCAAAGGCTTACCGGTGACATTTGACGGTAGTCACAAGTAATAATAAGGTATTGATATAAAAAAAAGACTAGAATTATATTAAAATATAATAAAGATAGCACTACCATCAACCTCAACAGAATTCTTCAAACTCTACTTAACTAAAAGTACACTCTGTATTTCAAAACTACCTGTTTTTAAACTCGCACTTTTAAGGCGATTAGAGTCCTCAATCCGCGCCAAATGGGCATTTTGTAAAGCCTACTCCTCTTTTACTGCTGGACAGAAATAGTTGAAAAAAATATATGTTATACAACAGTTCAAGGACTACATTTGTGACGTTTGAATTTTCGCTACGTCTCTTTGTTTTGGATTAAAAAAATAAATACGGGACATCGATTTTTTACTTAAATTCCCTACTCCTCCAAAACGGCTATGTTAATTTAAAAGATTTTTGCACGAATAGATTAGGAATTCTTTAATCTTTAAATGACACGTTGCGTTTTTCAATCGAACATTACTTTCATTCATAAATTTTACTTTTGATAAATTCCGAACGTTTTGCTGTTGAGGGGGCCTTCGCGGGGTGCGGGCGGCAGTCGGCCGCTGGCCTTCAGACGGGGAGGTTGTGTCACTCGCTGCAAACTGACATTAGCGATCAAAATGAATTTTTTCTTTGGCTGAGTTGCACCACCTGACGTGACCTAACTTTGACCGTAGCTTTGGCGATAACCGGTGTTTTTTGTATGGAGTTAGACAGACTTTTGACGCTTGTCAAAGTTGAAGTAAGATGGTGCAACCCAGCTTTTGTTCGACAATAGATTTTATGTCAGAATTGTTCATAGAGTACGTGCAGTCAGACGATACAATTGAATTATGACGCGCTCAGACGCTATTTTCTACCTGAATAGAATCTATTAGTGTACAAAAACTATAATTGACTCCAAAACAACTGCACTAGATAAATACTAGTAGAAAAATTATTACGTTATTTATTTACTAGGCCTTTGCAATCAGTATCCAAATATAGGAGCTAGTCAGAATCTGTAACTTAATCGATTTACGTGAAGAAAACAATTTATATTTTTCATACTTATTAGAATTAGATTTTCAATATGTTTCTTCGCGAAAACACCACAATTAAAAATAACACCTGTAACGCCCCTGGGTCTGCGGGTGTCTATGGGCGACGGTAATCATTTACCAACAGGTGATCCGTTTGCTCGTTTGCCTCCTGTCACATTAAAAAAAAATAAGATAAAGTGGTATTGAATTGTTCTATAGAGCTTATTAAAAATTTGGAGGCTGATTACAAAATTAGCCATTTTCGGTGGCAGCCTGCCTTTTGGTGATTCGTTTTGGAGTTGGTTTTAATTTTTTGTGAAATTAATCTATTTCATGCCTTTAGTAGACTATAGGTACTCAGTAGACCTTGTTGTTGCCACTGAAGGTGCATAGGTACTCAGTACATTGATACCATATTTTTCATGTTAAGTGCAAATAAACTTCCCTAAATTGCCAAACCATGAAACGTACCTATATTATTAAAAAGTTTCGCAGATAAAAACTGAAATCCTCTTATAAGGTCATGAAACCAAAATTATTAGCATACAAGAGCTTGTTTTAAAAAAAATCTTTTTATTTATGATGGGGAATTTACTGCAGCGTAGTAGCAGAGATTTTCCGTTTGTAGATCTTAATAATTTCGATGAATAGGGATGTTTCGTGGATAAAGCAAGAAAGTAGCAAGAGTTTGAATTAATTTAGTCCGTCGGTGAACTTACCAAAAAAAAACTCTAAATGTATTTTTCACTTTTTTAAACTTATGAAAATTTAAAGAGATGAAGCGCACCAAAGTTCAGAAAATGAGGCACATGACGTCAAGGCGTGCTTAAAAATGTGGCGATTTGTGTCGTCACGCGGAATTTCATCGCATCATATCTTCGTAATTACTTGTTTAATTGACAAATAAAAATATCCTGTGTCCAATATTTTTTGATAATGTAAAATTGACGGACCAAAAGTCTTTTTTTAAGAAAGTAGCCTATTCCTATGGCCACATTCCAGCTCCATCATCAGACCCTGCAGTTTACCTTAGAGATTATTGAAGACTCATGATTTTCAAAGTAGCGTACTTACATAACATTAGGTACTTGCTTATACAGGGTGTCCCAAAAACAATGGATAACCCTTCAACCATCGATAGGCCTCGCCATGGTCTCCCTAACGTCCAAGTTTGACCCCAATAAAAATATCACCGTTTTCAAGATTTTTAAGTTTTTGTGCATTTTTAGAAAATTGTAATGAAATTATTTAGGTATAATAATAAATAAATACAAATCAAACGAGCCTAAACTCGATGGAATCGTTTAATCCCGGAGTTGCTATGGGGCCACTGGCATTCCAGCTCTACCATCAGATCAGCTCCATGTCATCACAATATTGCATTGTCACCCGAATTACATGTATATCCGAAATTTTAACTCAATCAATTGATGAAGGATTTCTAATAAAAAGACAAATACATTTTCAGTTTATTCTTCATAAGTGACACAGAGAGAATGACAATAGACAAAAGCAGAAACATTTGCTTTTTTAGGCCATAGACAATACTAGGTACTAATGCGTTCCAATAGGGATGATGACTGGGTAATGAAATCGAAATTCTATTTAGTCCGTCAGACAGATAATTAGAAAATATTAGACTCATATTTTTTAATTTTTTCCATAATGGAATAATTACAGTATTATTTGAGTTGAAATGTCGCGTGACGTCACATTTGAGTAAAAATTCTACTCAAGCGTGGCGTATCGCGCCATTTCAACTCGATGTAGCACTGTTATTATTTAATTATGAAAGAAAATAAAAAATATGAGTCTAATATTTTCTAATTATCTGTCTGAAGGACAAATAATTGAAATTTTGTCATCTAGCCTAGTTGTCGTCAGGAAGTTGGTCTAACTAATTCAGCTTGCAAGATTCCACCCGAACAAACATTTATGTAATTACCTACATACATCATAAATTGCAAGCTAAATAAAAGCTTGTAATAAAGTCGGGTTTGTTCAAATTTCGAGAACGACTGAACCGACAAAAGCATTAGAAAATTTACGAAAAATAAAATAAAATTTTATCCCGTACAAAACGTTCATGGATTTTGTTATTTTTATTAAATACCTTTACGCCTGAGTTAAATGACACCGACATCAAGGTTCATCAATTTAATTTTAAAAGAATAGGCAGTAATGTATGAAGGAAGAGCTTCTATTCTGTATCTACCTATGCCCGTGTATTTTTGATCGGTGTCAAATCGGAGTTTTTGGTGCGGGGTACGCGGGTGTTGCTCGCGGCGTGAAGGTCAAACGCCCAAGGTCATTGAGGACTCTAATCGCCTTAACAATGCTTTAACTCAATATTATCTACCTTATTTGAATTTCACTTGATAAATACCTATATAGATCAAAAAACACTGAAAAAAAACAAAAGAAAATAAAAACTACATAAAATACATTCAACGTCAAGTGTTGTTCAATTTGCCTGCACACAAACAAATGAATTCTAAAATTCGCCAACGACTTTCGCTGCCCATCTATTAACACCGGCACAATACGTCGGCTTATCACTGGCTGGCACTGGCAGACGAAAAAAAAACGAAAAAAAAAAACAACTTCCAAACGACAATATAAACGACGCCAGAGTGTCTGGGCATTTATTCCTTCATGCTTTCTGACCATTCATTCATTCATTCTTCTTTTTTTTTTTCAATAGAAATGAGCTTAGCTATTGTAAGAGCATTTTGGAGTTCGCTATGTTTGTGGTAAATCGATTTGGGTAATTTATAACGCCTTTTCTTAGGGAACGGCATTGTCGGGCTGTTATTGAGCGCGCGACAGGTAAATTTTTGAGATTATTCGAGAATTTGCTATTATAATACAGTTAACAGTTAACTAATAAAACTAATTTAGTGAGGATTTGAAAGTATTTTATTGATTTCAGCAAACGTGACTAATAATCGTCAGTTTTGAAATGATTGAGAAAGCATGTCATTGATGAGGAACATTTATCAATAAAACATTAAATTGGACAAAGTTAGAGTTAGTCACTCACGTCACTCATTGTATTTTTATGAATTTTATTGCATATATTGATATTTTTGATATAAACTACGAAACACTATGACTCGCAAATAATAACTAAGAAATTTTGGTCTACATTAATTATTAGAATAAGTTTAGATAGACAATCAACGTTGAAATAAATACATATACATAATTATCTACTACGTTTTTTGATTAATGCCCGTTTTCACCATGAATCTTTAAGTGACCCCTTTGGTAACACTTAACAGGAATTTTCTTTTTATAGGGTTCACTTAAATGACATGAATGAAAGATCCGCTAGATGGCGGGACGTAGATGTGGGGTCTGACTGCTGCGTGATTGGTGGATTTTGACATATCTGTCAATGTCATGTCAAAAATAACCAATCATGCAGCATTTGGACCTCGCGTCTACGTATTGCCATCTGGCGGATTTTTCATTCGCGAAAACCCTCATTAGGGATTGATGGTGAAAACGGGCATGAGAATCAAAGTTGAAACCTATCTATTCCCTTAAATCCTTTTGTCCACCAAAGCCCCGTAACGTCATTTCTAAAGCCAAGTTTAAAATGTAACCCCTCAAGAAATAATAGTGGCGCAAAAACCTCGCTCGCTGCATCGAGTTTGCGCGGCCCACTGATTCGATCACTGCTTCAAAGCGCCCAAGCGCCGGGAAATTGACGGCAATTATTCATAATTTGATATATCGATACTTACGATGAATTTGTCAAAGATTAACAGACTGGCAACACATGAATGACGCAATTTCATTTTAAGTTAGAGTTCGTAGCAACGTTGGTAAGGTAATATGATAATAGTACTTGTTACATGGCACAAAAACGCATCTATCACAGCTTAATAAACTGTAATAATAATGCATTCAGTTTGTAGAGTCGCAGGCGTAATGTACAGTGTGATACCATGTAAGTACACAAGCTTACTAATTTTTTTACGCAAAAGCCTAAAATTAATTGCCAAAAGATTCTTTGTAATTGAACAAACCAAATTACATATTTATCTAGAGCTAAGATGACAATTGAAAAGTAAATAAGAAATTGTTCACAACCCTTGAGCAAAATCAGATCATACCTACAACTTCTACGTTTTGCTCATAAGCCCCGTCCCTTAATACTATGCCTAATGCCACTTCTGTCCAACAATCATTGCTCTGTGCGCGGGCGCACCGCCCCGCCTCCGTCATCGCCAGCGCCTGTGCCTGACACCCCGGTAGCGCCCTTTGCAATTTGCAGCCAATGTTCCCAGAATCACTGTTATTGTGTGTCATTTGAGAGAGCGTGTCATTCATTAGTGCGTGAGTTAGTTTAGTTGTGAGGCTACTTTAAATTCGAATGGAATTAGAAAGTAAATTCAACTATGATTAAAATCCATTACTATAACTTTTTTGATAATGCAAGTTAAATGTTTAGAAAAAGGAGTCACTCTGTTAATAAAGGACTCCTTTGGCCCGACGACAGCCTGATGGACTCTCCAAAGTACGGAATCATGCATTTTTTTTCAATAATGCGTCCCATATCCACCATTTAACCACTAGATTATAGAGGCTTGACTTAAGATTATACCATAAGGTTATACCAAAGACACAATCAGAAAGCTGTACTTAACTTTATCTCCAATAATTATATCTTTTAACTGAATTGCATGTTCCAATGAGTAGGTACGTAAACCACACGAACATGCAAAATTAACAGCAGATTTTTTTAAACTGAACCAATTAATGTTAGAAAATAATAGATGAAACTGTAACAACCACGTACCTATTTTGTTTTATTTGTAAAAAAATACCCAATAACACAATATCCACTCGCAAAGCAATGGTATTGCCGGGATCGATGTCAAACATTCATTCGATTGAGTTCCCGTCTCTGCTATGAATATGAATGCGGGTTTTGATTGTTTTTACATTTTACAGAGCGTTTTGATTGTGACGATTTGATTCGGTTTTTAAAAAACGATATTTTTGTGTAGATAATTCGCTGTGAACGCTATTTACCTAATACAAAAAAAAAACTGTATTTCATGCTCAGACTTTACGCATAATTTTAATAAATTACTAATAACCCGACAAACGCCATCCTGTAATTAATATAACCAGGCCTGTTCATCTCCGCGAGTTTACATCGAAAACAAAACACGCACCCACCTACAGGATACTATTCGACAAGGCCTCACATACGATCGAACATTGACTCACGCACGCGTATTCTTGTGTATGATGGAAGAAAATAAAGAAAATGGTGTACTAAATACTGTGCAGTATTTAACTGCCTAAATAATAATAAAAACACAGAATGTACTTTTTTAAGTTGCCTCAAGACACTGAGAGGTAAATAAGTAGTTAATATTATTCATGATAAATCATGTATTTCCTCCGCCATTTTCCGCAGTTTGGCACCTCACGTCACATCATTTTACCGAAGTCAGCCCTATAGCTTCGGCGCAGTGCCGATCACTGACGTTTGTCAACAAAATGGTGCTTGACTCTTGAGACAGGCTAAATTACACATTGTTAATGGCATTGAGCATACATACATTTTTTTAAATACCTTCGCGAAGTAAAACTTCTGTACGTAGTAATTATTATTATTCTGTGATATAACGAAAAGTCATCGTCAAAAGAAATATTTTTCCCGAATTTAAAATAGGTAGAGTCAGCGTCAAATATGTAGTTCTTGACACTCTGTAGCCAACAAGCAACACGTATTTGTTACCATTGGATTGGATAATAAGACTGAGTTGCAACATCTAAGTAACTTTAACCGTAACTATAACGATAACCGGTGTTTTTTGTATGGAGTTTGACAGATTTTTGACGTTCGTCAAAGTTAAAGTTAAAGTAAGATGGTGAAACTCAGCCTAAGGTTGCATGGTCAAAATTTTAATTTGAAATTGATGAATGAAAAAAATACAAACATCCGCAACGTATAAAACGATGTTACGTGTAGCAGTTATGTACATATCACACAGCAAAGCTCTAACACGAATTTACTAGTATGAAATCGTAAACGTTAAATGTGAATACAAAAAGCAGAAAAACATTTCAATCAAATCCTCGTTTAGGCAGCAATATTGTCTATTTCAATAAAACCTTTTCCGATCGAATATTCATTTCTATCTTTCAATAATTCATTTTTGTTACTGCGGTACTCGGGATTTGTAATTCTTTTGTTCCGACTTGTATTTCTTTTGTCTCCTTTGTTGGACTAATTAGATGAGTACCACAGGAGTTGTTCTATAGATTAAGGCAAGGGGAGCATGCTTGTTTGTTTTGTAATGTGCCTTTCTAGTTTAATAATGGTGCATTGCGTTGTTTAGTACAGTATAATACTGTATTGGTGACACTCGTGACGGACATTCTTACAGTATTATTCTGAAAATAGGCAATAAGCATGGATTTTTTTGAACTGACGGCCGATGAGACAGCAAGGTTCTGGAGTGGAGGTCACGTACCGGAAAGCTCAGCGTAGGACATCCAACTGCCGAAACACAACAATTGTTGTTCTGGCGACAGACTTAGGTAAGATGGTGGTAGCTAGCTAAGCGGACTTAGAACAATCCCTAACACCTGCCAAACTGCCCCCACTGGAAATCAAACCCGGGACCTGTGGTCTAAAGCAGGTGGTCTTACCACTAGATCACAGAGGCGGTTAATGATCAGTAAATCTGAATTTAATGAACGGACGATAGCACATCAAATTAAACATTGTGGTATATTTTAGTGTTATTAATAGGTACTAATAAAAGTTGATGTGTTTGTTACTATACCTACATTTCAGACAAAGCAAATGTATGAATTCATTAAACTTCAAATCTGAATTAATTAATATTTCCAACAACTCCTAATGCGTTGGTAATTAACTCGGCATACAATTAGTAACTTTAATGACAAATAATACGGGTTATATTCTGGGAAGAGGGACTGATAATGTAAATCACAACTGAAAATTAATCTTATGCGATTGCGTTATGATTCAATTTGAGTTATTGAATTCTGGTGTGCATACTGTCTAAAATCAAGGGTTAACCACAACAGTATCAATTTACATAATGACTAATATTGTAATTAGTATGACTCTAAATTATTTTGCCTGCGGTTTCGCTCGCATGTCGTTAATAACTCCCGTATTCACAAACATTACTCTATGAGGTCTCACAGTGCCCGTGGACGCACAGGGTGACACACGCACAAACCAATCACAGAGTTCTATTAAACGCTGTGCGTTCGATTTGCTGCTTCACTTAAGCAAGTATCGTTTGTGAATATGCGTGCAAGTTTATTTACTTACTAGCGGCCGCCCGCGACTTCGTACGCGTGGATCCCGTTTTACCCCCTTCATCTATCTTACGCAGTTTAGCTTTTTTCATACAAATGTTTTTTCCAGCTAACTCCCGTTCCCATTGGGAATCCGCAATATCCTGTTGTAACTAAGCTTTAAGTTTACTAAGGTACCTGCATGTCAAATTCCAAGCGTCTAACTTAAGCGGTTTAGATTTTTCATACAAAAGGATTTTCCCGCTAATGCCCGTTCCCGTGGGAATTCCTAAGTATCCTATAACCTGCCCAGGAGTATGAAGAATAATTGTACCAAGTTTCGTTAAAATCCGTCGAGTAGTTTTTGTTTCTATAAGGAACATACAGACAGACAGACAGACAGACAGACAGACAGACAGACAAAAATTTTACTGATTGCATTTTTGGCATCAGTATCGATCACTAATCACCCCCTGATAGTTATTTTGAAAATATATTTCATGTACAGAATTGACCTCTCTACAGATTTATTATAAGTATAAATTTAAATCATCATTAAGAGCTTAAGAAAATTTTTGATCCATTTTACAAACCTTTGCAATTTCCACCTCATCTTACCAATCGACTTTTTAAATAACTTTTTAAAGTCATGACTAAAACCTTCATGAAAAAATCATTTCAAGGATATTTCAATGTAACATAATAAAATTGAAACTTCAATAATTGCCTCATTATCATAATAAATAAGTAATCTTCATCCCATTTATATCTCCCATTCAACGATGTTGAAAAGAAGGATTATAATTTAAAAACTTGTATTATACTCAAAGCGGCTCTAAAATGGCTCAATCCTATGTTTGCGGAGCAATATTTTACTGTATTAACATTATTATAAAATACTTGTAATAATTCAATGGTTGTTAAAGCAGAAAACCAAACTGGGGCGCTCAATTGAAATGTAAGGTTTAAAATTATGGCAGCCATAAAATACGTGGGGCCGTGAAATTAGCGTTTCGGTGTTGTACGCAACTTAACAAACGAATGGTATTTGTTCTATTTAGATTTGTTATTACTTCTTTATCAAAAGAAATTGATGAAAAATCGTGTTAAATCAACAATACAATATTAGTGTAATTTAAATCTTGTAATATTATTAAGACAATCCATTATGAAGAAATAAAGCATTTGAATCAATTGTACAGTGTAAAATTATACTCTTGTTTCTTGTAGAGTCATATTTCCGATTTATTGAGAAATCGACGGACAAATCATTTGATGTCAAAGGGTTCTTTTTTGGTAAAATCAAATTAATTAAATTTTAACTGAATACCCGACGTTTTGTAACATCGCAGACGAACTGATAAATATCAGTTCCAAAGGTAAACAGCTCTGTATTTTATGAAATCGCTACCCGCTACTTTGATGGCCCACCTCGTATTATTGAAATATCAAAGTTGGGCCTGAGAAATATAAACAAAATATGAATCGTCGTCCCTTGATCGCGGATGTTGACTTTAGTCGCCATCTTGTTGCAATAATGCCAACCTGCCCTTTGGCACCGTTTTTGCAGTCTTTCCGGTGGGTTAAGTAGGTATAGATACTTGTAGGTATGTTTTTTAAGGTTAATCATAACGACGCTCGCGATTCAAACGAGCACATCAAAATACTGTGGCATCCATGTTATCTTTGTCGTCATCATCATCGTCATCATCTCAGCCATAGGACGTCCACTGCTGAACATACGCCTAGGCGCCTCCCCCAATGCTTTCAATGTTGCTCATATTTTGCTACAAAAAATATCTTAATTATTCTGACGAATACCAATATAACAAAATTTTAATACTCCCTTTATAAGGAAAACTTGGATTGGGTAATTAAAATGAAATTTTATTGGTGAATCACACCTTTAAAGCGGCTTATTGGGAATTCACTCGAATAAAAATTAAATGAAACCAAGCGTATTTTGAATTGTTCACAGTTGAGAGGTTTCCCGGTAAATACTTTATTTGTTCTATTTGTAATAAACTTACTTTATAATCTAAAACAGTTTGTACAAGAACTACTCCATAAGATTTTTACCGGAACTTAAAGCCAGGTTTCCATAAAAGCGGAGAGGAGCGGAGCGGAGAAGTATCGGGCTGTAATTTTTTTCTTTATGTTGAATTTGACAGCGGCTCAGAGAAGAGCGAAGAAGATAAGTGGAAATAATGAAACCTGATTGATTATTCAAAGAAAGATTTTTTTTTATTTGGTTCAAACGTAGTTTAATACAATTTGAATAATATACCTAAATAAATTGTTGAACCAAAATGACTCCTACAAAGCACTTCTCAGAGGTGGAATTGTGTAAAGCAATCGTAATCATTTGACAGTTCATAACGTACGATAAAGTCAGTTAAACAAAGCGTTTGACATAATCGTACGTTATGAACTGTCAAATGATTGCTTTACACAATTCCAACTCTGTTCCGCTACTAAGGTTTCCATAATAGTGCATGAAGAAAATGAGCCTATTTGAAATTGTAACAATAAGTAAGTAAGGGTAAGGGTGCCAAAGATCGCAATCACGTGCCATTGGACGAATTGGCGTTGTACCAACCGTAGGCTTTTGGCGCTCGAATTAACGAATTCAAACATCCGCTTTGTTGACCGGAAACCGAGGGCGATTCATACGTACCTGCGAACAAAAATAAATAATTTGGTTAAAATAAACAGAAATAACTGGTTACCAAAATTACATTTTTGACAAAAAGACACGAGTTACTTGATCTACATATCTATACTAATATTATAAATACGAAAGTAACTCTGTCTGTCTGTTTCGCTTGCACGCCTAAACCACTTAACCGATTTTGATGAAATTTGGCAGGGAGATAGTTTGAGTCCCGGGAAAGGACATAGGATAGTTTTTATCCCGGTTTTTGAAACAGGGACGCGCGTTATAAAGTTTTTCTGTGACAGACAAAATTCCACGCGTGCTAAGCCGCGGTCGGAAAGCTAGTTTACACAAGTTACTTGATTTATAAATAAATGGGAGGGAATTAGATAATGTAGATTAAGGAAAGCTTAAAATAAAAGCAGTCACCGAACCGACAACTTTTCATGCTGTAGTCTACAGGCGCTTACCATTGGTCTCAAACCGATGGCTATAACTTGTTTTTTTTAAACATATTTTTGTATAACTAAATATTTTTTAACACCAAAAACATATACTGTTATAAAGTACTAAGACACATTCCAGTTTTATCCAGTACCACTGTTACTGATCTTCCGCCGTTTCTTCGTATTGCAATCTCGTCCATTCAAATTTTATTTTTTGGCATTCACGTGAAAGATCCGCAGATGTGAACCGTCCCACGTACACGTAAGGTTCGGCCAAAACAACGCGTGCAGCCCGCGTGCACGATGGAAATCCTACTGATTTCTACTGATCGCCATCGTCATCGCGGGCTACACGCGTTGGTTTGGCCAAACCTTAAAGAATTGCGTTTTTTTTACCCTCGTACCCAATACGTGATATGAATCTCGGGCATTTTTTGCACACCTCCTCAAAAAGGGCCGGTTAAAAATTGCCGGTCGCTGCATGGTTAGGTTTGTTTATTTTCGGCATGGCTTTGAATTGAAACGCTTTGATGAACCGCCAAAAAAGTACGATGAAGGGTTAAAATATAAGAATGTAATTTTGTTGAAGGTTATGGAATATGGGCGGAAGGTAAAAGTTTCATGAATAACTAAAGAACCAATATAAAACAAGTTAGTCAAATGATATCTTTATGTCTTTTGCTTAGAAGGACAGAAGGAGGACCTCCTTGGAGGCCTTGACAAACTATTTTTGCTTTTTCTAGTGGATTTCAGGTTGTGACCAACACCAATTGAAGAGAACCAACCGAATTAAGAACCTCCTCCTTTTTTTGAAGTCAGTTAAAAATTATGAATGTCTGATACAAGCTGTAATCTAGTTACCTACCCTCGTAAATGTAAAAAAACAAAAAAATACTTTTCTATTGCCAATTTTTGTGGCAAACATGTGATTGGTATCTTTTAATTAAAATTTATAGCAGAAAATACATTATCTACTAGGGTGTGTATGTCGTTTTTTATTATGTAACTCTACGTGGGTTACTTTTAATTAAAATACACAAGAAAAATCTATATAAATGCAAATTGCACTGAGCTCAAAGCAAAATTAAACTTTGAGGTTTCCACTTTTGTGACTTCTCTCGCGTTGTTTTTGTAAATGCATCGTTAGAACGGGCGCTTTCATGGAGTTTAAAAATAACTGTATTTTAATATACACAATCTGTTTACTTGAGTCTTTACAGATAAAAAATTCAACCTTTAGAAGTGTTAATTTAACTGGGTTTTAGTGAGTAAAAATGTTATTTTATATTGTTTTAAACTTTCATGGTCACTATTATAATTATTATTACTGACGGGATTGCTACCATGTACCTTAATTTTGAGTTTCCGATATTTCGAAATTAAGGTACCTGGTAGCAATCCCGTAAGTAATAATAAATGCTATTTTGCTCCAAAAAAACAATCATTTAAGACAGCGAGATTATCTATTAACTTGAAAATGACTCGACGTGCTTTTGTTTACGAAAGCTAAGGGTTAAGCATCTGTCGGATCTAGTTATGTTAGACATAGAGGCTCATAAAGTTTGATACAACAGGTTTTGCCTTTATTTGCTAGATACACGATAGAATAAAAATAAGTACCTACTTTATGGGACGAAACCTAATTAAAACTTAATTAACAGCTAGTAGACTAACAGTAGGCAATTAGCTATAACTTCATTAACACACTCGAGGCGGGCCAGCTATTTAAGAACAAACACATATTCCAACATTAATTACTGTGTACCAAGCGGAATATATTCAGAGAGGAAAATAACCTAATTCAGCTTTAAGGGTTAGAATTATGTAAGACTAGCTTTCCGCCCACGGCTTCGCCCGCGTGAAATTTTATCTGTCACAGAAAAACGTTATCGCACGCGTCCCTGTTTCAAAAACCAGGATAAAAAATATCCTATGTCCTTTCCCGGGACTCAAACTATCTCTATGGCAAATTTCATCAAAACCGGTTCAGTGGTTTAGGCGTGAAAGCGACACAGACAGACAGACAGAGTTACTTTCGCTTGTAATAACAATATTAGTAAGGAGTAAGGATTAATACATACTACGAATTTCGTAGTTTTATATTTCTTAGTTTATTTTACTTCAATAAGCTAGCATGTATTTTAGCTTAACAATTATCAAATCTAACGTATTGAAACTGCATTTTTTCATCAAAAGTATATTTGAATAAACCTTTTCAAAATGTAGGTACAGAAAGTATAGCTGAAAAACGCTTTATTCGAGTAAATGTTTTCTTTCAAATATCATCTTCTACAAACTTTACCTAAGAAATATTATTATACTTCTACATAACATGTTATACATTAATTAAGTTACACATTTTTTTGACTAAATATTATTATAAAAAGGCGACAAATATAAAACAAAGTTAGGCTGAAAAATAGCCCACCTCAGCCCGCCGTCTGAACTGAGCTTGTGCCGTATACGCGAATATTTATTACGTAATTTACGAAAATACCTTTCTTATCTTGTAACTGTGTAAACTCTTGTTTTATATGTATCTGGAATTCTGGATCAAATCTAAAAGTCTAAGGAGCACCACATTTATACCCTAAGAGCAAAGGCACACGATGCGATGCGGCGGCTGTGTGACAACGGAGCCGTGCCGCGACGCATCGTGTGCTTTGGCTCTTAAGGCCGGGTAACAGAGAAAATGGCGAAAATGAGGTTTTCATTTTTCATTTTTGAGGTACTAAACAGTAAAATAAAAGGCTAAGATTTTTTTTGGGCATAGTTGAGGATATTTTCTAGGGCTATTAACGGATGGAAACACGATTTGATGAAGTTGACTCGATAGAATAAATTCCCAAAGTTACCTCTATTCGTTTTCTAATTATGGTTTTATTTTTAAAATAAGCGATTTGAGATTCTGAATCTTTTACTAAACTAAAGTTCAGAAATAACTTGAGGGCTTTTAACGGATGAAATTTTTATATTGCGTCTTATTTAGTTACTATGTTAAAAAATGTGGAAAAAATCGCCCATGACGGCTTGGACAATCTCAATCAGTCGCGCGGTGGCGCTTACGGAGGACGGACGCGTGCCAGTTTTTTGGCCGTGACAGTTCTCGATTTGTCAATATTTTTGACAATGATGACTTTGATGAGTCACAGTATAATAATACCAGTGTTACTGGAGAAAGCTAAAATTTTTGATAATTAAGAATTCTGAATTTTGTCTACCTATTGAAATTTAAATCGTTGGCATCCTTTTAAACTAAGACTCTACTCATGATACATTCCTCAAATATGAGACAAAACCAATGAGTTAAAATTACATTTTAATAGTAACTTACCTACATACAATCGTCTTCACTCTTTAGAAGAGCACACTGACAGAAATAAATAATAAAAAATTAGGTCAGTGGGTCAAATATAGGGGCAGCTGCACGTCACTGAAAGACGATTCTGTTTACTCGGCATCTGGGCTGGAGAACATGAATCCTTGCTTACAGATGCAGATGTAAATAGAGTTATAATTGGACAAATTTTACATGAAATGTTTAACAGAACTCAGTTAAAAGACACATACATGGAATACCAATAAGGTTGCGGAGGGAAAGCTACCTATTATAAACTAGCGGCCGCCCGCGACTTCGTTCGCGTGGACCTCGTTTTACCCCCGTTAGATATGATGTTTTACCTCATTTTACCCATGTTGATAGATGGCGTTTCACGGTTTCCCCCGAATGAATATTTACGAACGTCATACCGTAGTTTGTCCAGTGCTGTAGATTTTAACCAATGACGATAGATGGCGCTTTTAGACACGTTTTATTTATTTATTGAAATTTATTTGCCACATATCGTCATAATGTTAATCTGGGTTATAAACAATAATACTGTAAAGTTTCAACAAAATCCGTTCAGTAGTTTTTGCGTGAAAGAGTAACAAACATCCAGACATCATGACATCCAGACATCCAAACTTTCGCCTTTATAATATTAGTAGGATATTTCACAATCCAAACTAATATTTACTATTTAATAGCATTTACTTACAGTAAATATTAGTTTGGATCGTGAAATATTTAAAATAAAAAAAAGAATAAAACAAAATAGGGTTTCAAATTACCTATCTATAATCTAATATTATAAAGAGGTAAAGTTTGTGTGTTTGTATATTTGTTAAATTGTAAGGGGTAATCTCGGGATCTACTGAACTGATTTTAAAAAATCTTTCACCAATAGAAAGCCACATTATATCTGAGTGTAATAGGTTATATAAAAACCAAAAAATTCCACGCGGGCGAAGCGGCGGGCGGAAAGCTAGTTTATTTATAATTATGTAAGAGCATAATTATTAAAGTCGAAGTCAAACATTCTTTATTTGTGTGAACCTATATTAACGAGAGATTACAAGAGATTACAAGGCGTAAAATATTTCAAGAAAAAAATTAAAAACTATTATAAAGCTAAACTTTGCTCTCATGGAGCCTTTACCTACTCTGACAAATTAAGACTTAGAGAAGAAACTAATAATAAAACTATTTAACTGTCCTGCAATGAAAAGCTTGATCGGGTACAACACCTAAAGTTATTTCAGAGCTTGATTTCATTAAAAGACTCCGAATATCAAATCGCTTAGGTATCTAAAGTCAAACGATTCTGAAATGTCAAGTGGACTAATGAATAACCCATTAAGATAGTAGCGCCCTCCTGTCAATGACATACCTGGAACGATAGAGTTTTGAACAACTAATAAAAATGCTTTGTCCTAAATGACTGACGGATATCGTAGAGACCTGAAAGTTGGAAGGTGTGTTCTTTTTATGACGTAGGCATCTCATAAGAAAAGATTTTTCGAAATGGGGTCATGAAATGAAGGGGGTGAAAAAAGGGGGCAAAGTTTGTATGGGACAAAGTGATTCCTTGGTTCAATCTACTTGAAATTTAGTTTAACAATACCTTAATATAATTCATGAAAGACGTGTGGAACGGGTAGAAAGTAATTTTGGCAGTCATTTTCTTCGAAGTTGATATCAATACTACTTAGTGCCTTTGATTTAATTACTTTTTATTTTTACAAGTGTTTGAAAACTCCATTTCAGATTGTGTTCAATGTCAAGTGAAATCTCAAATTGAAATGTCTCAATCTCAATGAGGAGACTCTGTATTTATTCCTAGAATTCCCCAAACACCGTCAAATTACCCTTTCGAATTCAAGACAGTGCAGTTTCCCATCAGTCTGCTTCTTAATGACTATAAACAAAGCTCAAAGTCAAACTCTAGGGACCTCTGCTTAAACTCCCATGAGTGCACAGAGGTACGCAGGTAACCGCGTGTGATGCTCATAGCAATTTTCGATAGGTACAGAACCCCGTACATACGTCATACATATTATAGAAAGAAAACACCCAGACCAATACAAACAAATATGTTTCTGCAATTTTAGTATGATATTTTTATTTATTAATAAACAAAGAGACTGAACAAAATTGATGCGTACCTATACTGATTAATGTTATTAACCATGTGGTTTGCATGTGCAAAGCTTCGTGAATTGCAACAACTATAATTAAATTTATTATCCAAGCTCTAAATAATCGCTACTAAGAGTAACTTATCATAAAAAAAAATCCAATCGCTCAAGCTCCCAAGGGCCTACCGATAGGTCGGGTGACGTAATCTTGAAATTCTTTAAGCCGGCGCAGAACTTCCAGAAGGTCGGGTGACGCCACGGCCACTTTGAACCGTGTTTACTTCTGCAGTTATATTTTATATTTATTCGATTCTAGAATATATTCCCAAAAAGTCTGAAAGGTGTTTTAATTTGTATCACTTGGATATGATTTCTATTAGAAAGTATTGTGAGTGTGACGCTTGAAGGGAAGGAAGTCAACCTAACCTAACCAACTGCGTATTTCTATACTGTGTAGCTGGAAATTGTGGCGGGAGCTCTTTGACGCGCTGTTTTCGGCGAAGAATTGCGCGCGCAGATTTTGACAGCGCGAAATACCTACTTTAGAAGAAATACCAAGCCTTAATAATAATTATTTACTAGCTTTCCGCCCGCGGCTTCGCCCGCGTGTAATTTTGTCTGTCACAGAAAAACATTATCGCGCGCGTCCCTGTTTCAAAAACCGGGATAAAAACTATCCTTTGTCCTTTCCTGGGACTCAAACTATCTATATGCCAAATTTCAACAAAATCGGTTCAGTGGTTTAGGCGTGAAAGAGAGACAGGCAGACAGACAGAGTTACGTTCGCATTTATAATATTAGTATAGATTTATCGATGTCTTTTTGCGTAGCGAATAAATATAAAATAATTAAACTTCCAACAGCCAAAAAAATATTTTTTTTTTGCTAGGGAAAATACATTAAATTGCATAAAATATAATAATATCCTGCAGGGAAAGGATAGGTTTATGGGGCTCACAAAGTCAGAAGTACAAGTAATACCCACTACAAACTGTGGAATTCAGCATATCCCTAGAGATAAAAAGACGTCATGAAGTTTTAACAAGTAACAAGAAATTTCGACCGTGTTAAGTTTAGATGATCAGCATAGATCAAAAATAGGTTCTCCAGACTATAACATAAAATAACTAATAACTATTAATCTCAATGGCCCTGTCATTTCCTAGGTTGGTATCGCGACATTACACATTTTTACTCTAAAAGGCACCTCGTTCCTGCCATAATTTTGATTAATTAATGTATCCAAAATTTATTCCCCCGCAATATTATCCGACCTACATTTTTAATGACACTGTCGCTAATTACCCGTAGCTCTTCGCGGAAGGTTTTATGTAGTTTAATTTCTATTTACCAAAGGGTTATTATGTAAAGGAAAGTAATTTTATAAGGAGAAGCAATTACTTATACCAGAATAATTGGAAATGTATCCCGAAAACACAGATAAATCATCTGATTCAGATTTTTTGAAATCAGTCAAAATGTTTGATGATTAATTGGCAGTTCTGACAAGAGCTAGACGAGTATAGTAGTTCTACTAATGACTTTGAAACGTCAAGTGATAGAAATTTAAACTAATAACCCAGTAGATAGAGAGATCTCCTGTCAATGTCATATGAGGGACACTTTAGTATTGTTCAACCCTACGCAGTATTTGTTAGAACTAGGCGAATTCTTCCTACTATCCTACTAATATTATAAAGGCGAAAGTTTGGATGTCTGGATGTCATGATGTCTGGATGTTTGTTACTCTTTCACGCAAAAACTACTGAATGAATTTTGTTGAAACTTTACAGCATTATTGTTTAACCCAGATTAACATATAGGCTATAATTTATGACGATATGTGACAAATAATTTCAATAAATAAATAAGACGTGTCTAAAAAGCGCTATCTAACGTCATTGGGTAAAATCATCTATAGCGCTGGACAAACTACTGTTTTTGACGTTCGTAAATATTCATGCGGGGGAAGCCGTGAAACGCCATCTATCAACATGATATTTAACGGGGGTAAGACAAGGTCCACGCGTACCACAGAGCATGGAATCGACGATTCCATGCTCTGTGACGCGTACGAAGTCGCGGGCGTCCGCTAGTAAAAAATAAGATAAAGTCACATGAGCCTACAATTGAAGATCAAACGAACTTAACAAGTGAAGTTCGATCAATATTATGTGAGCAGCTTCATTCGACGCGATTTACGTTTAACATGGTGTAGTAGCGCCATCTACCATAGGCCTTTGCACAGATTAGTTTAAAGTTTTTTTTTTTTTTTTTATATTGGCAACACTGGTAAGCATGGTGGGACGCTCCGATTTTCACGGTCGTCATTTTGTTTAAAGTTAAAATATTATTATTTATTTTATTCCAGAAGGGCTGGGGGCCCAGTATGAAGTACTTCATATAGGGTGGGTGTTGGTAAATCGCGTCGAATGAAGCTGCTCACATAATATTGATCGAACTTCACTTGTTAAGTTCGTTTGATCTTCAATTATGTTTCGCAGCTTCATTCTTTGCGATTTACGTTTAACATGGTGTAGGATGTTTAACGCAATGATTATAAAATAAATAATTGACAATGTAAAGGATGATGATTTGAGTATAAATAAAACATGATTTTTTCAAAACATCAGTCTTACTTTATTAATTTAATAATAGTAAACATGAACTAAAATATTTCTTATTAGAGTACATTATACAAACGATTAGTATACATTAATTAATCCTCATTTTGGCAGGAATCAAGTAACGATTCGGCGAACTCATTATTATTTATAACATTCTTGTTATAGAATCGAGCAAAAGCAGATGATGAGTTGGACCATCCAGCAGTCTTTTTAATCAACTCTATACTAACACCTAACTTATTTGCCTTTGACGTACTTGCATGTCGTGTACTATGACCAGTAAATATTGATGTATCAACACCACTTTCATGTAAAGTATCTTTTAACCAATGGCTGATAGTTTGAGAGCTAACTTTTGAATGTGGCTTTTTAAGGCTGATAAATAGATTATTAGTGTTTCCGCGTAATATTTTAGTTTTTTCTATATATGATTGTAAACATCGGGCTGGACATATTTCTGGCCGAGAATTATAGAATGGAAGTCTTAAAACTGGTTGTGTCGAGTTTAATTTTGTTGTCTTTATAACATCGGGAATTTTGATAATAACTTCGTTAGAATTTGTAAAAATATTTCTAATTTTAATTAAAGATAAGGTCTGTACACGATGTGCAGTTACTAAGGCAAGTAAGGCAACTGTTTTCTTGGAAAGTGTTTTCAAATCAAGACTATCATTGGGCCATTGTTGGGCCAAGAAACTTAATACAATGTTTGGATCCCATGTTAAGTTGTACTTAGGATTTGTTGGCCTTAATTTAAAAACACCTTTCATGAAACGTTTTAACCTTTCATCATCGAGATTATTACCTAGTAATAGAGATAAAGCGGATTTATAAGAGTTGATTGTCCCATACTTGGCACCATTATCAAATATTTCTGTCAGAAAGTGAATGATTATTGGTATGGATCCACATGTATAATCATAATTATGTTTGGAACAATAACTTATCCAGGCTTTTATGCAACCATCATATTGTTTGTAAGTATTATTTGACAAGGATGACAGCATTATTTCTACAGATCGTGGTGACAAAAATTTATTTAGTAAAGTTTTCCGGATAATCTCGCGGCAACCAATGTTAAGCTGCGGTGAAGGCTGTGGCTCGATCTGTAAGGAGATTTTAATAGTTTACTATCAGGTGTAAAATAGACAACTTCCGATTGGCATATTCTATTTAATAGAGGATACCAGGGTTGTGTTGGCCAGTATGGGACAACAACGATACCTTCTGCATTATCAGATATGATTTTTTGAATCATTTTTAAGACCATAGAGAATGGTGGAAAGGCGTAAAAATTTAAATCTGTCCATGAAATCGTAAACGCATCAACGGCCCATGCATCAGGCTCATTTTTCCAGGTAACGTATAAATCACATTTAGAATTGCAACGACTGGCAAATAAATCAACATCTGGTGTACCCAATTTTTGTTTTATTTTTTCGTATGCATGGTTACACAATTCCCACTCCGTATCTTTAAACTTTTTTCTAGATAGCTTATCAGCCTCAGTATTCTGTTTTGTATTGATGTATGATGCAAAAACTATAATGCGACGCCTTTCACACCATTCCCAAAGTTCTCGTGTCTCATTATTGAGATGTGGGTATTGAACACTACCCATTCTGTTTATACATGAGATCGCTGTAACATTATCTATTCTCAATAACAATTCACAATCATGACAATCATTAGCAAATACTTTAAGTCCGAATAGAGCTGCTTTCAGTTCTAACTGATTTATATGTAAATTCGTTTCATATTCCTTCCAATGACCGTATGACTCATCTCCATTACAAAATGCACCCCAACCCGTGGATGAGGCGTCGGTGTATATTTCTTTTAAATAATTATTTGTTTTTATGGAAGCGTAACTAAGATCTATGTTGTTAAGCCACCAGTAAAGATCTTCTCTAATAAAATTTGGTAATAAAATGATTTGATTGTAACTATCATTTTTTAACAATGTTCTAAATTTGAGTTGTTCAAATAGTTTAGTATGCATCCACGAGTATTGTATTGCAGGGCAAGCCGATACCAAAAGACCAATTACTCTGGCAAAATCTCGTAATTTACATTTGCGAGTTTCTAAACAATTTTGAACATAGCATTTAATTTTTTCTTTTTTATCTAAGGGTAATTCTAATATCATTTTTCGAGAATCGAAAATAAAACCCAGAAATTTACAACGATAGTTCGGAAGTAGGCAACTCTTTTCGTTATTTATAATAAATCCTAATTTCTGAAGTAATATACAAGTTTTCTGTACATTAATATTGCAATCATTAAAGTCCCTTCCAATGCAAAATATATCGTCCAAGTACACTACTGAGATCATATTTTGGGAACGTAGATATTCCATTACAGGTTTCAATAATTTGGTGAATACGTATGGAGCTGTGCTTAAACCAAACGGTAAACAGTTAAATTCATATAGTGTTCCATTATAATTAAAACGTAAATATTTCCTGTGATTTTTAGCTATGTTTATAAAAAAGTATGCGTCTTTTAGGTCTACTGACGCCATATAGCATTCTTTAGTTATTAATTTAATTGCTGTTCGATAATCCTCCATTTTGAAATGGCTAGTCAGTACGAATTTATTTAATTGTTTTAAATTTAAGATAAAACGTTTTTCGCCGTTTGGTTTAGGCACTAGAAACACGTTCGATATGAATTCACCTTCCTGATGACAACACTCTGATATTGCATTGATATTAATTAATTTTTTAATTGCCTTAACAAACTCGGAATGTTCTTGTTTTGATTTTGGTACAGTACATGGACTTTCAGAACGAGTAGGAGTAGAAATGAATGGTATTTCATATCCCTTAATCCATGACAATAGAGTTGCATCATCAGTTATTTGAGACCATTGCAAGTTGTAATATTGTAAACGGCCAGCGTATTGATTTACCTGTGTATTTATCGACGGTAATTCCTCGTGTTCGGCGAAGGTGCTTTCGGCGGAGGCGGCGGGGGGCGCGAGTAGGTCGGCGCGCGTGTCTGCCGTCCTGGAGGTCGTCCTCGCGATGACTCGCTGGTTCTGTTCGGTGGTCTTCTTTGAGTTGGACCCCTGAAGTTTAAATTCCTCTTAGGGTTACTTTTAGAGTTCATTGTCTTGCTTGAAGATGCAACTGGATTGGTCTTAAGAAGGGATTCACCCGTCTTTTGAACGGTTTTGGCAACCTTTAACTTTTCTGCCAAATCCTCGCCAAATAAGTATTTATCGCGATTTGCATTAGAGAGCGTGTCGCGTAGACTTGTGTTGATGGAACTCATAAGTATGCTGCGCCGAGTTTTTGTTTCCACATTATGGCTGTCGCATAAAATGCGGCAAGCGTCACTTAGAGGTTGAAGGAGCGCTTGTTTTGAAGTCTCGTTTCTTAAAATCATCTCTGAGACTTGAGAAAGCGCGGCTAAAGCAACCCCAATCTGATTTTGCTTTTGCATTATAGTTGTGTCTCTTTTAGCCAGAACCTCTGGGACGGCAGCCTTAGCTTCGGGGTTCAATAAGGGTGCCACTAAAAAGTGACAGTTAGCCGGTATAAGGTATTTCTTCGAGATCGACTCTTTCACTTCCTTTGGCAAACCTTTGAGCAATATATCCTGCCAACGGGAAGCGATGTCTTTATGAATGCTTTTCCCCAAAGCTAAATCTGGCTGTGGAGCTTCGCCCAAAATTTGTAAGATGTCATCATCCAGTTCAGTCTCCTCCTCTTGGTTTGAGACGTTAGTGGAACCGATATCTGGAGCGGTAGAGGGTCCTGGTACTGCCAAAGGAAGGTCCCCCTTCACAGTCGATTCTTTGGGTTCGAGATCACGCGATGGCGTTCTTGGTATAGGAGAGATCAAACTAGGCATGTCTAAACCTGCTTCTCCGTGATTGATTGGGGATGCTCTCGGTGTGGCTGCCGGCGAGCTTGATGGTGTCAGCGAGGGCAAAACTTGCAACTCGATATCTGAATCTGCGTAACAAACAAACTGCATGTTACATTTGAACATTACGGTTGAAATTCAACCGATAAAACCAACATTACCGCCAACGACAGTCGTTGATTTTTATGGTTTATTAATATCCGCCAACGGCGGTAGTTATGTACTTAGTAATTAACATTTTTTTTACTGAATTTATCATCCGCCAACGGCGGGGTAAGTAGTTATTGTTAGAATTATTATCAACGATAATAATTTTTGAGAATTTATAAGAAATTAACACTTCTTTTTAAAATATTTTTGTCAACGACAGTCACGATTAAAATATTATTCTAATTTGCACCTACCGTCATCATCCGACGAGATAACACGTCTCCGTCGCTGTAATTTCCTTTCCAACTTCTTTATTTTCTTGGTAATTCTTTCTTCTTCTTCTCGTTTTCTTTTCCCCATTATATGGCTTGTAGTGCTTGTAGTTTGTGTGCGCAGGCTACGGTGAGATAACACAGAATGACGACCGTGAAAATCGGAGCGTCCCACCATGCTTACCAGTGTTGCCAATATAAAAAAAAAAAAAAAAAAAAACTTTAAACTAATCTGTGCAAAGGCCTATGGTAGATGGCGCTACTACACCATGTTAAACGTAAATCGCAAAGAATGAAGCTGCGAAACATAATACAACATCGTTTGAATATTCATATTAAAAACATATCTCACCCAGAATGTAACCCACGGTCACTGTCAACCGAAAACATGAACAGTTTATCGTTTGGCAATTTATTTATTCATAATTACCGGCAGATGTGTTATTTTTTCTGTTTTTCCATCAATAACGGTGTCAGCGCTGTGATTGACAACTATTCACGATCCGTCAAACATCTTATTATCGGATTGCCGGCGCGTGCGCATTTTGGGGTGATTTCCCCATTTTGGGGAATCCAAATCTCGAAATAATAAGCTTTGTTGCCGTTTTTGCGCTTTTTGTGTGGAATTACGTAATTATAGGATTAGAAGGGTATTATGTTAACCCTGTTTTCGTATTTTGTGGAGCTTTTGTATAAAAGGTAATAAAGTTAAGAAAAATTAAAGTAAATACGTATCTGAATTCCAATCCTTCTTTGGAGGTGCGCTAAATGATACCTCTCATACACCAAATTAAATTATTTTGGCAAAAGAGCGTGCCCAAGAAAACACCCATAGGCATAGAGTGATGCTATGGTAAGCAAAATAATCTTGCTACATTTCAACTTTAGGTACCTACAACATTTCTGTTGTCTAACCGAACAGTTATGACATGCATAATAATATAATATATCGATGCACGCACATAGCTTTTGTTTCATGCATGTAATAGGTATGCATTTGAAATCGCAATATATCAAAAAGGTCAATGAAGTCGCAAAACATAACCATATTTTGGTAAGTTGGGTAAAAAGGGTGACTCATAACAACGTTACTAACTCAAGATAAGAATTCTCTCGTACTTATCAGTTGTATCCAGTTAAAACTCGCTATCTATCTAGTTATCAGTTGTGACCTGGTCACTGACTCGCCACTAATCTTAACCTGTTAATGAGGTTAGGGCTCAAATGACCAATGCATATTTTTAACGAGAGTTTAACTATTAACAACCGTGGTTAGGGATTGAAATGCCACTGGGGCATGTGATTCTGCATAAGAACTCGTAGGTACTAAAAGTAAGTATTTTTTCCCTTTTATCCAATGTTTATCCCTTTTCTAGACGATACGAGAAAACCCCTCCTTATTAAAAAAAGTATTTGATGTGATTCAGGTTTTATAATGAAGATACAGTCTACATTGCACATATCATAATGCACATCACATTAAACATTTTTGTCGCAAAATAACCTGTATCACAACGAAATAAGACGCTCGCCATTTTGTTTCGCTGGATGTGCCATCGTGAGTACCATAATAATATAAATCATTCAAAAATACTCATGGAAAGGTTAGAAAGGGTTAACTCTGAACTCTACAATTTAATCAAACTTGACACAGACCAGTTAATAGTTTGCGACCGCTGTACCTACTCACATTGCGATGGGGAACAATTCAAACAACAAATGCGTTAGTTTGTTTCTAATTCTATTTGTGCATCAAATATCAACCCTCAGTGATGTTGACGAACAGTGTGTGAACAAAAAAACCAACAAAGTATTATTCAACAGTGAGTTGATGCTTGGACAGTGGTTCAAGGTTGTGTCTTTCACTCCATCTCTCGATTTTCGGACCGAGTACTGCAATAGGATCAACTTTACTAAGCCAACCCAAGAAGAAATGGCCAGCTACAAGCAAAAGTATAACAACCAATCGGCGCCTTATAATATCAATGAGAATCCAGTAAGAGTTAAAGATTCTAGCACTCTAATTGATGGTATGATAGTTGGAGGTACGAGAGCCAAATTTTACTTGCTGGATCCTAGATCAGTGTTAGGTGATATCGATGGGTATGTCGCAAAAATTTACAGACCGATTAACGAAAAATTCGTCTTGACTTACGACTGTAGACTGCGGTTAAATTTCATAGATTTGCTGAGTCGAGAAAAAATACCAAAAGAAGATAAGCTGAACGCTGCAATCGCGAAGGTCAAGAATTTGAAGAAAATGGGACGGTATAGATTCTGCGCCCCTCCCCTGCCTGTGGAAAAGTTTGATATAGAACTATAGACTTCATAATAATACTTGTATCAGAGAAACGAACAGAGAAATCAAAAGTAGCTGTAATTTTAAGAAAGAACAGTATAAAAAGTGGGATAACTCTAAAAACATAGTACCTATTTTATCTGACTAGCAAATTGATAACGTATACATACAGTGGTTTCTAGATTACCTAGTATTAATAATTTTGTACATAAAGTTCCATTTGAAAATAGATTATTAATAATTAATTTCCGAGCATTTTTAATAAAAAAAGTCTCTAATTACAGCTACATTCACTAATTAATTAGTTAATTTGACGAATACAAACAATATAATTCCCATAACTTCCAACCTCAAGGTTCAGATCCAAATATTATGTAAATACTGTAGTTCTGCAATCATAACCTGTATAAACATTTTCACCACCTTATTCTCTACCATTCTCGTGCGTGTTCCTTCTTTTTTCAAAAAGAGCTGAAAATCAGTGTTCTGCTCATTTTTAGAGCAGTGTCTACACTGAGCTTTCTGCTTTTTTGCATCGCTGCGGCACACAGGATTTTCTTTTTTGCTCCCTGTAATGTCTTTCCTGCTACTCCTGTGTTTATTAATCTAACAGTTAGGTTAGGTTAGATTCTAACTATTTGCTTCTTATGTGTCAATGTGTTTTGCAAATAAACCATATATCTATCTATCTAAATATATAATGTTCCAAAATTAAGTGCCACGTGTACTTTACATTTACCTTAAACAGATGCGGCAATAAATACAAATCTGGTGACGGGCTCTTCCTCGCATAAATTTCGTCGCTCGCGATGTCATACATATTCTTGAGTCTGGGGTATTTTTGGATCTACTACATCCTTTGTCTTTTTACCAGTTAAAGGGGATGCACGTTCTGCAAATATTTTTTCGCCGCACACTAACGCCAATCTTTTCTAAAATGCGCAAAATTTTCCTGACGACAGACGTCTGTAAAATTTGAGTGCTAACTGAATTCAGATATTTGTAATTGATTCTCACAAAAATAAATAAAATAAATAAATAAATCTTTGGACAATTTCACACAGCGCCAGCTAGCCCCAAAGTAAGCAACTTAATGCTTATAAAGATATAGTCAGATGATATTTGAGATAAATTAAGGCGGTATGATATGGACCTTAATACCAACAAATAAAATTCATTCAATAATCTGACGGTTATCATTTTCTATAGAGTTCAAACAATTGTCTAATAAATACAACACATACCTACAACTTAGATCCAAGTATCAAAACATAGCTCTTACAGCTGGCAACACTGCTCGCTCAATCGATAAGTATCGTCTGAGCTAGCTCGAGAAAAAGGCTCAACACCTACCACCGTTTGTTCTGTCCGCGCGTAAACAACGTTGTCTATTCGCCTGGGGGTAGTTGGGCCATAGAGCGGGCATTATTTATTTTAAATCTAGGGGACATAATATTTATTATAAGGCGCAGACCATCGATTTTTTGTCGGCCGATAGTTTAGTCGGGCAGTTGATAGGTATGGGCATGTATGGAAGTGCGCACATTACACCGATTTGATTTGGCCGATTCTTCATACAATTTAAAATCGGGCACAACTATCAGCCAACTAAAAATCGATGGTCTACTGCGTCTGCGCCTAGTCTAAAAGTATGTACGAGTCAACTCGCACATTTTTATTACTAAGTAATTTATTGTTAACTTGCATTTTATTCATGCACTTTGGCCAGCTACGCCTGACCTACATTTGGGACTTTGGTAGTTCTGACATTTTTATAATCAGTGCAATAAAGCATTCGGCAGCTAAAACACGTCTTTCAATAAATCCCATCAGCGGTTGATACGGCGTAGTTGTCTGACATCTTGACATCAGTCTTACTTTGACACCACATCTTACATTGGTCCTTCGAGAGTTTGATCTATCGCGCGAGGAGTTCAAATTCGGGACATTTCGGCGATAGAATACTTTGCTGAACTTTGCGTTACGGGAGTGACTCGTGTGTGGCTTAGTAAAGTATACCAGTGACACGTGTACTATACAGTGCATTTGACAATTTGACATTTTAAGTGTGCAATCCTTCGGAAGAGGGGTTGAATACATCGTGACAAGCAGGATAGCTTCGCCATCAGTTGCGAGGCGCGTGACATTGACATCAGAGCGGCATACCACGTCTGCAGTCGTCGAGCACTTCGACACCACGGGACGGAGCGTGCAACCAGCTACGGTAATCAGCATCGCCAAGGTATCAGCAGCCGCAGTGACAGCAGCATACACAAGTAAGACTGTTCCATATTATTATTTTTAACTGATCATTGACTACAATGGAGGCTATTATCGCCAAACAACAGGAACTTATTACGTTAATTGAAAAAGTTAACTCAAACTTCAAAAAGATTCAGGTGACAGAAAGACAGCAGAATATATCGCTAAGAGGTTAGAGGCATTAGATGTACATTGGAAAGATTTCCAAAATAATCACGAATATCTTATGACAGCTGTAGATCAATCCCACGATTATTACACAAAAGGGGTGTATAATCGAGTACGGGAATATTATCATAGCACTAGAAACTTAATTGCTAACTTTGAGCCAAAAGTTAGTACTTCTGACACAAAATGTTTCACTTCTGAGCAAACTGAATCTACAGGCTGGACTCTTAAACGATTCAAATCCATTAAAAGTGATTAGTACTATTGATATCGCTGCAGACACGGTGGAGAAATACTTGAAATTACTTGATATAACTAAGGGGTGTGGGCCTGATGGCATTCCACCCATCTTTCTCAAACTTTGTAGCAAATCTTTGGCTTACCCTATATGTATTTTATTTAATTTATCCTTGGCTAAGGGTACAATGCCCGATTTATGGAAGCAGTGTCATGTCGTTCCGATTTACAAGTCTGGCGATAGACACAATGTTCAAAACTATAGGCCAATTTCTAAAATTAGTACCATACCTAAACTATTCGAAAAAATTATTTACGATGTAATTTATCCAATTTTGAGGCCTGTAATTGTACCTCAACAGCATGGCTTTATTAATAAAAGATCAACAGAAACCAATCTTTGTGAATTTGTTCACCGAGTTTCAGTGGCAATGGACAAGGGTTACCAGATAGATGCTGTGTACACAGATTATTCCAAAGCTTTTGACAAGATCCCGCATTCGACTCTCGTTCAAAAGATTAGTGACATGGGTATTCATGGCGACCTTCTGCGATGGTTTGAGTCCTACTTGAAGCAGCGGAGTCAAGCGGTTACCATCAAAGGTTTCTGCTCTTCGTTTGTGCCTGTATCCTCTGGGGTACCCCAAGGCTCTCATCTGGGCCCTCTTTTATTTAATTTATTTATCAATGACATCGTATCAATTTTTAAAAACACTGACATTCTAATTTACGCTGACGACATGAAAATTTTTAGACAAATTAAATCACCTTACGATTGTGTTTTACTGCAAAATGACCTTGACGCGCTTTGTGCCTATTGTAATTTTAATCATTTGACTCTCAATACAAATAAATGCAATTCTATCTCGTTTTCGCGGAAAGCGAAGCCGATTGACCATCATTACCACCTAAATAACATAGTTCTTAAAAGAGTGACAGAGGTGAGAGATCTGGGAGTTCATTTAGATTCCAAATTGACATTTAAAACACACATAGACATCATGACTGCTAAGGCTTACCGAATGCTGGGATTCGTTTTAAGAACGGGAAGAGATTTTAAACTATGTTCTACAGTTTCATTACTTTACAACTCGTACGTAAGGTCCATTCTGGAGTATGCATCATCTGTCTGGAACCCACAATACAAAATATACATTGACTCAATAGAAAAAATTAACAAAAAGTTTGAAAAACACTTACGTTACAAAGCTGATAAGTTTGGCGGAACACTTCCTAATGTACCATTTCTTTTAGACCGTCGCATTGAGAAAGACCAAGTCTTTCTCTACAAAGTTTTAAATAACCATGTTGACTCCTCTTTTTTGTTAAGTAATATTAGTTTTAGGTGCCCTCGGACGAGTTCGCGTTCTACAAAACTTTTTTCTATTTCTCTCACTAGGACTAATTATGCTAGCAACAGTTTTGTACCTAGATCTTGTAAGGAATATAATAATAGGTTTAACACGATTGACATTTTTAATTCTTCCTTACCATCTTATAAAAAACAATTGAGAGAATGTTTGAATATATAACTTGCTTTGAATTTTGACCTACATAATTATTGTGTTTTTCTTTATATAATTTTATTAATATTTAACTTTTTGACATTTTATAATTTTTATTAAATTTAACTGTTTGACATTTTATAAAATTGACATTGTATTTATTTGACATTTAGAAATTAATGTATAATTTATTACTATTCAATTAATTTTTAGTCTGCACTCTGTATTAATTTTAACTGTGGAAACTTTGCTGATTTCTGTCCTATTTTTTGTGTGATTATTTGTCTGTATATGAAAATTGTTTGTTTCCCTAATATAAATAAATAAAATAAAAAATAAAATACATCTTTGTTGAAAAAACTTATGAGTCAACAAAGAACAAATTTTAAGGCATTTATAAGGCAAATCAACTATTGTGTACTAGATGAATTAGAGGAAAAGTGGGAGATAGAGGACGAATTGAGAAGCATTCAAGCCCGTTGGGAAACTATTGATAAATTACATTGGCAGATTGACAACTTGTTAGAGGAGGCGGATCATGGTTATGAGGAGGAGTATAATGAAAATGACATTAGGTACAGAACTATAAAGCGACAATTGAATCAAAAGTTGTCTTCTAATGCTCATCTTAAGGAATCCACACCAAAGATGGAGATTCCTACATTTACTGGCAATTATACTCAATGGCCTACTTTTTATGACCTTTTTAAGGAAGCCATTCACTTCAATAACACCTTAAGCAAGTCACAGAAAATGCAGCACCTGAAGAGCAAGGTGAAAGGTGAAGCTGAGCGTCTTATTCAGCATCTGCATATTTCGGCTGACAATTATGACACAGCTTGGGACATTCTTTGCCTACGCTATAACAATAAACAATTGCTTTTCACTAAACAGATAGAGGTATTCCTAAATCAGCCATCGATTCAAAAGCAAACTTCATATGAGATCAGAAAGTTGCATGACATCAGCAAAGAGTGCTTTCATGCCATTGACAACCTGGGGATTGACACGTACACTTGGGGTCCACTTCTTGCTCACCTGCTATGCAAGAAGCTAGATAGTGATACCTATCGAGACTACCAAGAGTCGAGGAAAAAACCGAGAGAATTAGCAGACTTAGGCGAACTAATGACGTTTTTAGAAACTAAATTTACAGCTTTAGAACCTATAGCTAAACCACAACAACAGAATATGACTAACAAAAATGACAAAACTGACTATAATAAATTAAATAAGTCCTTTTCTAACTCTAAAAAACCTACATTTACAAGGGCATATCATACAAATTTCAAATCATTTAAATGTCCTTTATGTAATTTTGATCATGCGCTATACAATTGCAAAAAATGTATTAGTATGACACCGGATGCAAAACTTGACATTGTTGCGAAATATAACGTATGCAATAACTGCTTATTTAA
The DNA here is from genome assembly GCF_963855985.1 of Ostrinia nubilalis. NCBI lineage: Eukaryota > Metazoa > Arthropoda > Insecta > Lepidoptera > Crambidae > Ostrinia > Ostrinia nubilalis. The sequence continues at coordinate 15,734,037 of NC_087098.1, forward strand.
ACACGAATTAGGTATTTGTAAATCAGTGAATCGGTGCAGAAATTGCAACGCTGCACATAACACACTACTGCACGATGCTATTTGTAACACTAATAAGCCATCGACCTCAACAAATAATATTTCATCATCGCGCCCTACAGGGCAACCACAAAAGAATGCAAATCATGTTGACAGTGAGAGTGATGAAATGTTATTAACAACAGTACAGATAGGGGTGAAGGCTTATGACGGTTCCTATATGACATTAAATGCTCTGTTAGACCAAGGGTCACAAATTACCTTGATCACGGAGAATGCAGTACAACGTTTAGGCTTACGCCGTCAACAAATCAACGCATCCATTTGTGGAGTGGGTATTGCGGCTAAAAAAGGCAGAGGGAAAGTGACATTGGATTGTAAATCTATTTATGACAATTATGAGTTCGTTACAGAGGCCCTCATTATGTCTAAGGTCGTCAATAACTTGCCAAATACATCATTATCGAACATAGAATATTCTTATTTACAAAATATTCAATTAGCCGATCCAAAGTATCACATTTCAAAGCCAATAGACATTTTAATTGACGTCAAAGTTTACTCGGAAATAATCATGAGTGGATTGTTACGAGGTAAACCAAATGAACCTATCGCCCAGCAAACCAAGTTGGGATGGATATTGTCTGGAAACGTATCTTCTACGTTCAATTGTCATGTTGTAACTAATAACGTTGAAGATATGTCCAGATTTTGGGAGATAGAGGAAGTGACAGATAACGTAAGTGGGTTGACAGAACGAGAACAGTGGTGTGAGGACTTTTATGTATCCACCACAAGGAGATTACAGAACGGGCAGTACGAAGTACGGCTGCCTATGACAGATAAGTTTGACGAACGTCTTGGTGCTTCCAAACCAAAAGCCATGGCACAGTTCAGGCAATTGGAGTCCAGACTGTTAAAAAATGAACATTTGAATGACAATTATAAACTGTTTATGCAGGAATATGTGTCTTTGGGGCACATGAAACAATGCATAAATAAAACAGAGCCAAGTTGTTTTTTACCACATCATGACATTCATAAACAAGAATCCACAACGACAAAGTTACGTGTGGTATTCAATGCGTCAGCTAAAACTCAATCAGGATACAGTTTAAATGACCTGATGGAGTGCGGACCTAAATTACATAATGACATTCAGAGCCTGCTTTTAAACTGGAGAACATTCAGATTCGTTTATTCAGCAGACTGTGAAAAGATGTACCGCATGATACTGGTCCATGAAAGTGATCAACATCTTCAAAAGATCGTATGGAGAGATCACCCACAGGATCCCATTAAAGAGTATCAGCTATGTACTTTGACATATGGGACTAAGTCAGCCCCATTCTTAGCATTACGAACTATGAAACAGCTTGCAAATGACGAAGCCGAGAGGTACCCGTTAGCATCACAAGTTTTATTAAACAACGTGTATGTCGACGATCTTTTGGCAGGTCATAACCAACTTGACATAGCAAAGCAAACACAGTTGCAATTGATTGACATGTTACAAAGTGCTGGAATCAACTTACGAAAGTGGTCCAGCAACTCATCAGAGCTACTAGAGCACCTATCTGATGAACAACTAAACCCAAGTGTGGTAAACTTTAAACATGCAGAGTCTACAACAACATTAGGGCTTAGATGGGAACCGACTACGGACTCGTTTAAGTTCCGAAGTAAACTTGATCATGACATTGACATGAATGTGACAAAGTACACAAAACGCATGATGTTATCCGATATCTCCAAACTATTTGACCCTTTGGGATGGTTGTCGCCAATCACTATCAAGGCGAAATTACTGTTTCAAGGTGCATGGTCGTCGGGGATTGGTTGGGATGACGTCATAGCGGATGACATACAAATCGAGTGGGGAAAATTGAGAGATGACTTAAAAAACATTGACAAGTTCGAAATACCTAGATGGATTGGAAATACGGAAAGGCCTATTCAATTACATGGGTTTTCGGACGCATCAGAAAAGGCTTTAGCATGTTCAGTATATGTTAAGTCTATAGATGACAATGGTCAAGTGATCATTAGGTTACTTGCCGCCAAAACAAAACTTGCACCAATCAAAAAGCCAGTCAGCTTACCACGTCTAGAACTCTGTGCATCCGTATTGTTGACAAAATTAGTACAGAAAATTATGACATCAATACCTACAAATATTCAATTACAAATATACGGATACACAGACAGCATGGTGGTTATTGGGTGGTTGCAAGGTGACATTACGCGTTGGAAGATGTTTGTTGCCAATCGTGTAAAGCAAATAACTGACGTCATGCCAGCATCTTGCTGGAGACACACAAAGTCCGAGGATAATGCGGCGGACTGTGCCACGAGGGGAATAGCACCTTCCCAGCTTACCAATAACTCATTGTGGTGGGAAGGCCCTGCATGGCTTAAAAATGACATCGTGCCGGAGATGAAAATATGTGACACTCCGAAAATTGACATGAAACGTAAACAAGCGCTGTCAGTTCAATTAATGACATCGCCCACTGTGCTTGACATCGTAAATAAGCATAGTTCATTGACACACGCCGTCCGAGTCATATGTTGGGTGTCACGTTTCATTGCGCGCACTCGACGCTCTGACGTAGTGAGAAGCGAACACCTTACCTCAGATGAAATGCGAGCGGCGCTTCAGCTGATAGTGAAGGCCGTACAAGCGCAACATTTCAGCGAGGACATCTTACGACTCAAGGCCAAACAAAACCTTAAGCCAAAGAGTTCTATATTGACATTAAACCCATTTCTGGATGACAATGACATTTTGAGAGTTGGGGGAAGACTACAACAGTCAAAGTTATCATATGACAATAAGCATCCTATGCTTATGCCCCATGACTCACACTTGACGCGTCTCATCATCAGCGAAGCCCACAAAGCCACGCTGCATGGTGGTGCATCGCTAACATTAGCCCACTGTCGTAACATGTACTGGATCGTAAGTGGCACCAGAGCGGTAAAAAAGCAAATAAGACAATGCACGAAGTGTCAGCGGTTTAACACACAAGGGCAGCATCAGCTGATGGCCGATCTACCCAAGCCGAGAGTGACACCGTCTAAGCCTTTTACCCACACAGGCGTCGATTTTACAGGCTTTGTCGATGTAAAAGCAAATAAAGGGAGGGGTGTAAAAACACTCAAGGGCTACATAGCCGTCTTTGTCTGCTTTTCCACGAAAGCTGTACATTTAGAGCTCGTCGCTGACTTAAGTTCTGCATCATTCCTTGCAGCATTCAAGCGAATGTGTGCCCGTCGCGGAGTACCTAAACATATGTACTCTGACAACGGTACAAATTTTGTCGGCGCAGCTAAAGTCCTGACAAACGAGTTTAAAGAAGCATTGAAAGTAATCAATACTGAGTGCTTAAGTGACATAAACGACATGGGCGTGACATGGCACTTCAATGCCCCAGCCTGGCCCAGTGCTGGAGGTCTATGGGAGGCTGCTGTAAAAAGCGTCAAATTTCACCTCAAGCGGGTAATAGGAGAACAAAAATTGACATTTGACGAATTTTACACACTATTGACACAGATAGAGGCGTGCTTGAATTCAAGGCCGTTGTTTGCTCTGTCTGAAAATATCGAAGATGACATTATGACACCAGGTCACTTCTTGATCGGTGGACCGTTGCTAGCAGCACCACTATCTGATCCAGAAGAGCCCATGACTACGCATACTCGTTGGCAGTTGATCGAAAAAATGCGTAAGTCATTTTGGCATAAATGGTCAGCTGAGTACTTGCATCATCTGCAAAAACGCACTAAGTGGCATCTGGGCAGACCTAACTTACAAATTAATGACATTGTGTTGGTTAACGAGGACAACATGCCACCATCCAAGTGGGCATTGGCAAAAATTGTTGATGTTCATCCTGGTAGTGATGGGAATGTTCGCGTAGTGACATTAAAAACGAAAAATGGGATCATAAAACGCCCTATTGTTAAATTGACAAAGCTCCCTGTGCGACAAGAATGTGACAGTGACAATCATGACTCGATTAAGACTGACAGAAACGATGACAGCAAAACTACGTCACAAACTCAAAGTCGTAGTAGGAGAGCCAGGAAAAGGCCTAACCTTTTAGTAGCAGCACTCATGTTGCTTATGACATTTATAACACCGACTGTTCAACAAATGAGTAACGTTACGACGATAGGGACTGACACTACTTTATACTTTGACAAAGTAGCTGACATGAGAGTAGTACAGGAGCAGTGGAAGATGATCGTCTTCTACAACATGACAAATTATTGGCAAAGCATGACTGACATCAACAAATACGTAGAACACTTAAAAATAATTTGCCAAGATGACAAAACTTTTAAACCTATACTTTCACAATTTGATCACGAATTAAACGAAATGACACATTATAATGACTTACTGCAGACAAAAGCGACTAATCGTGTTAAAAGAGGTTTAGTTAATGCGATTGGGAATATAGCTAATTCATTGTTTGGAGTACTTGATGACAAATTTGCGGAGCAGTACGAGAAAGATATTGAAGCCGTAAGAAACACGGAAAAACATCTGTTCAAAATGTTGAAAAACCAAACTTCGATACTGGAAGCTGAAAACAATATTTTGAAACGAAATGAAGTCGTCATGAATCAACATTTTTCATACATCAATCAGCTGTTAAAGAATCTGTCCCAAGAAGTGAATGACGTCAAATTAGCTAATGCACATCATCTCAAAATGTTCTAAACTATAACTACAGCTTTATCTACTGATGTCATCATTTCCAACCTGAGACGTATTCAAGAAACACTTATTGACACCATAACAAACATCTACCATGGGCAACTTGACATACATCTGATATCACCGAGTCAACTGCAGAATCAGCTAAACATAATATCAGGCCAATTACAAGGGGAATTGGTTATACCTACTGACAACATAAGAGATTTGTATCAACTCCTACAAGTCCACGTAAAAGTGACACAAAGGTATTTAATTATAGAGATCAAAATACCACTTCTGAGTCATGATTTGTTCGAGCTTAATAAAATAATCCCTATTCCATGGATAAAGTCTGACAGAACTATTTACAACATCCCATCTACCACTTACATTGCCTTTAACATGAAAAAGGACTTAATAATGCCTATAAATGACAATGACATGGATTCATGCATAAAATTCAAAACCTCAAAATTATTATGCTATGAAACTCATCCCATATACAATGTGCACTTTGATCAATCATTATGTGAATTGAGATTGTTCACAAGTAACAATAAACAAACTTACTGCCGTTCAGAGATAAGACAATGTACCGACAGGTGGATCAAATTACAATCGTCTGGCGCGTGGCTATACTCGTGTTGCCGAGAATGCTCAGTTCGCATTTTGTGCCCAGCTGGACTCGAGACTAAGTACCTACAAGGGAACGGGGTCATTGATATCGGCCAAGGCTGCGTTCTAAAAGGTGACATATTTACAATACATGCTCAACATGACTACTACAATGAAATGTACATACATAAGGACATTGACATACCGGTCCTGCCTAAATATACCTCATCTCTTAACGATATGATAAACACCTCCATGAACGAAAAGGTGCTAGATAACCTGGAGAATGATGATTTGATGAAATAAACAAAAGAATAGAAGTGCTGAAATCGCAAGATTTACAACTGCTACAGAACAGCAGTGTCACACACTATTCTACTATTTACGCTATACTGGCGATGCTGATAGTCGTCGTCGTCATTTACATCGGCTGCAAACTGAAGGGCCGGTGCGTGTTGGCGAGCTGGCGGGACAGAGGCGCGCAGGAAGAGCGCCCTGTCATCCTCGAGTTGCGAAGCAGCCAGGGTGTCAGTGCCAGTGCTAATAGTGTCAGTGCAGTGCATGATAGTGAACAAAGGTCGAACACAATAGTGTCGATGGGACGTGACATGAGTGGATCCGTGTTAAGTGTCGATAGGGCCACTTCTCCAACTATGACAAGAACAATTAAATTTGATAATTTACCTAAACCATAAACACCTTATTAATTATGCAATTAATTTTATATGTTGGTTTTTAAACTCTCTTTTTTAACTTTCTTCTTTTATTTTTATTTTATGTGTTTTTGACATTTTTTGTAGTTGGCAATATGTACGAGTCAACTCGCACATTTTTATTACTAAGTAATTTATTGTTAACTTGCATTTTTATTCATGCACTTTGGCCAGCTACGCCTGACCTACATTTGGGACTTTGGTAGTTTAACATTTTTATAATCAGTGCAATAAAGCATTCGGCAGCTAAAACACGTCTTTCAATAAATCCCATCAGCGGTTGATACGGCGTAGTTGTCTGACATCTTGACATCAGTCTTACTTTGACACCACATCTTACAAGTAAGTAACGGCAATTCACTTGGTAGGTATTTGCATGAAATCGACGTGGACGCCTCACATTGTAAAGAGAAAAACAACAAAGAAGATTTTCTCATACCTATTTTAAAAACTCCAATAGCAAGTGATCGAGATACAGAAATGTTCACAAGTGTACAGAAATGTTCAATTTCGACACCAATTAGAAACTTATAACGTTCTTATAACTCTCCTATAAGAACAATAATTCTACCACTACTTTAAGAGATCATTGGAGTTACATAAATTACTATTCGATGAATTAATGAAAATTTTATTTAAGTTATTATTAAGAGAATTTTAAGCATCTAATAGCAGCCCTATTAGAATCTTATAAGATGGTTTTATCTTTGTTCTTTTGTCGATAATTGTTAAAACATGAAACATATTTTAAAACTCCTATTTAGAGGCCCAACACAGAAGGTAAGCTCAGGCTTAATAACGTTTGTTTTGAAAATAATTTAAAACAATCTGCCGCCCTAATGAACGGTTACTTTGGATATAAATGTCTTCGTATTTACGCTGCGATAAATACTCGGAATTTTTCTAGAAACAAATAAATTAGGTAAAAACATTGTTTACGTTTACAACGTATTTAAATAAAAGAAGCATAGGTACCTAATATTAGTCAACTCATACCAGACTTGGACATGAAGTCAAATTATTTAAATTTTTAATTTTGAAACATTTTTTGCCAGATGATCAGAAAACCCTTCATTTGCCTCTGGTTAATTATATACGGTCGTGTTTTTACAGAGGAGACTAACGTCCGTATTCACAAACATTACTATGAGGTCTCACAGTACGCGTGGACGCACAGGGTGACACACGAACCAATCACAAAGCTCTATTCAACGCTGTGCGTTCGATTTGCTGCTTCACTTAGGCAAGGATCGTTTGTGAATACGGGTGTCATATAATATTTATCACTACTTAAGCTCGTGTAAGTAACTTTTTATTCTAATTAGGAGCTTAGTGTGTCTCATTTGAAAATGTAACTCATATGAATGAAGCAGGGGGAATATGAATCATACACAATACCAATAAGACTCTTACGGGACAAAGTCTCATTGACATCTTATAGATATATCTTATAGCGCTACTTTCCGGCAACGCACCTGTAACGCCCCTGGGTCTGCGGGTGTCTATGGGCGACGGTAATCACTTACCATCAGGTGATCCGTCTGCTCGTTTGCCTCCTATCACATAAAAAAAAAAAATATAACTGTTCAGTTCAGAGAACAAGTGCTCCAAGCAACAAGTGATCTGAAGAAGCAAGAACTGAGAAAAGGAAGCGAATAATAAACGCGAGAAGTCTCAGCAAGTGAAATAGTGGTTTTATTCCTGCAAGTAGCACCTACTACGCCTGACATAGTAAGGGCAAGCTCTCAACGGCAGTCATCATCGTCCGGTCAGCGCTCTCGAACACACACAAACGCATACAGTCCACTGCAGTCCACCACATTTTCCTGGTCCTTCGAGCCGGATCACCACATTTTCCTGGTCCTTCGAGCCGGATTACGGGAATAGCGAAGATGCCTGTCACCAGGTCAGAGAAGCTACGAGGTGCCGCCGCCGCGGCTAACGCCGCCGCCGCAGGGAGAATTACGTCGCCGCCGGTTCATGGAGGAAGTACTCCGACGAAAACCACGGATACTTCATCAACGCTGACCCCGTATCCCGCCGGGGGCGCGTCCTCACCGCGCATCGCCAGGGACCACGCCGCGCCGGCTGTTAGCACCCGGGTTATGGGAGAGCCCGGCGTGAATTTGGGAAGAGGGGAACCAGCACCGCGCTCCTACACAGAGGAGATAACCGCCGACGTCACGAAGCCACACGAAGCACTAAGGGCCCGTATCGCGGAAGCAGAGAAGAGACGTGCCGCCGCCGCCGCCGCCGCCGCCAACGCTGCCGCCGCGACTCCCGCGACTACGGTGACCACCGTGCCGACTGTTGAAGGACAGTACGCGCCACCCACGCCGCAAGTACTTGAACAAACGCCACGACTGTCACGAGTGAATCAAGACACGCGCTCCGTCCGCTCGTCAAGAAGAAGGGCAGAAATAGAGGCCAAATTAAGAGTGGCCCGCCAGGAACTGGAAGTTGCCAAAGCGGAATTGGAGTTGGCCCAATTGGATTCCGACATGGAAGAGGATCCAGAAGAAGTGCAGTACAGGCAAATGCAGATCGAAGATTGGCCGGACCACTCGAGCATCATCGCCGAGAAGGTACCGCCGAAACCACAGCCGCTACCGCCGCCGCCGACCGCCGCGCCGCTGCCGCCGCCGCCGCAAGTTCTACCGCCGCCGCCGCAAGTTCTACCGCCGCCGCCGCAAGTTCTACCGCTGCCGTCGTCGCCGTCGCCGCCGCAAGTGTTGCCGCCGTTGCCGCCGCAAGTGTTGCCGCCGACGCCGCCGCCGCAGCCACTAACTTCGGAAGGGAGGACCGATATTCAAGAATTGGCCATGGCCATCACCAAGCTGTCACAGAGGGCAGAGGGTGGCCTCACGAGACAACTGGTCGACCTCCCAAGTTTCAATGGCGCATGTGAAGAATGGCTCGCGTTCAGAAGGTCGTATAAGACACCGCGCGCTCCTTCACGCCGGCACAGAATTTGGCGCGACTTCGAAGGTGTCTCCAGGGGCACGCGAGGGAGGCAGTCAAGAGCCTCCTGTTCACCGCCGAGGATCCGGAAGAGCTGATGAAGAGCCTGGAGGTCCGGTTCGGCAGACCTGGAGCGATAGCCCTGGCGGAGTTGAAGAAGATGGAAAGGCTGCCAAGGGTCAACGAGTCATCGGGGGAGATCTGCATGTTTGCCAGCCGAGTCCGCAATGCCGTGGCCACCATCAGGGCACTCGGGAAGACGGAATATTTGTGTGCACCGGGGGCCGTGGAGTGTCTTATAGAGAAGATGCCGCCGACCATGAAGTCTCAGTGGCTCATTTACCAACGTGAGCGCCGGGCAGAGGGAAAACCAGCGCTCGAACTCATGTACGACTTCATGGAAGTTGAAGCAGATATGAACAGCGACTACGCTCCCCCAGAAGTGTCCTGGGATCAGAAGAGGAACACGTTCAAGAGGCCGATCCACCACGTCCCACAAGCGGAGGGATACTACGAAGATCAGAAGACCGACGTGAAGAAGTGCCCAGAATGCCGAGAAGATCACTGGCTGTACGAGTGCAAGAGGTACAGGGAATCCAGTGTAGACGAAAAATGGGAAATGGCGAAGAAGGCAAGAATGTGTTTCAAATGCTTGCGCTTCAAGCACGCAAGAAACACATGCCGGGCACAGCCGTGCAAGAAGTGCACGAGGTGGCATCACACCAGTCTTCACTCGGAGAAGTCCGCAGCAACGTAGACTCAAGAGAAGCCCGCCGAAGGAATTGTGTCGTCAGTACACACCACGAGCTGCGGAAGGGCCTACTTAAAGATGACGCCGGTAAACCTCTACGGGCCCAAGGGGACAGCAAGAGTGCTCGCGCTCCTGGACGAAGGGTCCACCGTCACGCTGCTGGACTCATCAGTAGCGAAGAAGATTGGGGCGCAAGGGAAACCGGAAGCCATCACTGTCGAGATGGTCGGGGGGAACGGAATGGTGAAGAGCAACTCCCAGAAGATCAACATGAAGATCAAGGGGGTCTATTGTAGAAATAAATTCAACATGGAAGCGAGAACTATCGACAACTTGAAGCTGACGAAGCAAGGTGTCGAAGAAGGAATGCTTCAGAACTGGAAACACCTGAAGAAAATTAAGAAGAAACTGGTCTACGACAAAGAAGTACCTAGACTTCTGATTGGGCAAGACAATTGGGGGCTGATAGTCACACGGAGACTACGCAGAGGGAAGGCCTCCGAACCAGTTGCCTCTTTGACCAGCCTTGGATGGGTTCTGCATGGATCTAACGCTGGAAGAAGAGATCCAGTGAAATTAGTGCACCACAGCAGATTAGTGGAAGACAGAAAAGAAGCCCTGGTTCATGGACATTTCGAGAAAGAGGACATCGGAGTGGAACCACGTCGGCCATGCAACAACGCCGACAAACGGGCTCGCAGCGTCCTGGAGAAGACCAACAGAGGGCATCAGGCGCACAAGCATCCCATCAAGAAGAAGTTGGATGATCATCCCACCTGGATGTCTCAACATGGGAGGCGCCTAGGAGAGAAGCGTCCACACGGTGAAGACGACACTAATGGCCGTCCTGGAAGAAAAGACATCACCGGAAGAAGTCCTGCACACGCTCCTCCTCGAAGCGGAACACATTGTGAGTTCGCGTCCACTTACCTGTATCAGAGCGGATCCCAACGACGAAGAAAGACTCACACCGAACCACTTCCCGAACGGAAGATCCTGCGCAGCAATGGCACCGGGCGTGTTCAAGGACCGCGACCTTATCGGGAAGGCGAACTGGAGGACAACGCAGCGCTTCTGGCAAAGATGGCTAAAAGAGTACCTGCCAACTTTGATGCCAAGGAAGACAGCCGGACGGGAAACAGAAGACCCTCGAGTCAGTGACGTCGTTTTTATAGTCGACGTATCGCTTCCAAGGAACACTTGGCCACGAGGGGAAGTGCAGAGGGTATACCCCGGTCCGGACGGAAGAGTACGAGTCCTCGACGTGCGAACACCCGGAGGAGTGCTACGGCGACCGACGCGACGAGTGGTAGTCCTGGTTCCTGCCAAGACGTCGCATCCGGAAGAGGGAGTGCTTCGCACTGCGGGGGAGACTGTTAGCGACGTCAACTAAGGAAATACGCTAAATCATTAATTAGAATTGATTAGCAACGTTAACAGTCAGAAAATGTTGTAAAATAATCAATTAGAGTCGATTAGGTATAAATAACATTCCATCTCTTTCTCACATTATCTCTCATCTCGCTTGCACATCAAATACTCTTCCACACACTTCTGGAATATTCGAGAGAAAAAGAAACGGGACGGCAACATCGGACCTCTCGCTTCAAACATTCCAGAACTATGTTCCAGAACATGAGAGACAGAGACAGGAATATCGGAAGAGAAAGGGATGGATATAGCCCGGGGCCCTATAAATACGGAGCGAGGCGCTCCGGTAGTTAAGTTTATTTAAAGTTAATGTTTTGTTCAGTTCAGAGAACAAGTGCTCCAAGCAACAAGTGATCTGAAGAAGCAAGAACTGAGAAAAGGAAGCGAATAATAAACGCGAGAAGTCTCAGCAAGTGAAATAGTGGTTTTATTCCTGCAAGTAGCACCTACTACGCCTGACATAGTAAGGGCAAGCTCTCAACGGCAGTCATCATCGTCCGGTCAGCGCTCTCGAACACACACAAACGCATACAGTCCACTGCAGTCCACCACATTTTCCTGGTCCTTCGAGCCGGATCACCACAATAACTTTAGGTTGTTTACAAAAATAAGTAGCTATACTGTTTGCCATTACGTTGTAGTTGTCGCGCATATAAATAACTTCAACTCAATTGTTTTGAAAACAATAAGTCTGGATATTGCCATAATTGCGAAGTAAACAAGCCGAAAATGTTGTCTACGCCGTTTTGTTTACATGAAAATGGCTTGGAGGTGGAGTCAACTGGATTTATATTTCTAAGGGTGCGCGTTAACTGAGATTTGCTTAATGAGTTGTACCTTGTTGTTATCACCCTATTTTCATTTATTTTATTGTTTAATTTATTTAATAGGATAACCAACAAGACATGTACTGAAACCATCTTTACATCATTTGTTTCATCTAAGTGCTGCATTAAAAGGTTGAAATAAGGTTTCATATCAAAAAACATTGTGGCGACCACGAGCCGGAAGACGTAGGCTGCGTGGGCAGGCCTCCCACTAGGTGAACCGACGATCTGGTGATGGTCGCGGAAGGTGCCTGGATGCGAGCGACGCAGGACCGGTCTTTGTGGAAATCCTTGGGGGAGGCCTTTGTGCAGCAGTGGACGTCTTTCGGCTGAAACGAACGATCGAACGAACCAAAAAATATTTTGCTTTTTTAATTGTAAAAGGTCAAAATAAGTTTTCTAAAGTTTAACAACTTTACTTCCATAGAATTATCAATTTTTTTTCCAAAATATTGTTACTTAGTTTTGTTATTTCAATTTATCACTGTCATTTACATTAATCTAGTATGAGTAGACGAGATTTATTTATTTCAGATATGAATTTACAAAGTTTGGACGACATTATAAAACTAAGGGGCAAAGAAAATTGTTCATTTCAAATACTAGATTCGTTTAAAGAAAATGTAATATTCTACTGGGACCGATGGCCTGGATTTTAGTTTTAAATAAAAGATGCACAGAAGGTTTGGAATGGTCTATTGCGATAGCTACAAAAATTCATACATTGAATAATGCTCATTAAATTGTATGGTTCATTATTAATTTACTTTACCTACTGATTTTACACGATGAGTCCCTTCTCCAGAATCTCTGAATCTCTAAGGCTGGGTTGCAGCACCATCTTGCTTTAACTTTGACAAACGTCAAAAATCTGTCAAACTCCATACAAAAAGCACCGGTTAACGTTATAGTTACCGTTAAAGTTGGGTGGTGCAACTCAGCCTTAGAGTCGTGAGAGTTCAATTCTTCAATCTAACAATATAAGTACTTTATTATTATTATTATTTCTTTATTTATATTAATTCTTTCTTAATTTTAAATTATTATTATACAAGGGGTCACAAAAAATACTTTTTGAAGCCAACACTCCATAGTCAACCTTCAAATGTTGAAACGCTGAAACGTTTGCTCACTTAATCTTAATAAAGGCTAAATAAACAAGCTAGAAACTGTTTGATATAATGAAAACAAACAGACACAAGTCTTTGCAGTGGACTGCAATTGGCTGTTACGATGACAGTGGCCCTACTGTCCCACTCTACACTGTCCCTCGGTATTATGTCAAAGCCTTTTCGATATTGCCTCGCTGAGGTCACTGTATTGATGTATCGGTATTTCTCATTTTGACATACTGACAAGCTATCAAAAATTTGTGGGCTACATTTTGATTATTCTCGGCGAAAATGTTTTACCCACTTTGATGGAACAAGATTATGAGGAGAAAATTAGAGTACACAGTCTCTGCTGCTTTGCGTAAAGTAAAATATCTAGATGAAAGGGCCACGGCCAATAATATCTCACATAATTATGCAATATCAGAATAATTGTCGGCCGTTTGGTGTAGTGGTTCAGAACGGACTACTATGCCGAGAGGTCCCGGGTTCGATTCCCGGCCGGGCAGAAATTGAAATGATGAATTTTAATTTCTGTGACGGGTCTGGGTGTAAATATGTATAATATGTATGTATTTAATAAAAAAAATAAAAAAGTTTATAAGTAGTATATCTGTTAAGCTAGCACCCATAACACAAGCATTGAGTTGCTTATTTTGGGGCTAGCCGGCGCTGTGTGAAATTGGAAAAAAAAGTACTGATAAAATTGCAATACCCAACAGGGTCACCAACACCTACCTACCTACATAGTTTATGGTATTGATTAATTTAGATTAGAATACTAATGCATACGCAACGCATTGTGGGACGTCCACCCACAAGGTGGACCGACAACATCATAAAGGTAGTGTGGCGATCTATGTACGCCACAATGCAAACTCATCGGTCTGCCCGCGACGCTCCGTGCCGCGCGCTCCTGGCCGGCAAGAAAAAAGAAGATTTTATGTTGTCACTTTGACACTTCCCCACGACTGGCTCTTTTGATTTTATTCGGATTGTTAATTTTATTTCTTTTATGCTTTTGTAAATAGTCAATTGTAAATATATTTGTTTATTGAAAGCCGCCTGTAATTTGTATAAAATCTACTTCAGCTAAATTAATGTGAGGAGGCGTTCGTTTCGTCTCCCACATATTGGTGACCCCGTATACAAGAAGACGCAAGAAAAACGTTTCAATCTACTACGCGCTACGTTGCTATATAAGGCTGGGGCTTGCTGCAAGCGGTGAATATTTTTTATAATTTTTATTTTACAAAATGAACGACTCTACGGAAGAAGTTTTTAAAGTCGGAATTCGAATACCGCCCTTCTGGCTCGAAGAGCCTGCGTTATGGTTTGCGCAACTAGAAGCGCAGTTCGCCGTGTCTGGTATTAGCAGCGATCAAACGAAATTTCATTACCTCGTTTCTCAACTTGATCGTCAGTTTGCAATTGAAGTACGAGACATCATAACTGACCCCCCGGCTGAGAATAAGTATGGTAAACTTAAACAGGAACTTATTAAACGCCTCTCACCGACACCGGAGAAACGCTATAAGCAGCTGTTGACGCACGAGGAGCTCGGTGATCGGACGCCCTCGCAGTTCTTGCGTCACCTGCGGAGCTTGGCTGGCCCTACGGTCCCCATGGATTTCCTCATTACATTGTGGTCTAGCAGATTACCTCTAAATATCCAGACAGCTATAGCGTCGCAAATAGATCTTCCTGCGGACAAACTCGGTGAGTTGGCCGATAGAGTCTTTGAGATTGCACCTGTAACTCCTCAGCTGGCTAGCGCCTCAGCGGCTACGGCTTCTACTTCTTCGTCGTCCGGTGACACGAGGCAGCAAGTTGAGCCAGGATGGCTGAGCAAGTTGCTTCCTTGGCGAGCAGAATCAATGCAAAGGAAAGGTTTCCGTCTGAACCTTGTATGAACTGCTGTGATCGATCTCGTGCTGGATCAACAAAACCTCGTCAACCTCCTGCTGATCACCCGCATTGTTTTTATCACTTCAATTATGGCGTCAAGGCAAACAAGTGCAAGCAGCCGTGCAGTTTCAAGGTGGAAAACTGTCAGGGCGGTCGCAAGTAGCGGCCAACGACTGCCCTTCTGCTACAGGCCGTCTATTTGTAACTGATCATGCTTCGAAAATGCAGTTTCTAGTGGACACTGGTTCTGACTTGTGTGTTTTCCCACGATCATTATTTTGTCAAGACACCCTGCACTAAGACGACGTTTGACCTCGCTGCAGCTAATAATTCGGTGATCCATACGTATGGTCCAATCAGACTGCAGCTAAACTTAGGGCTTCGACGAGATTTTGTATGGAATTTTATTGTGGCCGAAGTTTCCAAGCCTATTATCGGAGTCGACTTCCTTAGCTACTACAACTTACTTGTCGATTGCCGAAATAAGCGATTAGTTGACGGAGTTACATCGCTCTCCGTAGCTGCTTTTTCATCTGGAAATGATGACGTCGCTTCTGTCAAAGTGCCTTCAGGTAGTAATTCCGAGTCAGAATATCATCAGATTTTATCAGAATTTCCGGAAATCACTCGTCCTGCTGGAATTCATTCTCCTCCCAAACACAATACGCTGCACTTTATCAGAACAACTCCCGGCCCACCTGTTTCACGCAGACCTCGCCGTCTCGATCCTGTTCGTATGCAGATTGCAAAGAAAGAGTACGAGGACATGGTAGCTAGCGGTGTGGCTAGACGGTCTGAAAGCGCTTGGTCATCAGCTCTACATCTGGTGAAGAAGAAGGACGATGGTTGGAGACCGTGTGGAGACTACAGAGCGCTTAATTCAAGAACAATCCCGGACCGATATCCAATTCGCCACATTCACGATTTTTCGTACCAGCTTGCGGGTTGTACCATCTTTTCTACGATCGACCTTGTCAAAGCGTACAATCAACTTCCTGTAAATCCTGACGATATTCCAAAAACCGCAATCACAACACCTTTCGGCCTGTACGAATTCCCGTTTATGACTTTTGGTTTGAGAAACGCTGCACAGACTTTTCAGCGATTTATGGATGAAGTCCTTCTAGGTCTAGATTTCTGCTATGGGTACCTTGATGACATTTTAGTGTTCTCCTCATCAGCAGAGCTGCACAAAATCCACCTGCGTCAGCTTTTTGAGCGTCTGAAGCGTTATGGAGTTTTGGTGAACACCAAAAAGTGTACTTTTGGACAGGACAAGGTTACATTCCTAGGTTACACTGTGTCTGCTGCTGGCACTAAACCACTTGAAACTAAGGTGCAAGCAATTCAAGATTTCTCACCACCTAAGACTGTGAAGGAACTTCGACGCTTTCTAGGAATGTTGAATTTTTACCGTCGCTTCATTCCCAATGCAGCTCGTTTTCAAGCACCGTTGAACGCCTTACTCGCTGGTCCGAAGGTCAAAGGCGCACACCCTGTCGAGTGGACACCCGAGCTGCAAGAGGCTTTCAAGAACTGCAAGTCTTCACTCTCTCGAGCCGCACTCCTTGCTCATCCCAATCCTACAGCTGATCTCGCAATAGTGACCGACGCTTCAGAGTCGGCTATTGGAGCAGTTCTACAGCAACGTGCTGGTAAGGGTTGGCAGCCTCTGGCTTTCTACTCGCACAAGCTAAGTCCTTCGCAGACAAAGTATAGCCCTTACGACCGTGAGTTGTTAGCTGTGTACGAGGCAATCAAATACTTTCGGCACATGGTTGAGGCCCGAACGTTTTCAGTGTTCACCGACCACAAGCCGCTAACCTTTGCCTTTTCTCAAGCCAAAGATAAGTGCTCACCTAGGCAATTTCGTTACTTGGATTTTATTGCGCAGTTCACTACTGATCTTCGATATATTCCTGGTCCTGAAAACGTTGTCGCTGATGCCCTCTCCCGAGTTGAAGAACTCACATTACCTTTGGATTACCAGAAATTTGCGCAGTCTCAGGAGCATGACCCTGAACTGCAAGATCTGCTGCTTCACGGTTCTTCCCTCAAGCTTCAAAAGATGCCGACCACGTACAGTGACATACCTGTTTACTGTGACACTTCTATGACTATTCCACGTCCATTTGTCACTCCTCACTTCCGAAGGCAAGTTTTTGACATGCTGCACAACCTTCATCATCCCGGAAGTTCAGCTACGGTGCGACTGGTCTCTCAACGCTTTGTTTGGCCAGGGATTCGCAAAGATTGTAGAGAGTGGGCTAGGCAATGCATTAGCTGCCAAAAAAGTAAAGTATCACGTCATACTCATTCGCCACTTTCTTCATTTCCCACACCATCTTCACGATTCACTCACATTCATCTCGACATTATTGGGCCGTTGCCTCCATCCTCTGGTTTCAGGTACTGACTTACTGTCATCGACAGATTTACCCGATGGCCTGAGGCGTATCCACTTCAGGACATCACTGCGGAGAGCTGCGCTGCCGCCCTCGTGTCGGGTTGGATTGCCAGGTTTGGCTGTCCCGAGCGAATAACCACTGATCGCGGCCGTCAATTTGAGTGCCACCTCTTCGAGGCCCTTGCTGCCATGGTTGGTGCGCACCACTTCCGCACGACCGCCTACCACCCTGCGGCGAACGGCATCGTCGAGCGTCTACATCGACAACTCAAGGCGGCGATCATGTGTCAAGCTCCTTCGCAGTGGCATGAAGCTCTTCCGTTGGTCTTGCTGGGCATGCGCAGCGCTTTTAAAGAGGATCTTCAATCATCCCCTGCTGAGTTGGTGTATGGCGAAACTCTTCGCCTCCCAGGTCAGTTCCTGAGTCCGAGGGATGATTACAAAACTGCCGATGTCACGCAATACGCAACCCGGCTTCGCGCGTACATGGCCAAGCTCACCCCACGGCCAACTTCATGGCATGCCACTTCATCTTTCTATATTCCACGAGATCTTCAGTCCAGTTCGCATGTTTTCGTCCGGCAAGATCGCCTCAGGACATCATTGGAACCTCCATATGCTGGTCCATTCAGAGTAATCAAGAGACAACCAAAGTTTTATGCTCTGGACATCAACACAAAGGAGGTGAACGTCTCTATAGACAGACTTAAGCCAGCATATGTAACACAGAATTCAAGAGAGGCCGAGATTCCAGACGCCAATGAAGAAAATGTCAGATAGACCTCCAGCGGCAGAATAGTGAGGTATCCAGACTTCTACCGACCGTAGTTACGGTCTGGCGGGGGAGTACTGTGGCGATCTATGTACGCCACAATGCAAACTCATCGGTCTGCCCGCGACGCTCCGTGCCGCGCGCTCCTGGCCGGCAAGAAAAAAGAAGATTTTATGTTGTCACTTTGACACTTCCCCACGACTGGCTCTTTTGATTTTATTCGGATTGTTAATTTTATTTCTTTTATGCTTTTGTAAATAGTCAATTGTAAATATATTTGTTTATTGAAAGCCGCCTGTAATTTGTATAAAATCTACTTCAGCTAAATTAATGTGAGGAGGCGTTCGATTCGTCTCCCACAGTAGTAGGAAGGCGCTGGACGCAGGCCGCTACCAATCGATCAACATGGAAATCATTGGGGGAGGTCTATGTTCAGCAGTGGATTTTCTATGGCTGAAATGATGATGATGATGACTAATGCATAAAAATAAAGTTTTACTTCTTGTATAATTTAATTGTAATTCATTCAAAACTCATGGTAATTGTTAATTTTCTAGCTTAATGTTCTTTTTCCACTAAAAAAAGCTCTTAGCAACAAAAGAAGCCAAATCTCCCAGATGCCGCCCTTAATTCGACTTCACGCCGAACTTTCGGCGAACTATTTGTGTTCGATAAATAGATTGTTTTGACTTTGAGAATGATCATGGCCCCATTTTCTAAGAAAGCCTTTGAACGTCTGCAATTTATAGTAAAATTCAAAAAGAGTTTTATAAATCACGAGTGGTATAAACAGATATTCGAATTCTAAAACGACCTGTCTAATCTGATTCTGTTACTCCAACAGGTTTTGTAATAATAAGACCACAAAAATTAATTAATTAACCAATAGGTTGTTACAATCTAATTGAGAAAGTCAAATAAATACGATTTTTAGATGATGTTGATCCCTTACAAAGAGTCGTTATTAATCCCTAACAAAAAGCATCAGGATTACTTTTTTGCTTTAATTTAACCCTTTTCTCGATACTTAGGTTATTTACGTGAAAGGCTCGTGGTTATGGTGTTTACCGCATACATCACTGCCGGCGCGTCGATCGACTTGATTGATGGGTCTTCAAACCACTTTTAGCTCACGAGTATACTTAGACATAATAGAAGCGATATTATTTTGAGATATTGTGCGGGATACGCGTTAAAAATTTTCACAATTAATTTATAAACTTAATAAATAAATAAATAATAAATATCTTTGGACATTTTACACTGCGCTTCTAGTCCCAAACTAAGCTAAGCTTGTACTATGGGTACTAGACAACGGATATAAACATAGTTAAATACTTTTTTTTGTAAATACATACTTATTATACATAGAAAACACCCAGTCAAAACTATTTATACACGTCAAATGTGAATGAAGTGGAACCAAGAGGCGTCTCCACAGGATTAACATTTTTGGACATACACATCAACGTCATTTTGTAAAAACTAAGTGCTCGGAAAACATAAAGGAAATAAAAGTCATAGTTTCTCAAATATTTTTTGGAAATAAATACACATTCATTAACACATAAAACAGTCCAAACACTATTTAAATAAGTGCTTTAACCTTTAACTATGGACGTCGGGTCTCAGAGGCCCACCCACCTTTTCAATTTCTCGGTTTAAATACCTTCCCACCACGTGCTGCTCTCGACCATCTCAGTAGCTTCAGTTTTAACTGTGTTAGGACCGAGGAGGCATAAAATCGCGTCTTTCGGCACTTATTACGTGAGTAATAACCATCCAAACTTTTATCGGGGTCTGGGAGACCCGATGACTATAATTTCCATACAAACATACTTGTATGGATGTGACTTGTCAACTATAATTTTTTTATAGTATATCATTATAATATGTTGTAAATTGTTTTAGTTTAAGAATACATAATGGTAGAAAGTATCTGAGTACATCAGCTATATTATTAGCCCAACTATCTAAGTAAGATTCCAGAAGTAAGGTTTTACTTGTAGACGATCCTTCTTTTGAGTTTAGATGTCTTAGAAGGTACCATTGCTGCAGATTCCGATTCTGAATGGTGTATATTTTGCCTACCAAAGCTCTCAAAGAAAGATGACACATGCCTGTAGAGATAATTTGTCTTTAGTGTTCTAGGCCACTGTTTATAATTTTTGTAAGTTTAACCCTTGTCAAAATCTTTATTTTATGTCTTTCAGAAATTCTGTTTATGTTTTTATGTTACACGGTTATTAATTAGCAAGGAAAAAAATATTAGTTTGATTTATTATTAATCGACTGTAATTAAGGAGCCTATATGTGATGTTAAGTCAATTAACACTGAAAAATGTCTATGTTTTTTAAATTTGCCAAAAAATAATTAAATAATGATTAAAAATTGATTACATTTACTACTAGATCCTTTATTAATAGTTATTAGATATATATCAACTCTTTGATAAATTCAAATTGGTTCAGATATGAAATTATGAAGAATTTTAGGGGTCTGTGAGACCCGACGTCCATGGGAGTGTGATTATTTTTTCACGACTATAGTTAAAGGTTAATAGGTGCCTATATTATGTATATTAGTCAATTGAGTAAAGGACCAAAATTAATATTTTTTCAACTCAAAATCTATGGATATCAAAAGTATTTCAACAACTAGGTACTCTACTCTATCATCCCTGTCTTCTTCAATATTCAGGTTAACTAAATAATTTCAAAGAAGACATACCTACATAGGTAGTCATGAAATGCCTGGTATGCCTGGGTAATCTGCAAAATTACCCATTCAACGTGCATAAGATTCGCAACTTTCACCGTAACAATATTGTGCACACCTGCTCAAACTTTATCCAAGAGTTAAAACCATAATTTAATTCGATGCAGTAGGTTTCAAAGCCATTAGTTTAAATCTAAATATAATATATAACTCGAAGGTGACTGACTGACTGGCTGACTGACTGACTTAGTTACTGACATAGTGATCTATCAACGAACAGCCCAAACCACTGAACGGATCGGGCTGACGGCATGCAGGTAGATGTTATGACGTAGGCGTCCACTAAGAAAGGATTTTACGAAACTCCACCCCTAAGGGGGTAAAACGGGATCCACGCGTACGAAGTCGCGGGCAGCCGCTAGTGCACAAATCAAATCTATTGAAATGATATTAATCAGTTTCAGTATCCTCATCATTAATTATCCTCATTTTATTTAGCCTGTCGCCATAATATTACTAACTAGACAATTTTATACAGCATATCATATTATTATTTATTTTATGAATAGTCCGTAACCCTCACTCGGCATGAGACA
This sequence comes from Ostrinia nubilalis, assembly GCF_963855985.1. Lineage (NCBI taxonomy): Eukaryota > Metazoa > Arthropoda > Insecta > Lepidoptera > Crambidae > Ostrinia > Ostrinia nubilalis. Next base: position 15,755,578 of record NC_087098.1, read on the forward strand.
CACTAAAAACCAGCGTCGTGGCCTTCGTCACCGTGGGACATATTTTATGCTGAGTAGGGTCCCGTTGCAGTACTTGCAGTGATCATTCTGACTATGAGTTGGTAGAACTGCTCACTCTTTTAGTTTTTTTTTTAATTATTTTTATTTGCCACTGTTATGTCTATATGTAATTGCCTGTATTTGTGTGATGTCCATTGTAATACATGTATCTTTCCTTTCTTTGTTTAAGAGCGAGCCTACTGAATCTACTGAATTTACCTTGATTAGGTGAAAGGAAACGTAATAACGCGCTAACGAGCAGAAAATTTGTTTTGAAGACAATTTGATGACACACCTGGCTGTGTGTGCAATTGCCAGCCGTTAGGGCTGCCTTACATTAGATACGCGATAGGATGATATGAAACGACAGTATGATTAGCGAACAATCCACACCTATTTCCCGTAATCCGTTTATTTCGTAAATCGTACTTTTTCTTCTATCACACCTGAGGTCACAATCTTTGAATTTTATGAGAATTTAGTGGAATACGATATAATTATCACAGCGGCTTTTTAATCAAACCTACCGAATCCAACTTGCGATATCTTGTGTAGTTAATTGTAAAGTGCAACAACCTTATAACAATGCTACTTATATTTTAAATAATAAAAAAGAACTTCTTCTTTGCCTGGCCCATTCCCATATTTAATATTTTATTTTTTAATAATGATACTTATAGCTTGTAGTCGACATTATGTCGACATAACACATGATTGATTCTAAGTGCGTTTTAATACTAATGTAGTTGAATTTTCCATGATTTACGATTCTTGACATAGTTCACGTCATAAACACGAAACCTTAAGCCTTCTCATGCGTGGGTTTCACTCAAGAAATCAGATACTAAATAACAATAACATATAATAATTCCAAGGGAGTCTCTATTAATAGACTCCACAGCCAATCTTCGGAATAACAATGTTCCAATGCTCGTGTTGTAGGAAAATTCCATTATCGCATATCGAGGCCCTTAAGGCGCCGAAATTGGCTTCTTAGGTTAAATTATAGGGTGTTCTTCCATCTAATTTAGAAGGCTTGGGGTGAGAAAATCGAGAATGTATGATGAGGTTAATTTAACACTCGAGTCCCCGTGGTACAAATACAAAGTATTTTGAGATACATGTACGCTGTTACGAGTATTTTAATGGTATTTCTATATATAAAAGAAAGTCGTGTTAGTTACTCCACTTATAACTCAAGAACGGCTGAACCGATTTAGCTGAAAATTGTCAGGGAGGTAGTTTAGAGCCAGGAGAAGGACATAGGATACTTTTTATCCCGTTCGAAATTTAAAAAAAAAAGTCTGCTTATTTATTGCCATTAAGGCGGAACAAAGTTCGCCGGGTCAGCTAGTTATAGATAAAAAACAATACCGAACGAATTATGTACAGTTACTAACTATGTAGTTTAATTAACAGCTAGTGAGTTTGTGTATTTAAAACTGAAGAACTGACATGGTTAGTTTAGGAACTTATACCAAAGTTATGTAAAACACGACGTATAAACGTAGGCATAGCTAATTTAAACCTTTCACAGCAGTTTTGTATAAGTACTTAATAATATATCTTCAATCACGTGGGCAAATAATGTAATGATAGTCTAAAAACCACGGCCTTAAGCACAACTGGGATTCCTTAATTAAAATATCTCCACGTGTAATTAAAACCGGTGTTTACAACAAAACGAGTTTGAATCCGAGTGGCACATTAAACAGGGAGTAAACAGTCAGCTAATCGGAATACAAAGTGGCTAATCACGCTGACCCTACATTGTAGAGTGACCTACATAATAAAATTGGATGAAGCAAGCCTGCTACCTATGCGCTAAAAACTGTCACGGAGTTTTCCACTATGATTGAGCAAATCCACATCATTTTATTGTCACTGCTGGAACAGGACAAAGGCCTCCCTCAAGGATTTCCACGAAAACCGATCCTGCGCCGCTCGCATCCAGGCACCTCCCGCGACCTTCACCAGATCGTCGGTCCACCTAGTGGGAGTACCTCTGAATTTAATTTGTTTTTTTTTTAAGCAAACAAAGGTTAATTTTGTTTTTTGTTTGTTTTTTGTTTCTCTTTTACGGTACAAGTAGAGAAATATTCTTTTTTGCGGTTCTACTTGTAATAAAGAAATACTCGTATATCTTAATCAAGTCATTAATTACGCTGCACGACCGAAGCCGCGGTAAAGGTTAATAGGTCGAAACGCTTCGACGTTTGCTATCAGTGCGTCAATGTAGGTCACAGTGCGCCCTACACGTATGCCACGTACATACATAGGTATGTGTTTAGTCTGCACATATAGGATGACCCTATTCGTACTTGTAAAACAAAAATGAAAGTAAGTTTTGTCCCGTAGGAGCTTTAAACCCTACTAATAGATAGTGAAATAAATACCGTTAAGAATGAACCGACATATTACTATTTACCACCAAGTTTTAATACCTACATAATGTAACAACTCCAGCGGGACTTTAATCTAAAACTACAGTCTACGTCAATATACTGGGTCGTCAAAAAATAAAATATTGTATCGCATGTGTGAGCTCAATTCTCGAGATTGTTGACAAGTATGTCTACCTCGGACAAACGATCCAGCTAGGTAGGTCCAATTTCGAGAAGGTCAATCGTCGAATCCAACTCGGCTGGGCAGCGTTCAGGGAACTACGCAACATCTTTTCGTCCAAAATACCTCACTCAGTGCCTGAAGACGAAAGTCTACAACCAATGTGTGTTACCAGTGATAACTTATGGCTCGGAAACGTGGCCTCTCACTATAGGTCTTATACAGAAGCTCAAAGTTGCACAGCGTACTATGGAGAGGGCTATGCTTGGTGTTTCTTTGCGAGATCGAATCAGAATGAGGAAATCCGTAAACGAACTAAAGTCGCTGACATAGCCCGACGGATTAGCAAGCTGAAGTGGCAATACTGACCATCAAAATATCCGTGTACTACATACGTTAGCACTGAAAGCTAAAACCACCCATGTACGATTTTTGTAAAAACAAACGGTCAGTTATAAAAAGCTTCGTTTTTACACAGCAGCCATGCAAATCGTGGAATTCAAGCCTTTCATCCCAAACACTAGAATATAAAAAAAATTTAACAGAGCTCTCAATGAAACCAAACTACGGCATATATTGAGGTCAGGGTATAGCTGAGATTGGAAACGGTAAGTTTAGTTTCCATAAAAGATATTTCCTAAACCAAAAAAAATCGAATATCTTTATTTTGCCAAGTTTACTCATTCAAGCTCTTTTGATGCTGCCAGTCCAGGTATAATGGAACAAAACCTTACATTTTGTTACAAAAATAATATATTTTCCCCATACTTCTTTACCAAATGCCCTACAAGAAAGCAGGTTCCGCAAATGTAAAAAGCATTTTGCACAAATACTTTTTTGTAAAACCATACATGTTGATCGATCCCGCTACCAATCGATCAACATGGAAAGCATTGGGGGAGGCCTATGTTCAGCAGTGGATGTCCTATGGCTGAAATGATGATGATGATGATGATGAAAACCATACAAAGTTTAACTGAGTTAGAGCGCTTTCACATTAGGGCGTTAAAAGCTTGACAGCAGCGCGACAGAAGCGTGACAGCAGCGTTTTTATAATGTGAAGGCAGGCTTCCGCTGTCATATAAGTAGTATGAAATTATCGGCAGCGCGTCTGTTGCGCGTTTGTGGCACTGCTAAAGTCGCCAAGCTTTAGAGATTAAGTTTTACACCCATCTTTGTTGGTTACAAGTAGGTACGTAGGTAGTAGTTTACTTTATCAGGTATCCTTCTAAGGTACGGGTACGAACAGAGTCTACTGTACCTGGTTCCATAGTAACGGGAGGCTCAGACCGGCCCCACAGATGTGGGTCAGGAGCCGATCGCTCTCGACGATGCAAATGCCAAAACGTCACTGGAGGAGATGGTCGTGACATAAAACTTAATTAAATCGCTCAATTTGATTTCTCTCCGGCGTTTTTATTTGAACATCCTCTTTAAAAGTCGTATCTAACTTGCAAATTGACTTGATGATAACTCGTTAGTTGGATATAAGAGGTCTCTTTTTGAATTGAATACAAAAGCAGTGAAATTACACATTATTGTACTAAGTAGGTACCTAATGCTTGAATCAACCCCAACTCCAAACTCAATAGTAACTTTGAACAACGTTGCATATCTATGTGAAGAACAAATAGGCTTTCAGCTTAAATTAGGTAAAGTGAATATTTTTTATCTAAAAATTAGACTGTCAGTATCTAAGTACCTACTTCCTATAGCTCTACGTAAGCACCTTGGACTTTGCTGGATGGAATTTCATGTTGTTCGATGCGAAATTGGAAACTATTAAAGGTCATAGCAGACTTATCAATTCGGAAAGGGTTCAACACCGTATCACCTTTTGCGCACTGTCAATCGCGAGATGAGGCGTTTACGTTACGGTACCTACATACAGGGTGGAAACGATAAGTGATCTCATTCGATTATTTCTAAACTATACAAGTATTCGAAAAACTGATTACTGATCATTAAAGTCTCGAGGTCTTTCAAACGGTATCAGTAATAGGTTACAGAATTAACTGGATCTATCCGAAAATTCAATGTTTTCAGCCTCCATACTAAATGTATGCTAGCCACACAATATTAAAAGTGGTAATTTTTTTTTATTAAATCATAAACACTTAAAATGAACTCGTAAATTGCATTCTTATTTAAAATTAATCATTAAAAACATAGGTTTTAGGTTTTACTTGCTATAATATTATCAAGACATGTTTGCCATGACTGTGGCAGTACTAAATGTATGGAAGTTGGAAATTTTGAATTTTCGGATAGATCCAGTTTATTTTGTAACTTATTATTGGTACCGTTGGATAGAGCTCGTGAAGCACTTTCAGGATCAGTACCACTTTTTGGATATCTTGTATAGTTTAGAAAAAATCGAGTGAGATCACTTATCGTTTCCACCCTGTATAAATAGTATAAGTGTTGCAGTATAGATTTTCATACTGACTGCCTCAAGTTCTCTTCTGGGTTTATAAGTGTGCTACTTCCTTTAAGCTTGTTATCGATGGATATTTTATTAAACTCATAATTATGCCAATAAATAAACCTTCCTCATAATTTCTGTATACTCTAGCTAGCCCTTCTCAGAATATCCAGTTCATTTAGTTTCATACCCGCCTCAACGCCCACAGACACGTGGACGAAGCGAATCAAACATTCTCTGGCACCGGAGTTTCGTTATGCTGACATTATGAACAAATATTTCGACGACCTTTGGAAATAATTCGGCAGACTGTTGACAGAGTATCAGTGGAAATTTCCCAGGAGTAATTAGAGGTCTATACTTGCGAAAAAATGCGAAGGTTTATTTTGTTATCACCCATATTTATTCTACTTATTGTCAATTAACAACAAAGATTTTAATTTAAGTAATTCGAGACAAGTTTTTTCCTGCTGTTTCGTCCTCATAGTTTTAAATAGTGAAGCTGTGGTGACAGAAATGTTAAAATTGGTTCAGTACTTTCATATAATTAGGTATGTAGTTTGTATACATATAAAGTAGCACGATTATAAAGACAATTTGTGTTTATAAACTGGTCACTATTCATTGAGGTCGTCACGCCATTAGAGGGGACACTAAAGTCCCTATCTATCCAGAGAGGCCAACTTACACAGTGGACACGTACACAGAAGATACACATCCTTTATAACAATGTGGTCAACTAGATCATAGTTCAACCACGGCGAAATGTCGGCGAAATGTTCAGATATAATTTATTTAACCATTATTTATTTATGATTGACTGGAAGAAATCATACGATATCTGCAGAGTTCTGCAACACTTTGTTTTTCTCCATTTTAGTTATTCTGTTGAGGCATAACTTAAAGCTCGTTTTCTACCGCCAAAGAGAAATGAACTAAGAATGTTTTCGTGTATATAAAATAGGATTTGCTTTTCCATTTTCGCTGGACTCCTTGTTGGCGGATACAGATATAGGTTTTTTTTTTGGATTTCGTGGTAACTGGAATCATTAATGGGCAGTCGCGGTGGAAAACCAGCTTAAGGGTTTAATTACAAAATCTTAAATTGTGAACAGATTTTGAAATTCAATTGTGTCTTAGTGGAATAAGCCTACGTTATCTATTTTATTACAGATCATGGTAATTAATCATCCCGCTCTAATTGCCTGAATTCAGTTCGTTTTGTCGACTAAGCCGCTCTTCACGAAAATACTTCAGCGGGGATTCGTAAAGGATTTGGAGAAGAACGAGCAAAAAATGAACGGGAATTTCAATCATACGGGAAAATGTTGATGAAAACATAAGCCCTAGAGTATTGTAAAGTATTTGTACGTGTCCGTGATTTCATAAGCCTTTGTTTTTTTTCAGCCAGCTCTCACAATTCTTCTTCTTCTCAGTCGGTACACTCTTGTCAGAGTGGTCGTGGTCATCATTTTGAATCACGATTCAGAGTGATGTTCCTCGTAATACGGCGCCATTCCTCGCGGACTGCAGCTTTCCGGGTACTTTCGCTAACCGAGCACTTAGTTGCGGCCTTGATCTGGTCCGTCCATCTCATTGGTGATCTACCACGTGGTCTGGTGCCCTCAACTTTTCCCTGCACCACGAGACGCTCTATGGAGTCATTACTGCGCCGAGATACATGGCCGAAGAAGGTTAAAATGCGTGACTGAACCGTGGTTGATAGGCGCTGTCTGATGCCGAGTTCTTTTAATATGGAGTCATTGGTACGAAACTCGGTCCACGATATTCCCAGCACAATATCTTTTCATTTATCAAGTTAGCTGTCAAATAAGCATGGGTATACTCTTATCAAGATTGTTTTAAGACAAATAGTTTATTGGTTCATTAGAATGTACGTACACACCGCCACACTGTTAACTATCCATTTCCGTTTTTGCTCTCGCTCTCATCAAATGGTGATTTTTTGCGATAGAACGAGACGACATGAAGGGCAATGGGTAGTTAACACTGTTGCCGATAGTACAGTATAAGAAAGTACATTTGGAAAATAAAATGTAAGTCAGTTATGATATTTTTATTTTTTATTTTTTCAGTATTTACGTAGTTAAAATCGTATTTTTTAAATCTAAGTCCCACTAATGTAATGCAGTTACAACTAGGTACGCTATTGAACCATTTTAAGATATTACAGCTTTTCTGTTGTTGAAATAGGTCAAAGTTAAAACAATTGCATCAATTTTTTGCAACAAACAGCATGTGACTACCGAGTCGGATAAATGCAAGCCTGTTTTGCATGCAGCTGGTGCGACGCGGACGAATCGATGTGGCTGTCACGGTATACCTGCCGCCATCTTTTACTGTTCTACCCGTAAAATAGCCCGCTTTGGTAATTCTACAGCATTCAATTAAATTTACGAAATGACAATTTTATCACGTTTAAAAACTTTTTTATGTTATGACTTTAACTTGTCAGTGGTAGAGTTTTAAATCAGTTTCAATTTCCATTCGAAATCTGAAACGCATTTTAATTTTTAAAATAAGCTTCCATTTTTTTTTCAGAAATATTGCTGTTAAAAGAATTGGAAGTAAGCTTTAGAGTACTTTGGAGGCTTACAGCTAGAAGTGGACGTAGGTAATTGGCTGATTTGACGAGGATGCAATAAAGTACAAAAGCTTCTTATAAAAAGCTCTTGGAAACTAGATTAACACTGTCGCACAGTAAAAAAAAATACTAGTTAAAACTCTTTTCTTAATACTTTCAGTGAATTATTACCGAAAAAGATCTTGAACGATGTATTTATACACAGCTCGACACCCTCGGTTCAATTACAAGGGCATACGTGCAATAACATAACTACCCACATTTTTTCAATCTGTCACGCAAAACTGCGCTCTATTGCGAAGGAATAAGAGTGTATAATATGTTGTGGTTTCATCTCAAGGCTCACATCCATCATTCGCGACAGATACAAGCTCCTACCGAGCTTCGAGACCGATGGATCATCGGTGACGATAACTCTTAAAATACTTTGTGGGGCGTTCTTAAAACGGCTGCGAAAGGGTTTTCAATTTCTGATGCCGACGCCATGATGAAAACAGATCTTTTGAACTGAAAACATTTATCTACCCAAAAAACTAAGGCTGAGTCGCATTATCTTAACTTTAGCCATAAACATAACCCATATTTTTGTATGGAGTTTGACAGACTTTTAACGTTTATTAAAGTAAAATGGTGCAACCCAGGTTAGTCTCTTCTAGAAAGTTAACTTATCAAATAGTTTTCTATTTTGCATTTATTTCATTTTAATAAATACTTTTATGACGGTCCCATAGTCTGACAGGACAGGATCACCTCTAATCTCCTTAGTTGTAATAAATCAGAAGCATACAGTTTACATACCCAAACTCAAGAACTACGTAAGACACCATTATGCAGAAAATATGTATACAATGTGCCCTGGACTGCACATTTTCATTTAAGTGTTAAGCACAATACTTTCTTGTTTAAAAACAAACGCATCTGATACAATGGAGGGAACCTCATCACCGCAAGGATGGCTTCTGAATGCAAAACAGAAGATCCTTGTCTGCGAGAATATCTTTACATGTTGCGACATCTTTTCATCCTTCCTTTTCTAAGTATTCAATGTAGACTATTGTATGAATAAGTTTCAATTCAAAGTATTGCTACAACAAATTTGCATCGCATTGTGTTTTTCTGAAAAAATGATTTGTTTGCCTGCTTTTATAATATAGGACAACTAAGGATTTAGTTCACTGAATAAGGTTTTGAGAAGTTAAAAACATTAAACAACTTTTAAAACAGAGCAAAAATCACTTGAAGTTATCTACATAGTTCTTTGATTTTGATGATGACTAACACCCGTATTCACAAACGATGCTAGCTTAAGTGAAGCAGCAAATCGAACGCACAGTCTTGAATAGAGCTCTGTGATAGGTTCACCCTGTTGGTGTGTCACCCTGTGCGTCCACGCGCACTGTGAGACCTCATAGTAATGCTTGTGAATTATGTTAGTTCCAATACATGTCATACTCAATTCATATACGAATACGAGAGGATCGTGATCGCCATCGTATCGTTTCGCCAAAAATTCCACACATAATCTCATACATGCGATAACCGTTTGCCGCCCGCCCTGCTGCCTTGGGCGGAATTCGCATCAAATTATATTTTTATCTCTTTGTCGCGCAGGTAAATTGGAGGAAAGAGTTTTGTCTACCCGCTATGTTTACATTTGGTGTGTGCGAATCGTTTTGTGCTCACTAACCCATTTGCAGCGTACGCGAATTTAAAGGAGGAGATACAAAATTATTGGGATAATTGAAAAGGAAATCGAAAAGACTGACTTAAAACACTTTTCTCTGAGCTAATATTGAAAATGATTTTGGTGAATTGAAAATATTATCTTAGAAGGTTGAGGTTATGATTTTCATTTTATTATAAAAAACAAATTACTGGAAACCAATATTGAGTGAGTATTGAAGTAACATTAGTGCTTAAAAATATGTGCTAGCATTATTAGGTTTTATTTCTTTACTTATCTATTTTGTGTAAGTAGTTCCACCTTAACATTGGGTCACCTGTAACAAAAGACACAAAAATAAATAAAATAAAAATACAACTAAGTTGATAACTAATTGGCAACATTTACTATTTCTCATAAATTCCTGTTTTCAAGAAATTCTCAATCAACTATAAGTGAGATGTTATTCCTCTTTTGTGCCAAACAGTTTGAGTAAATATTATGTTACCAAGTAAATTATACGAGTACTTGTTAGTTTTTCCCGGGGTTAAAGTTTTCCGGCAAGTGGGAAGCTTCTGATAGAACATCTTTTCCGACCGTTTCACGCGCGTGTAGCCAGGAGCAAAAGCCCGGAATCTATTTTTATGTTAGCACTATTGAAATTTCTTAGTATATAAAGTCTCTTCTCAAACTTTTAACTTAAAAAATCGAACTGCCTAAGGCCTGCCTAAACACAGTTGAATTTTTTAACTTAGAGAGGCTCTCGGTCTTAATAACATGCTATATTTAGGAGACTTCACGTGCCCTGAAAGATGCTTTTAATGTAGCATTTATTTTAATTCATACAGTTTTTAATGCTATGATTACCTAGTTGTTTTATATTCCAGAACAAAAGAAACCGAATTCTAGATAGAATAACCGGCTGAAGATGAAGGTATTGTCCTCAAAACAATAGTGTTATTAAATGCATCTAGTGATTTAACAACACATGAATAAACTAACGAAGAAGTTTAAGGTTTGAACCAAGAAATACTATAAACATTTTAACATTTTTACTGCTATAAAATCATTTTTGACTAATGTTATACAGATTTACAACATGCAGGCATGCAGGTAGATGTCATGACGTAGGTATCCGCTAAGAAAGGATTTTACGAAACTCCATCCCTAAGGGGGTAAAACGGGATCCACGCGTACGAAATCGCGGGCGGCCGCTAGTTTGCATATAAATTCAAGCGTTTACAGGCAACAAATGCAACTCCGACTAGCTCCTTCAATTATTCCACCATCAACTTCCATTTCGCACTTGATTACTCTTGCATTTGATGCACATTTTTCCTTGTATAAAACGCGCAATAATTCACCTTAAACGGAAAATGTACAAGGATATAAAATAATACAAAGCGGCTGGTAAGACCGACTTAAAATAATAATTTGAAGAACGCAACTTATAAGTAACATTTGACAGAATTATTTCTCTGTTTCGTCGGAGTTCTCTCTACCATCTCTACTTGATTTTCAGTTAAAATGATGGTGTTGATGAAATTATTAAATAACTTTTATGAGAATGAATTCCAATAGGCCTAATGCGCGCCGCGATGATCGGTTAGCACGCCATTTTATCGATTTTGCCCATACATTTTGACGTCGACAACAGTTATCACGGCGCGCATCTTAGGCCTACTTATGAGGTTTAAAAAAGTGTTGGGTAAAGCCTGATCCGTGAGCACGTAGAATTTTGTCCAATGATCCCTAGCTACCCATCCTTATCGCTCGCGCGTAATTATATTGCTGTCGCGACTGTGCGACTGGCACCCGCAGTAAGTGTGCGAGCGCGATAGCTACATAATTACGAGCGAGCGATAAGGATGGGTAGCTTGGGATCATTGGACAAAATTCTACGTGCTTACAGACCAGACTGTAGAGTTAATAGATGCAAGATTTTTAATTCAATAGGTTCGCTACTAAGCTAGTAAAAAATAATACCTATTGTAGACGCTTCTAACAATCTAGGTTCATGTTATATTTCTGAAGGCAGCGGAACTTGGAATTTAATTTATTAAAATCTCGCTTTCGCCTCTCAGGCTTTTATTCTGATATAAGTGGTTGGTCATCAAACACTAAGTTTGAGCAAATTTTCCTTTTCAATTTAATGAATGAGTTCACAATTAAATTGGCGGTTATACAGGATGTGGTTTACTATTACTTTATTAGTAAAAATACCTTGTTCAAACGTCTCCTAAAACATTTGAGATGGTGCTTGTTACCGCCCGCACCACCCCCGCATACCCCGCTACACCACCTCGAGATGAGCGTTGTTTTATAAAAACACAGCCTGTATTATCATGGAAATAACTCATTTTATATAATTTTTGGATATTATATTCTGTGATGTAAATTATCTGGGCTCAAAAGGGAGATTAATAAATAATAATACAGCGTTATGAGAAGATTGTGTCCTCAAAAAGGTATAGGATTACACTCCAATAATGGATGGGATTAGTAAGAGAGGAGCAGTAATCTTTGGACATTAATTTTATACGTAGCCAGTTTAGTAAGGGTCTTGTGACAATAAGAATTAAAAAAATATAATTGCTCATGGTTCATCAGAATAAATCCATCCTCAAAGCTGTTTTTATAGCGTACGAGCGACAAGAGCGGATGTAATATTGTAGTCAGTTGATAAAATTAATAAACGACTGAAGATTATACCTGTTATTTACGATATTTTCAACGTAACCTGAAGTTATTTTAATAAAAAATAAACAATAAAATTAAAGGCACATTCAAATGCTAGCATTGATTTCGTACAAAATAAAAATAAACAGTGAAATAAATTACTTGAATGTATTGTGTAATGATTCGTTTGATCGCTCACCGTGCCCGATGAAACGCTGTTTCTCGTAGCGTGTATAAAATAATTGGTTTTCGTCAGAGCCTAGGAATTATTCGGGCCGCTTACTGAATACCACAATAACTAATTACAATACTAATTGATAAATCAACATTGTGTATTTAGGTAATTGCTTCACTTTATTAAATAAATGAATTGCCCCTAAACTTTGTTAAGCCCAATGTTATACGAAAATATAATACGTTTCATTTTGGCAATAAATGATGATTATTATTATTTTGGACTTCACGGATCCAAAGTAACCCGGTCCTTTATAAGGCTGACGTGGGAATACAGATACAACATGTACAGGCCGTTTTTAACGTAAACAATTGAGAAATGTAGAAGTAATTACGAGGATAATTTATATGTTTTTGCAGGTACTTTATAAATATAACTTGCTCTACAGCTTTATTTTACTTTCGCAGATTTATTTCGGCTTCAAATAACACATATTTGTAGTCCATTACTGGGCTATTATAGTAACCATCGAGTAGTGGTGCATGCACGATCGGCTTGCACGAAACGTTTGACAAACGGCCCGTTTTCGTGTTTGGTTGCCGATTACATAATTTAAACGTTTAAATTTTCATGTTAGGCATAAAAATCATGAATAGCTTTGGTTTTTATTCTTTTTTCTTTATGATGACGGTTTTCGCGTATTTAAAAAGGTAGCTATCATGAATTTTACCATCGTAAAAAGCATCGTCTAATTTAAGCTTAGCTTAAATTGAACTCTTGTACCAGTTGACATTGATTTGTGTGCAGGTGCCCTATAAAACTTTTGTGACACAGTTAACGAATAAGATTAAACTCTAACGACGTAACAGCTTAGTGCAGCGTGTGCCTAATGCGCCATTAAGTAATTCCGAGCTACGGGACGTTACCTGCTGATCTACATGGATGTCATTACGGATAACTGCAGGTGAGATTTTTCTGTCCTTGCACTGGTAAATGGTCTGATAAAGCAGTAGAGTCAGCATAATCTGTGTTGTGATGAGAATCATCATCACATGATTGTAAAAAAAAATGATATAAACCTCATATTATGTGAGCTAGCACTGAATACAATTCTACAAAAGCTCAATATTCGTATCTGAACAGAACAGAAATTGGAATTTAAATATGTCCAAAAAGTAATATTACTAACTGGCAAGTGATTATAGTATACTAGCTTTCCGCCCGCGGCTTCGCCCGCGTGGAATTTTGTCTGTCACAGAAAAACTTTATCGCGCGCGTCCCTGTTTCAAAAACCGGGATAAAAACTATCCTATGTTCTTTCCCGGGACTCAAACTATCTCTATGCCAAATTTCATCAAAATCGGTTGCGAGGTTTAAGCGGGAAAGCGTAACAGACAGACAGACAGACAGAGTTACTTTCGCATTTATAATATTAGTTGGGATAGTTGGGATGTATTATTCCACACCTTGAACAGACGGAATAAGCTGAATTGAATGCTGATATAAACTAATCACCAATCCATACATGTCAACTCAAGTTATCAGCACTAGTGCCAACATCTGTTGAACTCTGGCCAAGCATAGCACATTATTACCTTACCTAGATACTTATTACATCATATCATTTATTATAATGTAACCTAACTCAATAGATAGACAAGATCAATACACAAGCACGAGTTCCCAAAGAACGACGTCATACTACGAAGCTACGACGCTACGAAAGCTACACCGCTACGACTCGCTGTAGCATGTGACTACGGGTAACCGCGTAGATGTTTGATTACGTAGTAGCTTCAACTGAATGATTAAAATACTGTAAATGATATATAATTACTTAACAAAAATTTAGAAAGCATTATTTAAGTTGTTTTCGTACTGTTTTCACTCTGTAATTTTTCAAATGATTGATTAAAAAGTTATAAAAAAAAAAAATTAAATTAATTAATCAAATTTAAAAAAAAAAAAAATAATAATTAAAACCCGCCAATCATCATTATTAAGTTATAATTAATAAGATGAGTAAATTAATTACAAATATGTACATAATATATTATACTAATTATAATAATACACTTATTAATACCAATTATAATATTAATAAATATAACGTCAAAAACCACCTATCATTTATCATAAAATCATTATAAAATATCAAATTTGTCTAACTATTATAAAAACAGCCTATAAGCCACTCGCTCAAATGTTAAATGTGTCCTATCCCGTACAAAACATGTTTTCGAATTGTACCTATTCATGCTCGCCGCCGCGCCGCGCAGTGACTTACTGGATGGCTTGTATTTTATTTGCACCTAGCTACTTTATAAAAATAAAAAAATCACTTTTAATAGAACTGCTACGCTAACGGCCGAATACTGAAACGCCATTTAAATATTTGACGGCTTCTCAAATAGTTAAGCAGCTCCTAAACTTACATTTCGCATACTCAAAACAATATCTGAGCAGTTCTCAATTTTTAAGCACCTCTCAAATTAAGTTGCACTCAAACGCCACTTAAATGAATTTTCGCATACTGAAACGCCATTCAACGCTAAGCATTACTCAAACAACTGTCAAATCGTCTTAAGCAGCTGTTAAATTTGAGAGTGCTTGCGCGGTATCTTAAATCCTATTCTTAAACCTAAATCGACCTAAATCGACCTAAATAGTGGTAAATAATGTGTGTCATCGTTATCATTTCTTTCGAGCCTCGAGGAAATACCTAGATCTAATCGCAGGAACGCAATAAGGCTGAACGCTATTGAAAAATATTATTATAATGACATGCAATTCCGAGCGAGGTTCCGCGTCTCTAAAGAAACGGTGTTGTTTCTGGATTCATAATTTGGAAGCTCTTTGAAACCCCTCACCAAATGCCATACAACCAGTGGACCAAATACTTATTATAACCCTACTGTTCTACGCAACGGGAAGTTATGAACGTGTACTAGGTGATATCTTCCACATCTAACAGCCAACTGTGCATCGTATAGTGCACGAAGTAACAACCAAAATAGCTGCTATGAAATCGCTTTACATAAACATGCCTATTTCTGAGGATTAAGGGGACATCGCATAGCAGCATTTCCAAGAGTTGTTGATTTGTCAATTTGATGCTCTGTCAGTCAACAATGATAAATGTCAATTGTGGTTACGTTTCGGTCCACGATCGCCACTTAATAGATTTCAACAATAAAAAGTATCACATTTAAAATTATTTTTTAATTAAATAAAAATGCAAGCATTAATTTTTTTATATGATAAAACGAGATTTATATATAATAGAAACTAAAAATAAACTGTTCTATGTTAAGTTTATTGAGTATATTTCCATAAAAGACAATACATAACCAAACGATGCTGCGTGTAATGGATAAAAAACGTAAAGTTATCATTTGTGTAAATGAAAACATACTTTTTTTGGTAAATGTTGCCATTATGTAAACATTTGAGAGCTTCTTAGCTGATCACGGCTTCAAATCCGTTGAGTAGCGTTTGAGAATACCATTTAAAATTGAAGGATACTTAAATTTAGGAGCCCGTCAGCTGAGTGACAGATTTGAGTAGTGTTTCAGTATTCGGCCGTAAATCGTTTTTGTATTATTGTACAGGTCTGTCTAATATAACGGCCTAGTAAAATTGTAAAGGTCACTTATGTGCGACCAAACTCCTTGGCCGCGCGCCTGGCCGGCGAGAAACTTCTTTTTACTTTTTATGTTTTTTATAGACTGTCACTTTTCTCTTTTGTCTTGAATTTTCTACCAAAACGAAATGTAATTTATTTTATTTGAAGCAATATAATTTTACATTTTACATAATAATATAACAAAGCCTTTCAATTAATAAATATCCCTCGTAGTAAAAGACGTAAATTCCGTTCATGGTCCTACGAGTCGGATTGGCTTTGAAGAAAATGGTAGGAAAATTACGGTAGTCTATACAGCGGAGTACCGCCCGTACGAAGTTACTAGATAGCAAAGCTGCTATCTTGGAGTCCCTGCAGTGGTGTCAGCGGTGACTACACGGCAGAGGAAGGGTCCTGTCTCTGGTGAAGACTGGATAAGGCGTACGGGAGGAGCAGCAGAGAGTCTTTGGCAGCGGTTGGCGGCAGCCAAGGAGCGCTAGGGAGCGCTAAATTCGAACAAGCAAAGCGAGCGTGAGTAAGAAGTACGAGCCTAGGAGCTGATGGTGCACGTAATATCATCTCCAAGTGTGTGTTGTGAGAGTGCAATCGTGAGTAGTTTAAACATTATTTACTTTGAAACGGAAAGAAGATCGAAAATTAACTTTGAACATTTACATTACTAACGTTGCATTTTTTCATGTTTACTTGTTTTTTGTTTTATTAACTGTATCGGTACTTCTCATTTTCACTCAAATTTGATGGTCACTCAATAATAGTTCATAAACGGTATAAGTTAGAACAATAACTTTGATATCAGATGATAAAACATCTATTTAGCTACATACAAAATAAATTTTATCGTAATAGAAGCAAAACTAATACGAAAACATCACATGAAACTATAAAAAACGGGGTCATTTTTCGCGTTCTCATCGTGTCACACCTTCGGTTGCAATGAAACATTTGGTTACTGCATTCACAATTTTCATTCAATTTGTGTGTAGCATATACTAAAATCATCGTAATTAAATATACTTTCCACACAATAGTCAAAAAAATATCTTCTTATAATTATTTCGAATTGAGAAAGCGAAATACGTTGGTCACACGATTTTAAGTACCTAAAATTTTGAGTAATAATACAAGATTGCCGTTAAACCGAACACCAGCAACCAATCACAGCGTTCTATTCGGTTAACGTCAGTCGCGCTCCGGCCATTGGGGAGGTGAGATAGGTCGATCGTCGCTCCGCGAAAAAAATACGTAACTTTTTGTGATTATCCATAGACATACCGTCGCTTGCTTGAACAATATTTTCTACCTCTAAAATTTAAACAATTTAATTGAAACTTAGGCTATTGAAAACTTAACATGTTAGGCTTATTTGTGTAGTATTCGACTTGAACCGTTAAATTCAAATTTAAGGATAATTCATAAAAAACTCAAATTTTCGTCACCTTCGTGGCATCACCTTCGTGGTGTTTTATACACGAAGGTGATTTTAGGCCACGAAAGTGATTTCTTGCTTTGGTTTATTTTAAAATATAGTGACTGATGTTTATGTTTTTACAATATTTTAATAACTAATAAATTATACGTGGTAAGAGCCTGGATGCGGGCAGCGCAGGACCGTTCATTGTGGAAAACCTTGGGGGAGGCCTTTGTCCAGCAGTGGACGTCATTTGGCTGAAAAGAAAGAAGAAGAAAGAAGAAGTAGAGTTCAGTACATCAATAAAAAAATAAAGGCCTCGTATTTTTGTTGTCTGTCTGTCTGTATGACTGTATGTATGTCTGTATGACTGTATGTATGTCTGTATATGGTGACTGTGTACCTGTTTGTAAGATAAATTTAATCTGAAATTTGAGTTAAAAGTTGCACAACAAAAATACGAGGCCCTCTGGCCTCAATAAAAATATATTTTTGTTGAGGGACTGATAATCAGTTCGAGTTCTTTTTTATTGAGGTACTGATAATCCTTTTTTTGCTTCTTTAGCATTTCAGAATGCCACCAGTCTCACCCTTAAAACCAATTGCGTAGAATCTTGTAACTTAGTAGGTGACGTTATCGGTAAAATTTTATCTTGTATTTAAGTAGGTACCTATTTATATTATGTTATTGCTATTCATCTATGAAAATAAGACAAAATATATGTTTTATAAACACTTAAGAGTCATTTACATTAGTAAAGTTTGAAAAAAATATTGCTGTGAAGTACAGAATCACTTTCGTGGCATCAAAAAATTCAAAACGTTAAAGCTTCCAAACGAGACTCACTATTTGACTGATTTACTGAGAATACACTCTTCACATCAAGCGCTACAATTTTTGTTTACAAAAAGTTGAAATAAGTTAGAAATAAAATTTGCCACGAAGGTGACGATGAGAACCGTGGCGATGAGAAATACCCGTATATTTTGCTGCTGTGCGTTTGTATTTTTATTTTACTTGTTGTGTATATTGTTGATTTTATTTGTCAACTATGGAACCATTAACTAAGGTTCAAGAGGCCACTAAGGCCGCAATCGAAAGAGCTTTTACAAACTTCAAAAAGTGTCCAAAAGACAGGTTAAGTCAAACTTATCTTGAGACCAGGCTAGAGGTTCTAGAACAGCATTGGGGAGTTTTTTTTAGAACACAACTGGAAATAGTAAGCACGCTTGACGAGGATGAATTGCAGGAATCTGACTATTATAGGGAAAGTGTGTTTGATGATGTTGAGGAGCTTTATATGGAGTACAAGTCTCACATCAAGGATAAGTTAAATAACTTACATGCATTGCCTATTTTAGAGTCACACACAGAGCCAGCTCAACACTCAACTCAATTTAAATTGCCTGAAATTAAAATTCCAACTTTTTCAGGAAACTACGTAGAATGGCAAACTTTCAGGGAGCTTTTCATAGGACTAGTTCACAATAACCAATTACTAGATGTAGCACAAAAGTAATATTATTTAAAAGCTTACCTAGTAGGAGATGCTGCACAACTTTTAAATAACATTTCAGTTACAGCTGAAAATTACATAAGCAGCTGGGAAAAACTCGAGCTTATGTACAACAATAAAAGGTATTTGGTAAATAATATTTTAAACCGTTTATGTAATCAAAAAAGCTTAAATACAGAATCGGCTCAGGAAATTAAACATCTGTTAAGTACCACCTCTGATTGTTTAGAGTCAATTAAAAACTTAGGTGTGGATGTCTCCTCCTGGGACATTTTCATCATACACCTAATCAGTCGGAAACTTGATAAGGAGACTAGGAAGGCATGGGAGTTAAACATTTCATCGGACGGGACCGATGAACTGCCGACCTACGAACAGTTTGTTCACTTTTTAACTGGACGATTCAGAGGCCTAGAAAACTTGAATGAAAGGACTAGTTCTGAGAGGGTTACAGGTAAAAGCTCACAATCTTTTCATTCACGAAATGTAATTTGTACGTATTGTAAAGATAGTCATAAGATTGTAAATTGTAAACAGTTTGCTCACGAAACAAATGAAACTCGTCGATGTTTTGCTCGGGAAAAAGGGTTGTGCTTTATTTGTTTGTACAATAATCACTCTGCCAAGGCTTGTAAAACCAACTTCAAATGTCATATTTGTAAGAAACGTCATCACACGTTATTACATCCCAGCGGTTTGAAATCTACGGGAGATAAATCGGCGAAGGGCGTAGATTCTGCCATGCGGGCGGAAGGTAGGACTAAAGCTAGTTCAGGCACAGAAGTAGGGAAGCCTAATGAAAAGGTGGTATCATTTTCATCGACAGGTAGCGAAACGGTTTTATTACCAACTGCTTTGGTGGAAGCCGAGTCGAAAAACGGTACTTACCGCGGTATGCGAGCCTTGTTAGATCAGGGTTCGCAAGGATCTTTTATAACAAACGCAATGGTTCAGCGCTTAGGCCTGAAAGAAAAATCTAGTGAACACGCCGTGACAGGTGTAGGCGGGGATAATAGTTTATCCACAAAAGCCACTGTGACTTTACACATTAAGTCTAGGTTGGACCCGACTTTCAGTATGCAGGTTAACGCGTTCGTCCTGAAATCTATCACATCTATCCTGCCGTCGGAAGAAGCTTGTCCTGTTAAGTCAATAAACATACCAACAGCGGAACTTGCCGATCCTGAATACTACAAACCTAACAAGGTTGATGTCTTATTAGGTGCTGAGGTTTATAGTCAGGTCATACGAATGAGCATCAAACGCAGTAGAGATAGGCGTGTATTAGCACAGGGTACGACGTTAGGTTGGATAATTTCAGGCGTCGCTGATACGAATAGTCCATGTAAAACAGTGTCATTTTCTAATATTGCGGTAATGCATGCAAATGCAAGGAATAAATCACTTACCTCAATGTGTGAGCTGCAATACTGTTTTTGTAAAACTTGTAAATAATTTTAAATTGTATTCTGTTAACCTATTGTGTTAAAATTGTTTAATTTCTGTATGTTATAAAGAGTGTAAATGTAAATATTTTGTAGTATACTTACTACAATGCCTCGCTGTAGGCAAGGACATTTCTTTTAACTTTATAATGTATAGTTTAATGTTGTGTTACCTCTAAGGAAGAGATTTTTGTTGTTTCTTGTTTTCTAAAATAACTAAAGGACATTCTGCTATAATGTCCTTTGGCAGGCGGAATGTACAGGTCTGTCTAATATAACGGCCTAGTAAAATTGTAAAGGTCACTTATGTGCGACCAAACTCCTTGGCCGCGCGCCTGGCCGGCGAGAAACTTCTTTTTACTTTTTATGTTTTTTATAGACTGTCACTTTTTTCTCTTCTTGACTTTTCTACTTCGAAATAAGCAACATGTAATTTGATTTTATTTTACAATATAATTTTATTTTACACCACAAAGCCTTTCAATCAATAATCTCTCGTAGTGTCGGTGACGTATTGCGTTCAATTATTTATTATTATTAAGACAAATTAATGTTTCTCTGTAAGTGATTGCATTGTAATCTTTTTGAGAAATAAATATCTTTAACCATATAAATGAAATAACGATAGACAGTAAAGTGAGTCTTCAAACCTTTTAGTATTTGACTTTATATTTTAACAAACCAAATAGAAATGAAATAAATTCCTTAAAAACAATAATTAATGTTTCATGAATAGCGAGACTAAGCAATACTTTTTACTTTCAATCAAACTAATACCAAATACCCACAACTACAGTATCGCGTAGGCTGCACGAATAGAAGACATGAACGAACATGACAAAGTTTTTACGGTAAAGCCATTAAAACCAAATACCAAATCAAAGTTTAGTGACTGGGCTACCAAGGGAATATACAAAAGTCGAAATACGTTATATGAACTTTATGGCATGAAAAAGTATAATAATAGTATATCTTTTCTTGAGCATGTAAAAAAGTATTCAAAAATTTTTAAGAAAGTTTGCTTCATGGCTAAGTCTTTTTATATTCGGGACAAGATAGGGAACGCCAGTAATAAAATAAAAGAAACTTGGAATGTTATCAACCGAGAGACTGGTAAACTAAAACCAAAAGATAATGACTTTTCTCTCAAAGTTCACGATAATTTGATATCTGCAGATAAAGATGTAGCGGAAGCTTTTGACAAATTTTTTGGTAATATAGCTTCAGCAACAACTGCCAACTTAAAGTCATCTCCCTCCGAGGCCGAAGAAATATTGAAAACCCACGTGACACCCTGTGACTCGCACTTCTCTTTTAAACATATTACTCCATTAGATATCACTAAAACTTTTAATCTTTTAAACGTAAAGAGTACAACTGATATCTGGGGCATCTCTGTCAAGATAGTCAAACACATTATTGATATAATTTCCCCACAGTTAGCGATAATATTCAATAATTGCATAGAGAAGGGAATCTTCCCCGACCTCATGAAACATAGTAGACTAATGCCATTATTTAAGTCTGGTAGCAAAACCGACCCTGGCAATTATAGACCCATTTCTATCTTGCCCGCTCTGAGCAAGATTTTTGAAAAAATCATACAGGAGCAACTTATGATTCACTTTGGCTCTAATAAACTATTTCATAGTGAACAATATGGTTTCACCAAGGGTCGTTCCACCACCGATGCTGGGGTTGCACTACTTAAACATATCTTCGAGGCTTGGGAGAATTCTCAAAATGCACTAGGGGTCTTCTGTGATCTCTCAAAAGCTTTTGACTGCGTAGAACATCAAACGCTAATTCGCAAACTGCACTATTATGGGGTAAAGGACTCGGCTTTGGATTTAATACAATCCTATTTAAACTTTAGAGTTCAAAAAGTTGACATAAATGGTGTTTTGTCTTCTGGGTCACCTGTGAAAATGGGAGTTCCGCAGGGGTCCATTCTGGGTCCATTCTTGTTTCTTATATACATTAATGATCTACCATATTTTGTTAAGGACTCTTGCGAAATCGTGTTATTTGCTGATGACACATCTTTGATTTTTAATATCGACAGAAGTAAAAATAACTTTGACGATGTAAATAATGCACTAACAAGAGTTTTAAGTTGGTTCACTACAAATAATTTACAACTCAATGCAAAGAAAACAAAATGTATAAAATTCTCTTTGCCTAACCTAAAAACAGTTAGTACTCAAATAGAACTTAATAATAATGCAATCGATCTGGTAGACTCTACTGTATTTCTGGGAATTACCCTGGATTCAAAACTCCAGTGGGGCCCCCATATAGAAACTCTGGCGGGAAAGCTCAGCTCAGCGGCTTTTGCAATAAAAAGGATACGGTCATTAACCGATGTTTCAACAGCTCGCTTAGTCTACTTTAGCTACTTTCATAGCCTAATGTCATATGGAATCATGCTATGGGGCAAAGCTGCAGATTTTGAAACAATATTTATTTTGCAAAAACGTGCGATAAGATACTTGTATAAAATGAAAGCAAGAGCATTCCTTAGAGAATTGTTTAAAGAAATTGGCATTCTCACGGCCGCTTCACAATACATCTTAAACTGTATTCTATTTATTCAAAAAAATATTACTGAATTCAAAAAGAAAAGTGATATTCACCAAATTAACACTAGAAATAAAAATAAATTGGCTATACCCGCTTTTAGACTTAATAAAGTGTTTGCCTCTTTTATGGGACAAGGTATCCATTTTTATAACAAAGTCCCTGATAAATATAAAGAGCTACCGTATAATAAATTTAAAGATATAGTTAAAGATCACATGCTTAAAAAAGCCTATTATACAACTCGAGATTTTCTTAATGATAAGTCATCCTGGGAGTAGGATTATGGTCCTCTCATGCTCGCACTAAAAAGAATTAAAATGAAAAGTAATGTATAAACTCATAATAATTT
The DNA here is from genome assembly GCF_963855985.1 of Ostrinia nubilalis. Classification (NCBI taxonomy): domain Eukaryota; kingdom Metazoa; phylum Arthropoda; class Insecta; order Lepidoptera; family Crambidae; genus Ostrinia; species Ostrinia nubilalis. The sequence goes on from NC_087098.1 coordinate 15,778,677, forward strand.
CTCAAATGTTATAGTGTCATGCTTCTCAATCTGGACTGTTACTTAGCTTTATTATTAGTTTTTTATTTTAAAGAGATAACTTGGAATTGTCATTCTCACTAAAATGTCTCTGGGGTGGTGGCGTAGTGAGGCGGGTCGTTACATTCCCTCTAATATGGTCGAGTGAAGCGATGGCTGGTTCACTCGTCATGTCTGTGAACAGGCGCTGCTTTCGGGGACTGGTCAATCCAAGTTATTCAAATTAATGTATGCGAGTCATTTCTACTAGTATCTTAATATGTAAGTCTAGATATTAGCACGTCACTACCTTGTTTAATATACCACGCAATCTTGTATACCCATTCTTATAAGATACACCATACAAGAATGCATGGTAAATTCAGTGAACTGCTCCTGAATCGAATGTACCTACTACTACTATTTCTATTTATTTATATTAACCGGCAGACAGTGGTGACTGAGTTTGTTGCGGCGCTTCTTCTCAGCACTTGCCAAATGTTGGTCTCGAAGCGCTGGTAGGGTAAAAAGATTATGAGACATGTAGAGGCTCCTTAAGAGCAAAATGACGATTTGTAAGAACTATTTATTAGTCCAAACAAATAAAGAAATTTTGACTTTTTGACTTTGAAGAGCTTTCACGTACGAGTATCTATACAACAACGCAGGAACGGAATGCAATTAAAAGTATCTACGAACTAGCTGCAGTGCTACGGTTCATTGTAGCAGTGCTACGAGACTACAGTACCTCTAGCATGAACAACTTTCGTCTTCGAATCGTTTGCGTACTCGATAAAATTCGATACTCAATCTTCAAATTAAACTATAACGTGACAATTTTGATTCTCAAAATAAGTTTCGTGCAACCACATCTCATACTAAGACCGGGTTCCCACTATGCCAGACCGGCATTTCTGCCGGAAACCGGACACCGGACAAGGGTGTTTACATTACACCGGATCACCGGATCCGAAATCCGAGCCGAATGAAGTACGGGGAGCACGGGCGGGGCGGGGCGGGAAGCACGGGCGCGGCGAGGTGGGCCGCAACTCGTTCACATTACTCCGGTCCGGTGATTTTGCCGGCATTTTGTAGCGACAAAACGCTCGTAAAAATGCCGGGCTCGGCGAAAAAGCCGGATCCGGGATAATGTGAACAGCTTCATACAATTTGTACCGCCGCTAGGCCTTCCGGCGATTTTACCGGACCGGGAGATCTGCCGGTCCGGCATAGTGGGAACCCGGCCTTAATTCACTTTACGACACGTTCACAAGGGCGCTGTTGTAGTTTTCTTACTAAATCTTTTAATGGCGATTCGAGTACGCGAACGATTTGAACTCGAAAGTTTTTCGTGCTAGCCGTACAGAGTATTCAATCTTTTGTGAAACAGTATTTTCCTATCTTCCGTGTTCTTGATATCGAAAACTCTGACGTTAGTTCTATTTTAAGGTAGGCATTACGGATTTAAAAATCACTTTGTTATATTGGCCGTTAATTGGAATTGTACACAAATTCAAAATGTACAGAAAAATATGCCCCTAGTATGTCACAAAATGTGTAAATTCGTATTTAGACAAGACGCTATTTAAGAAAATATTAGGTATATTTAGACAATAATTATGTTATTTAAGAAAGTATTAATAATATCTTAATTAGAATTTCAACCAATGGAATTTTACTTTGTATTTTTTCTTCCAACACATATAATATTTTGTGTCCTTGAGCCCTTAATATCCAAAGTCAACGTTCATAATTTGTTTTTATTTAGGATTCATGAGCTGACAGCTCGCCCGACTGGCAGGTTCCTCTTAAATATCTCCAGCGTTACAGTGGGCTAATTCAAATGCATTTGTCGAGAGTAGAAATCGTCTGTCAAATAATTTTCTAGTAATCAATTTTGAACTGATTGTCAAGGTAATACAGTTGAAAATTGAATATCAAAGCCAGACTACGCCTAATGTCAGATCAGCCGATGGTAGATGCCAAATTTCCAATATCGCGTACGAAGACGGAGAACTTTGTCAATATAGTGGTACATAAGGGTCATAATTAGTGGATGCCGACGATTTTCGCGCTGTCATCTCAACGACTGCCCACCCTTGTCGTTAGAGCAGTCGACTGGATAGAAAGCATGGAATTAACATGGTGATTGATAAACTAGGTGCAAATAAGCATAGGTATTTTATAACCACAGAATGCTTTTTGCTTAAATTTGAAAATAAAGGATATTGTTCTGCGTCCATACATCGTTCGCCCCAAGACCCCCAAGCAATGAAATAATGATTTTTATATGTGAAATTACTTAACGATTGTCACCTTATACTCCACTAGCTTTTCGCTCGCGGCTTCGCGCGCGTGGCCTACATTAGGTACCTACATATTTTACGGAACCCTATTATTTTCCAAAATAAAATTTAGCCTGTTACTCGTGGATAATGTAGCTTTCGAATGGTGAAAGAATTTAATAAAAACGGTCCAATAGTTTTTGAGTCTATTCATTACAACCAAACAAACAAAGTTTTCCTCTTTATAATATTAGTGTAGATACTTAAAGCACGGATAAGCGGGAGATTCGTTACAATAGGAAAAATGCTTCAGATTTTGAGGTTATTAGCATAACAGAAGTACATTTCCATTTTCTATCTTCTATAGGTACCTACTTATAATAAATCTGTAGAGAGGTCAACTCTGTACATGAAATATATTTTCAAAATAACTATCAGGGGGTGATACTGATGCCAAAAATGCAATCAGTAAAATTTTTGTCTGTCTGTCTGTCTGTATGTTCCTTATAGAAACAAAAACTACTCGACGGATTTTAACGAAACTTGGTACAATTATTCTTCATACTCCTGGGCAGGTTATAGTATACTTAGGAATTCCCACGGGAACAGGAATTAGCGGGAAAATCCTTTTGTATGAAAAATCTAAACCGCTTAAGTTAGACGCTTTAAATTTCGCACGTAGGTACTTTAGTAAACTAATTCCCACGGGAACTGGAATTCGTGGGAAAATCCCTTTGTATGAAAAATCTAAACCGCTTTAGTTAGACGATTGAAATTTGACATGTAGGTATCTTAATAAACTTAAAGCTTAGTTACAACAGGATATTGCAAAATTCCCACGTGAACGGGAAAAAACATTTGAACGAAAAAATCTAAACCGCGTAAGATAGATGAAGGGGGTAAAACGGGATCCACGCGTACGAAGTCGCGGGCGGCCGCTAGTTGCTAATAAAACTATTTATTGTCAAGAATTATATGTATAATAATGCGAATTCCCGTTCCCGTGGGAATTAGTTTACTAAAGTACCTACGTGCGAAATTTAAAGCGTCTAACTTAAGCGGTTTGATTTTTCATACAAAAGGATTTTCCCGCTAATTCCTGTTCCCGTGAGAATTCCTAAGTATACTATAACCTGCCCAGGAGTATGAAGAATAATTGTACCAAGTTTCGTTAAAATCCGTCGAGTAGTTTTTGTTTCTATAAGGAACATACAGACGGACAGACAGACAGACAAAAATTTTACTGATTGCATTTTTGGCATCAGTATCACCCCCTGATAGTTATTTTGAAAATTATATTTCATGTACAGAATTGACCTCTCTACAGATTTATTATAAGTAGGTATAGATATGTAGGAGAGACGTCTTAATTACACTTTAAATCGTAGATCGATAAAGAACCCCTTTGTCAAACCGTATGAATAGCAGCAAATAGAACTTTGCGTATTGGAAAAATAGGAATGCCTACGGAAAAGCCAAACATTTTTTAAAAAGAAGTTAATATATTTTACTTACATTTAAATCCAAAAATATCTTTATTCCGACCCAAGGGTAAGTAGGCAGTTATGTAGGTATAAATGAAAATACGTATGTAGGTACTTATTATTTATTAATGGTCATGTTCTACATTTTCTATTAAATATGGGCCCAATACATCAATGATGTCGCCATCACAACAAAGTACCATAAATGGTTTAACGAGATTCCGATATTTGTATAGGGAATAAGTTTTTTTTTTGGTATGCATAATTGCTACTTTTTTGCACATAAATGTATGTATGTACCATCCATGATGACAATAGCCTTTCTTTGTGGTAAATCGTTTCCTGGCTTCCCGAAAAGAGACTGGAACATAAAGGTTTCTTTGGGCTACTTCCTCTCTACTAATATGTTGTAACCCTAAATATGCTGGTACGAAATGTTCCTCCATCATACTGCGTGCTTTCATTACATATTTTGTAAGAGTACTCCTTGAAATGCCAAGTAATGTAGCTATTCTGTCATCTGAATCACCGGTCCTCAGCTTCATTAAATAAGCACCAACTGTAGTAATTCGTGCTCTCTGATAGTATCTATGGCAAAGAAGATCTGAAGGACGAATCTGAAAATAAAATAAAACATCAGATTCACAGTTCAACAATAAGAAGAGCAATATTTATATAGGATTAACGACTTTTGTGTGTAACGGAATAGTAAGATGAGTGATGAAAGATAATTTATGATTTGAACGCTGAATGATGAGGAATGATTGGTCTATGGAGGAAACGAAAGGGATGAATGAGGAACGAGGATTGAGAGTGAGAATAGTGGTAGTTTAAAAGAGTAGTCTGTTGTTATGCAGGAAGTATAAATAAAACTTTACTGAGTTTATTTGGCTCAGGGAATTTTTAACTGGCTTTATAATAGTAAAAATTATGTTTAATATTATGTAAGTAATAATATTGCAATATTTTAATAATATAAGTCTATTTGTATTATACAGGGTGGAAACGATAAGTGATCTATAACACTTTTAATATTGTGTGGCTGGCATACATTTAGTATGGAGGCTGAAAACATTGAATTTTCGGATAGATCCAGTTAATTCTGTAACTATTTACTGATACCGTTAGAAAGAGCTCGTGAAGCACTTTCAGGATGAGTAACCAGTTTTTCGATATCTTGTGTAGTTTAGAAATAATCGAGTGAGATCACTTATCGTTTCCACCCTGTATAACCTGTATGGATGAGAGTAGTGGCAGATTGAAAGCAATGGAAGGAGTTGAAGGATGGGAAGGCTGATTCGGAAAAAACCTTTTTTATTATTATAATAAACCGGCATAATTATTTTTATGTATTATAAAACTGGCAGGGCTCTTACCTCTCTGGGTTGTATCCAATTTCGAACAATGTTTAATATATCTTGATTATTCTCTGTATCCAAACAATGACTTCAAGTTCGCAATAATGAACAACCACATCCAACACAAACTTGTTGGTGACCTACCGGGGCACCGGTTGGCATATCTGGAGAGTCTTGTGAAGTAGGTGTGGTATCTCTTTGCAATAATGAGTGACAAGCCCCACAGATGTAGTCATTTGCAGTAACCTGTTTAAAAATAATAATAATTAGAAATAAGTTTAAAAAAATTATCAGTTTTTTAATGTCCCGCATTTAAATTATTTTATTTTAGTATTAATTTACAGAAACCAATAACTTTACAAGAATTAGACTGATTGTATAGCCAATAACATTTTATTAAATAAGGACTTTAGCGTGCATTACCTCTAATGGAGTTAGTCGTTCCACAATTATGTTCCTGATGTTAATATGATGTTGAGTGTTAGTTCTCAGGGACATGAGCTGATGTGAACGTGTTCTAGGCTCTAGTGTTCTACTGCAAAGCATACATTTTCTGCTAAGATTTGAAGTAGATGCATTTGTGTTGTATCTTGGGCTTGGGTCCAACATGTTGTGCATATAAGATCATGAGCTGTAACCTGTAAAAATAAATAGATTCATTGCATGCCATGCCACACATACTCCTGTGCGTTGAATAAATTGAGCCGCAAACCATAAAAAAAATGATAATTCAATATTATGTGCTGTTAGTAGAATTTTGGGTCAGAGGGTAGGGTTAAACAGCTTTAGTAAATAAGCATTGTTGTTATAATAATTAATTATGACGTGTTACAAACTTAGTTACAAAAAATAATAATCTAGTAGTCTTAGTTCCAAAAAACAAAACAAAACAAGCTTTCATTGAGTGCAGGGAGATAGTGTCAAAGTAAATAATTCCTTAGATTTACACCAAAACCAGCTGGATTGTCAACATAATTGTTGTTTTGCTCATGCCTCCATTGCGCTGTACCATCGACTAGTTTCTTACAATCGAATCGGGCCTGGCTGTCCACACTGTCCAGGGTTGAACCACAGATAATAGCGGAACATTCATTTCAAGACAACCCGCCATGAGAATGGCAATTCAGAAGTTTGGCAAGGCTAGTACTTATTCATAAGATTGCAGAGCAAAATGTAGGTACTTACCGATCGAGGTGCTGCCCATTGTTGTGTATAATTAAGTTGCTCATTTTCTAACACCATAGAACCACCAGCCGAGCCTTGGCCGAGCCACACAAAAACAGTAAATCCCAGGCTGAGTATGTCGTTATTGCAATCAATCAGAGTCCGTTTGAATAGCCAAGTTTGTAGTTAATAAAGTTCCGAAAATAAAAGCTAAAACACAAACGAATCACAAAGAAGGATCAAGCAAGACAGCAACACAGCAAGAGTGAGTGAGAGAGAAAAGCATACTCTCTAATCTGTGGAGAAAAGGTGATGCGAGTGAATGACAATTTGACTAACAAATAGGGATGTCCATTTAGAATAGACATAATCGATTAAATTGATCGTTTTTGAAAAATTTTATTTTTAAACATTGTGTTGCTATAAATATTTATTTTATTTATTTAATAGGACAACCAACAAGACATACACTGGAAGACAATCAATATTTACAACGTATTTAAGTGCTGCCTTAATTATAGGTTGCCACGGCATGCAATAGTGGACTTATACATAAACAGTGTCTACACTTAAAGAAAAGAGTAAATATGTAAATGTAGGTAAATAAATGTGATTAAATATACATAAAATGCAATAATCCACTGAAGCGCTGCGGGCGCGGCGGATCTGCGCGGCTGCGCCCGTCTAAAGGTCTAATGATTAGACTCTAGTCCAATCGATCATACCATTATTTACTTAAATCGAATTAAAAAAGCGTATCTCTGTCTCTGCTCTGTCAATATGTCGGTGACTTTGATTTCGTTTAAATACTTTTAAAATATTTTTTCGAACTGCAACTTGTCCGATAGGTTTGGACACTTGCAAGTAAATAAATAAAATATACATAAAATTATGGTACATATTAAGTCTTTGAAAATCTTAGGGCGATTTTTATCAATGTCCTTTGTCTGCTCGATTGCATTGATGGTAAGGAGCAATGGTATTATCTATAATATCATTGGTAAGGAGGGACTGTTCTAAATACATATTATGATAGTTGAGATGGTTGAGAATATTTCCGGGTCGATCGCTTCCACCTTCGGCCTAGATAGTACCTACCTACCTACAGTACCTACTTATACGCCAAACTATCTTATGATTGTTATGCATTGTTAAGTAGGGTTATAATACCTATACCTAATTATGATTGTTATGCATTGTAAGTAGGGTTATAAATAATTATAATTTACATAAGCAGCAGGTCGGTTATTTTTATTTAGGCAAATGTAATATTTTAAAAGACAATACGTACGATCAGATATTAAGATCAAAGATAAAGATTTCTGCTGTGAAAAAAAATATAAAACAGCTAACTTCTATATCAAGTTCCAACGTCGCTATACGTACCTACCTACTTAATGCTACTGGATTATACGTTCATAGCTCAGAAGTTTAGTCCTTTTTCAGCAGTGTTTAGTAAGAATATTATTACAAATGGGCTTTTAGGGATTTTGTTCACATGGAATAAACGACAAAGTTCTTAGTTACTTATCCAATAGGTAGTAGTAACATATATGTAGAAAACAGGAACTTAGATGCCAACGAAAGAAAATAGGCTATCAAATGTTGTTTTGGGGACTTACCTTTATAAAAATATCACATTTAAAAATTCATACCATTTGTTGTTATTTAAAAAACAATGTCAATTTTGACGATTAACTGAAAGTCTATTATCTATGAATATAGTAGCGATATATGGTATCCAGCGGCAATGGCAGTGCAAAATTTTGACAATGACTGTAGTTATCATACTTCGAGTTTGTCCATGGAGACGGCAAAAGTCCTTTAGTTGGCCATAAAGTAAACTTAACGGAAAATGTTACTTAATTGATACCGAGGCGCAACCTGGAAGCATTGCTAAGTGTGCTCCTCGTTACTGGTTCATCGTTCGTCATCGTCATTGTTCGTAAAAACCGGGTCGCGGCAGGCAAATAATAAAATTAGTCTTATGTCTTCTCCCTTATTAACTTCGATGGATAAATAGCTAAACCTCCTTGCGCGTAACTGACGTTTGTTGGAAAACCGATTTTTTCAGGCCATCGGATTTTAATTTCAAAAGTCATTGACCAATCCCAGTTCATATAATAACTATTATGACGTTTTCTATTGGCCAAAAGATTTAACTCTCTAAAAATCCGCGTGCAACCATATCCTGCTTAAATATTGTGCACTTTATTCAGCACAGATTAAACAAGCTAAATGACAAATAGAATAGATTGAAATGACAGATTGCACTTGAATTACCCTACAGGTTATCTTGTGTTATTTATGGGGAAAGTGACTTATAATGTTGGCTGAGGAGAAAACACGTTTGCATATAAGATGTGATAAAAAGAACAAACACTTCTGAGTTAAATGCATAAATATTATAGTGTCTTATTATTTCTCTGTGTCACTATACAGATATTCATATTATGTTATAGGGATATAATTTTTGAATTGATTGATGAATCTCCTTCTCGGCAACCACGGCCTCCTACTAGGTGGACAGACGATCTGGTAAAGGTCGCGGGAAGAGCCTGGATGCGGACAGCGCAGGACCGCGCATTGTGGAAAGCCTTGGAGGAGGACTTTGTCCAGCAGTGGACGTCATTAGGCTGAAACGAACGAACGATGAATCTCCACAGTCTTCACGATAGATGCTGGGTTTTCATGGACGGTCAAGCTATAGATCCTGGCTACACAGGAGCTGCAGCGGTGCGAACGAGAGGTGGAAATAGTCCCGTAAATATTCACGCTAAGCAAAAGAACTATAAAAGTACTACAAAAATCTTAGTTTACCATAATTAATTAGAATTAATTAATGCTTTTTGGCATTAAGTCTGCCACTGGCATAATTTTACGTGTAAGAAGAATTAATAAATACAATTCTCGTTAAATTTTTATTTACCGCATGCCATCTACAGCTAATCATTTTATGATAGGGGAGACTGGGGCTGGTTTTAACAGGGGTAAATAGTAACAGCGTAATTACATAGAACCTATTCGACTTACCACGCTAATTCCAACGCACTTTGTGCCTACGAATAAGCGCGAACGTGTCTCGACCTGTCAGTTGCCGGCCAAGCGTCACGGGAGCAGGTTGCGTCAGACGCCTCCAATTTCACAGGAAAATGAACTTTTTTACGTGTTTAATTTTTTGCATTACTCTTTAAATATGTATCGTAGAAAATTGGCTTTGGTATTGCATAAATCCGAATTTATTGTATTTTTCATTAATTTCAAAGTTTTAATCGAAAATATAACCGGTAAAAGAAAAACAATAATTTTGTGCAAAATGAGGTCGTGGGGTTGGTTTTAACAAAATGCACGGGGTAGGTTCTAACGCGTTAATATTTGTCCCATACATTGAGTAAGACTGACTTTTATAACCAAAGTTGTATGTTCAAGTCAAGTCAAGTCAAAGTCAAGTCAAAATTTCTTTATTTGTTTAGACTAATAAATAGTTCTTACAAATCGTCATTTTGCTCTTAAGGAGCCTCTACATGTCTCATAATCTTTTTACCCTACCAGCGCTTCGAGACCAACATTTGGCAAGTGCTGAGAAGAAGCGCCGCAACAAACTCAGTCACCACTGTCTGCCGGTTAATATAAATAAATAGAAATAGCAGTAGTAGGTACATTCGATTCAGGAGCAGTTCACTGAATTTACCATGCATTCTTGTATAGTGTATCTTATAAGAATGGGTATACAAAATTGCGTGGCATATTAAACAAGGTAGTGACGTGCTAATATCTAGACTTACAGATTACATACTCAAATACTAGTAGAAATGACTCGCATACATAAGTTGGAATAACTTGGATTGACCAGTCCCCGAAAGCAGCGCCTGTTCACAGACATGACGAGTGAACCAGCCATCGCTTCACTCGACCATATTAGAGGGAATGTAACGACCCGCCTCACTACGCCACCACCCCAGAGACATTTTAGTGAGAATGACAATACCAAGTTATCTCTTAGAGAAAAAAAAACTAATAATAAAGCTAAGTAACAGTCCAGATTGAGAAGCATGACACTATAACATTTTAGAAAATTAGATTAGTTTATACATTACTTTTCATAGCACGATTTTAATTCTTTTTAGTGCGAGCATGAGAGGACCATAATCCTACTCCCAGGATGACTTATCATTAAGAAAATCTCGAGTTGTATAATAGGCTTTTTTAAGCATGTGATCTTTAACTATACCTTTAAATTTATTGTACGGTAGCTCTTTATATTTATCAGGGACTTTGTTATAAAAATGGATACCTTGTCCCATAAAGGTGGCAAACACTTTATTAAGTCTAAAAGCGGGTATAGCCAATTTATTTTTATTTCTAGTATTGATTTGGTGAATATCACTTTTCTTTTTGAATTCATTAATATTTTGTTGAATAAATAGAATACAGTTTAAGATGTATTGTGAAGCGGCCGTGAGAATGCCAATTTCTTTAAACAATTCTCTAAGGGACGCTCTTGATTTCATTTTATACAAGTATCTTATGGCACGTTTTTGCAGAATAAATATTGTTTCAAAATCTGCAGCTTTGCCCCATAGCATGATTCCATATGACATTAGGCTATGAAAGTAGCTAAAGTAGACTAAGCGAGCTGTTGATACATCGGTTAATGACCGTATCCTTTTTATTGCAAAAGCCGCTGAGCTGAGCTTTCCCGCCAGAGTTTCTATATGGGAGCCCCACTGGAGTTTTGAATCCAGGGTAATTCCCAGAAATACAGTAGATTCTACCAGATCGATTGCATTATTATTAAGTTCTATTTGGGTACTAACTGTTTTTACGTTAGGCAAAGAGAATTTTATACATTTTGTTTTCTTTGCATTCAGTTGTAGATTATTTGTAGTGAACCAACTTAAAACTCTTGTTAGTGCATTATTTACATCGTCAAAGTTATTTTTACTTCTATCAATATTAAAAATCAAAGATGTGTCATCAGCAAATAACACGATTTCGCAAGAGTCTTTAACAAAATATGGTAGATCATTAATGTATATAAGAAACAAGAATGGACCCAGAATGGACCCCTGCGGAACTCCCATTTTCACAGGTGACCCAGAAGACAAAACACCATTTATGTCGACTTTTTGAACTCTAAAGTTTAAATAGGATTGTATTAAATCCAAAGCCGAGTCCTTTACCCCATAATAGTGCAGTTTGCGAATTAGCGTTTGATGTTCTACGCAGTCAAAAGCTTTTGAGAGATCACAGAAGACCCCTAGTGCATTTTGAGAATTTTCCCAAGCCTCGAAGATATGTTTAAGTAGTGCAACCCCGGCATCGGTGGTGGAACGACCCTTGGTAAAACCATATTGTTCACTATGAAATAGTTTATTAGAGCCAAAGTGAATCATAAGTTGCTCCTGTATGATTTTTTCAAAAATCTTGCTCAAAGCGGGCAAGATAGAAATGGGTCTATAATTGCCAGGGTCGGTTTTGCTACCAGACTTAAATAATGGCATTAGTCTACTGTGTTTCATGAGGTCGGGGAAGATTCCCTTCTCTATGCAATTATTGAATATTATCGCTAACTGTGGGGAAATTATATCAATAATGTGTTTGACTATCTTGACAGAGATGCCCCAGATATCAGTTGTACTCTTTACATTTAAAAGATTAAAAGTTTTAGTGATATCTAATGGAGTAATATGTTTAAAAGAGAAGTGCGAGTCACAGGGTGTCACGTGGGTTTTCAATATTTCTTCAGCCTCGGAGGGAGATGACTTTAAGTTGGCAGTTGTTGCTGAAGCTATATTAACAAAAAATTTGTTAAAAGCTTCTGCTACATCTTTATCTGCAGATATCAAATTATCGTGAACTTTGAGAGAAAAGTCATTATCTCTTGGTTTTAGTTTACCAGTCTCTCGGTTGATAACATTCCAAGTTTCTTTTATTTTATTACTGGCGTTTCCTATCTTGTCCCGAATATAAAAAGACTTAGCCATGAAGCAAACTTTCTTAAAAATTTTTGAATACTTTTTCACATGCTCAAGAAAAGATATACTATTATTATACTTTTTCATGCCATAAAGCTCATATAACGTATTTCGACTTTTGTATATTCCCTTAGTAGCCCAGTCACTAAACTTAGATTTGGTATTTGGTTTTAATGGCTTTACAGTAAAAACTTTGTCATGTTCGGTTTTAATACATTCGAAAAGGTTATTGTAAAGAGCATCTGGGTCTCCCTGCACGTACGGCACTAAATGCAATTTATTTCCAAGATTATTCTTAAAACGTTCTAGACGACTAATGGTTACAGGTCTACATACGGCATTTTTGTTACTTGTATTATTAGAATTATTAAAAATAAATTCTACTTTAATACCACAGTGATCTGACGTAAGATTGTGTATGACAGCTTTTTTGTCAGGGACACAGCTAGAGAAAATATTATCTAGACAAGTAGCTGTGGTTTCCGTAATTCTAGTTGGCTCCTTAAATTGACTAAACAAATTAAATGACTTAAAAAGGGAAAGTAGTCTTACAGAATATGATGATGAGCTATCTAGTAAATTGACGTTAAAATCTCCACAAACTAAGACCTTTTTGTTGCTGTTACAAGTTTTATTAAGAGCATCCTCAATAGCCGCTTCAAAAATACCAATTGTGTATTTCTAAAAAATGTAATGTAATGTAATGTAATTCCTCTAAAAAATGTTGATTTATTAGAGGAATGTTTTTTTGTTATTTTATTTGATAAAGATAGATTTAGTAAGTTTTAAGTTTATTACACATGTTTAAACGGCAAGGAGCCGAATTTCAATGATCATTTGATGATCAAAAATAATTTTTTGTTCTTTGATTTGAGTAATGCTGATTGAGTGAGTCAGTTTATTTAACTAATAAAATTTAAGTTTTCTGTTTATTTTATGAACGGTAAGGAACCGCATTTAATTTTATTAGTGTTTCTAATAAACATTGATTATTATTTTGTTGTTTATCTTAGCCAAAATCCCATTCCCAACTATAAATTATTTATTACCCCCGCTGTTAAAACTTTCCCCAGCGATGTTAAAACCAACCCCAAACCGGGGGTAAGATCTAACAAGTGACTTGTTTGGCAAAACTCGATTTTTCTCAGATATGGTAATTATTATATATACATTTTGTTGTACTTTACGTAAAGCTCATTAAATTTGACATCACGTACCAAAAAAACATGTTTCTTGCTAAAGCAGTTTAGAAAATATTACGCTCAAATCAAAATTTGTTAGGACCAGCCCCAGTCTCCCCTACTCTTTTAATTAGGTTTCAGAGATGCCTCGAATATCTAATTAGTTTCATTTTAAATCACAATTCAGTAAACGTCGTTCTTATTAAAAATCTAAACATCAAAGTTAATTAGTCGTTTTCTAATTTCCTTTCTAATCATTTCGTTTCAGTCGTAATTGCTTCCAGCCATCGTCAAAGTGCTTTACTTGGAAGTATTATGCATTTTTAAGTTATGCAATGTTTATGGCACTTAAGTAATATGCCTTGCATGTTTCTGTCTTAAGATTTGTTAAGATAAGCACCGATTAGTTTGAAAACACAAATCAATGGCATTGCGATACGGAAATAAGTAAATGTAAAAAAACATCAATTAAGTGCTTGAAATAAATAAAATCAACAATAAGCAATATACAATATTGGAATTTCAGTATTTTATTTTAGTTCTGAAGACGAACCAGAAGAAAAATGTGAGTTTTTTCAAAATAGAAAATAAAGCAATTACTTAATTTATCAAACCGTAAAGCGCTTTCAATTTAGACGTTTCGTGTCGGACGTTTGTCGTGCGTTTGCAGGACCGCACACGGTACTCGTAAAACATTGTATTACAACTGCGTCGGAATAAAATTGACAATTTACCAACAATTAGTGCGCGGTCTTGCAAACGCGACACGAAACGTCTCTAAATTGAAATCGCCCTAAATCTCACAACCATTGTCTTATTTACGCCAAAAAAGAACACCATCGCATCTTTCCCAAGCCCAAAGCTTTCAGCGCGTTTATCGAATTAACCACTTCACTTCCTTTTCCCTGAAAGTTTTCCACAAAATAGTAAAATTGCACTTCAGTTGCCTAAAACATTAACTTCGTACACGTCATCAAAGTGCCAATTACTGAGGCTGCAGCAAAGGGTGCAATAAAAGCAGCTAAAATGCAGGTGCAGGCGAGGTGCGTGCAAAGAATAAGAAATCAGATGCTCCACTACGTGAAGCACATTTCAGTTATCACGTCTGCCTGAATCATGAGTATTAAAATATAGCCTCTTTCTTGGATCGTGTTATCACATCGGGCTGAATCATAGGCACTAAAATATAGCCTTTTTCTTTAATCATATGGGTTGTAATAGCTGACCGAAGTGAAAATACTGGTGTCAGACCGAATGAATGCGGTAATATGCTCAAAGACCTGTGTCTTTTAGCATACTGTCACTGACTTAGTTTTGAAATCAAGGTATTCTAACTCAGACTAAGTATCACCCTCTTTCTATTAACCCCTCCTTTCCTGGATAAAAAGTTACACCCTAGTTGAACACTGTTTCAGTTAGGTCCCATTTTCATACTAAACGTCACTTTAAAACATTGTTCAACTATGGTGTAACTTTTTATTAATAGGGGGGATACATTTTACAGTTATTACAATACACACATGGTTATATCAATCTGAATCTACTTTTCATACGACTAAACCAATAAAGGAATAAACACATCCAGTAAATTGGGAAGTATTCCCTTCTGATTTTATACATCATATTCTATGATGCGGTCGCATAATAGCATTCCTACGCGACGAACACCAACTTTTACAATTTGTATATTATACCTCGCATACATTTGCGCGTTTACGTTGGCCGCAAACATTGGGGTGCACCGGAACTTTCAAAGACTGGAATGTAGGGCAATCAACAGCGTATTACGTACACAGTACACACTCCATACCCAATTTATGTGAAACTAACCAAGTTACATGAATATTAAATTGGCAGGTAAGTCAAGCATAGTGTATTATTATTACCCGTATTTAAAAGAACAGTTATCACAATTACTTTTATTTATGCTTTTATAACTTTTCAAACTACTTAATTGCCTAAGTAAATGAAGCCAAATGGTGTTCACTAGCTTATATCACGACGAACAAAGATACCATGAGACTGATTTTCAGTGGCAGCCATTATTAGTTATTAGCAACGCGACGATTAAAAGTAGTTAGTACCTACTATACGAATCACAGGTTGGAATTTTGTAATGTCACCTGAAGGGAAAGTACTTTTAATGCTGTAGATAGAAAATGTCAAAGAGAACATTCCTTTATATTTGAACAGAAACAGAACTACATTCAAAGATTTCCAAAAAGATAACAACTTAACAGCATAGCACGTGTTAGAATATAGCAATATTTGTTGCCCACGTGGGCAGCCATACATAAGCCAGAAGAGCCGCGACCCACTTAAACTTTATCCACCATTTGGGAATTACGCGAAATAGGGTCCTCCTTACGAGGCCTCCGCGCTCGCATCACTGTATTTTTCATACTAACTCCGCATTGGAATTTATGAACAGTTAACATAGCCGTTGCATTTGTATTCGCTGAACTTAGTTCAAGTTGCTATTACGAAGAAAATATTAAGTAGGTACATGTATAACTAATCTAGGAAAAATATTAAGGCAGAGTTACACCATCTTACTTTGACTGTAAATCTGTCAAACTTACAAAAATCACCGGACGTTATAGATACGGTCAAAGTTTGTTGGTACAACTCAGCCTATGTATTATTATTGTTTCACTTCCACACATGCATTTTAGTGGCAAATTAACGGATGACAGATTTATCTAAGGAAAGAAACTCAATCATTTCTTCCGCCACTTATTCTCAGCACCAGCCCATGAGCTGTCTAAAAGTGGTGCTAGTGCAAGTTATATTTGGGTCGTGTATAAGCGTTCTGGGATAAAAGCTTTGACTTTTGGCTTTGGCTAAAGTATGATATTATAAATGTAGTAATTTTCATGTCCATGACTTCAGGCTTTAATTTACTACCTAATCGCAATAACTTTGCCTATTTTGTCCCCGAAACAGCAGTTTGAGTTTCAGTTAGTTAAGTGAATAAGCAATGCATGTATAATTTAAAATAATAACCACCTTGGGTTTGATGACATAGAACGTACTCTGTGTGGATGGGCATAGGTTTTTTTATAAAAGAAATCATTCTGTTTGAATGAATCAATAATTCACACGGATTAAATTACGCTTTCCTAAAACGAATTCGTAAAATTTTCATACACGCTAAGTGGATTACCCTTACATCCGTCTGCTGCGATAGTCTAACGAACCGAAATAATCGAATCATTAAACTCCTCTTTAATCCTACCCCATTAGTATATACTCGTAAATCTAGGTTCATATAATTAGTACCTATTGCTTGTAGAAAGTCTATTTATCTGTTAATGCAAATTGTTATTAGAAAATTAATTTTAGTTGGTAAATATATTTTGGATATCTTCAAGTACGTATGTGCCAGACAGCAAACCAATTTACACGGTTCATAAAACAAAATACCTACTTTCTGTTACAACATAATGCAAACGCAAGTCATTTTAGCCGCTTTCCAAATTGAGACGAAAACAGACATATTTCGCTTTCAATACCGAATATTCCAGTCGGTGTTCGCGTTACAAATAAACACGAAAATCATGCATTCCCCTTATTTCCCGGCATGACAGCTACATTCCACGTCCACATTACACGCCCGAGCCACTGCGTAGGTGTGCCGAGTAGGCTCATGTTGCTATGCTGCCCACATCACATAGACAGTAAGGTTAAAATTATTATACAAGTTTTTGGAGCTACGCAAGAAGATGATATTATGCTAAAGTATGCCGTTTGAGGACCCGATGGTTAAAAGAACAATAACTTTAATAAATGAACACAAATATAACTTTTTGAGCCGGAAGATCGAAATCATAAGAGAAAAACTAATTTGGAGGTTGTACCCCAAATACACTCAGGCAACCAGCAAACGATCTTGATGAGTTTTAAAATCCAAACCTCTCAGCAATAACCAGAATGGCATAAATCGAGTAACAAGGAAGATCTCAAGAAATGTAGAAATGTGTAATGGAAGAAAACAAAGAACGGGCAATTCTTCCTCTTCCCAGTACCGAGCGAGGCTACTCCATCTACTTCTGCTGTATCATTCGCCTTCGCAAAGAAAAATGTCGGCGACGGGTCTCTCAGGACCCAATGCCAACACGTGTTCAGCATGACCTTGGGGTCAAAACTGGCCATTTGCTGAGATAACGCTCATATTACTTTGCCTCTAAGATGAGTTGTATTTTTTGTATTTTCCTGTAAGAAATTCGAGTCGGATGTGTTTGGCCTGCAAGATTTAGCTACAATATATGCTTTGTATTGAGGAACTTGGAAAAATAATTATTTTATTTTCCCATCTTT
Source organism: Ostrinia nubilalis (assembly GCF_963855985.1). NCBI lineage: Eukaryota > Metazoa > Arthropoda > Insecta > Lepidoptera > Crambidae > Ostrinia > Ostrinia nubilalis. Next base: position 15,796,444 of record NC_087098.1, read on the forward strand.
GTCTTATTTCTTTTGTTTTATTTCGTTTTCTTCTGCTATTATAAGCTATAGGTTTAGCGCTTAACTCAATCAGTACCTGAGGCAGAGATGTTATGAATATCCGTAACCGTAACCGAAACATTCGGATATCCGAAATAAAAAAATATCCGAAACTGTAACCGTAACCGATTCAAAAGTTTCGGATAGTTTCGGAAGTAGGCAGTTTAAATTGTTTTTTGTATAGCATTAACATGTAAAGGCATATCAGCCTGATTTACCTTTATAATGCCATCTATTTTTCTTCGATGTTTGATTCGATGATGATCTTTTAATTTTTATTCGATGTAAAGTGTGCGGTTACAAATCGCATTCTAAAGCACAGATATCCGTAACCATAACCGAAACCGGTATAATATTATTCCTATATCCGTAACCGTATCCATAACCAAAACTACATATCCCTAGCATCCCTAACCTGAGGTATTAGATGCGACCCGGGAGAGTGTTTCTGATACGTCAAACGTCAGTGAGACTTTAGTCAGATTTGTATGCTGTGTCAAATTATAATTTATGTATGTCAATGTCACCCCTCCCGTGTCTCTCCTCTACCTCAGGTACTGACTGAGTAAAACGCTAGAACTATAGTTAAATCTCTTTAAGTTTCAAAAGCTTGGATAACAAACTGCGATCTCCTTATTTAAGTAAAAATAACTTGGGACTTTCCGGCTAATGATGATACAAAATTTCTTTACGTTGAATATCATAGTTCAAGATCTTAGATAACTTCAACTTCTTAGCTTTTTATTTTTGGAGTATCAAGTTTGGAGATTTAGCGATTTTCTCATAACTTACGGTTCTAATATCAATTTCCTGTAAAAGTAAAACAACTATGGCATAATAATAACATAACTGTTGTAACATGTACACACTTAGCACTAAACATACAATAATTTAATTTTGTAGTAGGATGTATAAAAAAATAGAAATTAAGTGATTCGCCACATTTTTAGTAATGATTTTGGATATTCATTGTCAAAAAGCCTTAGTAGGTGCAGTTTACTATACCTACTCATAAAGGGTCACGCCATCAATAACACCGGTCAACAAAAAATAATTTTTTTTTGCGCATGGATTTTACTTATTATATTCTGATTATATAAGCAAAATTATATAAAAAAGTTCGATTACAAATCAAAAATATTTGCTTTTTAAAGAGTTATAGCGATTTGAATTTTCCATCTTCATAGTAGCACAGAATAAGTAATAGTACAGGTACAGAAGGATTACTCCGCAAGACGATTTAAATAAATGCGAGTCTTGCTACGACGCGATACAGTGGAATTCAGCTCGCACAGCACTACGTACCTACAATTTTATTCACCTACAAGTTTTGTCTCTTTCTATCGCGTGCCTCTGAACTCTTCTTACACTGTTAGGGTTGCTGTCTAGTGAAAAAATAATTAATCTACTTATTTGTAATGAGGTACGTATGTAGGTAAGTACCTATGCATTCATTATGGAAAACCTTAGGAGAGGCCTTTGTCCAGCAGTGGACGTCATTTGGCTGAAACGAACGAACGAATTCTGAGCAGTAGTCATGGTAGGTTAGGTTCCTATACTATCCTAAGAATTATTGATTACCTACATGGCCAACATACCTTTCAGCATCTTTGGGAAGCGAAAAAAAAAGATAAATCCGGTAGATTTCTTTTCGAATTTTAACACCCGAACGCCGCACAATATTTCTTTCTCTTTATGTCCATTTTTAAATAATACTTCGATCATAGAATTATAATCATACTACAACGCACGCCAGCGCGGCAGCGTCCTGACGAGCGCGCGCGTGACACTCGACTGATATAATACCCGCCGGCGGGGCGCTTCGCTGTAGGTAATTATCGGATGTGATGTACCGCGCGGAGTGAGCCAGGCCTGATAGTAGGTAAAATGTCTCTAAAGATGCACGTCACATTCTCATTGGGATATATTTATAGATAATTATGGGGGCTTATTCGCAAGAACAAGGGGCACGCTTTCATCAAAATAAAGTGGGATTTGAGAGACGACATTACCAAGGCCAGTAAACTGAAAGCATGATAGGGTTAGATTTTTATGAGAATAATCTTGTATGGAACATGACATTAAATTAGAACTTTTCATTTTTAATAAATATTTGGACTCTATTTTAAATTTTCTCTTGTGAGAATGAATCTGAAATGGATGCTTGTAGGCCAGTAGAATTAAACACAAAAATTGATTAAATCGGAAATAATTCCTACAAAAGATTTTTTGCTTTAATGGCTTCATTGGTTGCCCATTAAGACTCTCCTAAGTTTTCGACTTCGACGGAGTTGTGCTTAAGTGGTGGGGGCCCCCGAAAGGGGCGTTTTTTCGGTTTTCCGGTTATACCGCGTAAAGGACTTACCCTATCGAAAAGTGGTCTTCATGACGGTTAAAGGGCACTTAATCCTGCATTGAATAAGACCAAATTCATATGTTTTGGACAAACCGTTCTCGCGCTAAAGTTCGGCAAAGTAGAAAATATACATATAATTAATGATCCTCTCCACGTCCAATGGCTTGTTACCCACATGCTTCCAAGCCTTGTAAAGGGTCGCCTTAACCAGTGTAACCCTAACAAGGCTCACGAGTTTGATTCGCTTATCCTTGTTCGTCCCAGCCGTTCCTTAACTGCGGTTGCTGCACCTCTTCCTGGCACTCTCCTGAACGACTCTGTGTTACCTAATGTGGCTGCCCCTGTTCCTTGTACTCTCCTGTACGATTTCATTGCTTAGCCATATGCCTGGTCCAAGGTTCGACGCCACAAAATCAACTTCGTACGAGTGAAAATAGTTTAAATACTATTTCCCGTGCTTGCAACATTTTTCTTTACTGCTTCGCCTCTATTAGTCGTAGAGTGATTGTATATATCCTATAGCCTTTCTCAATGTATGAGCTACTAGCGGCCGCCCGCGACTTCGTACGCGTGGACCTCGTTTTACTCCATTAGGGGTGGAGTTTCGTAAAATCCGCTCTTAGCATCTATAGCGCATACATTTTAAATTTCAACTCTCTTACTTTAAACACATAGGATTTTCATAATATAAACTTCCAACCCTCCTGTTATCTCCAGTATATGTACCACCACCACCACCACCATTTCAGCCATAGGACGTCCACTGCTGAACATAGGCCTCCCCCAATGCTTTCCATGTTGATCGATTGGAAGCGGCTTGCGTCCAGCGCTTCCCTTTACGATGTCGTCGGTCCACCTTGTAGGTGGAAGTCCCACGCTACGTTTTCCGGTACGCGGCCTGGAGGAGGAATGGATTCCAGAACCATTCTGCGCCATCGGCCATCAGTTCTGCGTACTATGTGCCCTGCAAATTGCCACTTCAGCTTGCTAATCCGTCGGGCTATGTCAGCGACTTTGGTTCGTTTACGGATCTCCTCATTTCTGATTCGATCTCGCAAAGAAACACCAAGCATAGCCCTCTCCATAGCACGCTGTGCAACTGAGCCTCTGTATAAGGCCTATAGTGAGACGCCACGTTTCCGAGCCATAAGTTATCACTGGTAACACACATTGGTTATACACTCTAGTCTTCAGGAATTGAGGTATTTTGGACGAAAAGATGTTAAGTAGTTTCCCGAACGCTGCCCAGCCGAGTTGGATTCGACGATTGACCTTCTTCTCGAAATTGGACCTACCTAGCTGGATCGTTTGTCCGAGGTAAACATACCTACTTGTCGACAATCTCGAGAATTGAGTTTCCAACTGAAACTGGGTAGGGCACAACATGGATATTCGACATAAGCTTCGTTTTGTCCATGTTCATCCTTAAGCCTACCTGTTGGGAAAATCGATTAAGGTCTTCGAGCATTGTGCCAAGATCTTCCAACGATTCTGGCATGACCACAATCGTCGGCAAACCGATGTGTACACAGTATCACAGTGTACTGAACAGTATATGTACACCTCCACAATATCTAGAGATCATAGTGAGCATACCTACATTTTAACTTTCAAGTCTCTTACTTTAAAAACCGAGGACTGCAATACAAACTTCTAACCCCCTTTTTAACTCCCATAAGGGTTGAATTTTGCAAAATTTCGTCTTATTGACTACCTACGTTCTAAAAGGAGGTGTATTCCACTTTGATCACCTGGCTGACCAAAGTGGACTTACAGCGACAATTTAGTGTCCTTTGAATTTGTTCTGTGCCTTTGATCACCCACGGATACGATGTCCTGGGTGTGCCAAGTAGACTCTAGTTAAATTATTATTTTAGTGTCCTTTGATCATCTACAAACAAATCACACCTCCTCTGAATAGTCACATGTCCCATTGTTGTACTACATAATATTTTGTTTTGTAACATTTTTGATATTTTTTAAAAACCGCAATAAACAAATTGGACACGTATGTGACAAATCAGAGGTATGATTTATTTATAGGTGATCAAAGAACACTAAAAAAATCATTTAACTGGAGTCCACTTTGATCATCTTGGTGATCAAAGCCAAGTGATCAAAGTGGAATAGATAGACCATTAACCCCTATGAGAACTCTTTTGAGACTTGTAGTTTCCGAGACTTCGTGATGAGTGAGTGAGTCACTTAGTCATTCAATGACCTTTCTTTCTACTAAAATTATACGTACCTATAGTAATTATCATTAAAATCAAATAAGTAAGTACCTACCAACCTAAGTAATTAAAATAAAGACCCTATAAAAAAATTTACAAATTACATACAGAAAATAAAAACGAAGTAATTCTCAATCGCCCACGCGTCCATCCCATTTGTCCGCCGCTGAACCGTACCCTTAATATTCATCTCGGTAGATGGCGGCACATAGTAAGAATTTGCAAGGAAGTTTGTAAAAAGTCACTAATTAACACTTTGATTTGCTCGTTTAAACACAGTGAATGATTCAAATAGGTACATACAGTGAATGGTTCAATTACATAAAATATCTTTATTTATTAAATTTTCTATATTATTTACGAACAGCGCTATTACTAATGATGTCGATAGATGGCGTTTGACAGCTTTGCCTTCATGAATATTTAAGGTAAACGGCTACTAGTTCGTGATAGTACGTAAGTTCGTAAGTTTTTTTTCTAGCTCAAATAGTAAGCAAATGGAATATTATTTATAAAAATTCTTTATTACTATAAAATCTCTATTATTTAAGCTATCTAAAAAACCAAGTACCAACATCGTGGCGCCAAAAATGAGAGCAATACGAAGCTTCAAACTCTCAGAGAGCCAAAAACAGCCGTGCGGCGTGAAAATGTTGCTCTCACCGTAAGGTTAGCGCTCCAACTTCTTAAGCTTATAAAAAGGCGAAGAAACGTTCATTTGCATAAAACTTGTAATAGTGGTTTCATGTGTTCCTTGACAATTGATTTGGCTTAGAAAAAAGTTATATGAAAACGTAGAATTACTTTAAAATTGCGATTAATTGACTCACGAAATAGCGTACATATTATTTTTCGGGTGTCCCCTGTTTCGTGATACTACCGAATCAAGGATATTATGGATAATATTTTGATGCTTGGTTTTTAAATAATTATTTATGATAATTGAAATGTAAGTTATGAAACAAATAATACATTTATTTAAGTTTCTCATGATCTAAATTCGGTATATGTTTCGTTCACTAGAATTTATATGACACGAGTTTGAAGTTCACATAAATGACCAATTTTAAGATAAATTAGCATAAGTACTACCAGCGTAATTTTGGTTTTAATTCGATTCGTTTTATTTATCTCGGTTTATTTGTATTTTATATGGGATAGATAATAGTTAATTGACACAATTTAAAAAAAAACCATGAATTTTACTTGGGGAATTTGGAATAATCAGTATCACGAAACAAGGTACTGTAATTATTGTTACTTTTTCCCAAGTTCGTGATATATAAATGTATAGTGTTAGGTACTTGTATGACACAAATAACATCAAAGAAATCGACATATTTTTTAGTTTTTAATACTTACCTACCTAAGTAATAAATTAATTAATTTTTATTATGAGTCATTGGCGTATATGAGGTTATTTTCAGGGGGGGGACTACCCTCACTTGAAGCAGCTCAGTCCCCCCCCCCACATTTTTTAAATTTAGACTAGTATGAATATTTTCACGTATCGTTAGAAATAAAATATCTAAATTTTATGGGTACGAAGGGGGGGGGGGGGGGGGGGGGGTATGGCCCCCCTATATTTCTGATGGTTATATAAATATTTTCACATATTGTTAGAATAATAAATCAAAACTTTATACGAAGGTACGTACCTACCTAGCTAGACAGACTCACATTATTTCTCATGAATATTTCACGTAAGTAATATCGTCAATTTCACAGAATTCTTTTATTCTAAATTTATACTATCGTTTTTAAATTTATTAAACACTTAATCATTATTAAAATATCCTAACTCGATGCGTAAAACTTTATCCCGAAATAGGGGACATGAGTTCACGAACTTAGAAACAGAGCAAAATTTTATCACGAAACAGGATCCAAACAAGAGGTCCGCAGAACAATTAATATTAAAAAAAGTTTAAACAATATAACTATAATTTATGTATTAAGTTACTGTCAAAAGACCAAACTTTAGCATACAAAAGCTTTCATACTGATATCATCCTTGGTTATTTTTAAATAAATTGTTGAAGTCGTAAGAGCCTTAATATACCGAAGTAGGGGGCACTTACCTTACGTACCTCAAAAATTTTTGTCAGGCGCAAGAAGATTTTAACCAATGACGATAGATGGCGCTTTTCCACGTCCTATGAAAATCCTAAATATTTTACGGGACCCTATTTTTTTCCAAAATAAAATTTAGCCTATGTTACTCGTGAGTTATGTAGCTTTCGAATGGTGAAAGAATTTTTAAAATCGGTCCAGTAGTTTTTGAGCCTATCCATTACAACTAAACAAACAAACAAACAAACAAAGCTTTCCTCTTTATAATATTAGTGTAGATTCAACACAAAAATAATGATTTCAATCAAACTAGTAATTCTTAAGATTAGCGCGTTCAAACAAACAAACAAAAAACTCTTCAGCGTTTTAATATGAACTTGTTGTTGTTGATTTTTGGCGTTGAACCTTAGACCAGGCATACGGCTAGGCAACGTAGTCATGCAGGAGGATACAAGGAAGAGGGGCAGCCACAGTAGGTAACACAGAGTCGTTCAGGTGAGTGCCAGGAAGAGGTGCAGCAACCGCAGTTAAGGAACGGCTGGGACGAACAAGGATAGGCGCATCAAGCTCGTAAGCCTTGATAGGGTTACACTGGTTGAGGTGGCCCTTTTCAAGACTTGGAAGCCTGTGGGTAACAAACCATTGGACGTGGAGAGGGTCATTAATTATACGTATATTTTCTACTTTGCCGAACTTTAGCCCGAGAACGGTTTGTCCAAAACATATGAATTTGGTCTTATTCAATGCAGGATTAAGTGCCCTTCAACCGTCATGAAGACCACTTTTTGATAGGGTAAGTCCTTTACGCGGTATAACCGGAAAACCGAAAAAACGCCCCTTTCGGGGGCCCCCACCACTTAAGCACAACTCCGTCGAAGTCGAAAACTTAGGAGAGTCTTAATGGGCAACCAATGAAGCCATTAAAACAATAAAATCTTTTGTAGGAATTATTTCCGATTTAAAAGCTAATTCTACTGGACTATTGGTATGTTTTAATAATTAGAAAGAATGTAAGAAAGAAAGAAAAAAATATATTTGGCAACACATTAAATCATCTCTATGTTCATGTTTCATACATTCATTGATAATATGAATTTTTCAATTTTTTTACACATAAAAGCAAATTCAGAACAATTTTTTGTTGTTATTCTTATTTCTAGGTATTAAAGTAATAAAAATAGCTATGCATAACCCGTGCGCAAAAATGCTGTAGACAGTTGTAATAATATCATCATCATCATCATCATCATAATTTTCAGCCATAGGACGTTCACTGCTGAACATAGGCCTCCCCCAATGATTTCCACAATGGCCAGTTGGTGGCGGCCTGCTGCATCCAGCGCCTTTCTGCTACCTTTATGAGGTCGTCAGTCCACCTTGTGGGTGGACGTACTACGCTGCGCTTTCCGGCACGAAACCACACATGGAACTCACAAAAGTGTCACAAATCGACTTTGACCAAATTGACATTAACCCCACTTCGCGTTCGTCCTCTAACTTGCACCACGCACCACAGACTTAACCAACGCCCGTTGCCGCCATAATTTTAATTAAGGAAAATCTTGAAGAGACAACTTTTAATAACATTCTCACTTAGTTTGATCAAGTTGGGTAGTCAGCGGGGTACTTCCCCTGAATAAAAATCGTCTTATGTCCAAAGTTGGGGAGATTTGCCGTCGATTGTATATTTCCGACATAAATTGAGCTTAACGACATGCTGATTTGAAATTGAAATCACTTAAGTACTTTTTGAGAGAATATTAATTGTAAAAGAAATATACTTAGGCTGGCATAAAAAAATGATCAACATTTTTCCCATCAAAATCAATGATTAGAAAGTTTTGGCTTTCTAATATTTACTTTGCATTCTCATTGAAGGTTTTCATTACCCTTACCTCTATTAAATTATTACCTAAGTAAATTCCAATTGGTTTAGCGTTTAGAATCATCCACATACTTCTGACCAAAGAATTATAGTAGAGACTCTTATTCTTAAAATTTTTTTAGATACTTTGATTTGACGGTGAAAATGATATTTTAGAAAATCAAAGTTGCACTTTCGCATTGTTAATATTGTTCCCAATAGTTAAAATGGTGCATATAGCAGGTCAAAAGAGCGATATAAAAAAATTCCAATACTTAATGAAATAATGAGAAACTGCAATGAAAATGAATGGAAGATTCGAAAGTGTTCGTGGTAGCTCGAAATTTTCGCTGTCTTTAAGACTTTAACTCACATCTTAGTATTGACTACTAAGTTACCTATTATGAAGGATATATTTATGGCTATAACGCCAAGCCATCCAGGACTTTTCAATGTAAAGGGCTGGATGCCAGCGCGCCTGCGAGCGGAATGCAATTTTATGAAGGTGAGCCTGGAATCGAGAGCACTTCACATAAATTACGACCTCCCTGGAATTTCCGGTTATTTTGTTTGATGACGCCCTTAATTGAGGTATTACACTTCATTAAAAGTTAATAAGAAAGGGTTGGAAAAGATAAATTGATATAAAACGAAGCTTGATAGACCTAGTTTACACCAATTTAAAACTTGTAAGCCTTTGAGAAAGAGACAAACATTGTCATTGGAACGGTAAAAAGCGCCAATTAAAATTATGTAATTGCAAAAAATACTTGTAAATAAGTTACGTCCCTTGTTTATGAATGTACCTAATTATTCCATTGGCAAGACATGCATCTCTATTAATCAATTTCCTATTGGAGTGAAAAAAATACGTATTGCTATGCAAACGTCAGCATTAACCTTCACGAATCCGGTCTGATGTAAAATAAAATGCTTAATCTCGTAGGTATATCACTAAAAAAAAGTAGTTACTCGAAAACGCCTCCACAAGAACTAATCTCATGTTTGGCTAGACCGACCCAATTGATATCTGGCCACTGGGCCGGTTAATGAAAGAAAGTAAGCCGAAAGGCTAATCCTTGTCGGGACAGCAAAGCCTTTTCGCTACGAAAATGGGTACAAACCTGTTTATTATGTGGAGATTGTTCGTTTAAGAACATAATAGTCTCATTTATTCTAGCATGGCTTAATACTTTCGTTAGATAAATAACAATAGGTCGAAAATCTAACCTATTTTATAAAACTATCGCCGTCTGAAAGGAATGTCTTTCTATTGACCTTAACACCCATATGCCAACTCGTTCTTCGCTTAATCATTTTATTGACTCAATTTCCAACTTTAATAAGACCCATCCTTATAATTAGTAAAATATATTTCTTTTCTACCGCGTGGGCTGAAGTTAATATTACGAAATGTGAAATAAGTCCGACATGATTTAAAGGACTGGTTTACGTGCCTTACGAAATTCCAGTCCTCTTTTTATAGCCTAATTGGGCTTGAAATGTCTCAATCAAAGTAACGACCATCGCTCAGTTATTTAATATAATGATTCCTACCTAGCTTATTTCAGTCTTGTTTGGCTTTAATATCTATCTATACTTATAATAAATCTGTAGAGAGGTCAATTCTGTACATGAAATATATTTTTAAAATAACTATCAGGGGGTGATTAGCGATCGATACTGATGCCAAAAATGCAATCAGTAAAATTTTTGTCTGTCTGTCTGTCTGTCTGTCTGTCTGTATGTTCCATAGAAACAAAAACTACTCGACGGATTTTAACGAAACTTGGCACAATTATTCTTCATACACCTGGGCAGGTTATAGGATACTTAGGAATTCCCACGGGAACGGGCATTAGCGGGAAAATCCTTTTGTATGAAAAATCTAAACCACGTAAGATAGACGCTTGAATTTGGCATGCAGGTACCTTAGTAAATTTAAAGCTTAGTTACAACAGGATATTGCAAAATTCTCACGGGAACGGGAGTTAGCGGGAAAAAACATTTGTATGAAAAAATCTAAACCGCGTAAGTTAGACGCTTAAAATTTGGCATGCAGGTACCTTAGTAAACTTAAAGCTTAGTTACAACAGGATATTGCAAAATTCCCACGGGAACTGGAATTAGCGGGAAATTCCTTTTGTATGACTGACTCACTGACATACCCACGCACAGCCTAAACGGCTAAACGTAGGCACTTGAAATTTATAAGGGACGTAGCTTAGGTACCGTAGAGGTGCAGTAAGAAAGGAATTCCCGAAATGCCCACAGGAACAGGAATTACCGGGAAAATCCTTTTGTATGAAAAATCTAAACCGCTTAAGTTAGACGCTTGAAATTTGGCATGCAGGTCCCTTAGTAAACTTAAAGCTTAGTTACAACAGGATATTGCAAAATTCCAACGAGAACGGGAGTTAGCGGGAAAAAACATTTGTATGAAAAAATCTAAACCGCGTAAGATAGATGAAGGGGGTAAAACGGGATCCACGCGTACGAAGTCGCGGGCGGCCGCTAGTTATGAATAATTATCTACAATGTTGCAATAATTTTAACTATTATTAAAATCATAAAGTCATTATATAATACTAGCTTTCCGCCCGCGGCTTCGCCCTCGTGGAATTTTGTCTGACACAGAAAAACTTTATCACGCACGTTCCTGTTTCAAAAACCGGGATAAAAACTATCCTATGTCCTTTCCCGGGACTCAAACTATCTCTATGTCAAATTTCATCAAAATCAGTTCAGTGGTTTAGGCGTGAAAGCAAGATAGACAGACAGAGTTACTTTCGCATTTATAATATTAGTTTAAGAATAGATTAATTCATTTGCTGTAAGCTTTTTAAAACCCTTTTACGCGTCCCAGGTATTACTGCTGCTTCAGTCACCATTGTCAGTTTCTTTTTCGAGGGTTAAATTCATAAGTATTTCACTAGGACCAAATCCACAACCAGGCAAAGGTCGCAATCATTATTTAAAGACCACACACTCAAGCTATCATAATTATTATGAAGTTGCAGCAATAATTGCGTTGCTATGCACTTAACATTAATTGCACGCCGCTTAAGTGTTGTAAATCCGAATTTGGGCACTCAAAATAATGCTGAATAATTATTATGACGTAATACAGTCGACAGCATATTAGACCGAAATTCAACCAAAACATGTTGCGGGCTTCTGTTAATTTAATATGTTATGGTAAAATGATGATTTAGATGTGACTTTCCTAGAAATTAACGTTAAAATATTTAGTATTTTTCAGCTTCATCAGCTTCAAATTATAACCAAATAAACTGTGTGTTTAATGTGCAAGATTTTTTATCCATTTTGATGAAAAATTCTACTCTACTTTCGTAACTTAATTACACAACAAGAAAACACTGGGATATACTTTAAAAATGCATATGCGTTGTTTACGGCTTCAAAGAAAAAGTTTAACATCGTAAAGAAAAGTCGTATAATAACGTCTAACATCTCAACAATTTTTACTCCAAAATATTAAAGTTAGACCCATAATCATTAGATAAATCTCCGCAAGTTGTCTCTCATACTTTATAACGAACATAAACTATGCGTGGGAGTCTGAAAGCATCAAAATTAAAACATAAATCTAACGACTCGTTTAGCAAGGCTTAATAATCTTGAAACAAAATACCTTCGCACTGAAAATTTTAAAAATTAAGTCATAAATTGCAAGTTTCAGGGCCATGAACTGAAATGGCTCATATCTTGACCTCAATTTAGGCTCGACACAGATTACACAATTTGTAACTCAAAAACATTAGAAAAGATTATTGTTTGTAAAAATAATCTGCATCTCATAATTTTTATAATCATCTTTTTCCGGGGATTTCTTTAATTTTTTATTTCATTCAGAGTTTCAGAAGAATTCAGATCCAAGTCACAATATGGCGAACATCGCAACACATTATTCATTCCATATTATTTCGAGTGATATTGAATTTTTAAAACTGAGGGCACGTCTCAAGTGATGAATTTCTTATATTTTTGAATTTTATATTTCCTTGCTAGTTTACGACGTTCTTAGAAATTTTTTGAGAATGCCTTATGTTGCGGCCCTACTCGCGCCTCGTCATATTCTAATAGCAAAATCTACTTCTAATGTAAATGTCACATAACTTTTGTCAGTCAATACTTTATGTTGAGAACCATTGTATAAAATCACTTCTCTTTTGGATTCCGATCGAACAACATCAAAATTGTAACGTCTCAAGAATACAACGAAATAAGCAGTTTCCGAGTTTTATTCATAAAATTCCATCGCGTCTGCAAGGCGCGAACATTGGCGACCGTGACAGGACTGCAATTTCGGACAATTCTGGAAGAACAATCCAAGGACACCTGGAGTCGGCCGAGCAGTGACGCAGCAAAAGCTTCACCTCGCAGCCTGGATTTCAGATAAGTGCCCTGATTATTCCTTCCTTACATCATCCCAACACCATTAAACCACACCTAAACCTTTTTTATTCCCGAAATCCTATCCAATTTAGTAAAAACTTTCACTTGTGCAAATTGTGTCTACCCCATAATTTTTATTCATTGTTCAAAATATCGTTAAATCATTGTAATTTCTCTTATTTTCAAGTAAATAAAGCCAAATCCTAATCACAATAACGTATCGCGCCAGTAGTTTCTCGGTTTTTAATATTTTTGCCGAATATTTCAGTTGTGCCAACGGCCGACCTCAACGAGCCGGCTAACGGGACATCAGCTGATTCAACGCGTCAACACCGGCTTCCTAGCTGCCGTCGGGGCTGAGGGCGTGAGATACGTATTCTTTTTATTATAAATTTGTGTCTTTCTAATTGAGGCGCGGCTTTGTAATTTTGATTTGAACTACCTTGCATATTTTTTTATCGTCTAAATTCACTAAATATTCTAATTTTTATTAACTAAACGCATTTCAATATCGCAATATACATTTCAAAACAATATTTTATTAGCAATTTGATATTTTAATAACAAATAATGACTGATCCAGCCACTTTATCACCGCATTTGGCATCGAGGCATTCGATGTCAAAGGATTTATTAGTAAAACGTAGTTCAATCAAAGGGCAAATTACTAGATTTAAAAACTACTTAAATAAAATTACAAAGCAGCCCTCGCTGACGACCATTGAGATTGCTGAGTTGTCACTTAAACTCAGCAAGTTCGAGGGTCAGTTAGCCAAATACGACGAGCTGCAAACTCAGATCGAATTAATAAATTCTGAAAATTTGGATTTTGAGATGGACGAGCGTGATCGCATTGAGCAAGACTTCATTTTGTGCATAGCTATGGCAAAGAGTTTTTTAGATGAACAAAATGAATCGAAGTTAATAAGTCAAGACAAAAAACGCCGCGAATCTTTATTTTTAGAGGCTCAATCTTTTGACGCAGATTCTAGTGTTCGCCTACCTCAAATCCAAATAGCCAAATTTGACGGATCATATTTCCGCTGGTTAGAGTTCCGCGACACTTTCACTAATTTAATTCACAACAATGAACGCTTGTCATCTATTCAAAAGTTTCACTATTTGATTTCCTATCTAGAGGGAGATGCAGCTCGTGTTATTTCAAATATTGAGGTGTCTTCTGCCAATTATAATGATGCTTGGCAATTAATTTACCAGCGTTATAATGACAAAAGACTACTAATTAATCATCACCTTAAATCATTGTATAACTTGCAACAGTCGACACGCGAAACTGAAAGTTCCCTACGATTTGTAGTAGATCATGTCACCAAAAACTTGCGTGCCTTAGGCAACCTAGGTCAGCCCACAGAGCACTGGGACACATTAATTATATTTTTTATTTGCTCTAAACTTCCTAATCATACTCTCATAAAGTGGGAAGAACAACGTAGCAATTTAGGAGATGTTCCTACCTTAGAACAATTTAAGCAGTTTTTAATTGACCGGGCACACATATTAGAATCTACTAGTCGTAATCAATATAATAATAATTCTAATAACACAAATAATTACGTAAAATCAAATCAAAATTCAAATTTTAATAGCAATAAATCTACTTTTCAAACAAATTCACATAATGCAACTTTAAATTCCAATAACAATAATTCACACGTCTGTATTATTTGCAACAAAAATCATAAAATATTCGACTGTTCAATTTTTAAATCAAAATCAATACAGGATAGGTTAGTAGACGTTTCTAAATATAAATTATGTTCCAACTGTTTACGTCAAGGACACCCGGCCCGCGAGTGTCGTATGGGTCCATGTAGGCATTGTAACGAGCGACATAATACACTACTGCATTCAGTTGATGCCACTAAAGCCAACAATGCTCAAATACAACCATCGGAATCCATTGTCAACTTCTCTAAAGAAGAAAATACACATGTCATTTTGACTACTGCCCTAATAGAAGTCGCGAATCCAATAACTAAAAAGGCAACTTTAGTTCGAGCCTTATTGGATTCAGGCAGTCAGTCATCTTTCATTACAAAATCATTGCAACAAAAACTATCATTAAATTCTAATCCAACTTCCATCAATGTCATTGGAATTGGAAACAACTCAAGCTCAGTCAATGAAAGCTGTGTTGTTCAACTAAAATCCACTCGTCATAATTACCAAGCAAATCTAAATTGCTTTGTTCTTGACGAGCTCACAGGAGTTCTTCCAAAGTCTCCAATTAATTTAAACCAATTAAAATTACCTAAAGATATTAAATTGGCAGACCCTGATTTTAATCAGCCAGGCCCTATCGACCTTTTAATAGGCGCAGATCTATTTTGGGATGTTCTAATATGTCAACAAAAATCATTAGGAAAAAATAAACCGAAACTTCAAAACTCCAAGTTTGGCTGGTTAATTGGCGGTTCTATCAATTTATGCATAGGCAATCAACTACAGTGCAATCAATCTATAATCTGTAAAAATAACTCAATTATTAATTTATCATGTTCTTTATCAAAATTCAATTAAATTAAATTAATTAATCACATTATTTATCTAATTTTACATTTGAGAGCATTCGTAATATTGTGCATGCTAGCTCGCACATTCTCCTAGTGGCAGTGAGATAACGATCTGGCCAACAAAAGGCAGACTTGTCTCCCGGAGCACTGTGCGCCAGTGCGTTCGGTGCCGACGCGTGCAAGGTACAACATTCATATCTAAAGTGAGTGCTGCAAATCGTAGGGGACGCTATGCTTGCTTGTCTAAATGTTACTTTTGTTTATTCATATTTATTTTAGATACAAGTGTATTCATTTAGCAGCTATAATTGATTTAACTTACATAGATTTTATTCCCCACTGACAGTATTTTTCTATGCCGCTGAGGTCAGCCAGCGGAAATATTTCTACTTAAATTACAAAAACTACTTATTATCTACATTTTATTATTATTTAATTTAAATTATTTTTTGTCTCTGATTTTGCTGCTCAGGAAAGCACCAAATTTTTATTTACCTACATACATCTCACGCCCCTCACTTTGGTGGCATCTGGGAAGCTGGTGTCAAATCGGCCAAATATCATTTAAGACGTGTAATAGACACGTCTCATTTAACTTTTTAGAAAATTTCAATCAACACTTTGCACAAGTGGAAGCTATACTAAATGGCCTTCCCTTGTGTCCTTTAACTTCATCCCTTGACAATTCCCTTTTCCTTTCCCCAGGGCACTTCTTAACCAGAAAGACCACTGAATGCGCTGCCGTCACCATCTCTGGAGGCTGATGATGAAAAACAACTCCAGCGCTACGCTCGGTTGGAAAAACTACAACATTTTTGGAGAAGAAGTTAGAAATTTTAACCAAATTGCAAGTCAGAACAAAATGTAGACAAAACAAGAGCAAGATAAAGAAAGGAGACTCTACACGAGATTCTACTTCACGAGAAATCTCTCCCACCTCTCTGTTGACGTGCTGGGCGAGTAACCAAATTGCATCCCGGCCCTGATGGAATTGTCCGTGTTGCTGACGTGAAGACCACCTCCGGCAGCTACCGACGGCCCTTAGTGCGGCTCTGCCCGCTGCTCAGCGATGAAGACTTCGAGAGTTGAAGAGCTGGAGCCTTCAACCGGGGGGAGTATGTTGCGGCCCTACTCGCGCCTCGTCATATTCTAATAGCAAAATCTACTTCTAATGTAAATGTCACATAACTTTTGTCAGTCAATACTTTATGTTGAGAACCATTGTATAAAATCACTTCTCTTTTGGATTCCGATCGAACAACATCAAAATTGTAACGTCTCAAGAATACAACGAAATAAGCAGTTTCCGAGTTTTATTCATAAAATTCCATCGCGTCTGCAAGGCGCGAACACCTTATGGCATCAAGTTTGCCTTCTGTTTCAGTTTAAAACATTATAATGGGATTCACAAAAAGTGTAGCAGCTTATTAAGTAGGTACCTACTACTCGTAGCAGCCCATCGTACACTTAATTTAAGCATCATGCAAATGTACAAACATCAGGCAGAAACGAAGATCCAATCTTTTTTCAATGCAAATTCCAGTTTTTGAAAGTCAATTTTTGTGCCAGATATCAAATACAAGTTACTTATTCTCACAGAAGAGATTTTCCCTCTGATTTGAGCCTTTTTAGTTCGTTAACCGCGGGTTTGGTTTTACAAAGGAATCGGAATAAAAATGATTTCTGTAATTGAAATGATAAAAAATTCAAATTCTGCCTCTGTATTGTCCAATTATGAAAAGAGTGTCGCGTCATCGGACTTCAAAGTGATATTTTGGACGGTGGAATTTCTTTAGCGTAGATTTTTTTTGTTTTATCTACACTAACAAAAATAGGGTATTGAAATAGTAAATGTAAGATTTTCTTACATTATAGGTTATCATAACAACTCATTATCATCATTTTTCACAGCTACACAATGATTTAGGTAAAGATTAGCCATATCAGCCTAAATCCAGTGGCTTCCTGTAATTAATAATGATAACAACTAATGTGTACAATTAAATTAATACTTAACAACATTTATATTAGAAGAAGTAGTCTTTACTAAGACAAAATAGAGGAATTTTGAAATATCTTCATCGAGCAAACTTCCACGCTGTAAACTTTTCAGCTGTCAACATAAATGTCACACAAATATCTAATGTAACAACAGCAAGTCGAGCAACTAAAGCCCCGCTGTCACGACACCACTTATCGGTGGTTGACTAATTAGCGCTAAGTGCATTTCGGCGCATTGCACAGTGGTCACTGCACTGCAGTCATTGCTATTAGCGACTATGAACATAGAAAATTTGTATTTACTCTGCTATGAGCGGGGGAACGATTTCACAAATTGCATTTCGGACTTTTAATTTAACTTTTCTCATCCCTTTCACAGTGCAAATGGTATATTTAAGAAACTACGGACGACTGAACTTCAAAATTAGCACTGTGGCATCTTAATTCAGTTAGGTTGTATCTTTCAAGAAAAAGAACGTATGCGAAAAAGTTTTGAAGCGAGACCACAGGTCTATTTGATTTGATATACTCTATTTATTAACGGGTTCTCTGTTCGTTTCTTATTCTTAAAACAGCTAGTTTCAATTAACACGTAGGGTTAATACTGGGCGTGTAAAAGTGCTTTTTAAAAGCCTACTTGCATAAATAAATGAGTGAGTTTTATGAGTGTTTATTAAACATAGACTGAGTTGCACTAAGACCTAACTTTAACCTTAACTATAACGATGACCGGTGTTCTTTGTATGGAGTTTGCCAGATTTTCGACGTTTGCTAAAGTTAAAGTAACATGGTGCAACCCAGCTTTAAGAGAAGAGAAGAGATAGAAGAGCATATCACAAGAGCATACAAATGTTAATATCTATACTAATATTATAAAGCTGAAGAGTTTGTTTGTTTGTTTACTTGATCGCGCTAATCTCAGGAACTACTGGTCCGATTTTAAAAATTCTTTCGGTGTTAGAAAGCCCATTTATTGAGCAAGGCTATATACTACAAGCTCACGCTACAAGTAATAGACGCAGAGCAACAATGAAAAATGTTTGCAAAAACAGGTTTTCACGCGTACGAAGTCGCGGGCACAGCTAGTATCAAATATTTTTTCTTGACAAATTCAAATAAAATCTGAAAATATTCATTAAACAGCACATCAAACATCAGTCTCGAGCTCGATCGTGCGTTGTAGTGACAATAAAATGCGGGTAATGTGTAGCAATTACGAGGGACGTCTCTGGAGCGTTTATTGCGACGCTGGCGATAAATTTCTGAACGGATCTGGTTTAGTGGTGCCATAAGAAAAGCTGTGATTACTCGAGCTTTGCTTGTTGGTTAACACTAGTTGTTATCGGTAAGATTATTTGTCCTAGGTTTTGTCAGCTTTGCCTATGAGGCGGAAAATGCACAAAGTAATTAAATAAGGAATATACATTTATAATAAATTGAAACTAATTCGTCGAATTACGAAACTAAAAAATACAATATCGTAATGACTGTTGTCCCAGATAGGTATTTAACACCCTATTCAAATTAAATTTTTCACTAAATTTAATTCTATTGAACAATTTGAAGCTTAAAATTTTCTCCTTTTCATAATACTCATCACACAGATTTGATTCAATTCAATAATTTATAGCATTGCTAGCATTTAATGGATTTTGAATTTTGCCTTTACAGTATAAAGTATAAAATCGTTTGAAGCTATTTGTGCTGAAGAATGAGAATAATGATATTGTGCCGACGGCTGTGCCAATAACCAGTATAAGTAGCCAATAACTTACTATTTAATTGAATTGAAAATACTGTGTCTGCGTTTGCTAATATTAAAATAAACTCTGCAAAAGTGCTGGCACTACATTATTTTTGAATAATTCCCTGTAATTTTAATTAGCCTCCGTAATTTGTGCCTAGTATTCCGCTCCCGAAGGCTAAGAACTCACGGCGCGATTTTCACCCGCGCCCGCGGCGGTTGTGGAATTGCGGTTTTATTTCAAAACTCACGGGAGCGGTTATTTGCGTGGTTATTCTAAGAACTCGCACTTGCTAAGTCACTGGAACAAAATGGTCGCCCGCCGATCGGGCGAAAACCGCCGAGCGGGACCCGATTACAACCGCGCTTGCTGCGGGCGAAAACCGCGTCATGGGTTGTGCATTAGTTGTTACATATCTGCATTCTACAGAAGCTGTGGGCCCGCAACCGCCGCGGGCGCGGGTGAAAATAACGCCATGAATTCTTAGCCGAAAAATGGCGGGTCCCTAATTAGGGAGTACCTAAGTATCGAAACTGCTGACGATAATTATTATGGTCGAGGGTTCGGTGCTCCGCTCGAGCGTCCTCAAGGCTCTCTCGTTTTGTGGGCCTGGCAGAATCCGCCTCGAGGATCTTGAGATTCTGTTTGAAGTAAGGATGTGATTTGATAGCATTGAATTTTATATCGGCTTGACAGGACCATTCTTGTGGCATGATAAGTCGGATCATCAATTGAAGTTTTGGACTTCAGATTTGAACCTCGTTATTTGGATGGAAGGTACAATGTTTTTATTTACTCGTGATATTTGCATTGAATATGTATCTACGTACATACAGCCTAATTTATATCTAAGAAATGTCTTAAGTTTTTAGACAGAAATTTTGTTTCGAACACGTTGTTTAAGTATTATGTACTCGTGATATTAGGATTTATACAATATGTATAATCCAACCACACACACCTACTTGAAAATTCACCCAACTCTCTTAACTTATGTAATTTAATCTGCTTAACAATTGGGTGAATTGTGAACTCGCTTTTGTAAAATTTTGCTGCAATTATTTATTATACAAAGCCACGTATGGCAAAAGAAGTTACACATCACATTCGGAAGTAGATACACATTAGCATAATTTATTCTGCACTGAAAAAGGACTTAATTATGTCGGCGACAACAAAAAATATAAATTTAAAAGCCAACAAACAAATCTTACATAAAATACAAAGTTCTAAACGCGTAGATACCTGTTGGAAACCAACAAAGAGTTTTTACACTTTTTATACTTTTTATTACTTTTTCTTCTAAACAAAATAAAATCAAGTTTTTCACTTTGACAGCTGAAAGAAAGTCGTTTTATTTATACATTTTATCCATTTTTAATACATTATTCAGTAATTCAATAATTCATACATTTTATATTTAATTTATGTCTTATGCAACATTACCGTCCCTGGAACTCCTCATCCTCAACCATCACTAAGTAGGTTTATATTTTCAGTATAAATTAGATTTCACTTTCACTCGTTAGCTTTTTACGTAATTTCATTAAGTCAGGTTCTAAAAAAGTTACATAAAAATATAAAAATAACATAAAGCTGCAAACAGCAGTTCATTTAAAAAAAACTGCGCTGTCTGTTTTCACTTTGCGCTACCAACGCGATCGCTTGGAGGCCTCACTTCCGGCCGCGGTGCACGCAAGCCTCCTTCCGCTTTAATCCCTTATTCAGCCTGAAGTTTTCAGAAGCTCACACGGAACACGTTTCAACGATTTACCAACGTGGGGTAAGCTGCGGAAAGATCTGGCAAAGAAAATGAAAAAGCTCGAGCCAGCTTGAGCTTTCGGTCTGCATCTCGAAGTTTCTTTGTGAAGAGCTTTTATTCGGCTTATTGCTAGGAATGCACGTTAGTTTCCAGGTACTTTAAATATCTGGAGCTGAAACTTTGCGTTGTCGTTGCGAGGTGGGTTGGTTTTGTTTATTTAAATACCACTTTTTAAATACTGCGGTTACTCGACTATTGTATAAATTAGGGAGACTCGTAATTTTCAAGTCATTTTTCTGTGAACCGGTTTCGTTTGACTGAACATTTGGAAAAATGCGAAATCTCAATAACGCGAAATAATATTTGAACACAAAATAAATACGTAACTCTAAAATAATAAACATTTTCTTGGAAAATATCTTACGAACATTATTTGCCTACCTTCTTTTATTTTTGAGATATTAAAGACAAATATTGCTAACTTATTTTACAAGCAAAATTAGATTCAGCGACTCAGAATTTTTTGACATTTTGATATTATTATGATCGTTCAAGTTTAAATAAACTTGAAATCTAAATAATAGGTTTAACTTTTATTCTTTCTTTGACCTTTTAAGATTATCAGCACTTTATTTTTATGTCTAGGTCGTCAAACTGATATCCAATTTTAATGATTGACACTTTTTCAATTTTCTGGTAGGTATTAAACGACATTTTTGGATCTTTGACATCCATTGTATTAGTGAACAGGATTCTAAAAATGGCAGCGTTCGTTTGACCTTTTATCCAGCTCTATAAAACGAAAACAATGTTACATACTGCGTTTCAATCTATTTTTCAATATACAGTGTAACTCAAAGGTTCATAAAATTTTTGTCAATTATTTTTGAAATTCCACCGCACAAGGAGAAACTTATTAAAGTTACATTTTTATTTTTGTAGTGCACCTCATCTACAAAACCGTCACATAAGTAAAATCTACAACCTCTTTAATTATACGGTAGATTTTAACAGTTGGTTTAATAAGCCCAATTACCAGGCTCTACATCGTCGTAACCGACGCGGTGTAACGTTCCCTCCAATACATGGAGTTATACTTATTAGGTACTTAGACAATCAATTGAATACAATCATTTAATTTTTGAAACTGGGCAGATTATAGAAACTATTTAAAATGTTGTCTACGTACCGGATCTAGTTTAATTACTAATCGCTAGACCTACCGTGAGTACACCGATTGATTGCCAGGCTTGCACCCACATGGAATATTTCAAGCCTACAGTATCCATCACCGTGCATATCAACACCGCTGGTGGCGCACTCTATTTATCATTATTGGAAACTAATCCTTCAGGTTTGACGCTTCATCAATCAGGGTGTCAACAGTTTGTGTGCTCGGGTCGAAGGAGTGCCTCTAGAACTTCGCTTCGTTGTCAGACAGCTTGTTTACAGCCGTTATGGAAACTGCGATTAATCTGAGCGATATTGGTTAAGGTTGACAACATAATTAAGCTGGAGATACACTAAAGTCTAAACACTACCACAAAATGACTTGATAATCCCACAACGTTGTTGCACGACGTTATTGCACGTATTTATGGGAGCGCGCGTGCAAAATTAAGTTTCAGATATTTTACTTTATTTTCACAAATGTTGCTGTAATTTATGTGCATTCACGGCTTTATATTGAGAGTGAGCGATGCGATTAAACCGTGTTAAGCATTAACATAATGACACATTAATTACAACTCTTTTCTTGCTTAGGGATTTGACATGTCGTCAGTACAAAGAAATAAATGTTTAGTAAGTAATTTCTAACTACTGTCTAGTTTGCGACGGTATAAATATTCGACAAGTATTACTTCCTTTATTATCAAGAAACGCCAAGTTCTATCTTCTCAAGGTCGTCTAGTCGGAATCTATCAAGCGGAATCTTTCATTATGCATACCTAGTGTAAGTATAATTTTACTGACGAAACTCTACTCTGAATGAAGTCGCAGTCAAAGGCTTTCGAATCCAATTTATTGTATACAAAATCAGCTTGGGTAATATAAATTTCAATTGAATATAGAAAAGCCTTATATCAAATCCATCAAGAATATCCATATCAAAACCGATAAATATACCTTATGGTAAACTATAAACAACCCAAACAAATTCTAAGTAAAAGGGCTTGCATTCGACACTTTTATAACTATGGGTAGGTGAAGTACGAGTTGAATTTCGTAGTTTAGGTTCCTAAAGGTGCAATACCAGTCTTAAAATCCTTATGTAGACCTACATACCGGATAATCAATGTATAAATTAAAACATTAAAAACCAACCATAGGTAAAAGGAAAAAATCACAAAATTAACTATACCTTCTAAACTAAACAAAATCGTAGAACGTACATGGGGGAGATACACCTTGATGTAAGGAATCTAAATTTTAGATTTGAACGTCAACACCCTGGCTACCCTGTTTAATGGAATTACAAGTATAATGACAATTTTACTATAAAACTAGGTACTTGTCGAAACTTGAGACTGATCACTACACATTTTTTAAATTTAACTTGTAACACCTGTTCACAAAACTTCTTCTTTAATAATAAAAATATTTCAGACACCCCAAAATCTCATTTAGTCACAACAGTCAATCTTTGTCACCGGACCGAGATTAAAGCAAAAAGATTGAGATAGCTGATTCATTCTGAACCATTCGTTAAAAATAATCACAGAAGATGGGAGCTTTCCTCACACCAACATTCCACTTGAACCCTTAACCCAAGGACCCTAAAACGAGATTGATATTTCACGCCTTATCACAAAACCTACTACATTTCAGCGAACACAATATCGTAGAATATATCAAACAAATCGAATACACTGAAAAAACGAAAAACATTTTACGAAATGTCTTCGAGATCAGGGGCTCGAAGGGAATCGGTCCATCAAATATCTAGAGGGTCCCGTCTTCAAAAGTCAATTTCAAGGTCTTCAGTGAATCAAATTGAGTGTCCTACTACCCTTTTTTTAACCCCGTGAGCCAGTTAAAGCGAAACTCTGTTCCTATTAGCAGTAAACTACTAACAGCTAATCTTACTCTGGAAATGAATTATTAAAGTAGCTCTAAGCAGTTTAAAGCTGGGCTCTTGTAAGAAGAACTTACTTTTTCACTTCAGAATTAACTCTTTTCACAAAATATTTTTTAAGATATTGAAATAAAGTAGATTTTCAAACAAAGCTTTATTTTTTTCATGTTAATTTATGAAATCCAATCAGCAGGTATCTGTCTTAAAAAAATTTAGAAATTGCCTTATCTACTATATAAAAATAAGTCGGGTTTTCCTCCCTGACGCTATAACTCCAGAACGCACGAACCGATTTCCACGGTTTTGCATTCGTTGGAAAGGTCTCGGGCTCCGTGAGGTTTATAGCAAAGAAAATTCGGGAAAAGGGGGTAAAACGGGATCCACGCGTACGAAGTCGCGGGCGGCCGCTAGTTTTTTCTAAATATTGCTAGGTATTTGAAAGCAAGTAAAGGGTAGTCAATTCGTCAACTGTGTTTGCCTTCTAATTAGTTAAATTTATACTTTAAGCTCCAATAGCAACTTATCTACACTGTTATACGGTGCAACCTCATTAAACCCAAAAATCGCAAATACTGGAAGTCATTCCCAATCGGGGTCAAGTTTTATAACCGTCCGAACAAAATGGCGTCTCCGATGACCGTCGGGCATTCCTGACATTAGCACGCGGGCCGCGTCCGGGCGCTCCAGGATTTACAGCTATGGCGGATCCGGATCTGACGGCGTAATCATAAACCGGGATCTTAAACGCGCCGTTAATCAAAGTTTTGTTGGGAAATAAAAATGTTTGAGTGTGGTGAAGAGTGCCATCTGAAATCCGCATTCCATAAATAAATATAGTTTTAGGCATTGCAACAAATTACTGTTACGAGTTGGTTCACCACAATTAAATAGTCGAGCGGTGCCGGTGGGATTCGAACCCGCGTTCTTCGGATCTTGAGTCGGCCAAACCGACCCCTTCACCGTTCGGCTATCGTGGCTATAAATGAATGCATGTGAATGTTTATATTTTACCTACAATATTATTTTCTATTTCAATTTCCCTTAGGCGCTAGCTTTTTCAAATGACCTTTAATCCATTCATTTCCCTCACAATAATCTCAGTACAAAACATGAGTCGAACAAATAGGCCCTATTCGAATGAGTAAGTGCGGTCAACTTTGGGACGAATGTATGCAGTAAGCCCTTCTGCGGGTTCCATTTCCTTAGAATAAACAGATTTGCCTGCCTCTATGTAAATAATGTAGGTACAGGATGGCCCAGAAGAAAGTTCACTTTTGAAAATGTAAGGAAACGAAAACTGTAAATTTTTGTAGAACTTTAACCATTGTAATTTATAGGAAATTTCATGTAATTTATTTTTAAATTTACCTTCTTTTTTAAATTTCATCGTACATGTGATTCCCTTGACGTTTACAACATTCAGTCAACATGCATAAAAATTGTGGAAAACTTTCGTAAGAGTTACCTTGAAATGGATTCAGGATGGATGAATGCTGCAGAGTTTTTGGATTTTTAGAGTATACTCTACTCATAATGTAACCCCACAAAAAGAAGTCTGCTGGAATGAGATTAGGGCTTCTTAGTGGCAACGAGATTTCACCCCTGCTTAATTGGTTTGTTGCATCGAAAGGATGATTAATTTTTGACAGCGCTATACTGGCATGCTGAAAAGCTTTTTGATTTCAACGTGGCAAGATTCGCAAGGCTATGACGGGAGCACTTGGTTTCATCAAGATTGGGCTACGTGTCACACTTCAAATGAGAGCATTTAGATGGTAAGAGACATGTTCCCACAAAAAAATAATTTTAGGCAGGGGTGACATCTCCTGGCCACCAGGAAGCCCTGATCTCACTCCAGAAAACTTCTTTTTGTGGTGTTATCTTAAGAATAGAGTATACTTTTATAATCCAACAACCATGCAGCAACTGAAGCTGAACATTGGGCAAAAAATGGAAAATAGGTTTCGAGGTAATTCTAACGAACGCATTTCAAGATTTTGATGTATGTTGTAAGCGTCAAGGAAATCTCCTACGATGTAATTTAATAAAGGTAAATTTAAAAATAAATTTCATTTAATTTTCTTTGAATTGTAATGAATAAAGTTCTACAAAATTACACAGAATTTTTTTCCTTGAATTTTCAAAAGTGAATTTCTTTCTGGGCCACCCTGTACAATAGGCGTAACACTCGTATTCTAATCTAATGAAGATGTTTTAAAAGTACTTCTTCTATAAATGCAAATGAAAGAAAAATGTTAAATAGCTAAAAGTTTCTTTGTCTCTCTCAATCATTTACATAAATACAAAAATCCATTTTAATTGATAAAATAGCCTGAAAATATATATTAAAAACACCCTAGCTGGTTATATAACTAAATCAAAACCCAAATAAATACCTACAATCCAAATTTTTTAACGACTTTAAAAAGAACGAGATTAAGTACAAAGGCAGTGCTTAATTTGTATAAATTCTTTGCTATCTTGAACCCCAGGATTCTATTTTCATCCCCTATATCAGTAGGTACTTAACCTATTATTTTCCCTAATAGATTTTCTATTAATAGTAATGCTGCGCAAGCGTCCCGATCCGAACCAATTAGGCTCCCAATCCCGATGTTTGGTTTGCTCACATTATTCAGGAACGGCCCAAATAAGGCAAAAGTGCCCAACCCTACATTTGCATATTTTTCAAACGAATTAATTTTAATTCTCCTTGGGTTAATTAGACCATTTAATGTGAACGAAAATGTTTTGCGAGGTGTCAGATAAATTGGGTCCAAGAAGCCGGGGTTTGTTTTAAACATAATATTAAGCTTACGCCGTATTTCCTTTTTTAATTAGAAAATTAAACGGTTTTGTGCGTTTAAGAAGATAAGGTGGTGTTGAAATTACCTGTACAGCTTTGAAAACTTCATGATATTTAAATGTTACATGATTTTTTCAAAGATATCTAACTCGTACATTTACTTTTTCTAGACAAACGTTTATATTAAGGTTCTGTTCACATCCATTTGTTGATACTATTATTGATTTTGTAGGTCACTATCAAACTATTTCATTACGCAATATTAACTAGGTTAGAATTAATTCAGACAAAAATAACGATGATAATATTTAATGAAGTAGAACAATATTTTAACTACCAAACTAAATACATGCGTTCTAGAAAAACATTTCCCACGACTGATTTCCGGGAAATATGTAGGTAGTATTAACTTAATTTGAACTAAATAGTTTTCCGAGAGTAGAGAGGACAGTAATTTGGTTTACATACGTTTAAACGCTGATATAACTCGATTTAATTGGTCGGGTACGAGTCAGGTTTTGCTTTGAATAATTAATAGTTTAATAGCAGAGTAGAATGGTCTTTTATACCTAAGTAACTAAGTCATAATAGTCATTGGAAGCTTTTGTAAGGCAAATACTTAATGGTAAAAGAATACAGAAGAGGAATGGTATTAATTATGATAAAATATTATACATGAAACATACAAATAAATACGTCAGCTAGTATAGAAGTTATTATCTGTGGAATAGGGATATTGAATAACTTTCAAGTTACAACTTAGTACAAGTAATTTCAAAGTAGCTTTAAATTAAGTACTATCTCGTATAAGGAGGCTTTATCCCTACTAATATTATAAATGCGAAAGTAACTCTGTCTGTCCGCCTAAACCACTGAATCGATTTTGATGAAAGGCATAGAGATAGTTTGAGTCCCGGGAAAGGACATAGGATGTTTTTTTTCCGGTTTTTGAAACAGGGACGCGCGCGATTAAGTTTTTCTGTGACAGACAAAATTTCACGCGGGCGAATTCGCGGGCGAAAAGCTAGTAGTTAGTATTTAGCTCAACTATAGTCTATGTGGCGCTTACAATCGAGCTCTAGAATGTACGAGCCACACATAAGTACAAATTACTACCAATCTGGTTTCTACCCAAATCCAGGATAATAGCAAAACCCACATTAATATAATTACAGAAGTTAAATCGTGTAATGTAAAAGCGCTTAAAAGCCAAGCTAACCTTGACCGCCGATAAACGATAATGAAGGTCTTTTAAACGCTCAGTAAGATTAAATGGCAGCAAATTCAGTACTGTTCTTATAAACAACTAGCGGCCGCCCGCGACTTCGTACGCGTGGATCCCGTTTTACCCCCTTCATCTATCTTAAGCGGTTTAGATTTTTTCATACAAATGTTTTTTCCCGCTAACTCCCGTTCCCGTAGGAATTTTGCAATATCCTGTTGTAACTAAGCTTTAAGTTTACTAAGGTACCTGCATACCAAATTTCAAGCGTCTAACTTAAGCGGTTTAGATTTTTCATACAAAAGGATTTTCCTGCTAATTCCCGTTCCCGTGGGAATTTCGGGAATTCCTTTCTTAGTGCACCTCTACGGTACCTAAGCTACGTCCCTTCCAAATTTCAAGTGCCTACGTTTAGCCGTTTAGGCTGTGCGTTGATCTGTCAGTCAGTCAGTCAGTTTCTCCTTTTATATATTTAGATTTTAACGTTAAGGCTGAGTTGCACCATCTTACTTTAACTTTGACAAACGTCAAAAATCTGTTAAACTCCATACAGAAGGCACCGGTTATCGTCATAGTTACGGTCAAAGTTAGGTGGTGCAACTCAGCCTAAGAGTCTAATCTCATTAACTTGAAAAAATCGAATTGCCTAAGGTGAGAATCGGAGGCTTCCGGCGACTGGGACCGCAATTAACTAGGACCGCGGTCCCAGTCGCCGGATCCATAAAAAAATAATAATTTTCTTCCGGCGACTGGGACCACTCATAGATAACTTAAAAGAAAATATTATTCAATCCAAAATTGGTACAGTACTAAAATCCATGAGTGGTCCCAGTCGCCGGAAGAAAATTATTTAATTTTTACGGATCCGGCGACTGGGACCGCGGTCCCAGTTAATTGCGGTCCCAGTTGACGGAATCCTCAGAATCGAGGACCCGATCTTTCGTTTGCCGGGCGAGTGAGGTACCTACTTAGGCTCTCTAATGTTAGTGATAATCACAGTAATATTTTCAAGGATTTACAAGGATTTCAAATCTAGTCATCGCCATCATTATTCATTTAAGGAACCTCCACAACTGAACATTGACGGCTTCAATGTTCGGAAACACTTAAAAAAATCAACGACAAAATGTTGGAATGATTAACATTGTAAATCTCGACGAATCGTTCCATGTAAAGGCATCAAAAGCCGGTGGGTGTTAACCGTGACCTTTATGGGAACGTCTTACACTATCGGACATCATGGATTCATGGGCTTGACGACCGCCGTTTGTTGTGGGGTTTGTGGGCTAGGGATGCGCATTGTATACATTTATCGGTATAAACGCACATTGTTGGCTCAGCTTTTTTCACTATCATGGATAGAAAGGTATTTGTCATTTTTGACAACCACTATTTGAAATAGGTACCTACTGTGGTAAATATTTAATCCTAAATACAAAGCAAGTTTTCAGGCTTTTCACCATAAACCCTTCAATTCTTTTGTACTTTTACAATGACAGTACGTTTTCTACATTATAACAGCTAGCTTTGTTTGTTTTTGGAAAAAGCGAAGTTCGTTCTTTTTTGATTATCATCCAAGAGACATCCACTGCTGGACAACGATCGGTCCTACGGCCAAGTGGGAGCCAGCCTACAGCTTATTTTATTAATTTTTACCTATGATAGAAACGGTCTCGTCGTCATAGATCGATATCCAATAAATATCATTATCTACTAGTACATAAAGAAAAACAATAATATCGACTACGAGCAAGAGTGACAACACTATTATTTGACAGCTGTCCCTTCTCAGCACTGTGGGAAGTGAAGGGATCCTTTGTTGGGAATTCCTGAAAAAGTCGCTAAAGTTGATGAAAGACGCTAAAGTTCCGCGAAAAGTGTTTTGATATCACGTTGAGTGTGTCGGAGGCAATTGTTCGCTCAGGACAGCTGTTGCTGATATGATAAGTGTCGGAGAAAATTTATTTTTGTTTTGTTGTGCTTATGTAATCGATTTGACTGTACGGAAAAAAGGAGGAGCTTTTTACCTGGCTCTTTGAACATTATAATAGATTCGGCGTTGCATTCTGAAAGTTAGTAAAATTACAAAAGAAACCAAATAATTTCGAAAATACAAGAGTGATGCCTATAATTTCAACCGCTATTTTGCCCAGTTTAAAGTGTATTTTAACAAAAAAAAACATTTACATTTCTTTAATGCGTCCACCTAAATAATTTTATTGTAGTTTAGGCGTAATAAAGTTACAGATAGAGTAACCTTCGCATTAATAAAATAACATTTTCCATCTCTATCTTATTTCAAGTACAGGTTAAAATACAGGGTGTAATTTTTAACAGATTTTAGTTGGTTCGATTCCAGGGTGTGGCAAGCAAATTTTTGGAATTTCTTAATGCAGTTCTATTTCTTTTCAAAAATAAAAGAATGTTTTCTTTGAGAAAAAAATTATATCTACATTATTAAGAGTGCTTTCGGGATCCAGGTGGCATTACAAAATTCCACCCTGTATATCTATCAAAAACTTCTTATATTCCCGCGTCGTTCCCGAAGAATGGTCAACAAAAACTTTCGTCTAAGTATTTCATAGTTCCCCCAGGACAGGAATATTTATGCCGACGCCTCATGGCCGTCTTTCACCCGAATAGTTCCTGAGGGATGGACAGTTTTAACTTGCGACCATTTTATAGAGACGAAGTACATGCAAGATTAACATTGTTCGCGGAGCGCGAGAAGTTTGAGAACTGGATGAGAATATTCAATGGAGATCGAAGCCGTTTGTTACTTCGGCGATATATTAGGTCAAAGAAATTGTTTTCTGAAATGAGAATATTTCTTTTATACATCGCAGAAACCGGTCAGTTGAACAGTCACGGCTTAAGGTGAGTCACATTTACTTGTAACAGAACAACGAGTCGCTCTATGAAATGTTCTTGTGACAGTGTCTGTGTCACCCTTTCACGAACCAAATGTCATACATTTACCTATATTGTTCCATTCGTAAGAACGTTGCATTTCATAGAAATACTCCAAATACATACACATACAATGTTCTCACCTTTAGGGTACATGTTCTTCAAAAAACGGAATCATTTATTTATAGATTCAGATCAGAATTATTTAGGAAGAAAATCCTCGTCAGAAAAGCTCTTAGCATTCTTTCTTGCCACGCAGGCGTTTATGGGCGAAAATAAAACAGTTTTGTAAAACAAATAAAAATGCTTCACTTTTTCACGCATTACCAAGTCCTTCGCTTTTCTCTCACTTCGCCCGCCCATTTCTTTATTATTATTTTATAAATAGGTGATAAAATTTTCCCAAAAGCCATTTCTCTTCCGAGAACATGGCACTAGGTAAGAAGGCGAAGGGCTCCTTCGCAATAAGATTACTCAACACGCTGTCAAGACACTCATGCGTGTGCGTGCGCATGTCATACGCGTGACGTCACAGCAAGCTGAACACGGAAGCTTCATTCGGTTGTAATAGGTACTTTTGCAACAAAATGTTCGACATGTTGTTAACTGTACAAATGAGTCATTGATATGGCATTGACTTTAAGAGTAGGCGCACACCGTTGATTTTTAGTTGGCCGATAGTTGTGCCCGATTTTAAATTGTATGAAGAATCGGCCAAATCGAATCGGCGTAGTGTGCGCACTCCCATACATGCCCATACTGATCAACTGCCCGACTAAACTATCGGCCGACGAAAAATCAACGGTGTGCGCTTACTCTAAAGAAGCTGAAACATATTCGGTTTAAATAGAATGCATATAATTAAGTACGTTTATTTAGCTATACATTTTCAGATGTCGATCAAAAGCGACGTTACTTGTAACAATATTGAAATCTAAAGTAAACGCAGTTGAATCGATTCAAGAATAAACTCAAGTGTAGGTAGTTTGATTTTAATATTAAACCGATCAAACTTGACTCTATTCTTGACAACCGATTCGTACTTCAATATAGCTACTACGAACTTCTAACCTCAATCATCACAACGGGCCGCGAGTACCCAAACCCCCCACATTGGGGAGACGAGCTTTAGCTTTGAGCAAAATAGTTTTATTTTTGTAAATCATAACTCGAAAGCCCCTGGAGGGCCCATCCATACAGTTTGCTCTAAGTTTGTTATGACTTCGTGTTGATGTTGACGCCAGTTTATTAGATTGCGCATTGTACACTTCACAAGCTAAACAACGTAAATCAATGTTGACGTTTCGGATAGAGATGACGAACTGTGAATGCCTACCTAGGCTATCGATGGAGTAAAGATGTCGAGTAAAAAAAATAGTATCTTTTTACAAGAAGAATTAACGATACTTTATCATGAAATTAAGGAATTTAAGTACTAAACATTGTACAGATAAATTCAAAAGCATTAGGTACAATATAAGTCCACCACGCGTCAAAAGATACATGTGTTTTGAGAATTACTGAGTTCACCGCACAGTCTCCAATCAAAATCAAATCTTAACTTTCAAATTATGTAAATTTGCTAGACAAAGGCACCAACAACACCGACGCTAAGGAACGACTGTAAATTATAGGATCTGGAAGCGAGGAATGCGATATGTAATACATACTGAATCACATGATTTCACTCCAATAAAATCCAAAGTTATTTAATGAAACTATCGAATCCACTCACCGACCAACACTATACAGTATTAACCAACATCTAACATCTAATATTAATAAGATAACCATTTGTCATGATTTCAAATGGTGTTTATTGTGGGTGAAACTAATAACTTTTCGTATAAATATGAACGGGGCGCTACGAACCCAAAGTGCGGCTGAATTATATGAAATTGTGGACGTAATTTTCTGTCAAATTAATTTTAGGGCCATAGACTGAACAAGTAATAACAACCTTTACTAGATTTACTAAGATTGGGCTTTATTAAAGGAGAATAAAAGAGCCCTGAAAAGGGCCCACACATTAATAACCACTTCAACGTTTGTAGGCGCTAACAACAACGATTTGCGAAATTTGCGGAAACTACAAAACAATTGGAATTTGAATATCTTAAAACCCTTTTGTCTTAGGCTAAGGTTCAAGCACCTTATTTTAATTGTGACTAAAACTTGTGTGTATAGAGTTTGACTGACTTTTGACGTTTGTTAAAGTTAAAGTAAGATGGTGCAACCCAGCCTTAGTTAGTTTACTGCAATCTTAAGTAGGTAGGGTAAAAAGATTATGAGACATAATAGTCTATACAAATAAAGAAATTTTGACTTTGACTTTGACCAACAAATCTCAACAAAATGCTATTTTTGTTTGCTCCTGGCGAGATTCAAACCCACAGTTCATTTATAACTTGATACGTGAGCCAACAGCCCATGCAGCCCTACACAATTTGCCTGACAATATTTGACTTGATTATTACCACCCAACTACTGCCTACTCCGTGCTTTAATTACTATGTCAAGAGTAACTATTTAAGGGTAAAGCTAGTTAACCCCATACTGCGCACGGCAACGGGGTGTTTTGAGTTAATTTTGCGGTAATTAGAGTTAGGCTAATGAGGGTTATTTGGCAAACAACAGTGTCACGTTTGAAGAGTGACTTTGATTTTTAGATATAACGGTTTTGGGATGATGATAGTTGATTTAACTTTTAGATTTCTACTCGTACTGGATAAAAAATACCCAAGGTAAGACCTGAGCATTAGTAGGACTAGCATCTAAGGCTGAGTCACACCATCTTACTTTGACTTTAACAAACGTCAAAAATCTGTCAAACTCCATACAAAAAGCACCGGTTATTTGTTAAAGTTACGGTTAAAGTACGTTGGTGCAACTCAGCCTAAGAAAGGATATGACGATGAGAACTATCTTACGCCGTCCTACACAAAGATTATTATAAATAGGCGCTGATAGAATCCATTATCTCCGTACAGTTTTAAAAGGAAAGCTGCATCAATCTTGACTATAAGCAACCCGCTCTAATCGGCGCCATTTTACAGCAGAGCGGAGCACTCAGTGCTATTGTTCGGAAAATTGTCCTTTGAGCTACAAGGGCAGCACTCAGTAAGGTCACACTATACTCGTACTATAGTAAATTCAAAAATTCAAATTCAAAATTATTTATTTATAGACAAAAGTCTTACAATAATAATTGATGTTGTGAGTCTCATCCTTTTAAGTTTATAAAACTTGTATTAGAATGAGACTGCTCTTCTGTATGATGACTTAAGCCGGGTTGCACCATCTCACCCCAAACCTTGACAAACGCCAAAAATCTCTCAAACTTCAAGCAAAACACGGTCATCGTCATAGTCAAGGTCAAAGCTTGGCGGTGAAACCCTGCCTTTATAAATAAGACTATAGAAGTTAGAAAATAAGTAACATTTTAAAAAAATTTTTAACAATTCTTTTTTCTTTAAAGTAAGAAGTAAGTAAAAACTGTTATTCGTAAAATAAAGTAGACATGAAATATCTAATTTGCTTTCCATTTCATATTGCCATTGTGTTGTATTACTATCAATGAGGGTGGGAAATATAAATTATGTAAGTTTAATATGCCTGATAAATTAATAAAGAAACTAAATTCCCTATTTAGTTTCTTTATTAATTTATCAGATTATAGAATATAATGTAACATAAACAATCATACGCTTAAACGCCTAGCTAAGAGAGATTATAGCCGCTGCGGCGACGCACCGCAACGTCAACGACTGTGTGGCATCTCTCTAAGGACCACTAAAAAGCACAATTTCCCACTTATAAAAAAACTCATTTATTTTATTTAGCACTTGTTCATCTAGCTTCTGTCAGATAGCCGAGGTCGTTGTTCTATCGAGCAGTGGGACAGCTTATACGTAAGTAAGTGATTTATATACGATTGGTGAGACGTGGTCTCCATTCAAGAACCCGTTTATTGGAACTTACTGAGAATTTTTTGACTACCTATTTCCATTAATTCAGTCTTCTGTCCAATAACCTCTTTAATACTATCTTACCGAGATTTTCTTCATCACCTCAGGCTATAAACATTAACACAAATTGCTGAATAAGCGTCCATCACACAAACGATCGTCCTCCTACAAATCTAGAGATTTTGTGTCTAGAGCCTTTATTATTTATTCAAAGTACGTACTCTACAGGGTACGTAGGCTATATTTATTGTCGTTTCAGCTCGCTGAAGCAGAGGGTCAAGTAAACAGTGTTTGAGCTAATACGTTTCAGGATTCCGGGAAGCTTTTAACAAACAAAGCTCCTCAGCAGGTTAAAGAATACGGTGGAAGCTTCGCTTTAACCTTTGGCGTGCTATTGAGCCGCGCAAAACTGCACCCCGCAACTGCTACGGTTTTCAAATGATGTTTCAAAATGACAAAGTAGTCTTGTCTTAAGATCTGAGACATAGCAGTTGACAGAGGTTGCACAGATCTGAGACAAAGCATTGGAGAGGTTAATCAATTTCTGATTTCTACGAAGTTTAAAATTGTAAATCGCACAAGTTGACTTTAGCAACAAAAATAAAGGAACATGGCACCAGAAGAAATTAATTAGTATTAGAAGCTATTATCTTGTACCTACCCCTGCCGAGTATAGAGGCGCTACATTTTGAAGTGTCATCAAACAATGTGCTCATTCAAGATTGTCAATTTTAGTAGGCCCATGTAATAGTAGATTAATGATCTAAAGTATCGATTTTGCTTTAAACTTTGTCTTCGTGCTTCAGATAATCAGCTTTGTTTTAAATAGCTTTCAGCTTGATCATCGGCATTCTGACGCTTATTGCAATATTGTTACCAAAAGACGATGCCGGAAATTGGCGTCTTTTTTTTTTCGCGCGGCCATCGACCAAACCATGTTTTTTTGGTTACAAAATAGTGTAATAAACCAAACTTACTATGACATGTATACCTCTAAACTGAGTTACGAGCATTACAAGTTTGATGATTTTACATACTAGATTTGCTTTTTGCGCGCAAGATTTGTAAGAAATTGCAACAAAATAGTGACGTCTTTTTTTATTGCGCTGATTCTGCTTCACACTGATGACTGGAGCCTATAATGGATGGTATTGTTTGTTTACACATACAATGTCACTATTTTGTTGCAATTTCTTACAAAACTTGCGCGCAGAAAGCAAATCTAGTATGTAAAATCATCAAACTTCTTATGCTCGTAACTCAGTTCAGACTGAGTTTAGAGGTATACATGTCATGATAAGTTTGGTTTATTACACTATTTTGTAATAAAAAAATAAGGTTTGGTCGATGGCCGCGCGAAAAAAAAAGACGCCACCTTCCATACAAAATCTTTTACAAAATTACAATAAATCTCAGTTCGAATGAAATTCTGAAAAATAATTATAACTAAACTTAAAACCTAGACAGACAGCGAACGCAATAGGCCAAATAAAGCCTTACGAGAACTCTACCATGTCAGACACTAGACTACATTATTACATGTCACTCGTTAAAAAATCTTGCTGAGTCTACCTTCACTATATTTTTGCCTATCTGAAGGCTATCACACGTAAAAATATATCTGGTACGATTTACATGTGAAAACACATACGTTAACGAATTTTTAGTCCACAAACTGCTAACCAAACTTACTCTCTACTTAATATTATTCGCAAAATCCTGCTTAAATAATGTATTATTTGTATAGCTTAGTATACATGTAAACATTTCAGAGGGTATTGAAAGTCAAAGGTTTTTAAACAAAGGTCTAAGAGATTAACTCTACCTTGAAAATACAAAGCAAGGCTTCGTATGTCTCGTTTTTCAATACATTGTTACTTAATTAGGGAAGGCAAAAAGTTCAGAAGTACCTGAAAACTGTTAACTACACCATTGTAGATATAAAACTAACATGGTAAAATGATCAACCCTTTAACTAATTAAAGGAAAAACTAAAATTTTATGATCATATATTTAAGTCACTAGATGTTGCTCGCTCTAGAATATAACGAATCTAACGACGCCTTCATAAAATGATAAAAAATAGTTCGCAATATGATTATGAATGACTAGCTGACCCGGCGCGAACTTCGTACTGCCCAGTCAATTAAGGTGTGACTTGAGGAGTGACAATTCAAGACTAGCTACTTTTTACGACTACGCATTGGACACAATTTGTTGATGCTTCTATGTTTCGTTCGTTGGCAAGGCCATCCCTCCCATCTCTTACGAGGAACCGCCTACGCGTAAAATCAGTGTAGGTATTAATATTTCGGCGCAAAATACACAAAGATTCTTGTGCGTGTTTATTCAATGTGAAATCGTGTTATAATAAAGTCGTTATGACATATTGATGTCTGGTTATAAATAAATTAACAATGACCTCTTTCTGTAGCCCTTGTATAAATAATTGCTCATAAATTGAATTTGTTAATTATATCAGCAATTGAATAAAGATACCTGGAGATATTTTTATGGAGAAATAACATTATGCCTGTGTATCCGTCTCTACAACCTACATGAACGCCTCAATGTGACCACGACCGCCAAGAGCGAAACAAATAAGAAGAACTTTATGACTCTTTAAAAAATATAAAAAACCTAATTCAGTTTCAATGCACTAGTTAGTTAAAAAGGTAATATTATTACTGTGTTGACACTATGAGTTAATCTAAGTCCCAAAGTGTTCCTCTAATCATTATCACCAACATATTCTACCTAAAGTGCTACTATACGTATATTTTTTCTACCAAATAACTGCCTATACAACAAAGTATGTTTGTAAACCCCGATGATCCGCAAAAGCTTCAATAAAGTAGCAAACTCCCTCGGATAGAAGCGCGCTGTGCCTGTAACCCCACATAGCGGTCGATTTACACATTTTTCAATCGGCTGTAAGCCAGCCCTAACAGGTGCATACATCTTGCGAGCGGCCACTTTGCGGATATTTATCGACCCCAGTTTGTATTGGGTTTAAATGGGATTGCAGTCTCTTACACTTACAAGTACTGTAAGTCTTAAATTTTACTTTAAACATGCTCGGTGCACTCTGTCTGTCTGCTGTAGTAATGTGTTTTAAGTTTTACGAACACTATAGTTCATTCGCACATAACATTTGTGTACATACTCGTACGTACCTACGTAAAATAAGATAATGCATTAACACAATTTTTAATAGTCAACAAAATACGCAGCAGTATCACGAAGTAAGGAATCATTGTGTTATGAACTTATGTTGACGCACCAAACTACTACTGTACTATTTTTGACGAAATCGTTTAATATCTGACTAAAACCGGGATTGAACCGTAAAAACACCTAGGTTTAAGGCTGGTTTTAGTGTCACGCGGACCGTCCGGTGCGGACCCGCTCCGCACGGCCAATCTGTGAACTTCTAGGGAGCGTTTTCGAGTAATGCGGCCCGGAGGAACCGCTCCGCTCCCTAGCAGTTCATACAAATCGGCTGTGCGGAGCGATCCGCACTGACAGTCCGCGTGACACTAAAACCAGCCTAAAGCAATTTACAATACTTACCTACTACAAATTCTCGTTTGACACGATTTTTGAACCACAACAATGACGAGTACGGACTACAACACTTCATACATTTCGTAAACACTATGTGGCGTAAGTATTTGGCAATAAGTGCTATGCAGGTGCTATCGACATGAGTCTTGTGGATAATATCACACAGATCTATGTCAATGTTCTATAAAATGCCTATTTTATAGCTAGTCTTAAAAAACAGTTGCGTGCCGATCGAACGATAAAACGACGTGATTTTATATTTTTTACGAGTAAATACATGCCTTTCCCTAGCCATCTGTACTTTACGGCCCATCCGCAGTTTATTAGAGATAAAAGATCACTGAAGGTACATCGAAAATTGATCAATCGATATTAAAACCGAAAATTTCAAATCACCTTTTCATCTTCTTGGCACTTTTTATTGTAGGCCCCGAAGTAACTTTGCAATTACAAATTATGAACTGTACATTATTGCAATAAGTTTAGATAATGTACTATTAATATAACAATAAAACAGGTATAATAATAAAACAGTGCATATCGTGTTTTCTCTCGCACTTACACTGGTTATGGGTGACGTCACACAGAGGCAAGCATAGCGTTGTTTCTAATACGTAATAATTAATCAAATACTTATTGGTAAGTGTGCATCTCTGTTGTAAAAATTACTTGTGGCACCGTCTGCCATGAGTCTTTGCGTCGAGTAGGTATAGTAACAGCTAGTGGCCATAGTAAGTAGA
Source organism: Ostrinia nubilalis (assembly GCF_963855985.1). NCBI lineage: Eukaryota > Metazoa > Arthropoda > Insecta > Lepidoptera > Crambidae > Ostrinia > Ostrinia nubilalis. The sequence continues at coordinate 15,835,760 of NC_087098.1, forward strand.
TACAATTATGGCCTCGTTCACAATCTCTGAGTTAAAAGTCACGACTAGCAACGAAACCATGACACTGACAAAACTTTGATGCTAATACTTCAATGCTTCAATGTTAATCAGGGAGTGTCTACTTAGAACTTTACCTGCCATGCCCATGGCATGCCCCGATTAATGCTGAGCGGGCCCCTATTTGACAGCAGGGCACAATGTTTATCTTCTTTATGTAATTTATGTAAATGTGATGTCGCTCTGTTTCGTCAAATAAAACATTTTTTACTTTTTTTTACTTTACTTTTTACCTACCTACTCAAATATCGTGAAAGAGGCCCTTACTTAATCAGTAAAAATCTTAGAACACTTACCTGGAATTCAGCACTGTAAAGTTCTTAATCCGCCAGGCACAAGAAAGAGGAACAACTGGATCCCAATTCGAAGAAAAGTCACTTTACGAAAGACTCCATCACTGTCACAAGAACCTACACAATTATTTTTAGAACAATTTTTCACACAAATGTTAGAAGTATAGAAAATATTCACTTTCATTTCTATCTTCGCAAAGCTCGACATTTACTCACTAAAAATACTCAGTTTAAAGAGAAAACGTCCACGTTTCAAATTGATATCCATTTTACAATTCACCAGTAACGTTTAACGTTGAAAAACAATATGCCTTCTACCTACGGAAAATTCCGAGTAAATTAATTGAAATTATTTTAACACACCGACAAATATTTTAACAATTCTGACAACTGTTGATGTCACAGATAAATCAAACCTATTGAAAACGTAAGAAAGGAATCGCACGGTGGCGTATTTCCAATTCCAAATTTGAATTTCAAAATTCGAATACACAAAGCGCGTGCGCTTGTGAATTCGGCGTTGCGGAAGTTTGTATGAATATACGTTTCACAGAATAAAAATAGTTATAGATTGTCCTACACTAGGACATTGTCAGGAGGGCGCTACTATCGATACTGGATTATTAATTCCGATTACTGCCACGTTGGACAACCATATAATTATTATATTTACAGGAGGGCGCTACTATCAGTACTGTTTTTGTTTTTTACCACGTACGTTTCGATCGTTGGACTATTTAATTAGTACACAGTCAGTTTCATTATCTGTAATTACGTCCGTGTAATTACGGTACTGATAATAGTGACCAATTTCGTGTAACACAAGTAGTTGTGCAAGTAGTTTTACAAACTGGCTGACATGTTAATTAGTTTGATTAAGATTCTAATTAACACGAAATACCTATTTGTATTTTGACACTGTTATTGTATCCCTCGGGGCTTGAAAATATTCTGTTATATTTTACATAAATCAGTTTTAGATGGATGGTGTGAAATAAATGCATATTTTAATGTTTATACGAGCAAGATCTTATTATGCTTACATACTGGAAGAAAAGCATCTCTAACAAAATAATCCCTTAATAAAATGTAACACAGCCACATCTGTTTAATGTTAGTGCTCTCAGGTCAAGCAAGTTTATGGCACTAAAATTACACTAAAACTGTTTTACTAGAATATCCAGGACCGACACATTTGTGGACCCGAACGACCCATAAACCACTTGTGGCCATAACTTAATTACAGCGGACATTGAATAACTCGTACTTTTACTGGAACTGACAGTCTAAAAGTGGGTATTTGCCACCACTCCCCACTAATAGGCTAGTTTCCAAAAAAAATACTTTCAGTCCGTCAATTAAATTATCAAAAACTATTGGACACATTTATTTTTATTTGTTAATTAAACAAGTATTTACGAAATTATGATGCGTTGAAGTTCCGTGTGCCGTCACAAAGTGCTACAGTTTTAAGCACGCCTTGAGGTCACGGGCCTCTCCGCCTCTTTCAATTTTCATTAGTTTGAAAAAGGGAAAAAAATTCGAGTGTTTTTGATAAGTTAACCGACGGACTAATTCAAACTCTTGCTTTTTTACCCAGGAATCATCCCTATTCTAAAGCACAACTTTTTTAAAAAGGCACTTCATTCTGGTCTTACAAACTTAATTTATTTTAAATTACCTGTAAATTAAGATTTTTGGTTGCATTGTAATTGGAAAAAGTAGTTTGTGTTGGCAAAATAGTGACGTCACTGGCTAGTATTGCCTTACAAAATCTATGGGAGTCTCATTTTGACAGTTTTAAAAAGTACGTCAATTGATTGGTGGTGGCAAATACCGTTTGCCAAGCTGATTTATTTTACGCTTCATTATGACCTTTGAATGATTTGTTTATTATACCACAAAATAAGATTATACTCACGATAAATCAGGGCAGTAGTTGCTACTATTATGTATTCTGTTTTCTGTGGTAGACAGTAGTTGAAACCCTAGTCAATTGAGATACTATTAAAAATCAAAACGAGACTTTTTTCTGTTTAAGTAAGTATAGCATTATAAACAGCTTAGTGATGTCATCAGTTGACGAGCTCAATACTATTTTTTATCACAAAGCTGAAAATCTAATTTTACCACTAATATCAGTTTTCAGAACTAGAATGAAGGTTTTTAAGACGTTTCGTCTGGAAATTGGTGGTTTAACCTTTAACCGACGACGTGATTTTTTTGTCACGCCGTCTGCGACGTGCGGTCTGTGGGACCGCTATACTGTTTACTCAAAAAGTAATATTTTTTTTGTATAAAAGTATATTGGTTTTATATTTTTTGAGAACATTATAGTATTACAAATAAACATACGTATAATTTGCGAGGAATCAATGTATATTTTTTATTTAAATATGGCTAAAACTTTTTTGACCCTTAATTTCATTGAAATTACACTAGAGCTCAATAATACCTATATAACTTGTAAATTTTAATCAAAGCAAGAAAAACTATACTCCTTCCTAAATATAGTGAACATAATGAATAAAATAAAAATAAATGACACGTAAATTACATGCACAAAAAAAATTGATGTAGGGTAAACATCAGGCAAAATCAGGTCATTTTTTTACCGCATGCCAAGCATTTTCGGAATGCATAGGTAACACCTGTAAGATAATTTTGTTTTCAATTTAGGTGAACTAAAATGTACGTCTTTTTTGCAGCTGGTGCAATAAAATCATTCTGATTTGGCATGTCAGAGCCTAGAATACATGTCACTGTTTGCTTTACCACCCGTTCCGCGGTATTTTTTTACAGACTACCATCTATTACATAATATTATGTTCAAATATCAATATATCATTAGGAAATGTCTTTTCCTAGGTTGTGGTGGCCCAGGATCCATCATTTTTACGAAAAATTAGTCGTCTAAAACAAAAACGCCAGTTTCAGTATGGTACAAAAATGTCACGTAGTCTGCGACGTGCGGTCCCACAGACCGCTGTTGAACTTTAAATCGAATTATCTTATTAAAACTGCCCTCGGCGATGTAACCACTACCTGTAATGGCGTTTGGGCAACTAAACTCGAAGGTACTGAGACGCTCGGGACACGGGAGTAAGTAGAACATTGCAATCCAGAAATTTCAAAAACCGGAGCGGTCTGTGAGACCGCACCTCGTCGGTTAAAGGTTAAATAAAATACGGTGTCAACTTAGGTTATCTAAGTACTCATTTAAGTTCCATCATTGCGGATAAATTAATATATTATTCAATGTTCAGTAGCGCCGATATACCTAACAAAAACGCTTTTACCTAAGTCTAAAAAGATGTTCTGGAAGATAAGTCGTCTTCCAGTACGCACTGCTACGAGCTACGCGCTAAAGTAATTTATTATTCGTTTTATCAGACGCCTTCAAATGTCCGCCGTTGCCATTAGATACGATTCAATTTGTTTTCATTAATTTCTATTCGTGAATATCGGCGTTTCGTTCAAGTGTTTCATTATTAATTTGATTTAAACTTTCATAATCGCTTAGGTACACTTGAAACGGGATTTATTGATACTTCGATATTTTGGGACGGTTGCATTATGATCACAGATAAATTGAAAACGAATTATTATATTTTCTTACCCTAATAAAATATCTACTGACATTAGAATGCGCACGTTGTTTAGACTTGTATATAGTATTTAATTCTTTGAGCTTTCATAGGTATTGAAGTTGCAGTCTTACATTTACGATTGCAATGCACGGATGGTGGACGAGTGAAATTAATTTGATACATTGTACAATGTTTAGTTAGAAGATGAACTTTGATGACCACAATTTACTTGGATATGAAATAGTTCAATTTATTTAACGTTACCTTTGTTTTGATAACATCTCGATGGGACAGCTCCTTCAAAAGATGTTCACCAGCTCGCACTAAGCGATTCGATAAGTAACTCTTTTATAATGCGAACAGATAGGGACTGGAATTCGTTGCCTGCTGTTGTCTTTCCCGAACACTGTAATCCGGACCTTTTCAAGGCGAGAGTGAATAAGTACCATCTTAGACAGCATCTCACTTAACATCAAGTGCGATTGCAATCAAATACCTATTTGCCTTGTTCTGCATAGAAAAATATTTTAAAATGTAGAAGAATGTTAGGTATTGGGTTTGTTAGATATGGTGTAAAAAACTCAGTAAAACTCATTTATTTCTGTAAATAGGCTTAAAAAAGCACTTTTACACGTCCCAGTATTAACCCTACCACTGCTTCAGGACAATAAATAAATGGGCCAGTGCTGAGAAGAAGCAGCGCAAGAAACTCAGTCACTATTGTATGTTTATCAACTGCTTCTGCGCTAGACTTTAACGCCAGCTGAAGTAACAGTTGTGAGTTCGAATACCACTAGTGGTAGAGAATGCTCCTGCATTCTTCGAAGAAAATCTTCGCTTCGTTTGGAGCTAGGTACATTTGTTGCAACATTGCATTTATGACTTCAATGTGATAGATTCCATAATTATCATGATACCTACTTATCTATAAAAAGGAAAAGACAGCATTTAAAAAAACATTTATTACTCATTTCATCACATTAAAGACACGCAATACAATCTTTATATATTTTTTCGATATACTAACGCCATTCTGAGATATAATACGATTTTAGTCATCTAATGATCTATATAGTCTTTTTATATAATTGTATTGTTAACATACATCCATTATGTATAATAATTTATCATTTTTATCATGATGGCCATGATGACGATTGGACATAGTAACTTGGAACTACTAAATGACAATCAAGTATAATTCTAATAACTATAAATCATGGTCATGAAGCTGCGTTTTAACGCATCTGCTTAGGCACTAATTATATAAGTTACATGCTATTATATTTTCCTAATATAATATAATTAAGTATACATCTAATTACAAATTGTATGTAATTAAATAATATTTTAAAGGAACATTGATATATTAGTACATAATATTGTATAATGTAGATATACTATTCGAAAGTCATCAGCATACTTTTTGGTTGATTACAGATATTTATGTGAATCTACTTAATTATGTACATGATAATTATTTCAGTAAGTATAATCTTTACAAAAATGCTACTACTTATGGCTAAGATGACAAAATGGTTATACCTAATACATTTAAGGGATGCATGCATAGTAAAATACAAATTAACGTGATATTAATAATATAAAAATAACTACAGGATATCTATGTTCCCAAGTCCAGGTGTCACTAATTCATACTTTTTATAAGAAATGCTTTATCTATAGGATCTAATATTAAACCTACAATTTAAAGAATAATATAATAAAATATACAGGGTGTCCCGTAATGTAACGTCAAGCCGGAACTGGGTGTTGAGGCAAGTTGTGCTGGTTATCAGAAAAATATAAAAAAAATCTATGTGGCATATTTTAAAAATAATAGGCATTTAAAAAAAATCTAAAAATTCTACTCCAGGTGACGGTCCTTTTGCTCGTGTTGCCACAAATCTTCACTTTTTCCAAATTTTTTTTTTGTTATGTAACCCTGAATAATGCTTCTCTAAATTGTTATCAAAATTACAAAACCAGCTGCTCCAGCTTGGATGAAAAAAATACATTATTCCCAAAAAAATTTTCAAAATAAAAATTTTGCCTAGTTTAAACTGACTGTACTGGAAAAAAAATGTACTACGTGAGTGTGGCAAGTGACGTCATAATTTGGCGCATTTAGTAAGGATTCCAAAATGGTATAACACTTGGTAAATTTTTGCTGGAATTTTCGACAATTTTTGGTTTTTTGGAAATAGTCCCGTTTTTAACTTTATCTACCTTGGTTAAAAATTATTATTCTAATGTGCCCAAAATTCAATTTTCTGTGACTGACTACCGTACAGTCAGTCACAGAAACTTTTGTCACCATGACAGTAATTAGTAGTTGACATACTGTGACAAAAGTCACCCGTGCGCGCGCGCCTTTACCAACTGCTCTGCCTGCACTTGTACTTGGTAACAGGGATAATAAGGATATGAAGTTTCGGTTATGGATACGGTTACGGATATTAGAATAATATTATACCGGTTTCGGTTACGGTCACGGATATGAAATCATTTTAGATTATCCGAAAGTCTCGGATAATTTCGGTTACGGAATTATTAGAATTTCAAAAATGTAGGTATAATTCAAATAGCAAGATGCTGCGTGACCCACATAGCTACTTTATGTACCAACTAAGACGACACCTATGTATGATAAACGTAAAACAGGCTGGCATATTAGAAGGTGCCAGCGAATGCCAGACAAGTTGGTAACAAATATTAAGATTTAAGGTACAATTCCAAGACGGGTCGCAGACCGCAAACTGCAACCGCAAACTGCAAAACTACATGAAATCGGCAGCGCGGCATTGCAGCTGCGGCATGTATACTGCAGATTTCATAGAGTTTTGCAGTTTGGCCTTTATCCGAAACTATCCGTAACTTTTGAATCAGTTTCGGTTACGGTTATGGACATTTTTTTATTTCGGATATCCGATAGTTTCGGTTACGGTTACGGATATCCATAACATCCCTGCTTGGTAAGATGGCCCTCTCCGTCCCGCTCATACCTTTTAAAATGTCTTCTCCACCTCACTTAAAGCCAGAAACTTGCATTTTGGGTACATTAGAATAATATTTTTAACCAAGGTAGATAAAGTTAAAAACGGGATTATTTCCAATAAACAAAAATTGTCGACAATTACAGCAAGATTTTACAAAGTGTTATACCATTTTGGAATCCTTACTAAATGCGCCAAATTATGACGTCACTTGCCACACTTGCGTAGTACAATTTTTTTTCAGTACAGTCAGTTTAAACTAGGTAATATTTTTATTTTGATATTTTTTTTGGGAATAATTTATTATTTTCATCCAAGTTGGAGCAGCTGGTTTTGTAATTTTGATAACAATTTAGAGAAGCATTATTCAGGGTTACATAACAAAAAAAAATTTGGAAAAAGTGAAGATTTGTGGCAACACGAGTAAAAGGACCGTCACCTGGAGTAGAATTTTTAGATTTTTTTTAAATGCCTATTATTTTTAAAATATGCCACATAGATTTTTTTTTATATTTTTCTGATAACCAGCACAACTTGCCTCAACACCCAGTTCCGGCTTGACGTTACATTACGGGACACCCTGTATTTAAATAATAAACAAAAAGTAATGTATTTTTACACTTTTTAGTTAACATACACATGTATACGAAAATCATAATATTTTTATACACGCGTTAAATAGGTGTGATATTTATATTATGACCATAAGTGGTCAAATTCAATATTTATTCTACAATACTTAACCTACGAGTAGAAATTACAGAATTCAATTCTATTTGCATTGCTATGTTAATTTCAAATATTTTTACAAATATCAAAAACGATAGAAAGAGCAGCACCTCGTGAAAAAGATAAAATCCCTGAGTTATTGGTTCTGGTGCAGTATAATAATAATATTGAAGAGATATAGTAAAATACAAAAAGCTTTTATTCCAAAAATTGGTCAAGTACCGGGACGATTTTTGAAAATTTAGGACGATTTTATTTTGCTTTCATAGTTCGTAAAAAAAAAGAGCTAAATCATTCCATATTTTGCTATTTTGACTTAAGGAAAAAGGAATAAAATAATATTTAAAAAATGAAGACGGAAAATAAATTTGTATTAATTAATGAAATGTAATGACTCTTGGTTTGTATTTTTTTTAAGGATAGGTAATTAAACCAAATAATACTTTTAAATTAACATTAGGTACCTAAATTAAATTTTTTAAAACATTTTAGCAATTGTTATAAAATGAAATAAATGTTTCTATAGGTTGCTAACCTAAACTCTACAATAATTTTGCGGGTTTTTGGCCTTTAGTGCCTTGATTCTACATGCACATCAAATACACGACTAAATAGATTGTTCTATACAAAAATATCTTTCTTCCACAAAATTCCTATTAAAGCCTGTTCCATGCAGTATTTTGCGATCCATTTGATACTCGTGATAATATTCTACTAATTACTAGGAGTCTACTAATTAAGCCTTGGGTCCCAAACAGTGTTTTAATAATTTAATAACCAAAAAAACTAAAATATTTACTTCGGTTTTCAATTTCTCTTTTCTTTTAAAATAATTAGTTTAGTGTGTATTCAAAATATGTAATTTTATTCAAATATATTAATAGAGATAGAAGTAGAAATTTATATAATTATGTAGAAGATAGACCCGATGGCATCATTAAATTGTAAATATAATAATGTTGTGCATGCAATATTTTAATACAAAATTATAAAATGTCATACATTTTATACGTATAATTATAATCTTAAAAGATATGTAAATTACAAGCATTTTATATTACGTTACAAGCATATAAACGTACCTTAAACTCCATCATAATTTTATTTTTTTGTGGACAATGATATTTCATAAGTTGATATTTAAATTCTTAATAATTATACACCCAGATATGTATATACATGATTAATATATCCACTCACTCACACGCTCCTACCTAAAACTATGCAATATTCGTTGTACACAATCTTATAGTGAACCGAATCTCTCGCTTCTTTTTGTTGATTTTTATTTTTATTTTATCCTACAAAAAACTTAATTTAAGCAAATAGCGAATGTCCTTGGTTGTACCTCATAAACAATTAAAAATAGTGTATAATCTACTATCATAATTATGGAATAATTATATCATGTAAGCAGTATGTATACTCGTATTACAATGCAAATAAAACACTTTGAGCACTGGATAATACTTATTCTTGAACACTACACCACACCACCTATAGCCCAAATGCAGCACCCAATCCTTTAGGTAAACTACTTACTTATACTCACGCATTATAATGTTAACATTGATAAAGTCCAATTTTTCAGATATGACCGGTCAGGTAGGTAAATATATAAAATTATAGGAATATTAAATTAATTACAGCACACATTTCAACTGGATTCAAAAAGTAAAATAATTAATAGGTATTGATATTAATTATGTAGTTCATGTATAATGAAATCAACGTTAGGAAATATTTATACTTAACGCAAGTAAAAATATTTGTTAAATTTTCCTACCCAATGACGTTGTATTTTTATAGAAAGTCACGTAATCAAAACGTTCATTTTGAATAGCATTTTGTAAAATAAGATGTGAACTCATCACCTGATGTTAAGTTGTAGTTGCTTCAAACTTGCTAATACAAGTAAAAGTGGAAAAGACGTTAAGAGACACGTACCTCGAAGCACCAAATGAAAGTAAAGTACACTATTTCACGTTCGCCAAACTTCATCGGGCGCTTCACTCTTCCAAGTTTTCCCAATCTGGAGCTGCAAAATTAATTCTAACTTGCTCGACTGCTCCACGGAGATTTAGTTCAGGATCTTACGACTTACCTTCTCTTTACTTTATGGATTTTTTTCCACGCAGGGGCACTAATGAAAGGAAGCATGTTTGAAGAAAAATAAAGTGTAGATCTGTGATTAAAACTTAGCAAGTGCTTACCAACTGTTAACTTTTAGAAATAATCACGCATACATCTGACGTGCATTATGTGTTAGTAGCACATCATATAAAATTGAAAGTAGTTTATTTGCAGAGGAGTAGATTTTTTTCCATCATGTGTAAAACTAAACAAACAGCAATCTTAAAAACACTTTACATAGAAGATTTGAGGACCTATGACACTGGCTCACACCTGATTTTACACCCTAAGTGCACTCACAATTCAACACTCGCACTCGCACCCCCCAGAATTGACAGAGGAGCGAAAAATAAAGCTCTGACTAATCCAATGCATTGATGAACTAAAGAACAAACTTTTGCATACTTATAGTTAACAAAAGACTTAAGAGACATTTCTTCACACCTGATCACACATCCTAAAACACACGAGTCAGTTCCATCAGAAATAATACACATTGTCCTTAGGTCCGAAGCGCACGCGCTTGTCAGGACGCGGCAGCACCACCAACCACCATCAGGCCGCGTGCCGGGCGTCGTCCGGCTCCCAGATTTCCGGGATTTTCTCATTCCGCTCGGCCTGGGAGAGGACTTCTTGCAAGTCCACGTTGAGCTGGTTAAAGCCAATACTGTCTTTTTTGACACTTGAGGAACATGATGTTAGAGACCTGTACCTTAGGCAATTCGCAAGAAACCCCCCAGATTTGACAAAGGAGCGAAAAATAAAAGTCCGACTAATCTAATTCGTAGATGATCTAAAAGTAGGAATTAAACATACTTAAAGATAACAAATCATTTAACGGACACTGCTTCACACCTGATCGCACACCCTAATAGCACACACGGGAACCATTTCCATCATTTATTAGCACTAGTCAGAAATAGTACACCTTGTCCTTAGGTCCGAAGCGCACGCGCTTGTCAGGACGCGGCAGCACCACCAACCACCATCAGGCCGCGTGCCGGGCGTCGTCCGGCTCCCGGATCTCCGGGATTTTCTCATTCCGCTCGGCCTGGGTGAAGACTTCTTGCAAGTTCACGCTGAGCTGGCTAAAGCGATACTTAAGGCTTATAGTGCTAGAGCCCTGTACCTTAGGCAAGAAACCCCCCACATTTAGGTGCTAAGAGAAAAGTAAAGGTCTGCTAATCCAATGCGTTGATGAACTAAAGAACAAACTTTTACATACCAAAAGACTTAAAAGACACTTAACAAAAGACTTAAAAGACACTTCTTCACACCTGATCACATATCCTAAAAGCACACACACGAACCAGTCAGAAATAGTACACCTTGTCCTTAGGTCCGAAGCGCACGCGCTTGTCAGGACGCGGCAGCACCACCAACCACCATCAGGCCGCGTGCCGGGCGTCGTCCGGCTCCCGGATCTCCGGGATCTTCTCATTCCGCTCGGCCTGGGAGAGGATTTCTTGCAAGCTCACGCTGAGCTGGTTAAAGTGATACTTAGGGATTATGTTGCTAGAGCCCTGTACCTTAGGCAAGAAAACCCCCAAATTGAGCTGCTAAGAGAAAAGTAATATGACTTATCCTGCGTTGAAGAACTAAAGAACATTTTTTTACATCCCAAAAGACTTAAACGACACTTAAACAAAAGACTTAAACGACACTTAACGAAAGACTTAAAAGACACTTCTTCACACCTGATCACATATCCTAAAAGCACACACACGAACCAGTCAGAAATAGTACACCTTGTCCTTAGGTCCGAAGCGCACGCGCTTGTCAGGACGCGGCAGCACCACCAACCACCATCAGGCCGCGTGCCGGGCGTCGTCCGGCTCCCGGATCTCCGGGATTTTCTCGTTGCGCTCGGCCTGGGAGAGGACTTCTTGCAAGTCTACGTTGAGCTGGTTAAAGCCAATACTGTCTTTTTTGACACTTGAGGAACATGATGTTAGAGACCTGTGCCTTAGGCAATTCGCAAGAAACCCCCCAGATTTGACAAAGGAGCAAAAAATAAAAGTCCGACTAATCTAATTCGTAGATGATCTAAAAGTAGGAATTAAACATACTTAAAGATAACAAATCATTTAACGGACACTGCTTCACACCTGATCGCACACCCTAATAGCACACACGGGAACCATTTCCATCATTTATTAGCACTAGTCAGAAATAGTACACCTTGTCCTTAGGTCCGAAGCGCACGCGCTTGTCAGGACGCGGCAGCACCACCAACCACCATCAGGCCGCGTGCCGGGCGTCGTCCGGCTCCCGGATCTCCGGGATTTTCTCATTCCGCTCGGCCTGGGAGAGGACTTCTTGCACGTGCACGCTGAGCTCGGGCCGCACGACGTGCGTGAAGGGCAGCAGCGCGCCGGCCACGTCCATGGTGTTGTTGATGTTGCGGTGCCACAGCTCCAGCACGACGCTGCGCCGCTGCTACTTGAAGCGAGGCGGACCGAGCCAGCCGCAGCCGAACACCTGTGGAGTTGGATAGAAATGTAATGAGGGTTTTCGCGAATGAAAAATCCGCCAGATGGCAATACGTAGACGCGAGGTCCAAATGCTGCATGATTGGTTATTTTTGACATGACATTGACAGATATGTCAAAATCCACCAATCACGCAGCAGTCAGACCCCACATCCACGTCCCGCCATCTAGCGGATCTTTCATTCGCGTAAACCCTCATTGCGGTAATGGATGGATGGCGATTCTGACCATCCACGCATTTATCACAAGAATCATTTGGTAAAACTTCAGTGTACAGTCACTGAACTTCAGATGTTAAACTTAATCACAGACATAAGGGTGGTTTGACATAATGGGAGTAAGTATGGTCTGGAAAATACATAAAATTGCACAACTATTTACCAGCCGCGGTAGCAATAAGAGGCTTATAACTCTCCTTGCTAGATGAGCAGCTCACCTTTCCACCGACCCTCACTTTATTAGTTTCACGTGGTGGAAAAATATATCTAGGTACACTTCAAAATACTCCAGCATAAACTGTCCTTCTACTCACTTGGTAGACCACCAGCGCTAGCAAAAGTAGCAGCAACAGCGCGAAGACCCCCCACACCACTCCTAGTTGCGTCAGCGCGAACTTGTAGAGAGACCTATGACATCACTGGATTGGCCGAGTGTCCAGTAGTTTCCTTATGAAACTGGATAAGGATCTTTTGTGCTAGGAATATCACTCACTTGGCACACCACCAGTGCCAGCAGAAGTAGCAGCAGCAGCGCGATGACTCCCCATACCACTCCTAGCTGCGTCAGCGCAAACACGTATAGAGTCCTGTGACACCACTGGTTGGGCTCGAAGAGCGTGGGCGCGTAGTCTGGCCACATGATGCCGAGCGTCCAGTAGTTGCCGAATGCGAACCTGAGTAAGAACGTTTCTTCGAAATTAAGTGGTAAAGATTCTGATTTTTTTTTTCGGCCAACAGATTCTAACTTGTTTTATTGATTGACCCTTTGACGCAGGTGTATTATTACCTAATTAGGTTTTGAATAAAAGCCAAACGATGGATTGGTCATGAATGAAATTTTCATGAAGGAAGATTCGTGTATTTAATGTCTCTAACGATAATCTTTTGAATTTATGATGAACATTTTGAAGCAACGAAATTAGGACCGAGACAAAAATTTAAAATTGTCTAAAATGTAATAAAGTTAAACAAAGGACGTAACAGCCCCCGTGACATGAGACAAGTTAATTATGTAAGTGTTCTAGTGTCCGACCGAATGTTCGGTTTCGGTTTCGTTTTCGGTTGAGTTTCGGTAAAAACACGAGTTTCGGTTTAGTTTCGTTTTCAGCGGCAAACTTGCCGAAACTACGACCGAAACCGAATGTGCATTCGGGAGTTTCCGCGCTCTTATCGGTCATGTTCGGCGCATTGAATGAGTGAATGAATCCGATCAGAGCCAATGTCGTGATTCGCTCGCTTGTTTGTTTGCTGTTAGTTTTGTTTTGTTGTGGTGGCGAGTTTTCGAGTGATTTATTTTGAATTTTGTAAGTTTTATGTCGTTATAACTTATAAGAGCGGGTGTAAACATAAAAAAAATGCTATACGTAAACAAACATTAGTTAAGTAGTTAGTAATGACTATAGTGCATCATGGTGATAATATTATGGATTCAGAGTTTCAAAGTTCATTTTAGTATTTATCACCAAGGTATCCAAGTGGCAAGTACAGTAGATACTAACTTACGTACTACCAATTTTGTTTTGAGAAATTATTAAGGTAAAAGACCCGACCATGGGACGGGTTATGTAGATGTCCTGAATATTGCGAGTAATTAAAAATCTAGACTATAAATCCTTCTTTTTCTTTTTTAATACATAATTTGATACCTTTTAGAGTAAAAAGGCACTTTATAAGTTCAATTTTAATGCAATTTAAAGAGAAAACAATAAAGACTGACTGATTATAATAACGTTTTCTTTATTTTTCCCTCAAAATATGAGCCTTGTAAGGAAGTTTCGGTTTCGGTTTCGGTTTCGGTCGTAAAACTAGTTTCGGTCGGACACTAAAGTGTTCCAATGAGTCAAGCGGCTGATAATTTGCGATTCCTTGAGAACCCGACCCTACTTCAGGCTGTCCTTAATTAATTTTTGCCAGGACTTGCGCGCCCTGACTACTGTGGGTAATATCCTCATCAAGCCTCTCTCATTAACTTGCCAATGTCCAAATCAAGGAAAATTCTCAGTAATTTGGGACTGCAAATGATAAAGGGTGTCACATTATTACGATTCAGACAATTGAATTTTTAAGTTAGGAAACTTAAGGACGTCTGTCATAAAATCAAGGTCCCTTAACTAAAAATTGGTTCACCTTCCTTTCGTTTGAGTTCAGAACGGTATTGACAATAAGCTAACACTCATATTAATGATGCTTGAAGTGGCTTGCCTATCCTAAACAAAAGCTAAAACTCTCTGATAATATAAAATCCAATCCATCATAACATTAAACGACACATTAAACTTAAATAACTTATTTTCCTAGAAATCCTATCCATTAAATACAAAGGTCGTATCATACAGCCTGTTGCCAGGATGCCATTACAGCGCCTTTCATCGTTAAACGGATCCACTTTATCCTAAGTCAAGAATGCTCCAAAAAGTATATCGTATTTTCACATAACGATAACGTTAAAGCGTAAAACGCACGACACATCAGCGGTATCGAGTGACAAAGATGGAACTATCGTTGTCACTTGAGTATTTCACAGTGTGGGCGGCATTTTAGTTTATGTGAAACCATCAAGTGCGTAAATACACGTTATTTTAGAGTATCTCGCCAGCGATATTGCTTTTGGACCAAAAATATGTGACATATTCCCGGGGAACTGTATTTATTTCCTGGGTAAAAGGAACCTCACACTGAAGTATTTTTAGAAAACGGTAGGTGTCGGTATGTCACAACAGGATATGACGTAATAAAATTGGTAAAGAATTGTGAAAGGCACCTTCAAACAAAGTGTTACCGAAGCTATTACTAAATGGTTAACCTTAAACAAAAAAAAGTCGTGAGCTTCTATTTATTCAAATTTAAACGTGAATATACTCGTAAGTGTATAATATTTTATAGGCTTTTACGCAGGTAAAAAAGAAATTAGCGTGAAAAAATAAAAAGCAAAAATCTATTTTCAGTCTAAAAAGACTCGTCAAAAACTCAATTTTGCCTTTACTCATAACTTGCTCAACGAATATAATAACATGAAGAGTCACAATAAAATCTCATTTAGTTTTCAAAAGTTTCGTTCGAGATAATAATGTTACGCAAATTCTAAACGTTTCTAAGATAAACTTTGCTTCAGCGTAATTTGCCATATTAACTTTAGCCTGTTATTTTTGTTTCGACTTTTAGTATCATTTCACTTGTTTACTCCTACAGCTCCACATTATACTAATATTATTTAGAAATTGTATGTAAATAAAGAAAGATGTTAACTGTGTACGCAATTTTGTGAGCATGAAAAGATCACAGATCCAGTTAACTAAGAATACTTATTTATAATAGGGAGTGTACCTACGCTAAATCCTCCATTTGTTTCCAATAAATTAGGGATGCTCCTGCAGACAACATTAAATGACTAAGATGATGATGATGATCAAAATTTTAAGAAACAAGTACTATACAACTCTTTGTTTAGGTAACTTGTGACAAAATATTGTTTACATGACAGGCCTAGCCCAGCGAAGAAATCACAGTTACTTTATGAACTGAAGCATATTATGTTGGTACAACCTTAGCATTATCACTGGTATTTATGTAAAGAAATGTATGTACACACGGCCACACTGTCAACTATCCATTTCCATTTTTGCTCTCGCTCTCATCAAATGGTGATTCTTTGCGATAGAACGAGATGACATGACAGGCAATGGATAGTTAACACTGTTGCCGATGGTACAACCTAATGTAATGTTAAAGTTGTTAAAGTAAAGTAAAGTAATAAAGTAAATGATCTTTTATTTATTCAAAGTCAAAGTCAAAATTTCTTTATTTGTTTAGACTAATAAATAGTTCTTACAAATCGTCATTTTGCTCTTAAGGAGCCTCTACATGTTTCATAATCTTTTTACCCTACCAGCGCTTCGAGACCAACATTTGGCAAGTGCTGAGAAGAACCGCCGCAACAAACTCAGTCACCACTGTCTGCCGGTTAATATAAATAAATAGAAATAGTAGTAGTAGGGACATTCGATTCAGGAGCAGTTCACTGAATTTACCATGCATTCTTGTATGGTGTATCTTATAAGAACTAGTATACTTACCAGCCCAAAAGGAACACCGTGAGCATATAAGCGAGCACCCTCTCCGGCACGCTGGGCGCGCTGTTGACACTTCTGCTCGCCAGCTGCGCCCACAGCAGCCAGCAGATGCCCGCCCCGCCGGCGGCGCCGCCTACCACCATGTAGACAGGGATGCGAGGCTCGGCCGGGCAGTCACGGATGTATTGGACACCTGGACAGTAACATAGAATAAATTAAAATTAAAATTCATTTATTTTTGCAAATAGGCTTTTAGAAAGCACTTTTACACGTCCCAATATTAACCCTACCACTGCTTCGGGACAATAAATGGGCCAGTGCTGAGAAAAAGCAGCGCAAGAGACTCAGTTACTATTGTCAGCCTCCTTTTCAAGGGTTTACAGTCTTTAAAATATACAAAATATTATAGTCATAAGTATTGATGCGAGCTAGGTAGTTAAACATTCCAAACATTTTTATCTTTTATATAATCATCAACTTTATAGTAGGCCTTTTTCATTAAGGTGCTTTTGATATGTGCTTTAAATTTATGAATGGGCAATTCTACAACAGTTTGTGGTAATTTATTGAAAAGTTTAATACATTTCCCCATAAATGAATTAGCAATCTTGTGCAGTCTGAAATTTGGAACGGCAAGTTTATTTTTGTTTCTTGTATTGAACTTGTGTAAATCACTCTTTCTAGTAAATTGCTCTATATTTTTGCAATACATAATTACAGTGTAAAGCCGAGTGATAACCCACAGTTATACTCCTGAGAAGAAGAAAGGTCCACCTGCTGAACATACCCACTGTGAAGTGACACTCTGTAGGGAGCATGGTATAGCAGCATGTCAATTTTGACCGAACAATCATTCCTTTTACTTATAATTCCTGCAATCTCTGATGAAAACCTAAAGATGTACGCTAATAAGACGCTGCGCTTTTTTTCGAATGGAATCTACCGTAACTGCATCAAAAGACATCGGAACGCATTCAAGTGGAGCGGCGCTGCGCTACACGTCTCTTACTGTGCATTGACACTTGCTGCAGCGCTCTAATGTGACATTCACCATGCATAATGTATAAAAGAATATTTTGACGCTTAGTGCAGCGCCGCACAGTACAGCTGCTCGGCCTTAACATCAGTTTCCTGATGGGTGCCGGTAAAAATCAGTGGGTCCTCAAGAAGTTTCAATCTGTGTACAATCAGCGTCTTAGCGTGTATGAGAATAGGCGATCACATTTAAAGCAACACCGTAGTAAAGCAATCAATATTAGCAATGTAACGCTTTCTAAAACTGGTCACTGGTCATACGTCTGTTATGAAGTCGCCTTAACACTCCATAAATCAAGGTTACCGACCCGCCGCGCGCCGACAAGGGTTTGAAGTGGAAATCATAATTTAAGACGCCATTCTTGCAAACAATGTCGCCAAGAACAAAACCCAGACGGAGGTTGGCGAATCGGTTACGACGATTAGAAGGCTTAATGAAGCTTAGTTTGTGGTGAGGCGTGCGCTTAACGTTTTAATATACCATTGTAAGCGGTGATTCTAATAGAATTATTGTCGTAAGTAGAGAAAATGTTCGATATCGTACAGACGTGTGAAAATCGTGTAATAAACTAGTTTTATTCGAATATTTTTTTCAACATGAGGTATGTAACATTGTCTTTCAGTCGAGTAAAGTACGAGTACAACATCATTTGAGAATCGCCTATCTGGCCTTGTAATAGACTGGATTTATTTATTTATTTATTTAAGGACAGCTAACAAGACATACACAATGAACAGGAAAAAAAACATAGAAAACAATATACGTGTTTATAGTGTAGCCTTAATTAAAAGCTGCCACGACATGTGCATAGATTGCGTGGAAGAGTAGTATCGACTAAAATCTAAAAAAAAAAAAAAAAAAAATTGAATGTGGATAGAATTTAATTCAAGCCAGGAATCCAGCATATCAACTGCATGTCTTAGATAATAGTGACTGTAGGTAGAATACAATATTTAGTGACTGTAGGTAGAATACAATATTTGATTGATGATTGTTGACTGGGATAGAAAATCCTCACGAATATTTGCTACTTCGTCTATTTTAGTTCCAATAATGAGAAGATTCCCTGACATTATCAGATGTTATTTCCAAGACCGTCTATCAAAGCTTAGAGTTTATAAGCGAAGTTCCCGAAATGTTTGTTGTTGGGCCTAGTTATTAAAGGCAGTTTGTGATTAAGGTCTTGTCTAGGGAGAGCACGTTATTTGCTGTTTTGATTTTGTATGGGCTTAGTCTACAAAATAATTAAACTTGTTGAGAGTTATAAGCCTATAGATGTTTCCTAGTATAATTAAGTTGTGCAACCTGATTGACAGATTTAAATGTATTGTGATGTCTAGCATGAACAACTTTCGTCTTCGAATCGTTTGCGATAAAATTCGATACTCAATTTTTGAATTAAACGATAACGTGACAATTTTGATTCTCAAAATAAGTTTCGTGCAACCACATCTCATACTAAGTTTACTTTACGCACGTTCACAAGGGCGCTGTTGTAGTTTTCTTACTAAATCTTTTGATGGCGATTCGAGTACGCAAACGATTTGAACTCGAAAGTTTTTCGTACTAGCCGTACTGTTCCGTAGCTAAACTGTGGTTGATTATAGCGACAAGTAAAATCTAAAATGCAATCATGAAAATGGAGCTCTCCTGAAACGTAACCCGCGAACAATTTGCCTAATGCTACATTAACATGTCAGATTCCCATCCAAACTGCGCCGCAAATCCTAATAACCCGCACAAATAATTTGTAACCTGACGATCGCACACGTAATTATTACAGTGGATCTGATCCGCAGATCCGCTGCGGCCAGATCAGCAAATGTGACTGCGGAAAGCGAACCTCGTTATGTAAACATTACAGTCTGATTTATAATTCACTATGCTTATGGTCGGAAAAAATCCAATTGCGCTTATTGAATTATGAAAGGATTATTGAAACAAGACTTATAAACTAATTAAAACAGAAATGGTATAATGTGCGCAATATAGATGTAGGTAGTTATACGTCATATCCATTGATACTCCTAATAATCTCTAATCGTTCATTTTCAGAAAATCTTAAAGCACGAATTCCTCACCTAAAAATACAACTGGCTATTTTCATTTATTAAGATACTCCCCAAACAATTGTATTGTAAAAATAGTCTAAAAAAGTAATTTTCAAAGTCTATGCTGGTATTTGAAATTTCGTCCGTCTTATCATTGTGATTGCGACCGTCTCCGAATTTGTCCAACATTTATCGTTGTTACTTTAACTAAATCTGACCTACTTCTTCGATAAAGTCTGGTTCTATTAAGGGTTTACTTTGTCCCTTCGCTCGTTTTAAAATACAGGATTGTGATTTCTTTCACCTTTCTTTGCGATACGGCGTTCTCTTTGAGATACAGCATTTTTTAAAACGGATTTCTTTCATTATTATACCTTTTTGGGTCGAGTTTCTCAAACATTTAATTCTGAGACAAGTGAAACTATTATTTTAGCTTGCCAAGCTTGATTTTTTACATAAGTACTGTAGCAATACTCGTATGTGAGATCCCACTGATCTTTAAAAAATGCTTCATCATCATCATCATCATTTCAGTCATAGGACGCCTCCTTCCTCAAAGCTTTCCATGTTGGTCGATTGGTAGCGGCCTGCGTCCAGCGCTTCCCTGCTACCTTGATGAAGTAAAAAATTCTTATTTGTCTTTAATATCCGTAGCAGAAAATTTTACTGTATGAAAAGGTCAACAAAACACAATTACGAAGATAATAAATCATATCTGAAAATAGTTCTGGTCTTACCTATTGTTAGAGACACTTATCGGCCCAAATAATTCCTGAATAGCAAACCTATCCTATCTAGTTTAATTACGCAAACTAAATAGCGATCCTATCGCCCAAGGCAGTGAACAAATCACTTAATTACCATCAGCGATATGGACTAAGAGCTAGTGAACGGTGTGAACGCCAGACCTACGTTGTTTTATAAAAGCTGAAAGTATTTCAGCGCATGTTCCCAACGTAAATAAAAACGTTGGTGCATCATGAAGTTTAGGTCATCGTGGCTTTTATCCTAAAATAATTGTCTGACAAGAAGTCGAAACTGTCAAAACTATCTGGCTGATGAGGAAACAACTTCTGGTTATTTCCCAAATCCACTTTTATGGTTTATCGTAAGTCTAACTTTTACGGTATATTCATTAGAATGTAATTCTACTTACATTACTCAGCTTTTATAATACCGTAGGTCTGGCGTTCACTAGCTCTTAGTCTAATACTCGTACAACCGAGTGCTGGAGGTAATCAACCGAATATTAATTAGAGTATTCAGGCCCGGCCAGGACTGTAATCTGTGGCTTCAACGTATTGGAATTTCGAAAATTTCCCAATTTATAGGGTTCAATTGGTTCTCCCTTTTGGGAATAGGCAAATTCTACCGGCCAAATTCATCGATAGTCCTGATTGACTGGCCTATTTCTTAGCTTAACTCGTAACTTTAGAATTAGCATAAAGTTTAATATTATGAATGATAAAAATCAAAATAATGATACGCTTGTTAAGTTTTATTCACTCCTTGAATGTGAGCTATCATTTTTATTAATTTGCAGACTTGTGCCACCAAGTATCTACGAGTATAATGGCCTAGTCAAACTTTCAAACTTTTAACAATTACATGTTTTCGAGCCTGCACACCTATAGTTTTCATACTAAGAACAAAATCCTCATCATTACACATAATTCATTCGGATGAAGATGGAAAATTCAAATATCAGGAACTGAAACTCTAACCGGGATTCAAGTATCCACTAGATCACTGTTATCTCTCATTGTTGTTTCAGTGAGAACCGTAAAATGCCCGCTGGTTAGGTCGTCGGAAATCAAAGCAATTAAACTCCAACAGCAATACAGTGACGTCACGAATGCAATCAGCGCAGTATTAATTAGGTAGAATATTCAGTATTCTGCGCTTTGTTTCGGTTTGTAATGAAGAGAGCGAATAATTGTATAAAATTATTCGTGTCATGTTTGGTCTACTGGATGTAAGCGATTAGCTGAAAATAAGTGACATAATAATATATCTAATGGTTTATCAAAATAATTTCATAGAGACAATATTGAAAGCATATTATTTCGAATAGATTCCGGAAAACAAAATAATGTAATCTAGGTCCTTGAGGTGAATGAAAAAGATGACTGAAAAATGTTAAAGGGATTTCCTTATTTAAACCCCACCTGTTTTCTGTTTTACAATTAAAACAAAATTACTTCAGCACATACTCGTATGCTACGTTTTGGCCACTACTTATAAGTAAATAATTTTCATTTTATCATGTCAATAACTTTATCTATGTGTGATCAAATGTTGTATTTGATGTGGCATAAGGTAATGTGACACATAATCGTTAAAATGTTCGAGAAACTGTGACATATCATTCCATATTTTGACTTCCAATTTGTGTAATGGATCCGCAAGTTCCGCAACGCACTTCAAATGTTCCCTACCTACTTGAATTGCTTTACAATCGTAACAATTTGTTCTAAGTTGAAATTTCCATTGTGTTGGTACCGCAAACAAAGGTAAGATTCAGTTATAGTGAAATGAAAATAACAGCATTTGTAGCATTCAAGAAATATTTACTTATGCTGCGTCGAGCCAGGGCTGTCATGTGGGGCAATGTGGTAAACATAATTGAGATCATCTTTCGACGTGTCATATGTTTGGCATTGAGTGAAGAAAATTTCTCGGAAATTTCACGCAGTCTATAAATATTTCAGGATTGCTGGTAAAAATACTCGTACATTAACAGGTTTGAACGAGAGCCAATTTTAAGAAATTACACATAACTACAGGTGACATTTTCACCCTTGAGTTTTGAGTGGAGGTCGAACCGACCGCCACACAGGTTGTGACACAGACGTGAGCTACGAACGCATAATCGCGGGCAGTGCGTAGGCATTATGTCCCAAATTTAGCGTCCCACACAATTCCATGGCATAATCACGGCGAGTGTTTTGTTCCGAGACATAATACCCACACCGAGACCCTCACAACTTCCTATCTCACTCAGTCCACCCTTTTGTTAGTGTCCCCGTTCTGAACAAATTCACTGTTTGCTATAATAATATGATGGTAATTTTATCACGGCCTGTTAAAAATATTTTATGTCCATATTTTCATTATTCATTTACTTCTTTGAATTGTCATTCATTACGAAATATATTTTAAACGAACAAAATGAGCGTGGAAGTACAAAAGACGCAGCTTTGTAGTTCTCATCGCATTGTGATAATAATATCTGCGTTTTACTGTTACTTGTTAAATAAAAACAAAATTATATTTTTAATAGAATTTTCATTTTATTTCCATCGAAGCAATTCAAACACTAGCCAGCGATTTACGAACAGAAAATAGCTCTATTTTCTTAGCCTCGGTCAGCTCGGTTCTGTGTGCTTACCATGAGTTTACGTTAGGTGTGCTCGCTAGCGAGTACGCCAAAAAAATCTATGAAGATTTTACTTCTTGAAAGTAGCTGCTAGGGGCGCTGCACAATATGTCATACATTTAATGTCATTTTTTACGCAGTCGCTAGCGAGCACACCGTAAACTCATAGTAAGCACACTGTTTAAAGCTTCGGCCAAACCAACGCGTGCAATCTACATAATATGCGCGATAGCGATGGCGATCAGATGTCGTGTATGAATTTGTAGCGATGAGTTTAACATCCATTGCCTACGTGAGCTGCACGCGTTAAGCTTCTACCACACCAACGCGTGCAGATCGCCATCGCTGTCGCGATCAAAGGCCAATGATAGGTCGTGTCCTGCCATTCGCCTATGATCGCGTGAAGCTTTAGATGTTATGGCGGCCCAGTCGTCAGCGGAACAAAAACTACTTCTATCTAATAAAACGTAGCGATGTACCAACAACTAAAGTCAGATTATGTAGGCCTGAAAGGACATGTGAGCGAAGCTCTGTGAGGTAAAACCTTATTGAACGATTGACCTACTTTTCTACTAGGTACTTATATGTTTGCTTCAAGAATATTAACAACTTTTATTATTGGCTTCTTGTGGCTTTTTTTTTCTTTTCCTAATGGCCAGCTGTTGCATGTTGGTGTGGAAATATTTGTCCAGCAGTGGTCTTTCGGCTGAAGGCATTTAGAACGAATTCTGCAGTAACTTTTTCAATCTTAAGATCTTAAAATAATCTAGTTACATCCCTGAACACAACAACATAAAAATTATATTACTTTAGCAAAGAAAACAAAAATAATTGTTTGTGGTATTACAAACATTTGTTTTACGAAATTGAATTAGCAGTGTTACCTCAACTTTCGGCTGCGTTTGAAAGCGCCCAAATTGTATTAGCTTTAGTGGTTCCGATCAATCACTCAATATTGAATATTAGGTGGGTACATAATACATCGAATTGTTGACAATTCACTGTAGCAGCTGTATCTGAATAGAATATCTGTAATGAAATATCGTGCTAAGATATCCCTTCAACCCTACAACCAAGCTACTGTAAAATTCGTCAGATTTATTGATCAGATCAATAATGGTACCTTTATTTTATTAAGGACAACAAACAGTACTTTACTTAAGCTCTTGTCACGACTCACGCGTGAAAAGTAAGATTTGTCGATAATAAAACTTGACAACCCTAGGCAGTCCTACAGATTATAAGATTAGTGTCGATTTTGTTCGCGAACGCATTCGGTTTCAGCTCCTAACGCGTTGTGTGTTTTAGGTTTATTTTGTAAAAGCTCATGTGAAATTCAAAAGAGATTTATTGTTATATAAGAGTGCTTGAACGAACTTAAGTGAAAGCCAGCATTTTAAATGGCTAAGCTAAGTGTGTTACTTTCGTGAACAACTCGTTACTCTACCATGTAAAAATAATGGAAAAAAATATTCTGTATGAATCATCTTGAAACTTACCCATTATTAGCATTATCACAGGCAACGTTGAAAGGCAGGCCAGGAACACGGTCATCACGACTGCAACAAAAAGAAGAATGTACTTGACAACTTATTTCTTTAGGACTTACCACTCCCCATTATCAAGAGCTGGTTCTAATTCGTAGTAAACTTAATTATTTATTTTCCTTGTACAAAATAATCTTCAAACAAAAACGTGGAAGTGTTGGTCATAACAGTAATTTATTTCGCACATTTACGTTGCCAACTGGATAACAAATCATCAACATCATCATCATTTCAGCCATAGGACGTCCACTGCTAGACATAGGCCTCCCCCAATGATTTCCACAATGGCCGGTTGGTGGGGGCCTGCATCCAGCGCCTTCCCGCTACCTTTATGAGGTCGTCGGTCCCCCTTGTATAACAAATATTTATGTGCAATGAAAAGGAAATGAGAAGGGACTGTTCTATAAAAGTTCTGAAGCAGTACCTATCACTGATGCTACACTACGTTAACACTCGTACTCTATGATAACGAGATGAGACTTAATCACGGCAAAAAACACAAATATTTTCATGTTCATCTTGGATTATTTCATAAACTTTACACAGCCTTTTTGACGTAACCCATTCGATGTGATCGAATACTTGTTCTTGAACTTACTTGTTCTATTCATGATCTTGGCGGCCCGGCAGACGAAGTCCACGGTGCCCGAGGCCTCCATGTTGGCGTCCTTGAGCTGGTAGGCCACGGAGCCGTAGGTGGTGAGCCCCACGCCCAGGCCCAGGCCTCCGCGCTCGCTGTACTTCTCTTGTTCCCCGCATAGTCGGCGCTGCTCGTCGCCTGACACCTACATTGAGGATACAAGTTTCATTTTTACATTAATATTTTAAAGACTAGCTGTGTCCGCGACTTCGTACGCGTGAAAACTTACCGTTTTCGCAACATTTTTCATTTTTTTCTCTGCACCTAATATAGCGTATAGCCTTCCTTGATAAATAGGCTTTCTAACACTGAAAGAATTTTTCAAATCGGACCAGTAGTTTCTGAGATTAGCGCGTTCAAGTAAACAAACAAACTCTTAAGCTTTATAATATTGGTATAGATTGAAAGATTGATATGAAAAGATTCGATTATATTATTATGTTTGTATTGAATATGCTCCGAAACTACTGGACCTATTTGAAACACTCTTTCATCATTAGTCAACTAGTTTCGTTTTAGCCAAATGCCGTCCACTGCTGGACAAAGGCCTCCCCCAAGGTTTTACACAATGAGCGGTCCTGCGCTGCCCTTAGTCAACTAGTATTAAAATGTAATAATCGTTTTTATGAAGAGTCTTACCTAAGTATAGGTAATCCTAGCCTTAATGTTTATTTAGTAACTTGAGACTCTTCTGATTTCGAGGTGAATAAAAGGGAAAAATGACTTTGTATTCCGTAATCCCATTGCTTATTTTATTACAGACCTACTTCAACTAATTCTCCGAAAAACGGGAAGAGGGTTTTTATTTATTTACTCTGAGTGATGGGTATCGCTCAGAGGAAATAAATAAATATTGAATCATATCATAAGTCTTTTCCGCCATAATAAGTATGATCAAGAAACTGTGTTGTTGGGTCTTCATCCAAGTAATTCAGTCCGGGCTCTGAATTACTAAGATTTCTTGGATTCCGTCGTACCTTTCTATTCCCCGAATATGGAACACGAGACCTCAAATAAACCTTTGGAAACTGTTACTGCCAAAACATTTTATTTATGATCCGTATAACGGAATTTATCGTTGCTCCCATCGGAGATGTAACGTGACCTCCTGACGTTGACGCGGGTCGATAGTTCAGCTCCACGGACTCACATGTCATGCCTGCGTGTCAGGTGAACCAAATTCGCATCTTCACATTCACTGTATCTTCCGTACCGTATGGTGAACATAAAATATGCAGCTAGCAGAACAGAGCAAAACGTCAAGAAGCATGAAGGAAATACGGTCCAAATTCAGTTAGTAAATCCAAAGTTAATCAACTCGGATCAGTGGTTAGAATTGGCTTAGAAATTAGTGTGTTATCTCAGTCCAATGAAATACAGACCATATGTCAACGACATTTGGACAGTTTTTGCTTAGCTCCTTAGGTAGTGCATAGTAGAATTTATTCTACACACTGTGCACAGTTTAGGCGCACCTTAAAGTCTGTCTCACTCCACAGTTTAGCCTAAACGCTGGACTAATAGCAGACATTCAATTCAATCAATTGAAAAGCTAGGTTTTAGCTATGGGGGGATGGAAAGGGGGGAAGAGGGAGTGGAGTTTTGTGGAAACTAGTAATGGGAACCTTTTGCTGAGCCAAAATATAGTTTTTCTCTGACCCTGAGAGTTTTTCGTTCAATTCTCGTACTTATCAGTGTAGAATCTTTCTATAGACTCGTGTATTTAAATTATTAATAACCGCAATTAACGTTCCGACACTCCATCTAAGTAATTGTTGTTCCAACGTCCTACGACAGGACAAATTAAGCCGCGTACAACCTGAATCAATATTGATATCCTAAAACAATAGCGGCTTTATTGTTATACACCCCATTATTGATTACTGGGCCCACAACACCGTAAAATTCAGTAGGTACAAATGAAATGAGTACAATGTTCGTCTTTATTACGACACGGTGTCGACTAGCATTACTAGAAGTTACTTCTGCACTTACAGGAATTACAGTGGAGGAAATCGTTCCATTTTAAGACGTGTGGAAGAATAAAATCTGATATATTTGCAATTGCGTTAAATGTCAACTCCTTGTTTTAACAATAGAAAGAGAGTGCCAAGTCACATCGCAATTTCACGCTATACTTAGACTGGGGTGCACTATCTTACTTTGACTTTAACTAAAGTAAAAAATCTGCCAAACTCCATACAAAATACACCGGTTATCGTTCTATTCACGGTTAAAGTTAGGTGGTGCTAAATAGTGACCCTTCAGTTGAAAGTGAAGAGCAGGATAATAAACCTACTGTATTTATGTTATCTGTGGTAAGCATTGCCCTGTCATAAATTATTCTTGACTGATGAGCGCCCGAGGATAGCAACAGTTCTCTATCAATCAGGGGGTCAATTTGGGTTCAAACAAAACAAGTGTCGAATTTAGGGGGTTAGGGGGATTTGATATCTATTTTCAGGGCCATTGTTGTTAAGATTAGCTAAATCCTGTCACATGAACCTAACGATGAGAATGCTAATTCAAAATTGAAATTAAATCCATGATTTTTTTCCTAGCTCATTCAGATTTAATACCAGTCGATCATTAGTAAAAGCTTCCAATGTAGACATCTAAAGAAAATGTTGAGAGCTACGTAAACTTTACACCTACTTGAAATACTGGTTGGTAGTGTTAGTCAACTCGATACTGGAGTAATTTTTCTGTTTTACCTTATGGGGTAAAAATGACACTGGTTTTCTACTCGAAAACATGGATTCACCTTTTACACCTTTATCAACCGATCCCTTCTTACCCTATATGAATTCCTTTTTAATCATGCTTCTTGTTAAATAATTGACTTTCTTTGACGAAAGTATTCAGCTCAAACATATTATTTTTCCCTAAAGAATCACATCAAAATCGAAGAAAAATAAATTACTTCGCCTTTTGTACGATAACCTATAATGCTGACAAGATGTGTTATCACTTTTTGTATACAACTAATATTCGATAGCTTTTCAGATTTATCAGTAGGTATACTTAACTTAATAAGGAATACGCAAAAGAATCCCCTTGTAGCAAAACCTTGTATGAAGAATAAAGTAATATTATTATTAAGACCCATTATAACTATATTATGTCTATAATAACACTTGGGTAAAGACATAAGCCGATCGATCTGGAATCGAGGAAATTATGTATGTCGGCCCTTTGCTACTTACTTTGTTTACGTAATTACAGTCTTTGTTTATTTTCTTGTGTTCAAGAAAAAGAAAATAATAAACAATAACTAACTTATCAAGGCTACATAGTAGTTACTCGTAGTTATTATTCTCTTTGTACGTAATATTGAGTACTTACTTGACACCACCAATCAATGGATATAATTTTTATGAGATAATTAAAGACGATGATAACAAATTTGTGAATGGCAATAGAAACTTGTGACGTTAGTTATTCATTGACCCAATTAACTTTCAAAGAAACTTTCAAAATATTAATTGACTGTCAAAACAAAAATTGAATACAAACAGCATTTGTGATTGGATTTTAAGGGCTGTTTCACCACGGGATTTAGGCATTGGAATCACGGCCTGATATGGTCGGCAGACATACTCATGAGTTTTTACTAATTTTATACGTACCTGGCTCACAGAACTAGAGGCTCTCCTAGATCCAGTGTCTGATAAGGCTCCAGTAGTCCCCTGGCGGCCTGCGAGAGACGCTCGGTACGGTGACACGCTCCTGCCCCTAGTTCCTAATAAAAAAAGGATAAGTACTTAAGTTTAAATAGATCACTTTTAAAATCAATTTTGTACGGAAGGTTTCTCGGTGCGCGAGTCTTGACTTTACTAAACCGGTATTTGATTTTCAATCTTTTGTATTGCATTAATACGCAATGCTGATGCTCTATAATTTACGCCAATTTTAAGATACCGTAATATTTTATTTTGATTCAGACACGTTGGCATGTTTTCTTGGAATGGAATTGCACAACGCAATGTTATCAGAGTCTAGTTCTAAATAGGTTACAATACAGAACCAATCTCAACGGAACAAAATTCATAGCAAAAGTTACTAGTCGTTAAATAATTTCCTTGGTTTTTATCAACTGTACTTCAACATGAACAGGAGAAGTTGAAATAACCTTCCGATAACTTTTGTAACGGAGGAAAGTTATTTTACTGAACTTTAGAAGGAAACAAAATTGTAGCACCAGTGTTTGTAGTGAAAGTAAATAAACTACTATTTCTTTGAAATTATGGTAAAGTATTGCTGGTAGAATTGAAACATTCAAAACTAGTTCTTGAAATTATGATTGATGCCTAGTTACTAAGAAATGTATTAAGTTTGAACTTTTCTGAAAATTGTATAGTGAAACAATAGCAAAATATGATTATGAGATTCCGAATTAATGTCAATCATAATTATTTTACCTGCAGCTTGACTGTCTTCACTAGCCCGCCTCTCCCTTGATACCAACGGTTCTTGAAAAGTTAACGTCAAACTCCCTCTCGGACTAATTTTAGATGCATCTACCTCACCCGTCACTAAACTGCCTCGGGCACTCCTTTCCGACGGAGCGATACTTCCCCTGGGACTTCTCTGACAATCAGGAATCAAAGATCCTCGTGGGCTCCTATTAATTTCTGGCAAGTCTTTTTTCATTGAAGTCTCTGGACCCCCACATCCTCTAGGGCTCGTTCTTGTAGAAGGCCCCAGGTCTTTTTGACTCCTAGCAGGATCTATCTGTATACTCGCCACAGAATGCCTTGGACTTCTCCCTACATCTGGCACTAAGGAATTTCTAGGTAGATTCCAAGATGTCCCTTCTGGGACCAAACTTCTCCTTGGACTCCTTGCTGTTACGTCAGGCGTAATACTGTTCCGTGGACTCCTGTTGAAGTCCTGCGGGTTCAGACTTAACCTGGACCCGTATGATAATTCTACTCCTAAATTGTTTCTATTTGGCGTTAATGTGTTCCTAGGGTTCATCGCAGTGTCAGGAGTGACCGAATTTCTAGCTGATCTTATTTCTGGTGCTAAAGAGTGGCGCGGACTTCGGTGGTATGATTCCAGAGCTGCATCTGGTGCGAGGCTGGCTCGAGGACTTCTTTGTGGTGGTGGTGGAGAGTCGATTTCATCGTCAGTCTCTGTAGTAGCTAGTGAAGCTCTCCTCGAGGGTTGTGCTGACGCTCTTGGTGATCTCGCTTGTGGAGAAGTAGCTGCACTCCTGGAGGCTCGCCGTCGACGAGACGACGATGTTCTGTGTAGCATCTTGAACTTATCACTTTACTCTTCTATTCTTTTAATTCGACGCCATCTGTAAAATTAAACAATTGTTATTACATTCCGTAGGAATGGGCTGTAACTTATAGGGGCAGTTCTGAGAGAAAAATTGGTATTCAGCCAGTATGCGCCTTTGAGGGTATATAAACTTCGTAAGTCATTCTAAATCCGCAATTTAAACTTGTTTGTTTCAGACCGCGGACATAAATCTGAATACTGATGTAAATAAGGTCAATCTCTTTGTACCTAATACTCGTAATTTATCGCGATCTTGGAAACCTAATGGAATATTCTGAGGCTCCGGCTGACGTTGTGAAATTATAATTATTTGGCATTAATGCAGGCGGAATAAGAGCTGGTGCTTGAACAGAGAACAAAGATAAATTTTCCAAGACGAATGGACCAGTATTTTAGAGTAGAGGTGGAATTCTAATCAATGTTTGGAGAGGAAACAATCCTGTCTAATTTATTCAAGTGCCATTTCGACTGCTATTTGGGTTACCTACCCGCTCTCACTTTGAATTACACACTTTCTCATTTAGAAACAAGTAGGTACTTATTTCAGAACTTATACATGACAAGGATGTTTGATGTGATAAACGTAGGTATTACTTATTTGCCTTTCATTATAGGTAATTAATTATTCTAATATCTATTAAAGTAATTAAGAAACTCGATCTGCTCTTTAATTACGAATTAATTGGAGCCTTTGGCCTACCGTCAACGAGGCAGACTAAACAAACTGATGTTGAATTTCTAAATCCGTTTTTCTTAGAGAATATTCTTGTTTTGTACGAGTATATTAATAAGTCTTTAAAGATTTAATGAACAATCTAAAATAAGATTTGAATGACTGTTGAAAGTCAAATTTTGCTTATTTAATATTTATGGCGACATAGCTGAGAAAACTAATCCTTAAAGGGAAAACTGTTGAGTCTCAAAAAGTTTAAGGTCTCGTTCCCACGGCAATCCAGTTTTGCGGGACCAGTAATGTAGGATCCCGTAAAACAGGTCTGTTGTATGTTTGATTAAATTAGAATTACAAATTCAGAAGGATCGTTTTTTGCGGGACACTGCAAATGGGATGTTCGTGTGAACGTTAATATTAAAACACGTATTTACTAAACTGGATCCTGCAGAAAACGGGATGTCTCCATGAGAACAAGCCCCAAATCGTACCTTAACAAGGCAATAGCAATGACACGCCACTCCATCAAAACTACCAAGACAGTCATTACGTGATTCAATCTGTGTAATGATCACGACCCTCCGACGTATGTGGGAGTTGTTTACAGTAATAGGGTGATTCGAGCAGGGTTGTGTGGAATCATTGTTTCTGAAGACAACGCGGCCTTCGGGCGGACTTAATGCTTTAACCTATTTTATTTCTATTGTAGTCAAATAGTAGGACCATTTTTTTTTATTCACACACCATTACCTAGCCTCAAACTATTTAAATATGTTTTTTTCCTAATTAGTAAAGTCAATTGATTTGCCTACTGTTAAACGAAGAATGATAATACGTTATGTTCGTGCTTCAATCCACGGGTGACCATACGAGTAAACGTATAATTACGATCCCATTAAAGTGATTATTCAAATTGTGCCCAAGTTCAGAATAGCCCTATCTATTTTTAGTTACACGAGCTTTAAGTAAGTAGGTAATAATAATAGGCAAGAAAAATATTAGCCTACTTTATAAGTTAATGATGTTGACATAGTATGTACGTACAGTATTACACACATTTACGATTTTGTTATTCATACGCCCGTATCTACGTTGTCTATTTTTTGTCCCGCAACTTCTTGTTCATACTAAATACATAATAGAAAAAAATATAAAGGTGGCCTAGGTATAAGTTTATCGGACTTACTACAGACACAGAGTTGCTTAAAAGGTAAAACGTATTGTGATGTTTCTTTCGTAGACTTATTTGTTTAATTTCACAAACAAAATGTATCCCTTAATGAAATAAAAGAAAGTATCGGAAAAGGTGTAGGCGACAAAGAAAAGAAGACATTTATAAATGTACGTTTCCAAAAAAGACTTAAATAATTTAAGGCGGGCAACTCTTGACAAAAAAGAATTTTGAAATGTAGCTGTCTTGTGCCCACGACTTCTTACGCATGAAATTAGTTTGAATATTTCCCGTTTTTGCAATATTTTTCTTTACTGCTCCGCCCTTATCGGTTGTAGGGCCCTAAAGATTCCTAAAACCTTCCTCAATAAATGGGCTATTCAACACAAAAATATATTTTTTTAAATCGAACCAATAGTTCCTGAGATTAGCTCATTCAAACAAACTCAACTTAATATTATTAGTATAGATAAAAATAAAGGCAAAAAGAGGGAAGTAATAATCAAAAAACCGAAATGGATACAAGAAAATAAATCAAGACGTATAAGGAGAAAAGGCAACTATTCTCTAAAACAATCAGCAAGCATAACAGAGTTCGGAGCAGCTGCATCAATATAATATAATATAATATAATACAATATAATATAATATAATAGCCCCGGCACAAGCAGCGAACATAAGAAATTAATCACCGTAGACGACACTCGGAACCGGTTTTTACCGGAAAGCGTTTCCGTGTTCCCGCTTCCGGTATTAAGGGCAGTACCGGGACGTCACCGATGCCATTTGTCTCCGTTCCGGGGATATTATTAGGAACAGTTTAACCTTTTTATGCTGGAACTATACTAGGAATTTCGATTTAAGTGGGCTCTCGAGGTAAAAAATGAAGAATACTCGTGGCTGTTAAAGTGTGAAGGTTAGTCGGAAAAGCTTCAGATCGTATTTCAAAGGCGAAAACCAATGGAATTTCTTCCCGGAAAAAATGTGAATGTGGTCCTTCCTACATTTTCCTTTTTCATTATTTTAACTTTCCAGGTAACTTTTTATATCACCACTTCCATGAAAATACACCATACTGTTATGGAAAATGAAAAATAAGATGCATAAAAACTTTCTTATTTTTATTTCCAAGTAAAAGCAGCCTTCTTTCTCCAAGGTCCATTTCATCTTGATTACTTATGATCTATCAAAATAGTTCCAACCATTTCACAGTCAGAGCTGCTATTTTTACTTTATGAAATACCTACATTTCAAATAAATATTGAGTATTGAGTACAATAATTTCTTTGTAACAGACACGTGTTTTGTCGTCGAATCTTCCACCATTCATTATTGATTGTTAATTAATCACCACTTGAGACCAATTAGCAGTCTATGTTTTGATTTCAGCTGTGAAACGTGAGAACCGAGCGGATTAGTTTACACTGAAGGCTGATGTTTTATGGCTAAATTCATTATTTAATTTAGTTTGAAAGTTAATTTCAAAGATCTACATTTGATTTTGAGTAGTTACTTACCGGGAAAAAATCAAACATCAAAGTTTGTAAAACTTTGACATAGGATATTTTATGGAATTCTAATAAAAAAATCAGAAAGCGAGCACCAAATCTAGACGCCATAGTCCCATAGTTTTGAACACACACAATTAGTCCAGTTTAGTGTGTGTGTGGAAAAAAAAGCGATGCCATACCTTCCATTGAATTTCGGTATTTATCACCAAAGCACTGGACTTTCAACCTTCTCACCAACTTTAAACAACATTTTAGCCAGTGAACAATTTAACCTCGATTTTACGCAACATTCATAACAACTTTTGTTCATAACTTTCGGGTTTCACTATTTTTCAACCTCTCATACAAAATGGCTGAACAACTGATCAACTAACTTTTGGATTAGCCTGTTTCCACTCTTAGGTTACTCCGGTTTATGGGTAAACGTGAAAATGTATAATTTTAGCAATCTATTTGATTGTTATAAGTACATTCAAAAGCAAGAATAAGTAGAGAGAATACAGTAAACATCTACTTAGATTTTCTTACAATAATATACTCTGTTAAATTACATAGGTAAACATAATTGAAGGCAACGTATATTGAGTAATGAGACTCAACAAGAGTTGAAAATATCACAATTTTAATGAGAGATCACTTGATGAGTTATTTAGATCCATACGAGTATACTTTGAATGTGTATCAAATAAACAATGTAATAATGAAATACACAAATTTTGATGAAGCAGTCTCCCAACAAACTAGACGGTTTTTCTTGGCATAAAGCAGAAGACAATTTTATGATATTGATATGTAACAAAGTGACAGGAATAGAATGGGGCGGTGATATAGAATAGAGGCCCAAAAATAGCCAAAAAAAAACATCTGAAAACGCATGACAACTGTCCACGGTGGTGTAGCTTACTAGACGCGGAATCTTCACTATACGCTTGCATACAATGTTGCGTCCACAGGGTTACATTATATTGTTTTGTATGTGAGCGGCAAACGAGCGTATGATGTCGAGTACGCGTCTAGTACTAAGACACAAGAAATGAATTCATACACCCTGAAGTATGAATAATCGCTGTCTCCTGAAACTTACAGCAACCCTTCAAGGAGCGCCTGAACTGAACGCTCGACTGGTTCGACATCTTGACTGTTATTAGTTCCGGCATAATTGGTCATTGATGTGTTTGCTCACTCAACTCGCAACTTAAATTAAATTGAGCAACGCTTAATGCTTATATCTGGCTCAAGCCGAAATTGATAGGTTAAGGGAACTGATTAACGATTCTCCTTAAGCGTTAGATATACCTTCTAGTTAGGAAACTTTAGATGTAACTCCCATTGGGTTTTACATAAGGACGATGGATGATTGGTAAGTTAAGCCAAAACACAGCTAAGGAAACACAGGTTCTACAGTTTAGGAGTAATTTTAATAAGGTTCAACTTTAGTAACTAAATTAAGAGAACCTATCCAATTAATGCTCCAGTACCTTTTCTGAATATCTGCGTCATGTAACGCTCTTACAAAGAACGTATTTCACTTTGAGCACCCATTCAAATAGCACCTGGCCTATTCCACTTAGCACCTAAACACATTGAGAACAATTTTCAATTAGTTAAAAAGAGTAATAGACAAAATTCCGTCGCATTAATCTGTCACATGAGTGAAAGCTTAATGCTGATTGAATTTATTGTGCTTGTGAATCTTTAGAAAATATTTATTTCGTAAATAGCAGTTTCCTCACTGTTTCCTTTTTTCGTTCATATTTTATTAATTAGCTACGGTTATTTACGTAGGGAATAAAGTCTATAATTTATTGTAAAAGAAGATTAACTTGAAAATTCCCATTCCTCGTTCCCACCACCGCAACACCTGTGTCTGGATTTACTTGACCAATAAATCGACTAACAAAATATTTT
Source organism: Ostrinia nubilalis (assembly GCF_963855985.1). Taxonomy (NCBI): domain Eukaryota; kingdom Metazoa; phylum Arthropoda; class Insecta; order Lepidoptera; family Crambidae; genus Ostrinia; species Ostrinia nubilalis. The sequence continues at coordinate 15,871,543 of NC_087098.1, forward strand.
TTATTCGTAGGAAAGGTCAAGTTTGACTTTTTATTTGTTAACCTCGAGATTCCAATGTGGAATATCTATTTCGCATTTTCCTTATTTTTTATATCATTTTGAACATAATATTATTATTTAGTCTTTAAATACTTAGCACTTTAATCTTGACCCCATGACGATGTAAAAATGCGTGATTGATGATTTTGTATTGATTTTTACAGTAATTTCATTATGGAAATCATAAATAGGTAGGTATACCTTTGAAAGCTTTAACCCTTAAGTAACATCCTTATTTTTGGTTACACATTGAACACCCTGGGGTAAAAAAATTACCCCAAACGGAAATTGAAAATTTTTAGGTAAATATTGGAAATAAATTCAATTTGTGATTTATATGTATTAGCGGGCTCACTAAATTATACGATTGCCTTAAAACATCGTCTATCTAGCGTAAAGAAACATCTTAAATCAATCATAACAAAAAACAAAGAATTTTACATTTGCAACTAACTAGTGTCTACAATGGTCTTCTAGAAAAATCTTAGAAATTTAGTGTGAGAACCAAAAACTTACACTAATCGGACATCGAATAGCTGCTTTATACACATTTTAAACTCAAAGATAAATAAAACGAAAATTTCTGGACTTATAACAAAGCAAAATATAAAAAAAAGTTTTTTATAAAATTATGAGAAATTCATTTTTATATTATTTTATTCCTAATTATTATTTTCAAAACACATCAAACACACTGAATTATAACGTAATTATCACTTTAGAGTTCTATTTCTGTGTCGAATTTATGAACGCTCTGTGTACCTACCATGAGTTTACGTTAGGTGTGCTCGCTAGCGAGTACGTCAAAAATATCTATGAAGATTTTGTTTCTTGAAAGTAGCCGCTAGGGGCGCTGCACAATATGTCATACAATTAATGTCATTTTTTTACGCAGTCGCTAGTGAGCACACCTAACGTAAACTCATGGTAGGCACACTGTTCTGAGGGGATGTCTTCAATGTTCGAAAAGTATCATGTAAATCAAGGTCTTTTTATCTCTCTGCATTCTCGAAACAACGTTCTACTTGATCGTCATATAAATATTTATTCATTTTGTTTAAATATCATAAAAACCTATTAATTACATGTTAGGTGATGATAAATTAAAGCATGCGCAACTAACACCCTGGGGTAAATTTCTACCCCACCCTCCTGTAAAAGCCAAACGGATTATTTTTTTCACATCCCGCGTCTACGAGCTTAAAGCGCACGCTCTGCATTGAGAATACACAAAACGATATTGCTCTAGCTTCACCGGAAAAAAAGATATGCCAATTTTTATACGTCTGGGGTAAAAAATTACCCCACGGTGTTACTTAAGGGTTAAGATAGATGTTGAACTTGTGAAATTAAACAAAGCAGCTACTGTGGATCTTTGTAAGCTAATTTATTGTAATTTGGATAAGACGCATTGTTGATAAATATTGCCTTCTGCCAAATAATTAAATGAAATCTTATGTCCCAATGTAACGCAATTACGCACCAAAAATATTGTTCAAGTAAAAAGATTAGAACCCTCTTTAGGACATAATCCAATTTTTGGCGAGTGATTCTGAAATCTTCCTCGGATATCAGTTAATTTTGTCTCCACGTTCCAAATTGGACTTTATTTCGCGAACTTTTAAGAACAAATTGGTTCAAAGTCGATGATATAAATTTGTCAAGTTACCCTGAATTGAATTAACCACTTGGATGTCATTTCATTAACAAGCACAAAGGAACATCAAAAGTAAAGTTTTCACTTGTAAACTAATTAGAAAAGAAACTTAATTAGCTGCTTGAGGGCTGTTATCGACCTTCAGGACTTTGTTTGTATAAGTAAAAGGAGATCAAGTGTTCCAAGGTAGTCTAGAATCTTTGCTATTAATTACTCTCATTATTCAGAACATCTGGCAAACTCTGCATCATGTTAATTACAATTTCTCATTTTCTTAACTTACATGCTCATAATTGTATACTAGAATCATCGTCATCACTCATTATCGAACACCATGGCCTCAAAAAAGTGAAAAATAACTGTTTATTACTAGTTACTTAACAAATTCACTGTGCCGCAGCAGTCTACAGGCAGATCTTTGATTTACAACGCCTTGAAAATGATAATAAAAATAGATCTTTAGCTAAACATTTTCAAATATACTCGTAGCTTCTTTCACAGCAATTGCCGAAAGTGGATTTTTACGCGCATTATTCCAACTGTAAGAAGTACTGGAAGAATCTCTCCAATCCCTTACGCTCCTCCACTCCCAACTGAATGGCGTGATCCAGTCACTGCTCGCCTTTAATAAACATGTCAGAACCACAGAACATGTCAAGTCTTATCTCCATTACCATACGACATGGCTGGACTAGTGGCGCCGCTGATTGCCCAACGCAAAATTATTAGATTATACTCAGCATCTCACATACCCTGAGATAAAGATAAAAAACAGTAAAAATAATAGAATTTGAAGGTATAATTTTGCAAAATAAGGCTCCTAGTAATTGCAAATGATGAGGCCTTAATATCATTATTTGTTTAAATATCAAAAGAAGTGTCATCTAATTTTATGTACAATTTGTTGACTTCCAAAAAGCTTTTTTTTTTAAAACCTGTATCAAGTTGTATAGTAAGTTTGTGAGTTTGTACTGTATAACATATATGTCCATGCATGCATCATGCATGGACTGAAGGTCAACTCGACAGTAACGCTATCGATAGTTAACATCACTTGAGTGGAAGTCTTAAAATGGCCCCCGCATCCGGGTGACACGATTAGGCGGGAAACAGACCGGAAATTGCAAAACCGCGCGACGGGGTGAAGCCACAGATTATATTTATAAATGTCAGGATGGATGTAATAAATCAAATTTGAGGATGTGTGATTACTGTACTTGGAGTCGTAGTAAACTTTATTTTGTAAATATGATTAAAATCCATGTTTATAACAGTCTGCCCAAAACAGTTGAACAGTTTAACCGATTGAGTCCCACACGGCATTAATTAATGTAATAACAATTGATTATCTATTGTGTCTAGATTCGCGGAGCTTGAAGGATTAATATACTAAGCAGTTCAGTTAAAAAGCTGTATGTATTTCATTGACTAAAAAAGCAGTCTGCTCTATTTAAATGGCGCAGTCCCATTCATAACTACGAGTAGGTATACTACATACTTTTCGTTCGTTCCGTGAAAAGCAGGAGAACGCCACACCAATCAAAGAAAGATAGGTACACAATCTCCACGTGGATGAGGAAATAAAAAGTACTACGTCAACATACAGGATTTTTGAATTGCAGAATAGGTTAGAAAAGAGGAAATGCTTACAAACCAGCAAAACAAAAACACGACTCCGCTAAAGTTCTAGAGTCAACAACTCTAAAACAGTCGATTGGATAAACAAACAAACAAGATGTTCATTGTTCAACTGTTTTGCTTTTAACTGTTTATAGTCGGTTCTCGCTGTAATGTGGACCATTTACAAGCGCGAGTATTCGGATTAACTTGCGGGATTTAACTAACGGTGTGGTAATAAAAGGAAGGATTTTAGCATTGTTCGTTAAGTGACTCACATTTTGCTATATTATAACGCTCAACAATTATTATAACGCTCAACAATTATTATGGTTTTAATACACATTTTGTGTAAACGAAATTATGACGAAAATAAAGTCTTTTAGGTTAGCAAAAAACAATGTTCAAGAGATCAAAACCCTCAATCAAGCCTGTGCTTGAAAATTTATCGAGTCTTGAGCTTAGTTCCTTATACGCAATTCTCAGCATCGATGTCATGAATCTCAAATGTTTTCACTTTGCAATGAAACAAAAAAGTAATATGCAAATCATTTGAGATGTTTCAGCTAGGTTACAGACAATTCGGTGTCAATCTAAGCCTTACTTGTTTGCAAAAATAGTAAAATGTAAAATGTATTGACGTGAACTACTTATTCTATGAGAATGAGACCGATATTCGTGTTGTTAAATTTATTTATTATTCTCTAATTAATTATAGTTAGGCAAGTAAGTAGCGTTGTTTTGTGTAATATTTAAAGTTAAAATAAAGACTGTGCAGTTAAACTTGCAATATTGTGTTTAAGTTTAACATTTTGGAAGATTTAGATGTAATATTAAATGGTGTGTTCTATACACGTTGTGCTCTCATCAACGAGGGAATATACCTTTATTTTTACGGATACCTAGTTAATATAAACGAGGGATATATTTTTCAGAAAAGTTATTGCTTAAAGCACTCAAAGAGATTGTAGGAAATAGTAAAACTACAATGTTGGCGGTCTTATCACTAAGATTTACTTCATTCCGAGAGCTGCAATATGGCGCAGTCGTGCGATTTAACGTCGGTCCCATTTCAGGGGCTTACCGTTTGGCTCTGAATGCGGCTATCAATGCTGGGTTCAGGTTAAAGGAGTTAGAGTTCTATTGAGTTCTATTTCTGAAACGTTTATGTTTCTCATAATTTATACCTACTGATAAATATTATAAAGCTAAAGGCTGGGTTGCACCGTCCTACTTGAATTTCAACAACAAAAATCTGTCAAACTCCATACAAAAAGCACCGATTATCGTTATAATAACGGTTAAAACGGTTAAAATCCAATTTGAAAAAATATTTTTTTATGGAAGAAGTCTATACTACATGCCATCACCTACGACCTAGGAGGAGAGCATCCATGAAAAATGTTGCAAAAACCGTAAAATTATTTAAAGCTATTTTTACGCGTATAAAGTCTCGGGCACAGCTAGAATTAAATAAACAGATATTGAAGCTCCGTAAATACATTCGTTATTCGAAATAACATATTTATTTACTTAACCATGTTGATGCTCGTATCACCATCGATGCCCAATCCGGGTAAAGCACACATTCAAAAAAAGCTTCCTATATTCGCAAACGGTAAAAATAAGTCAAAGCAAACACCGCGCGACCTGGCAACGGAGCGAACACGTACGCACGATAAATATTTGTCGTCCAACAATCCGTAACGGCAAACAGACGGAGTAATAAAGTGTAGTATAGATAATAAAGATAGAGTCGGAACGGCGTGCGACTTGAAATATGATGGCAGACTCTTCAGATTTCGGCTGCGAGATAGGAGAATGTGATAAAAATTTATTAAAATTCCAGATGTCAAGCTTATGTTGATAATAAATTTTATTTTTATAATAAGAAATGAAGACGAAAAATTGAGCCAAAAACCCCAAACTTGGCAGTACTTGTACTATGTCGAGGACATTGTTTCAGGTAAAAATTCTCGTCCTCATCACTAATAACTTTAGCCCTTAGTGGTAGCTTTAGCCTTTAGCCCTTAGGTAAACGACGGATTTTAGAAAAAACGAAGAATATCTACTCTGTAACTATCTGTAAATATACGAGTAGGTACCTTAGGTACTCTGAAAACTGTTACACGTTTCATTGGAGTCTGCGAATCCAATCCCCTTATATTTATTTATTGGCCAACACAGGCTCGTGTTTGATCTCCGATCCGAGGCAGGAGTAACTGCTTGCTTCATTACATTACGAGAAAGCGGGTACAGTCTGCTCCCAAAATCGAAACATATTGCAATGATGTAGCATTGTCGATAAGATAAATTATCAAAAACGTTCAAAACGATTAGTTTAAACATAAAACCCCAAAGCTCATAGTAACATTAAACTTTCATAAATCTAACTTTTGAAGTAGTAAATTCACTGGATTTTCCAGGCAGAATTGACAGCTTGTAAGATCTTACATCAAGGCGGTATTATGAGCTCTTACGGTTACGGTATCTTCGTGAAGGTCCTGAAAAAAAGCTCAAGCAGGCTACAAATACCTTACGATTAACACAAAATTGTAAAACAATTTTAACGTATTTTTCAGCACTAATTTATGAAGATGGTAGGTTTTAACTGGGACGTGTCAAAACGCTTTTTAAAAGTCTGATTGCAAAAAATATCGTTTGCAGCTAACTGTACGCAGGTCACTACACAGGTTTCCGGTAAATTGCTGAGACCACAATGGCTAAAAATAACATGGGAACAGGGACCGTGAAAGTTTCCGCTAGCAAATGTTCTGTATCGTAATATGGCATAGAGTCTATGGTATGGTATCTAACTAAAAGTTAGATATAGGTAACCGGTAAAAGGTAGTAAAAGTTCATATTAACACTAGTTTCTTTATATTTTTCTAGTTCTTCCCTTGGATCAGCGTTTGATTAACGATAAAGGTACAGGGACAGAAATATTGTCATGGTCATCATTTTAGCATATTTTGTAGCAGATACGTCCACCTGTGACTGCTATGCTGCAATTAAGGCACAAAAAGAAATATTATTAATTTAACAATAGATGTTTTAGATTGTTTCATAAAATTGCGAATCCCATCGAAAAATATTATTTTCGTAGTTTGTTTCAGATGTTACACTCAAACTTTATCAACGCGCAGTGCCTGCATATTCATCGTGTTGCAGGTTACAGCGTTGGTAAATATTGGTTTCGACTGCAAACGAACCCGGGCTCGATATAAATTCCTATAAACTACTTTTTGGTCGCAATTTAATAAAATATGTATCGTGTTAATTGAGACTAAAATATAGGAACATTGAAGAAAAATATAAAGAAAAATAGGCAAGGCAACCATGTTTCTTACAACAAATTACCGCTTACTTTTTAATTCATTAAATTCAAGTACTGATGCTCTTACTCATAACACAACACTCATATTTCAACACAAAGCACCTCATGACAGGGAAAAATAATTTAATTTTTGTGTCGTCGAAAATGTGTCAGCGACTGGAAACACAATGAAGGCACAATTTATTTACTTATCAAAACGACGCGGCTCTGAGATGTGATTTAATAAAAAGCGGACAGAGCTTCGTAAATATACGCCTGAGAAAATGTAAACTGGTATAAGCTATGTCTTTCACAAGGAAGGTGTGAGCAGTGAGTTTAGTGCTTAAAGGTTGAATTTCCAAAGATCATGTTGTTTCGCATTGAATGTGGAAATAAAAATATATGTTTTTAAAAGGTTTATGTATGTATTTTGTAAAGGAAATAGTGACAGTTAATTCACCATCATCAATACATTAAACCGCGAAGCCACCAAATCCGTGCATCTGGGCAATCGTAGCCGCCTACGATCTATCGCACGTTACTTACCTAAATAATTTTAAACTTTTGAGTTGTATAACTGAATTAATTTAAACAGGTTTTAACGCGCAGCCTGTGACCACAGCCGCCGGTGCAACTCGGTCGAAACGTCAGGCAAATACAGGTACATTGCAATGTTAGGTACCTATCCGCGTATCGCGTTAAAACCTGTTGAAATTAATTTGTTACTTACCTAGGTGACCGGTTATCAAAGGGGTCCTAATGAGTGAAAAGTGTGCCTGCTAGACCCACTTATATTGTGTCTGAAAGCAGGCTTATTTTCAGACTCTCATCTGCGTTTGAGAAATTATATTTTTGACGAGTCTTATTTACTGAGGTGTTCGTAGATAACAAAAAAAAATTCTAATTCTCTCAAACGCCGTCTGGCATTGTCAGACAGGAAGTTCTCCGAAATTTTTTATAGAAATCTTTCTCATGAATGAATGAATTAAAGTACTATTTATCATCTTCTTCCTCTCTACAGACACCTTGGAATTTGTTTTCACCGTCGGCCGTTTGGTGTAGTGGTTCAGAAAGGACTACTATGCCGAGAGGTTCCGGGTTCGATTCCCGGCCGGGCAGAAATTGAAATGATGAATTTTAATTTCTGTGACGGGTCTGGATGTTACTATGTATAATATGTATGTATTTAAAAAAAAAGTATATAAGTAGTATATCCGTTAAGCTAGCACCCATAACACAAGCATATTAATTGCTTACTTTGGGGCTAGATGGCGCTGTGTGAGATTGTCCAAAGATATATTGTCCAAAGATATATTGCTTTAAGTATGCCCAGCTGTCCTTCGAGGTGTCAATTGGAACTATCTAACCGACGAATAAACCCATCAAACCACCACGGTGGCCATAAACCAGCTCCCCCGCTGATAAGGTTGCGTGATCGGCCCCAATCTGGGGGGATCGATACCATGACCTTGCGTGGCCTTAGGCGTCTTGTAGACACTTAGATTTCCGTAAACATAAGAATACTCAGTGACAGGAAAATTATTCAACTGATTGATGAGCATGTGTATTATAGTTCCAGAATACTGAACTGTCCTATCCATGACACTGACAGTGGGGCGCCACCGTCAATACCGGATCGCTGGTTCAGATTTTTGCCATGTTGGAAACCATATAGTTGAACGATGGTAGCGCCCCCCTGTCATTGAGTTTGGTGGGACAGTTCAGCGTGGGTCATAATTATGATGTGTGTCAAAAATAAATGAAACTCTCTAGGCCCAGTTTGTACACTAGATTAATAGATAGAATTTAACCTTCAATCAGTATTTTCATGGAATCAACTTAGCGTCATCCACATCTGAACAAAGACCTCCCCTTAGGATTTCCACAACGGGCAGTTCCCAGTGTTTCCCGCGACCTTTGCAAATCGTCGGCCTATCAAGTGGGAGGCCTGCCTACACTACGTTTTCCGGTTCATGATCGTCACTCGACTTTTCTATTTGCTATTTCTATGATTAGGATTAACTTTGAACTAACAAAACATAATAGTTTATACTTATTCTTTTTAGACTCTGTTAGACCCATGATGATCTAAAGATCATAAACTAAAGTTTATTTTACCCTGTATGGAACACCAACCCTTTTAATCGACTGTACCTACTACGAATATCGTAACACTCAGTAGCAAAGTGCAGGAGGCAGGCCGGAACTTAAAGGCAAGTCTTGCGAAAGCGTTTGCCTTAAGCTCCGTGTCGAAACTCCGGCCAACTTAGACACTTGATTCGCAGCAAACTGATAATTACACGCTGCTGCAGTAGACAGCTTTTGCCGTGTAATTATTTCTTGGATACTGTATTTTCTTAATTGCTTTTAGCCGGCTTTGTTTCGAAAAGAACGCTAGTTTCAGGTTTAACACGTATTCATAACATAATTACACCTAAGTACTACCAGGCCGTTTACCGCCTCAGTGTAGTTTCAGAAATAGCATAGGCCAGTACAAGTTAAACAATCGTTACTGCATCGCTGCGGCACACTTACACCTTAGCGCAGGATTTTCTTTATTTTTTATTGGTTGTAATGTCACTAATTTTCTGCTACCTAAGTACTTCTGTTTTTGTTACTCTTTATGTATTTTGCAATATGCCTTTTATCTATCTATCAATATGGCTTGGCTCTACATCTACATTAAGCTTCAGGTGCCTATATTATGTACTGGTATGAGTTAAAACTATGGAACACATTAGGAGAAAGGGATTTCAATTTATCGATTTGCAGGTCTACAACAACTTTTAGAAATGTATTAAACACATCAATAATCACAAAATGCGTCGTCACAATAATCATGTTAATATTTACATAACAATTCGCACATGATAACTTATTTGTACGACATAACCGTTTATGTAAAGCGCGGTCAATAAACCTGCAGTTATGGCCGCCGTAAAACCTGGAGCAGCACTTGCACCGCAGTTATGGCTTTGCAGCTGATATTAAACTGAAAGCTATTGGGGGCGGGCTAGAATCATAATCGCTGTTAACCTGCACAATGCTAGTGGGGCCTGTTGGACTCCGAGCATACATTACTAAATTGAATGAAATATAGTCGATATTTCATCCAATCTTTAAAATGGATTTTTGTTATAAGAATATTCTTCTTTTCTTGTGGGTAGGTAATTTCTTCTAGGTTTGATGACTTTTATTAGATAGAAAAAATAACTATCAATAAAAACTATAAACGGCAACGCCAATTAAAATATAGATGAAATCATTTCACTCTACTCATATTTTTAATTTTGATATAACTACGTAATCTTTAGCACCCATAATATTAACAAAATGTTACCCAAGCTGCAACAGGGTTGTGATTTTAATCACCTCGATTGTAATGCAGCGCACAAAATGCAACACAGCAGCTCATGCCCGACCATAACTTTGAATTAGTTGCTAATTCTGGCAAAACATGAGGTATACTGTATACCTCTCTTGCATTCGAAGTGCCATGTATACCGTAGGGTAATTCCAGGATACATGCCCCAGTGGGATAGGTGCCGCGATTTTAAGTACACTATGTTACAAGCAACCTAGCCCAAAGTTATAGTACGTATAATAGGAAGGGACCTCCCCGTACCACTTTTCGCCTCGCAACCCATCAAAGAGTGCGTTCGTTTAGCCAGTGAGAGCAAAAATCTTCCGCGGCCAGACCTTAGCGAGCGTCGAAATAATATTGGTAAGTATTTTTTAATGGATAATTTTTTTGTCAGCTGTAAAATGAAGCAGATTTTTATATAATTTGATAGACTATCTTATAAATTATACGGGATAGATATGTTTAATTCGATTTTTAGTGTTATTATATTTTTTATTAAAAACGGCACCTATCCTATGCTAAAAGGATAGTTGCCTAATTTTTTTTGGGTATAGATGCCCTTAGGGCCATGTCCCATGCACCTAGGGGCATCTATCCTAACCTACTCTTTTTGTCACAGGTAGCAAGTAAGAAGAAAAAAAGATTGTAGTACCGCTAACCTTAGGAAAGTAATAAATAGGGTGCCCTTCTGATCAAATTACCTTTTTACCCGACTGCGTTAAAAGGAGTAGTATTATTTTTAATAAAAAATATTAAATTTCATTTTTAATTCATTTAAAAACAAACAATCTTAAATATAATATACTTGGCTAGTTTGATTTCAAAATGCATTTGATCCTTAGAATTCAAAAACTGTATTAACGAGTCATCTATCCCTGCATCAGGCATCTATCCTTTGAAGCAATCATACAGTGAGTCTTCTATCCCCCACATTAGGCGTCTATCCCACTTTTTAGAGGTCAATTAAAATGGTATTTACTCAGAATCAGTATAACTTAAACTAAAATAATTATAGGAATATCATAGACGAAAGACCAAACTTTAAAGATACTAAGGTCAAATTGTTGATAAAAACTTACTGACTGAGTTACAGAGCTGTTTCAAAAAGTGGGGCATCTATCCTGGACTTACCCTATACATGGCACTTCGAATGCAAGAGAGCATTAAGAGGAGCTTCACATAGTGGTATAAGGAAATGTGTCACGTAATATTCTATATCATTCGTATTGATATTGAGATATTGACTACAAAATTAACTCAGTGTCAGGTTCTTGATATCGGAGGAGTTCAAGTCTTTAGAATTGATGTCTTTATGTAATAATTTACCATCTTAAGGTAAGATATAGGCTGGGTTGCAGCATCTTACTTTTACATTAACAAATGTCAAAAATCTGTAAAACTCCATACAAAATACACCGGTCATCGTTATAGTTACCGTTAAAGCTAGGTGGTGCAACTCAGCCATAGAACTCATAATAACGTAATCCAAATACCTCATTACCTCCACAAATCGGATTTTTAAAAGGCTCCATCTATTCTGATAACGAATGTAGGTAATAATATTGACTTTAACCCGAAGAGGCGTGGGCTGCTTGTTAGGCTACCTATAGTTACCATACATAAATCATATTTAATGACATGTGAATCCAATAACGACATTCATTTCAATCGTTTCCGACCCAATGAGACGACGCTTCGAGCAATAATATGAAATTTAAATAACTCAGTCTTATTTTACAATTCCCGGTAAAAGCATAATCGTGTTTGAGGCTGATGTAAGTTTCAATTGCTTTGGTAATTAAAATGATTGACGTGAAGTAAATTAACGGCAGTAGTTACTACAGTTAGAGGTTTGAAACCCGCAGGGGGCAACGAGTAAGTACACAAGAATTTATAACATTACTTATTTTAATGTTAAATACAGTGTAATGTTGACATTAATACTTTATTTAGCCGCCATAGTAAAAGCTCCGCTATATTCGGGGCTAAGTAATTCTTATACACTGTACCTATTATTTAGGGGATTACATGGCTTTATCAACCCGATTATCGGATTAAAAAGATGATCCCGTCTTGAAGCATGTCCGCGTCGTCCCGAGTAATTTCTTACGGTGGATAAAGCAGTTCCAAACACCAATAAGGTAAATCATTAAAACAAACGTTTAGGTAAAGACACCTTTAACTTGGGACAAACTATTCCCAAATTCCATCCAGATTTGTCGGAATAGAGTGATTATTTGCCGACTGTGCCGCAAACCAAGTCAGCTGCATTTGTATGCAAGTGTGCAAATACGGCGCATGTTTACTGCGGAGCCGGGGTGCAGCCACAACGCAAACTAAACAGACAGCGCATTGCTAATGCTAGTTACATACGAATGTTGGTAAGGCGACCTAACGAATTTATAAATCATTGACACGGCAGTTAGTCAAAGGTTCGTTAGTCTCTCAGTGAGTAGAAATGGATAGGAATGGACTGGTGCAAGATGAAATAATATTTTGAGATAGATCGAAAGATGGAGAGAGAATGAGAGAGTTCATATTATAGTTGTCATGTATTTCTGGAGGAGGTCTCTATCTGGTAGTCGACTGACTGAAACAAGAGGAATTAAGTTATTATCATCATATTAAGTCAGTATATAGAAATTAAGTTGGAAATATACCTAGGTAAGATTTATTTTTATTTATTTATTTTCCATATAAATACACACAGTAAACATTAATAATTGAGATGATAAAGAGGATTGGTCAGTAAGAAAATTATTGTGTAATCCACGTTTGACTAGCGGTTTTTATTGTGCTATTGTCAATCTGAATACAACAGCATAATATAGCACATACATTGGCACAACTTGATGGCATGATAAATATCACAACGTGCGCTATTCTTCCGGTACAACTGAGTTAGTGGCTGGATGTAAGGAGAAGAGCTTTTATAGAGCTATAGTTGTGTTTAACTATCTCGTGATCCTATGGCGTGAGTGAAGGAAATATTTTTCATACAATATACCTAAGTATTTCAGTTGCAATACCTGCATCATGACACGATAAGTAGATCGTTCATTCATTAGTTCGATTTACTTGCAATTTGATAAATCCTTACTGTTGAAGAATGTCCCTTATCTTTGTAATGGGTTAAGTTACTGAATCTGTCATTGTCCTTGTTTCACAGTAAAAAAAGGTTTAACAATTTATTTGAAACAAGGCAGCAATACCTATTGCTCTACCCTACTCTCTCAACACAAAAAATCTTTGTTCACGTCATGCATATAGACAAAACCTTCGAACTGGGGCACGGATTTCACTTGAAATCGTTTTTCCGAGTCAGTGGCGTCTGCGCGCGACGTGTGACGCACTGATGCTTTTGACGCGCCTCGCAAAAATAATTGCAATTAAAAAAAATGGACGGTAGATAATGGTTTTTGGTGGTCTGTATGCTCTTTTGACATTGCTTTAAGGCTTCATTTTGTATGATTTTGCTTAAAATAGCAACGTGATACATGTTATTATTTCTAACGGGCACAGCTATCAGGTAATTTAACCTGATAGCTGTGCCCGCGACTTCGCGAAATGTAGTTTAAATATTTTTAGCCTATTCGCAACATTTTTCATTGATACTTAAACTGCTTCTATCGGTCGTAGCGTAATGGAATGCCTGTAACCTATAGCTTTCCTCGATATATTATGGGCTTTCCGACTCAATTTTTTTTAAATCGTACCAGTAGTTCCCGGAAAATCAGCTCATTCAACCAAACGTGTATGTGAATATACTTGATCATTATATCTTGATGAATATAGTTTGCAAGTTGACTAACAAATATAAATTATATTTTATTGAGACCAGCCAAACAAAAAAAAATTACACACTTCTCACAGACGAAACCGCAGACCGGTGCTAGTTACGTTTCCAACCCCGCCGTAGCCGGGCGGTAACGGGCATTAGTGGCAAATGTCCCGAAAAATCCGCCTTTCAGTGCTCTCCAGTAGTTTGATCCCAATTTCTATTTTAATCCAAACTTACTGACGTGAACTGGGAATTTAGTTTGGACGAGCGTGAATGCGAAGTCGTACCGTGAAATTGGGTATACATTTTTTAAGGAGTTAGTGAACTGTTCGGTATTTGGGTTCGTAGGCAGTCTACCTGCTCTCAATATTTTGGGAAAATTAATAAAAAGTTGATAGAGTCGAATTTCAGACTCAATTTTATTTTAGTTAGTGGAGCGGGTTGGTAAGGTATTTCACGTTGTTATTTTGGTATAATAATAAAATTTCGAAGGCCGAATCTGTTATTTACTGGATAGCTAAAGTAATTTTCGTTTAGTTAAAGCTAGATAATTTGTTTTGGCTTTATTTGATAGCTAAGAGGGACCAGGCACACATTAATTTCGAAGAAAATAGAGGAAGATTTATAGAGGGGTTTATTCTTTCTTCAAATATGAAATGTAAAATGTAAAAATACACTGCGAAACGCAGAAGCACAGGCAGAAGTATGGGTACTGTATTAGTAAGGTAATTTCATATTCCTATAAAATATAGCGGCGGTGAGTTTGTGTGTTTGTGTGACTAGGAGAGGTCCACACATACATGTAGTATGACTAAGAACTGATCGCAAAGAACAGTAGCAGTGTCACGGTAATCGTCACCGTTAGTACGTGGTAACCTTGTCGCTACGGTCTTTCAGTACGTATTGAATGACTTGGATCGACAAATGGTACAGATGACAAACCCCATTTTTCTCAGAATTGTTCCTGCACAATGAATTCCGTTACTTTGGAAATCGGCGAACATTATAAGAGATCCGACAACTGTCCCGAAACGTCCGCGACGTGACCAAACTGCGATACGGTTTCGGCAAAGTGAGAAGTTTCCGAAACTTTCGGAGTGGAGTGTCGGGAGCAGCGGGCGCGATGATGAAGGTTTGTATCATGAATTGTTTTCGATACAATACTAAAGTTTGACCTATTTCTTTATGCTTAAATTGTATAAAATTAACATTGTGTTGAAGATACAAATTATACTGGTGGCGCACTTTTTAAGATGGTACCTACAGAATCGACGACATCATAAAGGTAGCAGGGCAAAATTGATCAACATGAAAAGCATTGGGGGAGGCCTATGTTCAGCAGTGGACGTCCTATGGCTAAAATGATGATGATGATAATGATGATGACCTACAGAATACCAGCGTCATGTTCTGTAGAGCATGACACACGTTGAGTAGGTGCCATTTTGGTTTGAACCACAATGTATTGATACATTCCGTCAAATATCTGATGTTGTTTTAAACTGTGTTTGAACCAAATAAATTCTTTTTCTTTCTTTCTATAGTGATTTTTCACTGAAAACTCTCTCTGAGCGTAGAACAGCCCACAACACGTTGCAGTAACTGCAAAACGTCCACATCGCGAACTTCATGTTATGGTTCTTACGAAAACGCCCACAATGCGTTATGGCAATCAATATACTCAATAAGTTTATTGCTTCCATAATAGTAATATGTGTTACAATGTGTTAATACAGATAATTATGGACCCTGTTGGGTGTAATATAACCAAATAAAGTGTTGTAGTATAGTTGTAGTGAAGTAAAACCAAACCAAATTCTTAGAAAAATATTACGATGTCGACGTAATAAATCAGGCATACATAAAACCTGTCATCAAATACTTTATACAATATTCAGTCTGATTTCTTATCAATTTGAACTCGAGTCCACTGCCCAAACACCGCCTTGACCCAAATCGATGTTAACGGTCAAACCATACATTATTAAGCATTCCTCTCTTTTCTTCTTCGACGAACAGAGAGTGACAGTAGGTAGATAAAAGCATTAAGGCAATCATAATGCTAGTATAAGTCGCTTTTTTAAGGTAAATAAATACAACTATCAAAAATTGGGGTTTGCGTGAGCGATTGCCATAACATGGACTTCCGTGGTCATAATAATATTACTTAAGTAATTTAATATTGTATTAAGGAAACAATTACTTATATTAAGTACTGATCACGTCATTTTTATGAAAACAAATGTAATGAAAACAATATAATCCCTTTCGTGACGAATATTTATCTCAGGTCACACGAAAAAAGTAGGCTGCGTGATAATGTAGGTATGATAAATAAATTAATCCCGAAAAATGTCTTTTTAAAATCTTTATTTCTGATCGACAAACGCGCCTTGCCTCAGTAGGTACCTTTATGACTTAACAAAAACGAAGGTAGGTACCTACTATGTAGGTATCCCTTTCGTGACGAATATTTATCTCAGGTCACACGAAAAAAGTAGGCTGCGTGATAATGTAGGTATGATAAATAAATTAATCCCGAAAAATGTCTTTTTAAAATCTTTATTTCTGATCGACAAACGCGCCTTGCCTCAGTAGGTACCTTTATGACTTAACAAAAACGAAGGTAGGTACCTAATATGTAGGTATTCATCTATTTTTATAGATGCGAGTAAAAATACCTCAAATGTTATTATAGCGTATGGCGGGTTAATTACAAATTATTTGAATCCAATGATTAAATTACTGGTGAATGTAAAAAATCTGATACTCTCTGCTAACAAACAAATATTATCTCTGTTATTATGAAACATAAAACAAACAAATCAAATTTCATATTCATAAAACGATATCGGGATCGCTTTATTTACACTTTTTGGTCCAAAATAAATAAAGCTGAAACAAAAACCCAATTTCAAAGTAGGATAAATCATTTTGAGGGACCGAGTCCAGTAACAATATTTTGTAATTGCATTGTTAGATAAAATTCATCAAGATAGCCGATTACTTTTGAAATTAACTCTGCTTTGAGCGGCATCAAATACTCGCACAAATAAAAGAAATTAAAGCGACTCGAATAACTTTGACAAAGTTGCTCTTTATATTGGGTTGGTTATAGCAATGGTAGATAGGAATTTCCGCATTACCTTTTGTCTTTATTATTATTTTACTAAAGATGTAACTTCACAGCGACTTTCTTTTTGACACGGTTACGAAACGCGCGACAGCATCGCTACTAACGCGCGTTAGTCGCATTTGCAACGCACTACAGAAGTGATGCCAACGCGTTACTAACGCGCAGCAGTGCGAATGCAACTCGCGACGCGCCGTGGGCGAGGGTCCTAATCTTAGGGTGGATTCAACCAAACAAGAATAAATATTATTATCAGAATAAATCGTCACTTATTCGACATTTTGACATATTTTCCATACCTACTGAAACCGTCAATGTGCCAGTTATACCAGGAGTTATTCTTCGATAATCATCTAGCTAGCTACAAATAGGTAAAACTATGGGCCAAAAGTAATTTACCAAATTGTATTTTCAGTGAATAAACAAGGCCCAAATACAAATACAGTTGAAATAACAAATAATTCCGCACAGACAGCTGACAGTAGCGACCTCTTCCGATTCATTACACCGAATGAACAGGTAATGGCTGCCCCGAACTGAAACTTACTGTGAAGATAGAGAAAGAGACGGTATTGGAAATATCGATAATTTCGTCTTGCTTAAATTGTAACGTTTAATTATCAGATAAGTATCTAAACTCTTGTTCATTTAACGTTCCATAGGTTGTTACATTGTTCAGTAACAATTTTTATGGGTATAACTGTGTGTCCAACTCACGCTATTATATCTTGCAAATTATACTTTCCTTAACACCAATATCCTGCACCAAAGAATATGTTATCCCCGAGTGGAAGACATAATTATTGACTGTCAAAAGACAAAATAATATGTCTGCGTCGTAGTTGACAGGATATTTAAATCACTTTTATTTGCTTAATCATAATTTCGGACCTGGTGTTGTATACCTAGTACCTACACAGTTATAAATTTTATATCAAAGCAAACATAAATATATCGATAAGAAAGCTCCATTGCACCACCCTAACCACTTCGCGGCAACTTTTGAATAATGACCGGAGGAAAGTTCCAAATTGAATTCCAGCCGAACAATGAATGGTAATGCGACCACGTGAAGTAATTCCATTTGGTAAGCTGTTTGGCGGATACCTTAATAACTGGAATATGCTACGCCTTGTCACTTTTGATTAGCTGGAAAATTGTGATGAACCAAAATAAGCGAGTTAATAATTCTGCTATTCTGTAGCGATACTGTCGCACAGTCATTTGTCTATTTCTTCGCGCAGTACAGCAACAGTCGCTATTAGCACGGTAATAATATCATACAGTATTGTAACTTCATATAAACAGACGAAACGAGAACTTTCTTTCGAAATTCAAATCTCGGTATGCGCTCGGTATGCAAAAGTCGGGGGTGTCGCGAATGTGCCGAATGGACGTCGGTGGCCAAGCTGTGGGCCAAGTGTTAAAAATGACAAAACTGATTGAATTTGAATGACCGTCATTTACGGTCAAATTGGTCAAAAACTAGTCAAATTGTCATTTTCAGTCAGTTTGATTTGAAATGAAAATTATGTTGTATTAAACCAGCTTTTTTTGCCCACGACTTCGCCCGCCCGAAATTAAAGTAACAGATCATTATGATTATTAAAAATTGAAAATGATTTAAGTAGTTTTTACTAAATTAAATCTACTAAGTAATCACAAAACAACACACATTTTTAACCTATTCCATTCACAAAGTATTTTGTTTGTCTAACTAAATAAAAAATACAATTACAAAACTAGTAGAAATTTTAAGTAGACAGATGTAATCAAACTGGGTACTGTAGGTGGGCAGCCCTATCGCATGTTGTCATACTGTGACGTACCGCGCGACTATTGACATTTATTTCAAAAATATGGCCGAGTTGGAATACTGTATAGATAGTATTACCGTGCTATTAGTAAGACCAGTAAAAATCAATTGTTGTATCTAGGCATCTCTTTATCTTAGTTAGACATCATCGCAATTTCTTTCAAAAGAATGAGGGCAGGCAGATTCTGGTTATTTAAAAAAACTATACGTAAGTTAACCAATAATGATAAGATTTATTTCAAAGTCAATCTCAGAAAATTAGTTTTTTTTTAATCCTTCCAGGCCCGCGAATCTGGACACAATAGATAATCAATTGTTATGACATTAATAATGAATGCCGTCTGGGACTCAAGCGAATGGATGGATGGAAGCAATTGAGAATGGACGTTGGGATATCTCCTTACTATCTATATCTACACTTGTATGGAAATGAAACAGTAAAAACAAAATTAATATTCAAGTAACAAGCTTTGAAACTTTAGTAACTTTTAACACATCTTCAAGTTTTGTAACTTTTAAGGAGTATAAAAGTTCCAAAATTATTTTCATAAAAGCGTGGTCTATTCATTTAATGGGTAAAATAAGCCTTCTTTGAATGGATGTTTTATGGTTTATAATGACTTTTAGTCAAAATTAAATTCATGAAGTTTTATGTGCTCCCGCTCCGTTTCTTACAAGATGGTGATAAAATAGTAATCTTTCTTGTTTTATGTCTACTGTGATGTGCAATGACTTGACAACTTAAAAGATCTTGAGAAGGCTTTAAAAACTTAGACGCTAGAAATGGCAATTTCCAGTAATCGGAGCAAGAAAGAAAGAAAAAACATTTATTTTGGTTCGGACTTATGTTGAATGGCTACCGCTCATCAGCAAAAAAAATGTATTAAAGATTCAATTGAAAAATATGTATTGTATAAGAGAAATAAGTTTTAAAAACCTAAAAGGGTCTTAATTCGACCTGTTTTAATCACATTAATCCGTATATCTCATTGAAGAAGTAAATCTGATTTTTAAAACATAATCCCGATTCAATTGAGAATTAAATTCAAAGCACGGGAAAAGAGTAAAGAAATCGCAGCACCTATCCATTTCCTTTTGCTTAGTCATTGAACACACTTCAATTAAGTACAGCTCGTTTTTAACCAAACACAGTAAAGGTGAGGCACAGAGCCTTTCTAGGAAATGAAATTACAGAAAACCTTCTTTTAAAAAAAAAGTGTGGTAAGCTTAAAACGATAAGCTTATTGTTGTAGGCCTTCGGCACACAATTAAAAGTAAAATATGTAAAGTTTTAATGGTGAAAACTGCATTATAATAGGCGAAAAAACTTTAATAATCTTTGTAAATAATATTGCACATAATTGAAAGCAAAGATTTGTCAATTCTCTTGCCCTGGGTTGCACCATCTTACTATAACTACACAAACATCAATCAAAAGTCTGTCAAACTCAATACAAAAATCACCGGTAATGGTTAAAGTACCTTACTTCAACTCAGTTTAAAGTTTTTCTGTCTTTCAACATTCAAAATTTGTGAAAAATATGTAAACTATCGTGAAAAGTTATAACTCCCTTCCTAGTCGTACATCTTCCAAACATTAAATAAACAATCATCTTTCATTGAGAAAGCTCGCTGTATACCCAGGCCTTATATTAAGGACCCGACAAACGAGCCAGTGCCAAGTTTGCTCTGTAAACGAGCCGTCTCTAGGATTATTTGACTGGCAAATGCGCATCTGGTACTGACGTCGGGCTCATTTCCGATCGGCTCGCTTGATCCCATTGATGGGCTGTAAACCGCTCCGGTAATTCAGTACGAATTTGAATTATTAATTGTGTTGAGGACTCAGGATTTGATGCTGGTTCGATGAGTTTGCGAAACTCAATCAAGCTCAGTTATTTGTTACGGAAATGATACGGTGATAGAGATAAATCTACTTTTGCAGTTTGAATTACAACAGTTTAACCGGTTTAATAAAAGAACATAGGTACCTATTCATAACGGTAGATGTGTTATGTCACGCAAAAGCTACTGGACGGATTTGGACAAGTTTTCAGCATAATATACATTAGACAGAACATCACACAGGTTACTTTATCGAAAACCTCAAACGAAGCTGCAGCGAGATATTTTTAAATAAAGGACTGATTAAGTCTGACACCGGGGATATATCTCAGTACTCACACCCACACAACGAAGACACCAATACTTTTTATGCGTAACTAACCGTTTGAACTACATTTTCCAATTTATGTTACGGCTCTGACCTTTGTCCCAGTGATAACATAAACTTGTCCCAATAAACAAAGACGTTCGAATTAGACTGGACGCAGAGATAAACCCTGTTTTAAGGCACAATAAACATTGGTCTTGTTGTATATAGGCCACAGGTAGGGTTGCGAAACTAAGCTCGGGTTTAAGCAGCTTTTAAACTTGACAGTTGATTTGGATTGTAGCGAATTTTCTGCAAAAAGGTTTTAAATCTGTGACTTCATATAAAATGCAAGAGATTGTTTCAACTTTTGAAGTTCGTTTCGTAACAAATCACTGTTTATTTTATTTAGGTACCCAACATATTCTAGATAAAACAAAGGCATGTGTATATTATTTTGTGAATTATGGAACAATTTGACAAAGAATTTCGACTACTAGGCATCTAAATAAAATAAAAAATGAACATCAATGTTGATCGCAAAGAATGCCAAGTCTGCCCTCAACAATAGAGCCGGTACCGCCGCCATTCTCAGCTCTACTATTTATGTCATACCCTATTACCGTACTACATGGACGAAAGAGCAAAAGTAAATTCCACATCGTATCCGTATCAATATTAGGATTGGATCGGATGCTCGACTCTACACATGTCACAACACAATGGCCGTCGGGAAACTTCAGAAGTCTATTGTAAACAGTGTGATGAAGAGTATTGGAGATATTTGATGGAAATAAAATATTGCTATTCCAAGATAGACTTCATCGACGCGTAATTTATCAAATAAAAAACTTACAAATATACTTATTTTTATGGTGATTTTACGACTACACATACAAAGATTCCGTTTTGTTTAAGCAGATGCACACAAAATGTGTAAAATCTACCTACATATTTTACAATAACGTATACATCTGTAAACCGCCCAAAATCCGTAGGTTCGATTCAATTGGGTCACTGCACTCTGGAGATACGAGACTCTGCTGGCCTTACAAATAGTATTTCTCACAATCGGAACATGCAGGCTTTGGATGTTGGAAGCAAACATTTCGAGTGGCTCTACCAGAGTGGTCTTCTCTCTAAAACCATTTTAAAAATTATAAGCATCTTGAAATTTCCAAAATTGGCAGTAATAAACCGTCTTTCAAGCGCAGTCGGGTAAAAAAGGAATAAAAATCAAAGAATTACTCATAATATCCATTAATAACGCTGTTGTATTGTTATGAACTACTACTACGAGTATTGTTATGAATGGTCTGCCACCTACGTAAATATTATACCTACAACTAACCTACATACAATGACCTTAGCTGTACAACGTCACAAGGCCAATGTTAGTCCCTAATAATATCTAATCACATAGGTTTATGGCTACCCACACCTTGGCGAGTATACTAAATCAAACCAATCCAGGTTAATACTCAAAGGCATACCTAACGACATTATTAGTGATTCAGTCAATTCTGCTAAGCCAATAGACGCTGCGCAGGTATTATGTAATATTGGTTTCAGATACGCATTGATATAGTAGTTCTAATGCCGAATTACAATGCAACACAGAATTGAGGTTAGAATTGACTGCAGATCACAATCGTGAGTCGCAAATTTGTAGAAGACAAACTTGTAATATGTAACTAGTAACATTTAATAATCTAGGTCTCTACTTACACAATGTAATGATTTCTAAAGATCTAGTATTTGTATAGGCACGTCTACAAACAAAACAAACAGCCCACGACGACTGACTGGCCAAAACCATAATTTACTTAATAGTTACTGCCGAACTGTATTTTGCTTGCGGTTAATCTCGAAATTTTGTCGGTACCTACATACCTACATCAATTTTATGTGGGTACCTACGCATTTAATAAAGGTTAATACAGAATTTGTCCCTAGAGATTCTCCGGCGTTATGGGAAACCAAGAGCCACCAAAGCGATTTACGGAATAGCCTATTTCGAACAACCGAAATAAATGATAATAAGGAACCATAGAACAAAAACATAAAAGTATACCAGCAGACTATCTTGTCCGAATTATGCAGAATATTCAAAGTATAAAAGAAAATGGTGACTCCATGAAATCGGGACCCGACATATTCGAGATCTCTTATCTCAGTCTGCGGGAAAGTTCTATAAAACGGATAGAGGAATCCTGAAAGAATATCATACTTATTTAAGTTTCAGTGCCAGCTAGTTCCCAAGACAGTGCCGCTACTTAGTTTTCGGCATAAGGTTTATAAATTGTTAGGTTATGATGGGACTGACGTACATCTTTGTAAAAGTCCCTAAATAAATAAAGAAAAAAAAAGGTTCTGTCACACTAGATGCGTACTGCGGTCAGCGGCCAAGTCAAAATGAACGTAGCCCGCATGATGTACCTGTAAACAACTTTTTGATGCGATCAGTGGGCTGAGTGTGAGTTTACAGTTTAAAAATGTATGAAAATTTTACTTTTCGAACGTTTCCCGCTAGGGGCGCTGTACAATCCGTCATACATTTAATGTCATAGTGAGCGCGTTTGATGTAAACTCACACTATGCCCTCTGACCGTGCGGGCATGAGCAAAGAACGTAAACCGCACCACTGACAGTTTGCCTTGTCACGACTGCTGACCGATTGCCCTGACCGATAGTGTTGTTCATACCTGATGCGACCTGCGTTTAATTTGACCTGACCGCAGACCGCATTCAGTGTGGCAAATCCTAACCCTGAAATATTTCAAACACTGGAACTCCTTTTCTACCTTTAGAAAAGTTTAATACCACAAGTGAAACTAAAAACTTGCACTCCCGGATAGATGCTCCAGATCTTCTCTCCTCACTCAGTATTAATACCAGACATAGATCCCGTGGGTCGAAGTCTAACATCTTCGCAATACAGGCATACAAAAACAATACTTCTTACTACAACCACAGAATAATAATAAGTACTACGTACAGAAGTTTTACTTCGCGAAGGTATTTAAAAAAATGTATGCTCAATGTCATTAACAATATGGTGTAATTTAGCTTGTCTCAAGAGTCAAGCAAGTTTGTCAGAAGTTTTGTTGACAAACGTCAGTGATCGGTACTGCGCCGAAGCTATAGGGCTGACTTCGGTAAAATGATGTGACGTGAGGTGCCAATCTGCAGAAAATGGCGGAGGAAATACATGATTTAGCATGAATTATCATGAATAATATTAACTACTTATTTACCTCTCAGTGTCTTCAGGCAACTTAAAAAAGTACATTCTGTGTTTTTATTATTATTTAGGCAGTTAAATACTGCACAGTATTTAGTACACCATTTTCTTTATTTTTTTCCATCATACACAAGAATACGCGTGCGTGAGTCAATGTTCGCTCGTATGTGAGGCCTTGTCGAATAGTACTCTTGTAGGGGGCAATCGTGCGTGTTTTGTTTTCGATGTAAACTCGCGGAGATGAACAGGCCTGCTACAACCCTCTAGTCAGGATGTGTCGCGCATATAATGAGTTGGCTCGTGCAGGCAAGGACATAGATGTATTTAATAGTAAATTTCCTCAGTATAAAAAGGCTATATCCGACTTGCTCAAAAATGACGAAACGACAGCGTCTCCCGGTGGGAACGGTGGGTAATGTCTTCTGGGTAATCTTTTGCTTCCGTCGTAATCACCGCAATTAGTATAAAATATCTAATAAAATTTCATAATATTGTGTTGTAACTGTTAGAGTTAAGTTAGAACTGTATTTATTTTTGGATAGTACTTGTAATTTAATTTAATTTATCATGCTGTGTATACTAATTTTGGCTTACGGTCCAGTATGTAATTAACACTTTTTCTTTACGATGAAGCCCAGACTGTAAACTGTTTGTATACCTATTACAAATAAATAAATAAAAAGATGATAATAGAAATTATGAATACCTACGGGAAAGACTTCGCACAGAACAACGTACTTTTCTAGTTATTTCCAGACAGTTCAATTTGGAAGGGTTTCAGAATGTAATGGCCCCAAAAGACTGCGGTATTTCCAAAGGTTAATGGCATAGTTGATGTTTACAGAATAACAACGCGCTTGCCTTAGCTACAACGTCTTTGTAGGTATACATATAAGTAAAATTGCCTTATTGGTGGAGAAACAAGTATGAAACACAAACACAATTATTTCAGTTGAAATCACAAATTGTGTTTTCTCTGTACGTTTATGCTTTTCTTATTACTTTTAAACAAATATACCTATAGATTAAACAGACAGATACGGTATAAATATAAAATACACTAAGTATATTAAAACAGGTAATATTTTGCTTGTCATATTTTTTTCTATCATTATAAGCTCAATCGTTATTTATCTTCACTACACAGACGGGTTGACATTTAAACTTGAGAGGGATAGCTTGTTCTCAGCACAATGGAGCTAACATAAGCAGGATTAATGTTCTCGTAAGGACAACAATTAAGTGAATAGACGTTTGAAAACTAGATTAATCCACTGTGCCATGATTTTCAATTTTAATAGAGTGAAAGCTACTGCATCGGTCTTAGTTATAAACGTCTCACTTCAGTAGGTATTATATTATTCAGTAATTAAACATAAAGTCTAGTCACGACACACATTGTTCGATGCGGTTGACTAAAGTTAGTAAATTTAAGGACCGAGAATTCAAGAAATGGAGAGGATAAACTGTACTCGTATGTAAGATGTTTAATTAATGCTTAGTGAATGGAATTTCGTCATTAATTATAATGACGAAATTCTACTACTCTAACGAGCACCTAGTAGAATTTACACGCAGGACCAACTATTGGAGTTGTAAAATTAATTACATTATAAATGCGAGATTGTTTTGCACATCATTGTGTTTGATAAAATATCTATGAAAATCTATGTAGTAAAATAAATAGGCATATAAACCTCTGTGCGAATGAAAAACAGAAGAAAACCATTTTTAGAGAATACAAATCGTGTGTAACAGTAACACTGTGTTACGTTCAAGTACTTTCCAAGGACCCATCAACTGATTCTCAGATTTTCCTCCCATCTTCTGGGACGGTGATAAACGCGGGTAGACGTGTTCGCTTTAAAACACGGCCGATCCGGGATCTGGAGATAGGTAACGTGTCGCACCCATTAGATACGCCCATACCTTTCTGATAGGGACACCAGAAGATCTCACTTTCACGGATGTTGGTTCAAAATAACTTTATAACTTTCACGTTCCATTTCAACTAAAATAGTAGGACATGGTTCTTAACGCGACGTTTATTAATGAGTTACATTATGTGCTCTTGACGTTTCGGCTGCGATTAATTAATTAATAAACGTCGCGTTCAGACCCGTGTCTTACTATTTTAGTCAAAATAACTTGCTTAAATATGAGACAACCAACGAATCTATAGACCTGCAGTTATATTGATCCTATAAACACTACTAAATACTTATACTAATATTAGTGTCAATTACAATTTTTAGTGACTCTAGCTCTCATATTCAATATACGATAATGAATACCATCAAATTGATTAAAAACACAATATAATTTGTAAAATATGCAAGCGTAGTCAATTTGATATTAAATAAAATAAATCTTAATGTTTTTAATTAATTCAGATAAATCAAATCATTGAAACCTACGTTGCGAAAATATTTTAATTTCACATTCCAATCGAAATATCTAATCCATACTACCAATAATGTAAATATAAAATTGTCTCTGAAAAAACTTTGCATCACTAATATGGAATCAAAACTTAAAAATACGGAGCACATAAATAAACATTTCTATTTTAATCTGCCTGAGTTTTTATTAAAATTTCTAAGCAAAACACAAATTGAAAGCAAGTTACCTACGCCACAGATGATTACGATTAAGTATTAAGACAACGTATTTAGGTCTAAACTTCTACGGGATAAGTCCCCAATCCCCAAAACCATATCCACCTTAATGCTAAGTGATACATCTATTTGGATCATGAGAGACGTTGACTTATCTCGGCCTATTGCGACAGAATCTATTACTTGAAGAGTCCCTTAATACTTTAAGTGCTGGCCTAATGTTGTCATATTTTTAAAGGTTTCAAATTGACGTTTTTATCGTAATTACGGCCATAAAGGCGAAGTCATAAATATTTGTTTTTAATACACTTAGTTTATTAATTGAGTCGCCTATCTCTACCGCCTATTTCAATATTGATTTAATTTTGTTTGTTTTCTGAATATAGATTCGTCGTAAAAGCTATGGGCAAACAGCGTGCGGTAGTTGACTGTTAGGTAGGTATCTAAAATATTAATTAGAGAATATTTGTATAACCAATGACTTTTAGTGCTTTACTTTAAGTACTATTTCCTTATCTACACTATAAAAAGGTACTTAACATGTAATAAAAGTATACAAGCCAATTTGTACTCTATCATGATCGGTTAGGGAACAAACTGGCTTGCGCGTGTCTGAAATGGTTTCAGAATAGGTTACAGTTCCTACCTAAACCATTTAACTGCTATAAATAAATTGAAAATTAATTTAACCAAATCTGATTGAATTCCAATGAGAGCACAGTTCCGAACATCTGTCATTAATGTATTCTGAATTACACATTTAATACTGAGCGAATATTCTCAGAAATACGAGTATAATTACAAATTAAACATAGCTGATATAATTTTGCTGAACTGTATAGAAAATGTGGGTACGACCCCAAGAAGATATTAAAAATTAAGCATACCTAGGTACCTATTGCGTGTTTCGTATAGTAAACAATGATTTTTGTTCAATAGAAAAGATGCGATTCAATGATCAAAACCATTTTCATTTCAGTCTTTCTCAACGCGTTTTTGAAATACATTAAAAGAGATACTTTTAAGGATTCTATCTACTAAAATACTTTAATTAATGTTCTAGAAAATAAAGCAATTATTCGATGTCCAGTTAAATTGAAAACCACCCGAGCAATGAAAGGCGAACGACTTCGTTAACTATCCTATAGAACACAGCAATAAAAATAATACCTCCTGGGTGCAATTTCCCGAAACAGCTGCGAGAAAATACTATTTTATTATACAAAAAACTACCTCCTGCTGAGTCTTTACTAAGATACAAAAAGTAATTCAGCCACAGGGCAAAGTTACTATCAATTTTATTTAGTGGAAGAAAACTCGAGCCGTTTCGTACTTTTCCTTTACTTGCGAACGTTTTAGAACTGACAATCGAACAACTCGCCGAACCCTAAATCGTTACAAATTGCTATTTCTCACGTTTTGCTCGAAAAAGGACAGGATACAGAGCCGTATTCAAGGCTTCGGTTTCAATACTTTATTTAGAGATCGCACAAATTTTAATACCTGTACACATTCACAATAATGATGTAAGTTATAATGTTAAACACTCTTGAAAGAAATTAACGAGACTAAACTAACTCAGTAATTTCAAAACTTATTTCAATTAAAATAGTAAGACGGGTCTTAACGCGACGTTTATTAATGAGTTACATTATGTACCTACTCACGGCTTGACGTTTCGGCTGCGATGCTGCAGCCGTGGTCACAAGTTTATTTCAATTCATTATCAATTAACGGAAAATCAAGTTAGAGCCACGAAATACACTTAGTCCTAACTATTACTTATCTACCTGTATTAATCCTTCAAGCTCCGCGAATCTAGACACAATAGATAATCAATTGTTATGACATTAATTAATACCGTTTGGGACTCAATCGGTTAAATTACCAACTTCTTACTGTCTCCGTTTTGACGATAGTTTACTTCTCGTCCTTGATTTATGATACGTGCCTGGTAATAGGTAGCTAGATCTTGGCTCACAAGTTGCTACTTGTGTTGCTACAGTGTGGTTGCTAGTCCAGCCCTGCTTTAGAAAAAGCTTTGCCCCGTCGGACATCGCGTGGCGGTTTCTCTTAAACTCAACTCCGGCTCCTGTTCCGACACGCCAAATGTGGTCACGAGAGAGCGAAAAACGGAAACTGTGTGGCATTACCACCGGTTATTACCGGTTTATGGCAGTTTTACTATTTGAAAATTTGTTTTTTATTTGGACTATGCAAATGGTTAGACCAAAAAGTCTTACTGCATTCAAGAGTTGTTATTATAACAACTCTGTTACGTGAAATTTACAAAAATATTTACGAAGTTTTACTTTTTTCGCAGCCTCACCCGCGTGGCTTTCGATCAATAACAGAAAGACGCCCGAGTCTTCCGATGAATTAAATTATTTTATTCCCTATTAAGGCCTTCCCTTACCGCACTGGTATTTAATTTAAGAGATAGGGAAATCTGGGTCATCTATTGTTGCCAATTTTACAGAAACCTTAGTCCTTGGTGCCGATAGCCAATTCAGATTAGTTCGTGGAATCCGTTTGATTGTGGAGTGTTCTGGCAGTATCCCCTCCTCGATCGATAGCAAATATTGACAGCCGAGGAAATTGGGCTAGCAGGCTTGTAGCCACTTAAAAAACTGCCAAGGGTGAGAGAACAAGTTTTGGTGGTTCTGTACATCTCCATAACTAATGCTATGAAGTCATGTCGCTATGATTTTGCGTCAATGTCGATAAGGTGCGTCGTTTTATTTATGCGATTTACTTAACGGATTCATGGCATGTTAAAGAACCTTACCAATAAAAATCTAAAATGCTAATAATACAATTTATAGTCTTCCCAGAATTGTAGACTGTAGCAATACTTTAAATTGAATTCAATGTATAGTACACTTCATTATCAATCTTTTTATGTAAATAAAGAATAATTTTCACTTTAGGTACAACAACGTACAACTATTCATACTTTCCAAATAATTTTGACTAAAATGCTTGTGGAAAGACAAGAATATTGATTTATGTAGGAGTATTTAAAGTTTCAACAAAGTTTTAAAAATGTCTTGAAATAATTAAGGCTTTATTTTTATTTTAACTTGTATAACTCTATGATCATAGACAATCTGAAATTTTAGAATTACAGTCAATAAATCTACTCCTCTACTAGGTAGGGAAGTGTGGGAACAGATATTTCTCTCACTTTGAAATAGTAATTTTCAGTCCTTTAACTGGTATAGAGAAAAAAATATTTTTCATTAGTTTTGTATCTTATGTTTTCTCAATAAGGTCAAAATATGGTGGCAACAATTCTGCCACTACCAGGTAAAGGTTTAACATCATATTTTAGCCAAGTTTCTATTAAATTTCCATACAGAGTACGTTCTAATGTTAGTATTCTCCTATGAAACATTATTCATTTAAAGTAGGAGTTTCACACTACAGCGCTATAACTAGACTTGTTAATTTTAATAACTAGATTTAATTAGATACAACATCGTCATAATGATATTGAAACAAATAGGTTTGTAGCTAGGTAACTTCACTCCTACTCGTAATGATATCGAAAATAATATAGGTACCTAATAAACTAGACATCACTTAAAAAAAGGATGACAATCATTTTTGGGCTACACATTATTTTTTGAGTACAGCAATATTTAAAGACTACAGTTACATATTCCTCTTTCAAACATACACAAATCAAAATACATTACGAGTAACAAAAGTAAAAGACCAAAATCTACACAGGTGAAGTCGCCAGCTGAAGATAGAAAATTGTATACGTCACGACACACAGAGGTTACTTACTTTATTCAATTCTTTTAATACCTACTTTAAACGTACACGATCTTCTTATATTGTTCGTTAACTAAACTGAGGTTAAGTAAGTACATAATTATCTGAGCAATAACACTATAGAACAGATTCAATGCCTGGTGACGACAGCTTGATAGGAAGCGCTCCTAATTTAAAAGAGAAAATTAGAATGGGAGTATAATCTCGGGAAAATAATACCGATAGAGATTGTTTACATGAAAATAAAGTAAAAATATTATACTTACGTAACACAGATTTTTTTTGTAAATGAGTAAATACATTTTTTTTTTTTCAGTAAAAAACTTAATGAAGTGAATAACACACTACATTTTGGGTTTGATATAATGTATCTGACAGTAACATCGAGTTCAACCCCAAACAGTTATAAAAATTCGATGAGTGGGATAAATGACATTTACATTTAATTAATTACCCAACTTTAATTTAGGTAAGTCTAAGGTATGTCTAATGAAAAATTCCTGACAACGATAGCCAAGTGTCTAACCAATTATGTTACATTACTTGCACGAAGTAAAATTGTTTTATCCACCCACGGTATTAATTTCCCAAAGTACTCGCCCTCTTGGAAGCTTAAACCAAAAATCCTCGGGAACAGAGCAATAATAAGTTCTTGAGGAAAATTAATTTCAATTACGATTTCGTTGTGGCGTGTTGTCTCGAAAATAATATTAAATACGCACTCCCAGCCCTAAGGAACCGTATCGCCATAACTCGCTTATTATTCTCATTTTGGCGAGAAGTTTCAACGGAGCGGCAACAACTGGAAAAAACTGGTAAAAACTGGTGAGAACTGGTTCCGGGAAGTTGCCACGGCTAGCACTTTTTACCGTTCGTGAAAAGTATTCCGTTGCGGAAATATTGGCTGAAATTCTTTACTAATTTTGAAGATATCTAAATAATGTTACAAGGAATCCGATGAAGGTGAAACTGCTTCATTTCATGTTATTTACCTACATCCATGGATACAATTCTTTAAGTCGATAGTCGATCGCTTCTTTCAATCCCCGGTGACTATTTATTCCCAAAGGTTGGTGTAACCACAGAATAAATAAGTCTTAAAAGCAACTCCAAAACAAGAACTATCTTCTTTTGACTTAGTTGGGAATACAAACTTTCCAGACAAAGGGAAAAGAGGTTGGTTCTGTTCATGTAAACAATTATTTCCCTTGAGAATTGAAGATGAATGACAAAATTTGACAGATGAGCAAGAGTTTTCGGTTTTTAGAATCCTTCTCAATCGATCACCGAATAAAGACGAATTTCGAGCGAAATCAAAGATTTGCCACTGAAATCCCTAATCCGTTCTCTGAAATACATACCTACTAACATTGGTAAGTATTTCAGAAGTTACGAACGTTAACCCTTTGATTGATGGAATTTTCTTTAGCCAATTACAGTTAAATTATAAGCTCAAAAACGGCGTCAGTAGCTGAAACCTTAAATAAGTAAGTAGAATTTTATTTCTGCTCGGGAATATTCTTTATTTTAAATGGAGTGAAGTAGAATGAATGTTAAGAGCGGATATTCTTTTTACTTTCTCGTACATTTAAACATTTTATTTTTAATCAAGCCTGTGCGAACCCTCCATCAGAGTTTCCCACAACGGAGTACAATTTACATGAGACCGGTCTCCGTTTCTTTATATACCAGTAGGGGTGGGTTGAAACTGCATAAAACCAGTTTTTACCGCGTAAATCCGGATTTATGCATTTCGCAGAACATTTATGAAACTTGGCTGCCGTTTTAATAGGTCAGTGGTTTTATGACAGGACAGATTAAAAATGAAATTTCTTTATTATTTTGCAAAATGGATCAATCTTCTAATAAAATATAACACCGTTAAAGTAATTTAATTAGCTAACGCTAACTTGCCAACCGTTAAAGTTTCAAGTCTCAACATATTATGTATATCTGTATGTATAAAATATGCAAATATACCTATTACCATACTCAGGGATGATCTATTTTCATGTTATTGTTTGTGTATTCAAAGCAATATTTGCTTCAGATGGAACTCGACGGTGCATACCTACTAAGTCATTAGCTATACCAGAGCTATACTATTTGTTAGAATGTAAGTCTATTGTGTATAAATTGATATTTTATTGTTATTGTAATTTTAAAATATTTCTTAAATTAAAACGACATAATCGACTACCTAGTTCTTGTGTAAGGAACTTGTGTAAAGCGTAGAAAATATTTAAAAATGCTGTTTGTTTTCCTAACAATAAAATAAATAAATAAATAAACACCTTTGAAAGTCATAAATCTCATTTATTTCTGCAAGTAGGCTCGTATAAAGTACATTTTCTTGTTACTAAATAACTTTATCTTACTGCTTCGGCATTATAACCTCGCCTATCAGGAGCACTAAGTAGGGTAATAGGAAAGGCGATGAAAAACCACTTAACTTCATACCTAATGACCACGAACCGCATCATGGAGCGGAGTCGTAAAGTGCAAGCGACTGCACTAATGACCATCACACTGACAATTAGTTCTCAACATAACATTTTGCTATTATTCAGTCAATATTATCTGATAATTATCTTTGGAGAAGATCTTTTATTGACAAAATAAACCTCTATTTTTGGTACTAAAGACTTCATCGCCTTTTTACCCGACTGCGTTAGAAAGATAGTTATGTTTTTGCACATTGTAGCCTTGCAGACCTTTCAGTAGAGCAAGCTTTACTTTACATTAGGTTGACAATAGTGACTGAGTTTCTTGCACTGCTTCTTCTCAGCACTGACCCATATTATTGTCCCAAAGCAGTGGCAGGGTTTGAACGTGCTGTTTAAGACACTACTTACAAAAAATAAATGACGAATTAAAACATTTACGTGCAGATACGACCATTTAATAAGGTTCTCCTACATTAATCTACGCCAGCTGAAATTACGATGAAACACCTAAGTAAGCGAAATGTTTTGGACCAGAACTAAAATCCCATAAACAGTAAAAAATAATCATAAGTAACATTCCGATAGATTTTCTATTTAGTCTGCGTCGAGACCTATGAATATGAAAGAATATTTATAGCCCATGAAAGAGATTTAATAATCTCGTAAATAAGAAATGATAAAAATGTATTGTAATAGAGATGAACTGCCTCAGCGATCTCAATCTTAATTTGACCAAAAATATGTTTTTTAATGACAAAGGACTTCTAGGTATTCGTTTACGAAATTGCCAACTTTTACTACCGTGGACTCAAATTAAAAAAACATTTTATTTATTTATTTATTTATTTATTAGGTACACCAACATTTTAGGCTAAAGCTTCTTTTTAAAAATGTCAGCAGTCTTTGAGCCGCATCCGAATCCATTTGCAAACGTTCCAGGTGCCCTAAATGCATAAAAACGCAGTGAAATATGTGTACAGACTAACGAGCAAACATTTCATATTTTATCTTTAGTTCAAAAACCCAGGTGAATGCTATGAAAACATTCTATATTTACTTTCAAAGCAATATTCTTTGACGGTACCTTCAGCTTTACAAGCATTCCCAGAAAAAAATTAAAGATATTTAGGTATGACGGTTCCTCTGCTATGGTGTGTAGACCCAAAAAACCTTGGAAATCTATCTCCACATACCTAATTGTTGTTACTCGCTAGCTACCATTAACGAATAAAAAGACACCACATTCTACTCTACCATTTAGGTGCTCAAGTCAATATTACTTAGGCTCGTATTTGAATTATAAAACAATGCTAGTTTCGAATTAGTTAGTTCCAATATTTTGTTTAAAATACTAAGGCTCAACTGAGCCTCTAACTGGTGCAACTGCACCAACTTACTTTGACGGTAACTATGACAATAACCGGTGTTTTTTGTATGGAGTTTGACAGATTTTTGACGTTTGTTAAAGTTAAAGAAAGATGGTGCAACTCAGCCTTAAATCACTAATGAGTATTCATCTATTCTATTTAAACTGTAAGTGCAATCGTTTTATAAAATTTAATAAAACTGGACTTAAGAAAGTACTATAAAACGAGTATTTGCAAAAGTTGAAAGTTCACTGCAAGTAAGAGCAAATTGAAAGTATTTTGCCGATATTTTTCGGTGACCTTTCAGATTTCATTTGATATCATGATGACTTAATTCTTTTAACATTTGACATTATAAACCACCATATCCTTTAATTAAAGGTTTTAATCAATCGCCTAAATGGTGTTGCTACAATTATAGTAGTTGTGTGGGCTCTATCCATCACTTTAGGAAGTCCTTTTAGCTTCGATTGTCGCATTCATATTTATTCGCATTATATCATAAAACTAGCACATAAACATTGGGTAAATTCAAAATTGTCTCTCTAATTCCTCCAACCAAAACCAACATCATCGTAAATTCCGTCGTCAAATAATCCTTAAATAAATTAGAACATTAATTAATTTGATACAAATTATGAATCCGAATAGGCATGGTTTGTAAAAAATCAACTAACAAAACACTACGCATGAATTGGAAAACTATTCATCATTTTAAGTTGTAAAAGTACCAAATTTTTTTGTATCTAAAAACGAAAAGAGCTAGTCTTCGAAAGAACAACATAAAGAAAAAGAAGACCAAGAATAACAAAATGAAATGTGTTCCATTTGAAACTCAAACAATTCTTAAACCCAAAGCCTTGTAAAACGGATATCTCATTTGCCGTTGACTGTACGTCCCCTGAAATAGAAAATCGATGGCAATCACCGCATCAATATTGAACCGACGGAACACCTGGTATTGCCGATCGATGTTACATTGTTTTCTTTCATTGAAATTAATTTGCAACTATAAGTTCCCAGACTCTACAAGATTCAATCATAATAATCAAGATTTTTAAAGTAGGCACGTTGTTTGCCCACCAAAAAAATAAAAAGTTTGTTACTTCAGTCGAAATTTATTTCATGTTCCTAACACCTTTATGGATTTAGGGTAAGGTTGCCACTATTGGACCACTTAACTTTAAAATGACATAACAGCGGAATTGTGATAGATAGGAGCAACATGATTCAACATTTTAATAAGCCTTATATATAAGAACTTGCATGTGTCATTTGTGATTTTTAGCATTAACCATAAATAGAGAAAATGGAAAAAAACTGTTTTGCCATGGTTGCTTTCTTTGGACCACTGTTTCTTTAATTGGACCAGTGAGTTGCTATCATTGGACTTAGAAAGTTTTGTGCAGTGGTCCATTCAACGGTACCATGAGAATTCAAACAAATAAAAGACAATAATATAATAATCAATTTTATTATTCTACAATTAGTCAACGCTTTATAAAATAAAATGTAACAGTGTCATTAATCAGTCTCCAATTTGAAATGTTTATAATGTTATCAATTGCAACTAAAGTCTGGTCGCCGAGCTCGTAGAATTTTGTCCAATGACCCCAAGCTATCTATCCTTATTGCTCTCGCGTAATTATATTGCTGTCTCGACTGTGCGACGGGCGGCAGCAGTGAGTGTGCGAGCGCGAAAAAATTCTACGTGGTCGGCGACCAGACAATAACTTTTTCTCTAAGTCAGGAGTAAGGTCACCTGTCGATCCAATTATTTGTTTTGCATCTTTTGCTCTTAAATTTTTGTCGTCCAGCCTTCTTTTTAGCGTCGCTTTTGGTACACCATATATCCTACTTGCCTCATTCAGTCCAACTTCTTGTTTACTTAAAGCTTGTAGTGCCAATGTCATGCTTTCTTCGTTCCACGCATAGTATTCCCCTCGTTCTGCCATGCTAAAATAAAAATAAAACCATTTAAATTTCTATTTTAAAAGTTGCTATGATTGGACCGGTCCAATTAAAGAGAAACTTACTGGTCCATTGATGGCAATTCATAGCACAAAGACAAAAAGGTTAATACATAAAAATCTGTGAAATATTGCAAAAAACAGTTTACAAATCTACTTGAACAACTAAATAAGGCATGCGATTCACAATAAATAACATTAAAAACATTTAATAAACTGTACTTACCTGGTAAACTGTGTCACGAGAAAATTACATCGGGAGCGCGCAAAACACTGCAGCAAACGTCCTTCCCCAACGGAGCTCACGGCGACACTGGTGGGAGCGGTGGTTGGTACTAGCTCAAATAGCTAACGTTTCGTGCAAACGGTTGATTTTTAAAGTACTTAGGTTCCGAGGAATCAGAGCGGTCCAAAGAAAGAGCCGGTCCATTGATCGCAACCTTACCCTATTATCATTATATGTCTGAAATAAACGTTTTATAGTTATGTTTTCTTTATTTTTACTCGAAGTCCCTATGGTCTTCGGTTTTAACCATAACTCACGGGCTCATGTCAAGTGAGTTACGTTTTCAGAGTTACATTATTCTACATTAATCTTCGAACCGTTCGATATTTATTATTATTTAACTTTCAGAAGTGTTCGTTATCCAAAGAATGTTCTCCTTAGAATAGGAGTATGGACTGGACACAGATGATCAGATAAAAGTAAATAGTTTGCAGATCAACTCCACGTCCTTTTGTTGTACTGTACGAGTACCTATCAAAGTAATTTTAGCTTTATCACACACTAGCTTTTGCCCGCGGCTTCACCCGCGTGAAATTTAGTTTGTCACATATCGTCATAAATTATAGCCTATATGTTATTCTGGGCTATAAACAATAATACTGTAGAGTTTCAACAAAATTCGTTCAGTAGTTTTTGCGTGAAAGAGTAACAAACATCCAGACATCCAAACTTTCGCATTTATAATATTAGTAGGGTAGGATACTCCGAACGACAATAGTTTGTATGGAAAGCGGCTTAACTGTAGATTTAACTATACGGCTTCAGCAGTAAAACAAATGATTCAGTCAGCCAGTTATTCAAACACCAGTTTTTCCACGGCTGAAACATACATTTATCTAGAGTTTTGTTTGTTTCCAAGTGTCAGGATGACGCATTAGACAATTACCAATTCGACAACAGTTCCCGGAATATTTTCGTCGACAAAGCTAATCGATGCTGTCGAATCTAATTGTCATGATTAACTCGCCGGCCATCGGTCACTGCCTGCGACCTCAATTAAAAGTGGGCCGTGTAGTCGATCGACGTCAGTACAACCACTTCAGGCTGGCCACTTTAGAAGCTCACGAGGAAAAAAACTACAATAACAAACATTTAGCATTTCAACTGCACAACCGACTGTTCATGCATGATTAATTAAGAAAACAGAAGAGAGTATGTAACAATAGTTACAAAGAATTTTATGTATGTGACATTTCATTTCCAAAAAGCCATTTTACCATTGGAGGTATGGCCAAATCCTCCACTTGCCTCAGATAAATTAGACAAGGTCGTAGGGTACTGCTTGCAGTGGAGACCTAAATGACCTGATGATCATGATAGTAAGGAGGATACAATTATGTTATGCTTTTTTGTTTCCAAATTAGTAGATTGTTCAATCCGGGCTGCACTGGTAACTTGAACTGGACAATTACGACTCAACTAGATGGTGTCGAATGTGTTTCAATTAAACTAACGAATATATTTTAGTCGCGAACGAATTGCTTTTGTCCCTTGTAATTAAAAAGTGTTGAGCAAAAAATAATACGAGGGAAAATCGTGAACTGGACTTGGCATAAATTTTTAGATTCCAATTTGCGTCAGGGAAATACGTAGGACACTGATATTCAGCATCGATTTACTAGTTCGCCTATTTTTTAAATCCAATCTACTTTATTAATTGAATTTTCTATCGTGGGACGATAATACCCACCTTGTTGGCAGATAAGACTTTGACATAATCGGAACTACAATTTAGAGTGGAAAGGGCACAGAAATACTGAGTCGAACTTCGTGGCTTAATCACTAGACCTTTAAGGCATTCAGAATGTTTACTACATAATAATTAACCCCCGTCTGTCTAATTTCTCTACTTTACCGTTTAATATGTTTCCTAAACGATGTCGCACCAACATATCCCATAATTTATCTTTGTTATTTTAAAATTTGTAAGCAAAAGCAATCCTGCTTCTCCCCGAATTTTAATAAAGTATGATTTAAAGAGCTCTCGATGTTACAAAACCAACAAAACCTTTGACATTCGACTGTCAAGCTCAAATCGAAGTTTACCTTGATGTTTACCTCTTCCAACTTGAGTAAGTAAACGACAAGTTCCTCGTCTATTTGGTTAACTTTGGACGAACATACGAAACCGCAAGTTTTTTAAGTAAACGAATGGAGTTTGAAGAAATATCAATCACCGTGATAAACGATTTAAGGTAATCTTCATAATCTATCGATATTTGCTACCATAGCAATAAGTTCTGTAACTTATTAATGTAATAAGTTAATATTAAGCAAAAACAAAATTTAAGGTTAAAATTGACCCAAGCAATAAAAATCTGTTCACCAAATGGCCAAAGAGACAAAATTGATGACTGTTACTCAAAATGAATCAAATATTACTATTATGTATATTAGAGGTACATTAAGCAAAACATAAAATATTACATTACTTAAAGATCATTAACCTTTCCTGTCCTTTACTCGGAAGGCCAATACACCGAGATGGTTTATATTTATAGACATGTCAATTTACGGGTAATCTACAGTCTATAATGGATAACTACCGCAAACCACCCATTTCAAAGGGCCGGCGAATGGCAACCTTCAAACGCACGTATTCTGGGCTAATCTCATTACCCTGTAACACTAATCGCATCGCTAGGCTCAAACTATGACATTACAGATTACCTATTATTAGAGGATGGTGCCTATTTCAATAAATATGGAGATTTATAGACACATGTAGAGATGAAATATGCTCGTACCGTCGGTACTTTGTCATTAGTGAAATCTTTTAAAACCCATTTGCACTCCTAGGGTTTTTTATACAGGGTGTCCCAAAAAGTAGTGTCTAGCCCAACCCAGCGGTAGAGCATCACTAGGGCTACCAAAATCACCGTGACTTCTGATAGTTTTCGAGTTATGATTTTTTTACAACATACAGGATTTTAGTTTACATTCGTGTTATGGATGTAAATACTTCTGAATCAGCTAGGCCTAGTATTCATCTCATAATAATAATAAAAAATCAGGCATTTAACTTGACTATTCGCGCCACAGTGACCAAAACAGTGCCTAAGCACAGAAATTCTAAACAATCATAACGCGAAAGCTATCAAAAACCGCGGAACATACATACATTACATGGGGGTGATTTGGGTAGCCCTAGTGGGCTCTACCTCTCCTCTACCTCTGGGCTTCGGCTTGACAATACTTTTTGGGACACCCTGTATATGAGCAAGCTTGACTCGACGATCTGGTGAGGATCACGGGTAGTTTCTGGATGCGGAGAGCGCAGGACAGTCGTCCTAGAAGTCCTTGAAGATTTAAAACATCGACTGGATCCACTGTTGAGGATACTACTAAAACGTATCAATGACCAATACTCAGTAATCACCAAAATATCTCATCTAAGCCATCTTAAGTAAATCGTAACAACAATGCTAATAGCATTTTTGTATTTCAGCAGAGATTAGATAACCATCCCTCTGTAACGCTGAACATGCAGGCTGAAATCTTTCTAAAAATCATCGCTAAAAAAGCTCTAAGCTGTTTTGTAACAATACTATGTAGCTATTTCCCTAGAAATCTTCTAACTTGACCTGGGTAAAGCAACAATTTTTATTTTTTCGTTAACGAATCAAAGCAAACAAGCATCCAAAGTCTCTAAATATAGGTATTTTCCCCGAATAGAAACAAGGGGAAAGTACCTTCTATTTCTAAAATAGGCACACACCGCTTTTACAAAAGTAAACTTTCTATTTTTATACATTACTCGTATACCTTCCCAATCAATTTTCCCCTTGCTAAAAATATTCATAACGATATTTAAAGCACCGTGAACTAAAGCCTGCAACACAACTAGAGCTGTGATCACTCGAGTGTGAGCTCGACGAGGCTGCAAAGTGTATATCTCGAGTTTTCATACAAGTATTGATTTGATACACCTAAGTATTATATTTCACGCCTCAATGGCCGACTTGCAGTAGAAAATTTAGCAGTAGCTTCAAAAGATAAAATTTTAATACGTTTATTATTTTGATGCTTTACTACACAGTTGTCTATGTCATATTATGGAAACATTATCAATAAAAACTGCACATCTCATTAATGCAGTATCTACTTACCTACAACTTAACCATTAAAATTACTAAAAAATAAATTCATACCAATTTATTTTTCTAGCTTGGCACTTTCTATGGAACCTTTAAATCTTTTTTTTTTCCTTTATTTGATTTGGATTAGATTAGATTTTTTATCCACACGTATGTCAGCCCCTTACCTCTGAATCTTAGTTTTGCAGTTCCTTTACAAAAATAACTAACAAAATAGGTGGTCATCAAATATTTTAGATTTGGCTTGAGTAAATAGTAAACTCACTGTGTCTTTTTACCTCATAGCCCAGTCGAGTACCGGTGAAGTGCTTGTGATCCCTACTTCAATCTGGGGTTGGTTCAATGTTGAGATGTTATTCGAGAAAGCTTTGTCCGGACAAAAAACGGCCTTATTTTCACGAAGCTTAGACCTGGGGTTCCACTAACTTTTCTTGTTGAGACCGACTGAAATGCGTAATATAATCCAAAGTCAATTCAATGTTACCTACATAAAACAAGATGATAATGTTTGTTGCTTATTGTTATAGGTATCGATCTTGTATGTGCCTCAATTATTTCTAGAGATCAATCGAAATCTACACTGTGAGCATCACTGAGAAATATTAGTGACTTATAAAGAAAACTTATCAACGCCCACTGCTGGATACCTCATAAATCGTGCTTATGAGTAATGGTAAGGTCGTCCCCCAAAAGCTCATCATCCTTCCAACTAAGGTTATGAATTTACACATGTCAGAAAAAGAGGTTTATACGAGCTGAACTCATGAAAATAGAGGACTGTTTGTCGATTTAACGAATAAATTCCCAGAGTAGCTTTTACAATACTTTTACGTTTTATTACTATTACTTTTTATCTAGTCAAATACCTACATAGTTAGACTGGATAAGGTGCAACTAAAGTGCAGCTATTAATGACATAGTAACCGATATATTATTATACGCGAGTAGATCCGCGGGAAAAAGCTAGAGGTACCCATTATTTGGCGAAAGAAACGAGAAACAATTGTGTCTTAAGTGGAAAAAAGAATGTCCTTTGTAAGTTACTCGTCTGTTCATTCTTTCGTTATTTTGATATTTTCTGCCTCAATTGAACGCTGAAATTGACTGAAAACATCACATTTTACAACGAACGAAGAATGGGCGAACTGTCGACATTTTTTCTGAAGACTGCCAGATATTTTTCCAATCTCAGAATATTTCGTCTGAGATATCGACATTCCTATTGTGATAAAAATATCTTCGATAAAATTGGAATATGTATCTGGATACTTTTATGTGATAAGGTATTATCAGTAAAAAGTTTTTTTACACCTTTCAAGAAATGAAATAAAGGCAAAATCATTTTCAAGCTCTTGTAAGGGTTTCATTTTGCGTTGTGGGAACGAAAAAACACATTAGGCTGCTTTTCATCACAATCGTGACCTTTCTAAAAATACGGGCGATTCATTGACCACCGCTAATAGACATACAGTGTGAGTCACGTTAAAGTGTACATATGAAAATAGAT
This sequence comes from Ostrinia nubilalis, assembly GCF_963855985.1. Lineage (NCBI taxonomy): Eukaryota > Metazoa > Arthropoda > Insecta > Lepidoptera > Crambidae > Ostrinia > Ostrinia nubilalis. Next base: position 15,913,737 of record NC_087098.1, read on the forward strand.
GAAACAAGACCTATTTTTATCGACAAAAAAGAGGTCAAAAATTTTTTGAGATTTTTTTTTAATTTTTTATAGATTTTTTTTTCTTCCAATTACTTATTGTAAAGAAAACGTAATAACTTTTAAGCTAAAAGGTATATCTTGATAAAATAAAAACAGTAATAATGCTAAATAATAGACGATACTAAAAAAATACATAAAATATCCTGAATATGCCAACAAATAATAAAAAATAATACTTTTTGAAAAAAATCTGCTTTTAAATTCGTGTTTTTTTGGTTATTTGATAAATTTCTCCAAAAAATGCCCCTATAACAGGTGGTTTTTATTACTTTGTATTATTCTCTATCATATTACCTTCGTAAAACCAAAAATCGCATGTCTCTATCCCTATCACAACGTTTGCAATGATCGTTTGAACTAAGCCTCTCCGGGCGCGCCATTCAACGCTTCGTTAACAACGAAACTGAAAATGGCTCTAGATTTGTAATTTTGATAAAGACAAGTTAGATTTCAAATAAAAACAAAAGATTTCGAAGTAAAATAAGCATTTTAGTTAAAATTAAAATTGTCCCTACCTGTAGCGGAGAATAATGTTGTGGCAGGCCTTTGTTCAAACGATCATAGCAAACGTTGTGATAGAGATAGAGACATGCGATTTTTGGTTTTACAAAGGTAATACGATAGAGAATCATACAAAGTAATAAAAACCACCTGTTATAGGGGCATTTTTTGGAGAAATTTATCAAATAACCAAAAAAACACGAATTTAAAAGCAGATTTTTTTCAAAAAGTATTATTTTTTATTACTTGTTGGCATATTCAGGGTATTTTATGTATTTTTTTAGTATTGTCTATTATTTAGCATTATTACTGTTTTTATTTTATCAAGATATACCTTTTAGTTTAAAAGTTATTACGTTTTCTTTACAATAAGGAATTGGAAGAAAAAAAAATCTATAAAAAATTAAAAAAAAATCTCAAAAAATTTTTGACCTCTTTTTTGTCGATAAAAATAGGTCTAGTTTCATCTATTTTCATATGTACACTTTAACGTGACTCACACTGTATAATAGCCGACTGTAGAAATGTTTAGACATAGGTTTCAATGTGTAATAATAGATTCCATTAAACCATAATCAGTAAATCACATAGGTAATCTATGTAAGAGAACATTTTCATGGGATGCTTATTGTAATTGTCAACATCTTGTCCTAAAGTGCACTAAAAACAGGTTAAAATGGTCCATCTTGACCCATTCATAGAGGTTCACTCATCATTCCACTAAGACCCTGTTAAGGGCATAAATATCAACGCGGAACATAGGTCCAAGTATCTTACACAATAGGTCGGTGAAACGAGTCATGTCAATAGTACGGCATGTCCACGGTCTAAAAATGACGTCCATATCAAAGACCTTATTATGCTTTATGTGGACAGTGAATTTATGGGCATGAGTCACAGTGCACTGGAATAAGCAGTAGGTTTTCTCTCAGCGACAATTTCATCGTGTAAACGCGATTATATTAATGCTTATAAGTGGCTGTACGAAAAGAAACAAACAAGAGTAGTTTGACGCTTATAGAGGCTGATTTAATCTGACTAGTACATTCATATTTTAACTCTTATTGACGTTAAGGACTAGATTTGATTGGTCTAATAAACACTCAAATGATAAAAATAGTAAATACCTATTAAGGTTACTAGGAACTTTTAAGTTCCTAGTATTGCAAATAGCATGCATTTCCATGCTTCACGATCTAGACTTACTGCTTAGCCCTATACTAGAGCCTCAGGCGCAACTCAGTAATGCCGGCCTTCGTCAACAAGGGATAAGTTATAGTAAACAAGAGCCAAGTGTTGTGGCCCAGTTCTGTTGTTATAGTATAATATTTCATTTTAACGAATATTTTGGTCCAGTGTACTTAAGAGCGGAAAATTTTGGCGTGGTAGTATACAAAAAACTGTTTATGAATAATTGTTTTGAAGGATAAGAGTAGGTGTCTTCACTTCACATCACTTCAAATACGCCATTTGACCTTTACGCGCCATTATAAATTTATATGAAAACGCACTCGCCTACTACACGGAAACTCTGAAGAAAAACAAATTTAGAAAGCTATTTTCATTTCAGATCCGATCGGAGGCCATTTATATTTTGTCTATCTGTGGATTCAATCTAGAAAGTAATAAGTAATGCTGATTTCGGAGTTTTGGGCTGACACTGTGTAGGTTTGTTGTCGACACGAAAAGAAGAAGAAGAAGAAGTAATGCTGATGATTTGTGCAAAACTGTAGCTGTAAAAAGCAGGACACAAAATGGTACTAAAGCAAAATACTTTCCGCTTAATGACAATAATCTTTAGCGACGATTACAGCGTTCTTGAACATAGAGACCTCTTTGTCTGCGTTGTAATAAATGAGTGGAACAGAACGAAGTTTAGGCTGAGAAAAACAGGCTATACAGAGCTTACGGTAAGCTTTGGAGGGTAGAATTATTTAAGCTGGTCTGTTATTTATGGCTGAACAAGAAACTGTGGGATTAAAGAAAGATGTAGCATCAGAGCATCAGGTGATTGCTTTCACGTAGTGAGGTAACAGAAAAGTGGGCAAAATATCTCAGGGGTATAAGTGCTATATTTTTACTGCAAACCTTTTTTTGGCACATTTGATTTTCAAATCGTACATGATCTATGCGAATGAATGAGAATTCTAATGTCAATTGTTTCGATTGATTTGGTTATTGCGAATTCAAATGCTACGAAAATATGTTATCTTTTCAATATCTATGAGTATTACACGCGCAAATGCGCAATGACCGAGTATGATAGTCAAAAACTGTAATCATTGTAAGTGCTATTATTAATTTAATTGTTTAAGTGGTCGTTTGTTATGTGTATAATTTTTGTCTATTAAATTTTTTTAATAATTATAAATAGATTTACCTACCTTAAATATTAAGGCAAAGATGATCAATTACATTTATATGATTTGTATGGAAATCAAAAACCTATTAGGTATTCAGTGTTAACTTATTCATAGGTCTAAAGATAATAGAATGTGATTTGAGAAAGTGACAAAGATTTATGATGTACAAATAGTACCTATTATCCTGTCTTATGAAGAAAAATAAACTCTTTTCTTGCTAACACATTTAAACGACCTACAATAAAGGTAATGATCATAGCGGCTATAACACATAATGAACGAAAAAGACAGTAAACACACGAGAACCCAGCGATAAGGACTGAATCTCATAAATAATTCACATAAAATACATTTTCTACTGGAAGCAAGATTCAGAATAACGACTTCCAAGAAGTTACTTCTGAAACTGAATACCAATTTTCCATAAAATTTTAAACTTAAACTAGAGGTACAGTAAACAAAACAACTATGTTACACAGTTATTAAGAAAATGTACGTCACTTACCTCTATAATTGCCAGTATTATCATTAAAAGAGGTCAATAAAAAGTTCACATTCGAAAAAAAGCCGTTAAAAACGAATTTAAATGTCACATCACATCACCGGCCGGCGAGAATTTGGTGAGCAGTTCAAATGTTTGATCAAACGTTCGCACTGCATAGCCAACGAGCTTGCCTCGGCACAACGTATGCCACTCGATTGCTACTTCAATTTTCCCAGTAGCATTTTTCGGCGGTGTTTCGGGCGGGTATTCGTAGCGCCGTAGACGACCGTAGCGCGCGACGCCCGTAGCGGCACTGGCTCGTAGCTACGGCGTGAGTCTATCAGTACTTTTCATGGCGGCTTATCGGAAGGTTTTTTATAAACTTCTGCATTTTGATTGAAATGATAAACCACCTAAACATTTCAGTCATCTAGAACGGGTTCGCATTGACAATAATACGTAGTAACATCACCGTTATTACACCTAATATTTCACGACAAAATGATCACACAAATGGGTTTCTGTAACTCACCCATTGGCAATATCTGACATGACACAAACGATTACGAATTCAACCCAACCGCCTATTTTTAGCTTTGACATGAATAGAATAGTCCGTTATTATATCTAATAGGCTACTAAATATTAATCCGTTTGCGATGTCTTTTTGCGTCGTTTGAATGTTAGTTATGAGTTCGAGAAATGGCAGATGTATAATAGAAACTTATTTTTTGTTCATGGTAATAATTCAGTTAGCGTTTACTTACAATATGATAAAGTGGTGTACATTATCGGCTTCTAACTGATGCCCGCGCCCACGGCTGAAGGCTCAAGACAATTGGTTTTTATTGCCTCTTCAAGATAGCGACGTTTGATCCTATTACACTGCGTTTTAACTACAGCTGTGCTATGAGCTCATTTAGCTCATAGTAATTAAGAACAGAGGAAACTAGCAGGGTTACCCACTGGTAATATTAAATGCTAAATAGGCCATGGTATGTGCGTGGCGTATGACTTTTGGATATTGAAATGAAGACGTATTCCACTTTGAGCACCTGCGTAAATAGCACCTGCACGAATAGCACCTGGGCTATTCCACTTAGAGCACCTAAAGATGTTTTGGGCAGATGCTATTCATGGATTTTTTATATGGATAGGTGCTCTAAGTGGAATAGACCAGGTGCTATTCGAGCAGGTGCTATTTGGGCAGGTGCTCAAAGTGGAATACGTCAAAATGAAGCTTTCACCGGTTTATGTCTCATTTCAGACTCATGTGGAAATATCTAAACCGCTTTACGCCTAAAGGCTAATCAACCTTATTTTATAGCCCTGGCTTTCATGTGACCGAAGCTTTACAATGCATCGTGTGGACGCAGGTTAAGGAAATACATCGGTAGGTAGCGAATTCCACGTCCTTACTACATGTGAAAATAATTAGTTTCGCTTTACACATTGCCGGAATATCAACATACGGGAACATTGAGTGACAAATGGGGTCACGCATTCCCATCACATGTTTTCGTAAGTGATAAAACGGGAATTTATGTACGTTAAAATAGAATAACGGAGAGAAATAAAATAAGTATATTTTGAAAGCCATTATTGATGTTTATTCCACTTGCCTGGAGGAAGCGCCGATCCGTTTGAAATAGGAAATAGTGGGCGTTATTTCCTACTCGTTGACATTTAAGGTAAACATCCTATGGCATAACGGTAGTATAAACTTCCAATTTAAACGCTACTCACTTTAGAAATGCAATTAATTAAGAAAACAAATAGAAGCAACACAAAGATCACAATGTAGATACTGCATTAGTCTATTTGTATCATGTGATGTAACCAATTCAGTCGTAATAGATGTTACCTATTAGCCGTCATAGAAGCCAAACTGCTCCCTAAAGCTAGAAACGTTACGGACCCGCATTTTAGTAAAAGTACCCTACAATACCTAAAGTTAAAATATCCAATGATAAACGAGTGTGCATGATGGCTCTTAGCTACGTGCAGCTTCTACTTTCGTTTCATTTCTGCAACAATACGGGGAAAGCCATATATCTTGGCTAGTCTAGCACTAACCCCCAATGATAAGTGGCCGCCGTTTCTCCAAACTCCTGAGTTATTTGCAGTGAATTCACCTATTCCGTCGCCTTCTGAACCAACTCTCACATGTTCAGACTTTATACTGAATAGAGTCTATTAAGGTTCTATCCTCACCAATAGACTGAAGTAGTTTTATAAATAAAAATCTATGAAACAGACAGCTGTTTCCAGTGCGAAGATTTCGAATTATAGAGTGATTCCAATTCAATGATAATTCTTCCTATAAATCTTATAGATTGGTAAAGTACCTATAAATAAACCTTTCATCCACTAAGATAACTAAGTACTGACATTAGCTCGAATGAAATATTTTAATGAACAGGCTACAATAGGCTAGATGACAAGTTTTCAATGATTTGTCCGTCAGACAGATAATAAGAAAATATTAGACTCATGTTTTTTATTTTCTTTCATAATTAAATAATAATAGTGCTACATCGAGTTGAAATGGCGCGATACGTCACGCTTGAGTAGAATTTTTACTCAAAAGTTACGTCAGGCGACATTTCAACTCAATATACCTAATACTGTAATTATTCGATTATGGAAAAAACTAAAAAATATGAGTCTAATATTTTATAATTATCTGTCTGACGGACTTAATAGAATTTCGATTTTATTACCCAGTCATCATCCCTATTCACCAAAGATCTACAAAAGCTCCAACTCGGAACCAAGTTTACTCAAAGTTTACAATGCACATCATTACACCTAACTTTCAGAGCAAAAATATTTAAAATTAACTTATTTTTCCCAATCGCGGAGTTTCCAAATAATATTTTCGTTTATTTCACTGAACTTTGTAGAGCTCCGGTCTAGACGAGGTAATCTCTTATACAGTCAGCAACAATATTATTTGGATATCATTAAAACTTTTAAATCTTATCGGTGCGAGCTTTTCGCCAATTTATTGCCGTCTTCGGGCGATTTGGTAGCGTAAGTCAAAGTCAAATATTTCTTTACTTTTTTCGATTATTTTACGGCTAAGAAGTTGTATTGCCTTTAACCATTACGTGTCTCGGAAACTTTTTTCCTCAGCATTAAGCTGTCATTGCCTACTTATTACAAAGCTTTTTGTTTTAATCTGCCAATTTGTTATTAGTTTATTACACTGAAAGGGAGATATACCTAAGATAGATATTTGGTCTTGTTCTACCACAAAAAATAGAGATGTTATTAAAATTATGCTTAAGTTTTTTAATAGTTCAAAACTATTTTGCTGACTGTATTTAAATGTCGCAACAAAACTAACCATCTGCTCAGTTTAAAGGCTCATTCGTTGCAGTGACTAATTTAAAGCAGTATCGGAAATTGTATTTCAGACGAGATTTCAAACTTTAGCTATTTTAACTAAAGCTAGAATTGAATACTTAAAAGCAAAATAAGAAAACGATTTCTATTTAATTTCCCATAAATTTTTAGCGCAGTGCAGTGACGACTTTCGGAAATTCGCTGGTAGAAGTTGGATGTAACAAAGACGGGGTAAATATCGATATAAAATATTGGAGTAGACCTATGTCCAACAGTGATCTCTTATTGACCGATGATTATGATGATGATGATGATGATTTTATCTAGGTATTCAATTCCTATAGATATGAAAGCTGCGAGATAGGGCAGATTATTAATTATTAATTTGAAATGAATACCTACATAAAAATGTAATTTTAGGATATGGATGGTAGAAAATTTACAAAATAAAGCTGAGTTGCACCATCTTATTTTAACCGTAACAATTACAATAACCGGTGCTTTTTTATGAAGGTTGACTGATTTTTGACGCTTGTAAAAGTTAAAGTAAGATGGTGCAACCCAACCTAAGTATTTTGCGTCGAAAATAGATGTTCGCAATTGCCTACTAAGCAGTAAACTGAAAGTGTTTACGAAACAATATTTTAAATTAGCAACGCGTAAAGCCGCAGAAAGTAGCTCCCAACACGAAAATGATGTTTCCAAATCTATTTTGTATTCCTATCGCAAGACCCCCATTACGTTATCCTTGTACTTATAATAAGTACTTTCGTGCTGTGGATAAATTGGAAAAAAACCGTTTAAAAACATGAGAAGATGGATAGAGCTCCTCCAGGCCAATCCAAATTAATGTAGGTATAGTTTTACATTGAATTTACTTTTCCTATCCTGGAATAAAAAAGTAAAAGTGGAAGGTAGCACAATTTATTTAGAAAATGCTCGGCTAACCTCAACCAAACGCGCTCCACCAAAATCGAGGAGGCGTCAACTATTTATTTAAACACATGCCTTTGTGTGCTATTGAAAAACATTTTTAGAGAAAACACATACATTACACGAGAAAGGAATAGTATCGGCAAAAAGCGATGATCTTTCCCTTTTGATGTAAGATCCCGAGGTTTTCCCGGACATCGGTTCGAAATCCCGGCTTATCCTGTTTGATCCCGCGAATAGTAAGGCATATGGGAAAACATGAAGGAATTGCTTTTTTATCTGTTTTGCACATTATTATTGTGTGTATATTTTGTATCCCCTCAATATGCGCTTGGGAAATAAATTTGCCTAAACTGATGGCAGCGCTAAAACTTAGGTTGGTTTTACGATGGATTTTATGAGTTATAACAACCATTATCAAAACGTTCTCAACTCTGGTATCTGCCTTTAGGAAGCAGAAATGGCCCATACAGTAGGGTGTCCCGTCGTTGTATGGGAAAAAATTTTTTTTGAGCTACGGTTACGCAAGAGGTATCAAAAGTTGCGTTTTGACATATAGATTACGATTAACATTAAATTTTATTAGATATATGTCATCTTGAGGCCTCTACCTGTCCTTGAACAATTTTAAAATTGCTATTTTAGTAGTTCCTAACATAAACTATAAATAATACAAAAATAGCATTTTTATGAAATTTGAGGGTACACAATGAGTCACAGCAAGGTTTAAAATAGTTGAAAAACCAATAAATCCATAAATGCTTTAAAAACAGAATTGGCTTTTTGACCAGAATTAGGCATTTACGCGCAAGATTTTAATGTGTTCCTTATTAATCCATGGGTCCACCAAGATATCGATTTAATTTGGGGGTACTCAATTCCTTTCTCACAGCAGGTTAATAATTTTATCACGCTATTATAAAACAATGATTGGTATCTCTGAGTGGAAGCTAACAAAAATTGCAGTATATTTTAGAAAATCAACCATAACTTGAAAACCATTTGTCCGATTTGATTACTTTTTTATTTAAATCAAAGCTCTACGTGTGCGCTTGATATTTTGTGGTATGAATTGTATCGATAAATTCAACCTTTAGTTAGTAATTAAAGGAAAATTGATTTTTTTTACATTTTTGTGATACTACTTTTTAAATCATTTTTTTACAAAATGTCTTATATTCTACTAAAAGTTTTACACGAACCAAAGAAGTGTATTAAATTGCCTTTAATTTGGTATTTAACATGTATGCGTTTCATAACTAAAAATATATGTTTACTTCCGTTGAAGTTCACCATTGATAAAAAACTGCGTACAGAACAAAAACTTCAGCTAGAAAGTGTATGTAACGTTCTAAAATGTTATTTATATTTAATAGTATGCTAAAACTATTAAACATGTTAATTAGTATTCTGTTTAAATATAATATTTTAAAGATTTTTGGCTAGGTAGTTTTTACCTGAAAAAAATCAAAAAGTATATTACTACCATATATTTGGTAAATGTTTGTTAAATTTATGCTAAAAGTATGTAATATTATAACAAAAAAGTGCGGTGCAATACCTTACAGCAATAAAACCTCAACAGAAATAATACCAACAGCCTCGCCGAAGAAGTAGAAAATTTGAGAAAAACAAGTCAAAATATGAATTCTGCGAGTTCGAACCAAAGCTATTCCTCACTGGAAACAGTCTGTTATTGCCTGCAAATCATATCTTAGGGTTCCACTACCACTGTAATTACAAAATAAAATGAAATAATTGTGAAAAAAATATAATAGATGACAAACAGTGAAGGGCTGATTAAGTGATTTTTTTCAGACATAAAAATGCCGGTGGAGCCCTTGAGACATTATTTTATATTTTTTTAATTATTTTTACGCTAATTTACATCTTATTACGCAACTTTTGAGGGGTCTTGTGTAGCGAAAATATAAAAAAAGATATTTCGGGACACCCTACCGTACAGGCTTATCCTGAAAATGTTCTAACCAAACTTAAGTACACTAAAGTAGGTATCCAAATCCAAAATTGAAAATAATGTGGCAGGGCTGCCATGCCAAATATAAACTTCTGTTCCTGTCATGAGTGTCAAAACTTATACAAATCCAAAATAAACGCAACGTAACACTGGCGTGAATTAAGGAGAAATATTTTATCTCCTCGACTTAAGACTAAGTAAAGCAAGAAACTTAATAAAGGAAGATACCGGCACCTCGGCTCGTGAAATATGCAGACACATACGCCCCGAGCTTCTTATTTTATTTCTGCAAAATACATTTTGGATACGGGTTTCCGTAGGAAATGAAGCGACCGAAAGTTGTTTACACGGCTCCTTCTTGACGTATAATTATGAAAATGAATTTAAATGGGAACTGATCGATCACGCCTACATAAGCATTATCAGTAACTTAGCCTTAAAATATACAGAGCTTAGGGTAGAAGCACATTATTTTAGAACTACATAATTATATGTAAATGCTCATTCCTACTAATTACACTAGCACTTGCCCCCGACGGGACTCGAACTGACAAACACAACAGGGTAGAAATCCGTACGCATATTTTATACAGAACTCTACATATTTCAAAAATCTGGGATTGAGTTCCTTAAACAAAGCGAAATAAGGAAATAAGCAGATACAAATAAATAAACCAAAATAGCAAAAGATTATCTCTTTTCACACTGAACTCTTTTTTCATATTACATAATATTCAATTTGCTCGTTGCTTGCTCAAAGGCTTTATCAATAAATCAGGCCTTTAATACGCACGATTTTTATTTTATTACAAAAAATCGTTCTTTCGTTCACGAAAAGACTATTATAACTCAGATTATACGAAATGACAACGAAAATCGATCTAAGAATCAAATCAAATCTCGTTTCTTAGAAGGGGTTAAGAAGAGGATAATATTTGCGCAAACATTAACTAGAGGTCTAACCGAGATAATATAAGGATTTAGACTTCACTGGAGTTACTTAATAATAGAAAAACAACAAAAAGCTTTTCAAAACTCGTATAAACAAGACAAGTAGGTATTCTTAAAATCCGAAAATTGTTACGAATTTCAGAAATCACCATCGTTTATTCACGAAATGTGTCATAAGTAATACTAAGGGTCTTCCTAAATAAATTACTTAGGGTGTAGTACCTAGTCGACTGAAATATAAAGCAACTTCATGTTTCCCCAGTTTCAGAGAAATAGGGTAGCAATTACCATCTGCTGTGATTGGTCAAATTAAATGTTGACGGCCAATTCAAATTAAAAATCAACTCCAGCCTCGTTTTATTTACTTTACGACTGGGCTGTAACCATAGTACGGTCAACATCAAATGTTCATTAAAATGTTTAGTAGCCTTTACGCTGAAATACGCTTGCGCTTTAATTTAATGACTTAATTGAGTCTACGTACTTATACCTACATGAAAATAAAACTATTCTTGACTACGTTTTTGTTTAGAGAATTGAGTAGGTACACTAAACTCATATGGAAACCACAGTCTAAATACATTTCGTATAGTGAACTCGTTAGCTTGACAGAATCATTAATTACTGGATTTAATTGGCATAAAATATTGAAAACAGAATAAAGTTCGCGTAGGTATAGCTAAATTTATCAATTAAGTCTAATGGAAAGGTTAAGGGAATGATAAATTCATTCCCCTGGTTACATTGAACTTTTCGGTAACCTTGACTTTGCACGAATCCGTTTATTGTAACTCATTCTTAATTGGATCCGTGACTGAAAACCATATATTTTCGTAACTAATTAAAAGATTTAGTACTTAATATATTTATTTTATTGTTTTTATAACCTTTTTGTAAGGTTTTCTCAACCTTATAACATTTTACGAAAAAATATTTCGTCTTAAATATTGTACTTCTTCTAGCTAATGTATAAAACTAAGTCACTTTATCAATTTAACTTCAAATAGAATTATCAGTTTTATGAAAAAATAAGGCTGATTTAATTTGAATGTCTTTACATCACAAAGTCATACTCTACTGTTGATAGTTGGGTAGGTACGTCACAAAGATTATAAGTAATTTAGTCGTTCCTATCCTAAAATTATATAATTACTTTTCATTTATAATAAATAATAGGTAAATAATAGGTACAACAAAAACAATTGATACATTACGCCAAAAGTACTAATGAACTGTTTCTTACCAATAAATTCCAATGTTGAATGGTCCATAAAAAATACACAGTCAGAAAACTATGCAAGGTTTAGCTCCAGGTAGGTGCCACACTGTGCTATAAGTACATGGATCAAGCTAAATACAGTGGAATTATAGGGTAGTTGTAAATGTGCGCTTTTACAACGAAAGCGTATGTATTCTGTTGTGCTGTAGGTACTTACTTACCTACGGCTAAAGAAATTCTGCGGAAAGGACTCAATGAATTCGGGCAGAACTTTCAAGTGAATAAAGAAACTTCGCTTGTATTGTTTCGCCGGCCCGCGGCCTTTGATTCTTTTTGCTTTTAAACTAGTTGCCAAGTTGGACACAAACAGTCATGATCAGCCATATCAAAAGATACGAAACGTGAAGTAACAGAGGATTCTAAAAATAAGAAGAGCCAAACCGTCTATAATTCGAAAAAAAAATTAGGTTTCAGTATGCATGTAGCGTCATAAATGTCCCTTAATAACGATTGGTTTAAAGGAGTGTTTGGGTCGCGAGAGGTCATAAAAACTTCTTCAATAAAAAAAATCTTATAAAGACAGATAAATCCGAAATCTAATTATGCAAATGTTGTACGGATTGAAGTATTCGGTCCCTACAAACATCTTTGCAACATTATTAAATTCATGAAAAAAGCGAACGGTCGGGGGGTCGCCAAAATTTTTTTCATACTGTCGGGGGGTCGTGTCATGAAAAAGGTTGAAAACACTGGGAAACTCTTTAGTTTCCTAAGCATGCACTTCAAGGATGTACCTACTGTGTGAAATATCACCAACATTTGAGTGGAATAGACTGGCTGCTCTACCTGAACTGTGGCTCATACAAATTCAGCCCTGTCACGAGGGAAGCCGGAAAAAAATGCTTAGAAAACTTTCTTGCTTATTTCCTGGGTCCACTACGACCTTTGTCCTTAAAGAAATACCCACCTCCATTTGTGTAATGGAGGATTTCGAAATATTGTTCGAGTTTATACTCACAGAAATATCAAATTACTAACTGCTTACTATTCGCAACGCTTTCCTCGATAGAGAATACATTGCATTAGGCCTCCTTTTTGCATTAGGATTTACTTAATGCAATTTGTAATAATGGGCCGATGGGGCAGCGAGGTTCTGAAGTAGAGGCCTCTTACCGGAAAACGCAGCGTAGGACGTCCACCCACAAGGTGGACCGACGACCTCATAAAGGTAGCGGGAAGGCGCTGGATGCAGGCCATCAATCGGCCATTGTGGAAATCATTGGGGGAGGCCTATGTTCAGCTATGGACGTCCTATCGCTGAAAATGATGATGATGATGATGAATTTATAATACAATTATTGGCCAGGGTCAGTGAATGGGTTTGATTCGTAACGCGTATGTATATCTAACTTACAACATGATAGCTACTCGTAAGTAGCTGCATGTGTGCTAAATACCTACATGTTAATAACACGGTTCAATTACTTTTACACATCAAATTATAATTTGGACAGATTAAAATCTACTGACGGTAAGTACAAAATCATTTTGAATTAATATCAAACTAAAATCAAATTTCGGCATCGAAAAGCTTTTGAAAACGTGGCGAAATTGAATAAATCGAGGTAAACCCACATCACGCCTACAAGTATGATTGTGTTAGAATAAAGCAGCCAACGTGTTTAGGAGGGGTCTGGCAGGTTTACTACTTCTACTAAACTTATGATTTATTCTATTTGTTTGCTTTTGCTCTATCTGCTTTATTACTTAAATACCTACTGCAATCGTTTTTGGAGTTTCTAAAAATGTGTTCAGGTTTTCAATATTGGCACATTTATTTATTTGTCGGTGAAGTGTGTCATTTTAGGCCAGTAGAATTAAACACAAAAATTGATTAAATCGGAAATAATTCCTACAAAAGATTTTTTTGCTTTAATGGCTTCATTGGTTGCCCATTAAGACTCTCCTAAGTTTTCGACTTCGACGGAGTTGTGCTTAAGTGGTGGGGGCCCCCGAAAGGGGCGTTTTTTCGGTTTTCCTGTTATACCGCGTAAAGGACTTACCCTATCGAAAAGTGGTCTTCATGACGGTTAAAGGGCACTTAATCCTGCATTGAATAAGACCAAATTCATATGTTTTGGACAAACCGTTCTCGCGCTAAAGTTCGGCAACGTAGAAAATATACGTATAATTAATGACCCTCTCCACGTCCAATGGCTTGTTACCCACATGCTTCCAAGCCTTGTAAAGGGTCGCCTTAACCAGTGTAACCCTAACAAGGCTCACGAGTTTGATTCGCTTATCCTTGTTCGTCCCAGCCGTTCCTTAACTGCGGTTGCTGCACCTCTTCCTGGCACTCTCCTGAACGACTCTGTGTTACCTAATGTGGCTGCCCCTCTTCCTTGTACCCTCCTGTACGATTTCATTGCTTAGCCATATGCCTGGTCCAAGGTTCGACGCCACAAAATCAACTTCGTACGAGTGAAAATAGTTTAAATACTATTTCCCGTGCTTGCAACATTTTTCTTTACTGCTTCGCCTCTATTAGTCGTAGAGTGATTGTATATATCCTATAGCCTTCCTCAATGTATGAGCTATTCAACACAAAAATAATGATTTCAATCAAACTAGTAATTCTTAAGATTAGCGCGTTCAAACAAACAAACAAAAAACTCTTCAGCGTTTTAATATGAACTTGTTGTTGTTGATTTTTGGCGTCGAACCTTAGACCAGGCATACGGCTAGGCAGCGTAGTTATGCAGGAGGATTCAAGGAAGAGGGGCAGCCACAGTACGTAACACAGAGTCGTTCAGGTGAGTGCCAGGAAGAGGTGCAGCAACCGCAGTTAAGGAACGGCTGGGACGAACAAGGATAGGCGCATCAAGCTCGTAAGCCTTGATAGGGTTACACTGGTTGAGGTGGCCCTTTTCAAGACTTGGAAGCCTGTGGGTAACAAACCATTGGACGTGGAGAGGGTCATTAATTATACGTATATTTTCTACTTTGCCGAACTTTAGCGCGAGAACGGTTTGTCCAAAACATATGAATTTGGTCTTATTCAATGCAGGATTAAGTGCCCTTCAACCGTCATGAAGATCACTTTTTGATAGGGTAAGTCCTTTACGCGGTATAACCGGAAAACCGAAAAAATGCCCCTTTCGGGGGCCCCCACCACTTAAGCACAACTCCGTCAAAGTCGAAAACTTAGGAGAGTCTTAATGGGCAACGAATGAAGCCATTAAAACAATAAAATCTTTTGTAGGAATTATTTCCGATTTAAAAGCTAATTCTACTGGACTATTTAGTATGAATACAACTCACAAATATTAAAGAAACTTAAAATAATAGATGTGGACATCAAAAACATAACCCTCCTGGCGCAGTCGGGTAAAAAGAAATGTACCTACGTAAAGTATGTGAGTAGGTAGTATTTTACCATAATGTATTCAAATTAGGACGTGTTCCGTCTCACGTTTTCAGAAGTGGGTACAAAATGTCGCATTTGGAGTACAGTCGGTTTCAGTAATTTCACCTCACAGTTTGATCTCTAAGATTGAAGACGTAAGGTGAAAATTTACGTTTACTTTGTTGTAAATAGACGTTTAAAGTTTCAGGGTACCCTGAGGGGGGTACTTCGTCCCTAATTGGGATGATTATTGATAAGATTACGAAGTCTTCGCAATGTTGAAGTTAGAACAAGACTTAGGCCTCGTTAATTCGAGAGGGAATTGCAAGTTGCCTGTAAGGCGGCATTTACAGGGTACGTACAGGTACCTAGGTAGGTAGGTACTGTTTGTAAATCCATATGCACATAAGTAGGTATATCTTCAAATAACATTAAAATGTGTTGGTGGTAAAATTATTGTAATAAACTAAAATCAACTGCAGCGAAAATCTTTCAACCACTTACTAAACACTAAATATTTATTCAACGTTATAAAGTTAAAGCACTACTTAGTAGCAGCGTAGTACCTAGCTTATTAATAAAAGCCGTTCAATCGCCGGCCAATGTTGGGGCATTAATATCTGTTTTGATAATTAACGTGAGAAAACCATTTACTTGCACCAATACTTTTGTATTAAAGAAGGCAAAGCACATACACAATGTTATAGCTAATAATAAGTAAAACTTACCTGTGCTGCGATCGCCCCATGTAGAGTCCACTTCAGAAACCGAGTTACAGCAATTTGGCAAGTATACCCGTGGCTGCAGGCCCACGGGCGTATGATTAGTCCTGAAGACAATTGGATTACTTCATTTTAGTCAACCCGTGGGGACCACCATGACAAATTGGATCTATTCATGTCCTATTTATAACCAACTAGCGACCTGTCCCGGCTTTGCACGGGTGCTAATGCATAATAAACCTTCCTCTCGAATCACTCTATAAAAAAACGCATCAAAATCCGTTGCGTTAGTTTTAAAAGGGATAGACAGCGAAAAGTGACTTTGTTTCATACTAAGTATGTAATATAATAGTCATATTACGGAGGTTTTAATTAATAATTCATGCCGGGAACGTTGTTTAATTTTTTGAGGTTTAGTAAAAACAAGAAAAGGCAGGACGTGTGAAATAAATTAATCGATAACGTACCTGGAAAATCGACGTCCATTTCTCGATCACCGCTTAGCACTGTTTCAATCACCGTTGTGAAAAACATTTAAAAAATTTAAAGATGTAAAAAATTAACCTCTCACATGTTTGTAAAATAAACAAAAGAAAAGACTTTAAATAAAAAATATTATTCCCACCGCGCAAAGAGGCGCCAACAAATCCTATTGTTTTTTTTTGTGTTTTTTCCGGCTTTGAACATTCTATTATTTTGGAACGCAAGTTTTAAAACAATTTAGCTCACCAGATGTCGCTTTTGACTGGCAAGCAAAGATCATAAGCCATGCAGCCTATATGCTACTGACAGAAAAATGTTAAAATAAAGTAAAAATATGATTGACTAGCGGCCGCCCGCGACTTCGTACGCGTGGACCTCGTTTTACTCCATTAGGGGTGGAGTTTCGTAAAATCCGCTCTTAGCATCTATAGCGCATACATTTTAAATTTCAACTCTCTTACTTTAAACACATAGGATTTTCATAATATAAACTTCCAACCCTCCTGTTATCTCCAGTATATGTACCACCACCACCACCACCATTTCAGCCATAGGACGTCCACTGCTGAACATAGGCCTCCCCCAATGCTTTCCATGTTGATCGATTGGAAGCGGCTTGCGTCCAGCGCTTCCCTTTACGATGTCGTCGGTCCACCTTGTAGGTGGAAGTCCCACGCTACGTTTTCCGGTACGCGGCCTGGAGGAGGAATGGATTCCAGAACCATTCTGCGCCATCGGCCATCAGTTCTGCGTACTATGTGCCCTGCAAATTGCCACTTCAGCTTGCTAATCCGTCGGGCTATGTCAGCGACTTTGGTTCGTTTACGGATCTCCTCATTTCTGATTCGATCTCGCAAAGAAACACCAAGCATAGCCCTCTCCATAGCACGCTGTGCAGCTGAGCCTCTGTATAAGGCCTATAGTGAGAGGCCACGTTTCCGAGCCATAAGTTATCACTGGTAACACACATTGGTTATACACTCTAGTCTTCAGGAATTGAGGTATTTTGGACGAAAAGATGTTAAGTAGTTTCCCGAACGCTGCCCAGCCGAGTTGGATTCGACGATTGACCTTCTTCTCGAAATTGGACCTACCTAGCTGGATCGTTTGTCCGAGGTAAACATACCTACTTGTCGACAATCTCGAGAATTGAGTTTCCAACTGAAACTGGGTAGGGCACAACATGGATATTCGACATAAGCTTCGTTTTGTCCATGTTCATCCTTAAGCCTACCTGTTGGGAAAATCGATTAAGGTCTTCGAGCATTGTGCCAAGATCTACCAACGATTCTGGCATGACCACAATCGTCGGCAAACCGATGTGTACACAGTACCACAGTGTACTGAACAGTATATGTACACCTCCACAATATCTAGAGATCATAGTGAGCATACCTACATTTTAACTTTCAAGTCTCTTACTTTAAAAACCGAGGACTGCAATACAAACTTCTAACCCCCTTTTTAACTCCCATAAGGGTTGAATTTTGCAAAATTTCGTCTTATTGACTACCTACGTTCTAAAAGGAGGTGTATTCCACTTTGATCACCTGGCTGACCAAAGTGGACTTACAGCGACAATTTAGTGTCCTTTGAATTTGTTCTGTGCCTTTGATCACCCACGGATACGATGTCCTGGGTGTGCCAAGTAGACTCTAGTTAAATTATTATTTTAGTGTCCTTTGATCATCTACAAACAAATCACACCTCCTCTGAATAGTCACATGTCCCATTGTTGTACTACATAATATTTTGTTTTGTAACATTTTTGATATTTTTTAAAAACCGCAATAAACACGTATGTGACAAATCAGAGGTATGATTTATTTATAGGTGATCAAAGAACACTAAAAAAATCATTTAACTGGAGTCCACTTTGATCATCTTGGTGATCAAAGCCAAGTGATCAAAGTGGAATAGATAGACCATTAACCCCTATGAGAACTCTTTTGAGACTTGTAGTTTCCGAGACTTCGTGATGAGTGAGTGAGTCACTTAGTCATTCAATGACCTTTCTTTCTACTAAAATTATACGTACCTATAGTAATTATCATTAAAATCAAATAAGTAAGTACCTACCAACCTAAGTAATTAAAATAAAGACCCTATAAAAAAATTTACAAATTACATACAGAAAATAAAAACGAAGTAATTCTCAATCGCCCACGCGTCCATCCCATTTGTCCGCCGCTGAACCGTACCCTAATATTCATCTCGGTAGATGGCGGCACATAGTAAGAATTTGCAAGGAAGTTTGTAAAAAGTCACTAATTAACACTTTGATTTGCTCGTTTAAACACAGTGAATGATTCAAATAGGTACATACAGTGAATGGTTCAATTACATAAAATATCTTTATTTATTAAATTTTCTATATTATTTACGAACAGCGCTATTCATACATGTAATATTTAGTTACCAATTTACTAATGATGTCGATAGATGGCGTTTGACAGCTTTGCCTTCATGAATATTTACGTACCTCAAAAATTTTTGTCAGGCGCAAGAAGATTTTAACCAATGACGATAGATGGCGCTTTTCCACGTCCTATGAAAATCCTAAATATTTTACGGGACCCTATTTTTTTCCAAAATAAAATTTAGCCTATGTTACTCGTGAGTTATGTAGCTTTCGAATGGTGAAAGAATTTTTAAAATCGGTCCAGTAGTTTTTGAGCCTATCCATTACAACTAAACAAACAAACAAACAAACAAAGCTTTCCTCTTTATAATATTAGTGTAGATAATAGGTAATGATCCATCCGACCGATTTTGGCCATGGCGACCACTCCGACTCCTACTTAGCTGTCTTGGTGGCGCTGGTGTGATAAATAAAAATATAATGTGTATCGAATTCCAAACTCATGAATACCTAAATACCTTATTATATTCTACCTTACCGGAGGTACCTATTTACCTAATCTTTTTTGCACATTACTCAATATTAAGTTACACAATGTGTTTCTTTTGTTAAGGTTTTAAGGTTCAATTTTGAATGAATCATTCAGAATGATAGCCATTCAAATCGTAGGTATACTGTCAAGGGCTGACCCTCGTCAGATTTAACCAAGGTTCAGACGGCATGCTATCCGCCAAGGATTTACTCAATGTTTTATACGTTTGCACAGATTTGCACTATGGTTTGCACCTCCGATAAATGATACCTTTTTTATTCTTCTGCATCAACTTTGCGAGAGGTTTCTACGTTTTTAGTGACACTATGGTACTTATTTATAACTAGGTTTCCGCCCGCGTGGAATTTTGTCTGTCACAGAAAATCTTTATCGCGCGCGTCCCTGTTTCAAAAACCAGGATAAAAACTATCCTATGTCCTTTTCCGGGACTCAAACTATTTCTATGCCAAATTTCATGAAATTCGGTTCAGTGGTTTAGGTGTGCAAGCAAGACAGACAGACCGTTACTTTCGCATTTATAAATAGTATAGATAAACTTTTTCATAACACAAAACAGAAGCTAAACTTAGACTAAATTTAGGTGATATAAAAAGACACTAATTTTTATACGTTTTATTATACAAAAAATATTTACAAATGTATTTTGTATTCTAATTATAAATGTATATTTACAATTAATTGCCCGTAAATATAGTAATTATTGACGTTTTAAACTTTACTTGTGATTATAAAACTGTTTTTCAAACAACACTTATGTATAACTAGTTATAATCAGATTTTATTGTTAGGTAAATGGAAATTTGTATTGCATGTCGTTGCACTCAATTCCTTAAATTTTCAGTTTAACAATTTGCTTAAAATATTAACATGTTTAAATGCTTTAGCTATTACAAAATATATGGATGTTATTTTTAAATTAATAGACCTTAAGGTCACAAACAGCGTAAATGTTAATATTATGATTAATATAACATCACATCGGACATACAATGAGAAACATTTGTCACGCGCCATCTAGTACTAAATCAAGTATACTAATTTGCTTGAAATACTATAGCAACGCCATCTACATTTTAGCGCGTGACCTACAGCCAAAATTAAGTTTTTTTTAATAAAAATTCACTTCAGTCACATCAAGACACACCACGATACAAACAGTAAAAGTGGTTTGACCAGCCACTGTTACAAAAGCATGATGCATTCCAAGGCCCTAGTTCGGTATGGGCGAATATGAGTCGTCTGCTACATAGCATAAGCTTTACATTCCAAAGTAGCATGCAACTTCGTTTCTGTATTTACATTTCAACAGATTTCTAGCGAGTCCTATGCTAAGTTATAGTGATAAATATTGTATTGAATTATAAGAGGTTTTTAGTCCGAGTTGATCTCTTCGGCCACCTGCTGCCACTTGGCTACTAGGCTGGAGACCGATTTGTGCTTCATGCCGATGGATGACGATATCTTCACCTGCAATAAAGGAAAACATTTGTTATTAAATGAACTTAAACAGTGCAGGTCATTTTACTTATTACTTCTGTGACCAATTTATTCTTCCCATCTCTTCACTTCCCATCGTGACATTTATGCTGTACTGTACAGAATACTGTGTATTAAGATTTTCGCAAATAGTTTGTCAGGATAATTTAAAAATCAATACTCATAGCTCAACTCAGAGCAGCAAAATAACTTTGTCAAGTTAGTATTAGCAGGCCTGTTCATCTCCGCGAGTTTACATCGAAAACAAAACACGCACGATGGCCCACCTACAGGATACTATTCGACAAGGCCTCACATACGAGCGAGCATTGACTCACGCACGCGTATTCTTGTGTATGATGGAAGAAAATAAAGAAAATGGTGTACTAAATACTGTGCAGTATTTAACTGCCTAAATAATAATAAAAACACAGAATGTACTTTTTTAAGTTGCCTCAAGACACTGAGAGGTAAATAAGTAGTTAATACTATTCATGATAATTTATGCTAAATCATGTATTTCCTCCGCCATTTTCCGCAGTTTGGCACCTCACGTCACATCATTTTACGGAAGTAAGCCCTATAGCTTCGGCGCAGTGCCGATCACTGACGTTTGTCAACAAAATGGTGCTTGACTCTTGAGACAGGCTAAATTACACCATATTGTTAATGACATT
The DNA here is from genome assembly GCF_963855985.1 of Ostrinia nubilalis. NCBI lineage: Eukaryota > Metazoa > Arthropoda > Insecta > Lepidoptera > Crambidae > Ostrinia > Ostrinia nubilalis. The sequence goes on from NC_087098.1 coordinate 15,935,256, forward strand.
GAGCATACATTTTTTTAAATACCTTCGCGAAGTAAAACTTCTGTACGTAGTACTTATTATTATTCTGTGGTATTAGTATAAGAATTATTATCAACATTCTATCTCTACTTCTCAATCGGTGAGGACTACAGCCACAACTCGGAATGATTGAAAAATACAAACGACATACCTTCGACTTTTTCTTCGTCTTGACTTCCTTTTCTTTCTCCTTCTCCTTCGGCTTTTCCGTTTCTCTCTTTCTCTCCTTGCCTTTTTCTCTATCCCTCTCTTTCTCCTTATGTTCTTTGGGCGGCGGCGGCGGGGAAGCGGGCGGCGAAGATTTTGGCGTGACGCTTTTCTCCAGCTCGGCGATATCCTTGTAGAAGGATTGAAGCTCATCGCCAATTTCGTGCTTCGGTGGTTCCTAATAAGACACAAAATGCTATTAGCTTTATACATTTACGGCAGGAATGTTTTCCACAACACCAAAGGTCTTTTTACAAAAAGTTAAGCACAGAATGGACACTGGTTTAAATGACATTTGTATACTACGGGACTATTCCCACCTCTCGTTCCCACCACTGCAACTCCTGTGTAGCCAGGATCTACAGCTTGACCGCCACAAAAACCCAACCAATGAAGGTCAAGTTTGTCCCGGGGGAAAGTTAAACTGTCATTGGACCCGCAACGAAATTAATCAGAAGAACATAGGAGGAGTTCGAAATTAAGGTTCGACTTCCCTCCATTGCAAAGCGGATGACAGGTGACAAACAAAGGTTTAAAACCTTTAAGAAAAGATTATGCACCACGTACAATAAATTAAATTAAGGGGGCCTATCTTATGAGCAATTAGCAACTACCTGCCAATAATATTTTTCACAAAATCGCTTAAAAGCACGGAAATTTTTCCTTGTCGCGACAAGATCGGTGTAATAAATTGCGGAAACAGATGTATGTTGTATTGAATTAAGCATTATATCACGTTCATGTTTCCAAAGATCACACTCCCACAAGATATGATGGGCAGACTGCTCATGACTGACATCATCAGTGGAACACTCGCAAAAAGAAGACGGAACTAGTTTGAATTCGTGAAGTTTATGTTTAAAGTTGCCATGTCCCGTGAGGAACTGCGACGAGCAATGGTCGATTTCTAACCATCGCCTAGTTAGACGTTCGCGTACATTCGGGAAGAATTTATATAAGTGACGTCCTTTGACTGACGTATCCCATCTTTTTTGCCATTCATTAAGTAAATCTTCTTCAACGACTTCTCGGGAATCAAATAATCGACTTATTATAGAACGATCGCTTATTATTATAGAAATCGGAGGTTATATTTTCCCTTGATGCGAAGTACATAGCCGCACGCTTTTGTACCTCTAAGTCGACCGGCAGTACACCAGCCAGGACTGGCAGAGCCTCCGTGCTCACAGTTCTGTAAGCTTTGCAAAGAAAAATCAATGCAAGGCGTTGACTTTGGAGTAGTTTCCGTCGAGCGGCTCCTATAGTAGCTCTGTCAGCCCAAACTGGTGCACCATAGCAAATGGAGCTTAAATAAGTGGCCGAATATATTACTCGGAGGATTTTAAACGTTAGACCCCACGTCGAGGTTGAAATGTGACTTAAGGCATAAAAGTTCTTTTGCCATATGACATTTGTATACTGTCAATTTAAACTAGAGTAACTAGAGTTTAACTTTTTGTAAAGACCATTGAACCAGTCCGCCTCAACGGGGACGTTTAAGAATCTTCAGTTCCGCGCCCTTTCTGCTGGACGATAATTTTCAGGGAGGCGTCATTCTGTCACTACGAGGTAGGTGCGGTCACATATTTATCAGAACTCAGTGCAGAAGACTTACTGGCGGCAGAGGCGGCAAAACCTGGTCGTAGTCCGGCGTCGTCAGGTCCAGCCACACCGGCGGCGGCGGCCGGCGTCAGGGTAACTAGACAATTCAACATTCGTTAATTGCCTCAACACGACTACGCAAATGCAAAATTCAGCACATGAAAATGCATGATACATAACGTCATCCAGTTTAGTAGATACATATACCTTGGAGCGTGGCGAGTAGATGAAGAGCTTTCAACGTAGTGATTGACAGCAGCAGGGGACTTACTTGTGGAATCAACTTACCAGATAACCTCATAACGGTTGCAGGAAGGCGCTGGATGCAGGCCCCTGCCAAACGGCCAATCAGGAAATCATTGGGGCTTATGTTCAGCAGTAGACTTCCTCTGGCTGAGATGATGATGTTGATGAAACTTACCAGAGTTAACGAAGACTTATGCCCACAGGCATGGCAGCGTAAGGCAGCAGGGTCTTGATCAGTAGAGTACATGCAGTCACTATCGCAGCGACAACAAACGCTCCCTATCTCCTGAAACGTCACTTATCGGTGGCGGCGTGTCGTCCTAGTTGGGGGAAGCCTATGTTCAGCAGTGGACGTACTCTAGCTGAGATGATGATAATGAAACTTACCAGAGTTAACGAAGACTTCTTGCCCACAGGCATGGCAGAGTAAGGCAGCAGGTCCTTGTTTCTGCTCTCAGGCATGGCAGCGGGGTTTTCAGCAGTAAAGAAGTAGAGTAGAGTCAAGTAGGGGTGAGAAACACAAACACTACCTATCTCCTGAAACGTCACATACCGGCGGCAGCGGCGGCGGGTCGTCCTAGTTGGGGGAATTCTATATTCAGCAGTCGACGTCCTCTGCCCAAGATGATGATGATGATGAAACTTACCAGAGTTAACGAAGACTTGTCCTCCCAAGCACTTCAGCAGAAAAAAGACCAGTAGAGGTACTGTTGCAACGATGACAAACACAAACGCTATCTATCCCCTGAAACATCACTTACCGACGGCAGCGGCGGCAGGTCGTCCCAGTTTGGAAAAGCCTATATATTCAACAGTAGACGTCCTCTGGCTGAGATGATGATGATAATGATGAAACTTACCAGAGTTCACGAAGACTTCTGCCTGCCTACCCTGCATTGCAGAGTAAGGCAGCAGGGTGTACCATGCCTGGGTAGTTTTGAGCAGTGGAGAAGAAAAAGTAGTCACGCAGGGATGAGAAACAAACGCTACCTATGAGAAACAAACGCTACCTAACCCCTGAAACGTCACTTACCGGCGGCAGCGGCGGCGCGATGTCGTCGCAGCCGGGCGGCGGCGGGTCGTCCCAGGCGGGCGGCGGCGGCGTGCGCGGCTTGGCCGGCGGCGGCGGCGGCGGCGGCGGCGCGGTCGGCGGCGATGGAGGCAGCGGTGGTAGGGTTTCCTCCTGTTGCACATAATGGAATTATTAACTCTACAACTTAATCCAATGAATTTGAATGTAATGGCAGGCCTGTTCATCTCCGCGAGTTTACATCGAAAACAAAACACGCATGATGGCCCACCTACAGGATACTATTCGACAAGGCCTCACATACGAGCGAACATTGACTCACGCACGCGTATTATTGTGTATAATGGAAGAAAATAAAGAAAATGGTGTACTAAATACTGTGCAGTATTTAACTGCCTAAATAATAATAAAAACACAGAATGTACTTTTTTAAGTTGCCTCAAGACACTGAGAGGTAAATAAGTAGTTAATATTATTCATGATAATTCATGCTAAATCATGTATTTCCTCCGCCATCTTCCGCAGTTTGGCACCTCACGTCACATCATTTTACCGAAGTCAGCCCTATAGCTTCGGCGCAGTGCCGATCACTGACGTTTGTCAACAAAATGGTGCTTGACTCTTGAGACAGGCTAAATTACACCATATTGTTAATGACATTGAGCATACATTTTTTTAAATACCTTCGCGAAGTAAAACTTCTGTGCGTAGTACTTATTATTATTCTGTGGTAATGGTGCGTCCACACTGGGCGAATGGGCTTGCGCGGCAAACTCGACATCTTGCTCACTCAAGAGCAGGGTGAGCAGGATGTCGAGTTTGCCGCGCGAGCCCGTTCGCCCAGTGTAGACGCACCATAAATTGTATCTTATTAATGTACATTAGTGTATATTAGTGCACAGTCATGTGCAAACGACTGGCTCTAAAAGTAAATTGCCACCTGAACGTGGCCTACTAAAGCAAATGACAGTAACTGCGGTACAACCTACGATTTCAAAGGTCGATCTTGGAAAGCACCTGGATGGGCAGGGAAAAAAACCAGGCCTTTGTCAAGCAGTGGACGGAATTATGTTAAAACCAACTACGTCGATTTTCAGTCTGATCCAAGCACTGGCATGTTGACAAAAGAACTGAACTGACCTTAGCTTCAACCCCAGGATGCGGCGGCGTCGTGCAGATGTCCATGTCGCAGTTGGTGGAAGCAGGATACTCCCACTGCATCAGGCCGTCTCTTAGACTTAGTCGTTTGGACCGAAGCTAGTTCGATCCTCGATAGATTTGGATTATTAAGCGCTTTGGAGGTTATTTCCACTAACCTTGGCTTCGACGCCAGGATGCGGTGGCGTCGTACAGATATCCATGTCGCAGTTGAAGCAGGATACTCCCACTGCATCAGCCCGTCGCTCTCTCGCTCGTAGAGCATACCAGATAAATCCTAAATCTGATATGTGATGGAAGTTGAGTATATCTAATCCAAGTGCCAAGTAGACCTATCACTGACCTTGGCTTCAACCCCAGGATGCGGCGGCGTCGTGCAGATATCCATGTCGCAGTTGAAGCAGGATACTCCCACTGCATCAGCCCGTACCTCTCTCGATCGTAGAGCATATCAGATAAATCCTAAATCTGATATGTGATGGAAGTTGAGTATATCTAATCCAAGTGCCAAGTAGACCTATCACTGACCTTGGCTTCAACCCCAGGATGCGGCGGCGTGGTACAGATATCCATGTCGCAGTTGAAGCAGGATACTCCCACTGCATCAGCCCGTCGCTCTCTCGCTCGTAGAGCAGATAAATCCTAAATCTGATATGTGATGGAAGTTGAGTATATCTAATCCAAGTGCCAAGTAGACCTATCACTGACCTTGGCTTCAACCCCAGGATGCGGTGGCGTAGTGCAGATATCCATGTCGCAGTTGGTAGAAGCAGGATACTCCCACTGCATCAGCCCGTCGCTCTCTCGCTCGTACCGGTAGCGCCCTTCCGACCTGCGGTACACAAAATCAACGGTTGAGGCACACGTAAGGAAGATACGTAGGGACGCCCGGTAGATTTAGATGTCGGGGAATCTTAAATCGGGGTATTTTATCAGTGTAGTTGGATGTTTCTTGGTAAGTTCGCATAAGCCTTGTTAATTTGTCATGTTTTCATAGAGCAATGGTTCCCAAACAACTGTAACCGAACAAATTCAACTTTGGTCAACGGCGCATTGTATGCGCGCCCGTAGTAAGGACGCGGAAAGTTATGGAGCACTTTGGTCGTTACTGAATAAAGGATTAAAAGCGGTAGAGGCTCTAAAAAGTTTGGGAGACACTGATCTAGATCTCAAATAGTTGACTGATGAAAAGTAAACAATTTTACAATATACTACAGATACTGCTCTAAGCAGTCACCTCAATTTGTAAGATAACGCTCACTCTGCGGCTAATTGAATAGATGTCTAGATGATCAAATAACAATTTAAAATTCCCATCAAACCATCTAAAGGTATAGGGCTGACTTACGTCACTAACTGAATTACATTTTATTGCATACTAAACCCTTTCTTATCCCTTTGTGTTTGCTTTCATTTTACTTTGAACGCAATTTACTAAGGACTTTTAAAACCAAACACAAACGTCGTCTCGAGCGATCAGTTTCATGCAGAATTGGAATTCTTTTGAAACCGATTCCATCTAAGTCTGGCCACCTGGAAAAGACCAAAGCGTATTATCTTGAAGTGTTAAAATTAAATGAATTGTGTTTTCTTACCAAATCCGCGGCGCGCAGAATCTTGTCCGGCTCGGCTGGTCGGCAGCTTTTTCTAATGTCTTCGTAGACTTCTCATTATAGTTAAATACCAAAATTATGCAATTAATTAATTACATTGCCAAAAATATTTCTATGGAATACGGATAGAGGTACTGGTAACAGAACTGTTTTTCATCGAAATTACTCTAATTATTCAACTGCAAATATATGAATGTTCAACGTGCAGAGAAAATAAGTATATCAAAAGCAACAGACAAATATTGTAGTAAGATTTTTTTCAATTACATATTACAGTAGAGACTCATATATTTGCTGTTGGATTTAAAATAATACCTAGCTAGGGCAATAATAACATAACAGTAAAAAACTCAATTAATTATGGCATTCTGTTTATTACGGTATGAAAATTGTGTAAATATAATTTCAATAAAAGTAACTTCATCACAGTTTTTCAGATCACAGATCAATCAGAAATATCACATGATATCAATATCAAGTGGGACAATATCATAAGCGAAAGAAGAAATCATAGAAACCACAACTAATTATTATTAAAAAAGACATAATTCAAATTCAAATTCAAAACGTTTATTGCATGTCACATTACAATTTCAACCGATGTCATAACATTTATTTATTATATTTCTTTAAGAAGCAACAAAATCGATTTCATAAATAACTAGCTGACCCGGCGAACTTTGTTCCGCCTTAATGGCAATAAATAAGCAGACTTTTTTTTTATTTCGAACGGGATAAAAAGTATCCTATGTCCTTCTCCTGGCTCTAAACTACCTCCCTGACAATTTTCAGCTAAATCGGTTCAGCCGTTCTTGAGTTATAAGTGGAGTAACTAACACGACTTTCTTTTATATATATAGATAACAAAATCATTTACTAAAACTTTTTAGCTAAATCTTCTAGTATTTTTTACTTTTTCTCAAAACCATAAATATGTCACTATTATAGGAACAAAGCCCGGTGATGCAAGTCAGTAATAGTCATTCTGGAGCATTCTTCTAGGATATTTTTTCATACTTCGCATCCTTGGTATCATATTTTGTATCCTCGTACATTTCCGTGTAATAAAGGCGATAGATTTTGTATTAGATTTTCAATCTCAACTGTCTCCAAGTCCGTTATTTTATCATTATCAACTGCCGCTTTTGGTTTGTACTAAACTGAACGGCTTGGACTGTTATTCGAGTTCAAGTGAAATAGTCAGCGTAAGTCTGACGAGGTCCACCCTTCCCATGTCAAATGTAACGACTTCTCATTTGAAAATAAAGTTTAACTCTTGGCACTTTCATTATCAAACTCGCGTTTCTATGTTTTTTTCGTTCACCGACAATGTAATTATATGTCACTTGATATTGAATTTAAAAACAGTCTTGTAACATTTGTAAATAAAATAACATTTACAATTTAAATAACAATCATAAAAAAATCCAAAATTCACAAATTAGATAACAATATAAATACCGACATGAATCACACAATAAATATCTGCCTCACAAGGAAATTATTCCTCTAAATACGAAAATAATAAAATAAACACGTTTTGTTACCTTGCTGTGAAACAAACACCCCAACAAGTATGACGATTGGTTAGAAACATGGCTTCGTGGTTAAAAGTCCAAATAAACTTTAGTGTCCAATAAAATGGTTTTTAACTCCCAAGCTTTCCTCGTGCCCCCACGGTTATGCTCCATTTTACGAGTCTAATATCTATGGTGAAATTTTGTAGAAATGATCAGTAAACTAATATTTTTTGCTTGACTCGGTTCAGTAAAAAAATATGATTGATGACGATAACGATTTGTAGTAAAGTTTTTCATGAGTGTAACGACTCTTTTGGTTTCAGGCGGGTAATGATAATGATTTTTAAAAATTATATGTCTATGCAATCGCGGGCTTATTTTTCACATTTAATTTTATGAATTACGCATCGCTGTGGATGCTTCTATCAAGTGAGTTTTCGTACGAGTTTACATGACTCCACAGGGAAGTGTACAATTCGTCAATTGACATACTTTTATGAGTTATCAAAACGCGATTTCCGATTATCCAACTGTCGCTAATCTATTCTGGCTGAAGTAGTAGGCTAGATGGCAAAATTTCAATTATTTGTCCGTAGACAGATAATTAGAAAATATTACTCATATTTTTTATTTTCTTTCATAATCAAATAATAACAGTGGTACATCGAGTTGAAATGGCGGGTTATGTCACGCTTGAGTAGATTTTTTACTCAAAAGTGACGTCACGCGACATTTCAACTCAATATAATGCTGTAATTATTCGATTATGAAAAAAAATCAAAAATATGTGTCCAAAATGTTTTTATCTGTCTGACGGGTTCAATACAGAGTAAATACAAATGAGTAGGTCATCTTCATAGAAACGCACTGAGCGCGGTTTGTATGTGAGCGCGCGCCAATACGTATGCGGCGCGCACGCACACACTGACAAAATTCAGCGCACCTTACCGCTAATCCACGCTAAATTTTTTCAGTGTGTGTGTGCGCGCCGCATACGTATACCTACTCCGCATACGTATACCTAGATGACCTACTCGTTTGTATTTACTCTGCTAAATAGAATTTCGATTTCAATAGCCAATCATCGCTATTCAAGGACACCGTTACATCGCTCAAGTGACGTGGCACAAGGGTGGGGGCAGCCCCGTGGCTGGCCGGCGCGCGTACCTCTGGAAGACGCAGCGCCAGCCCGGCGGCGCCGCGGCCGCCTCGTGCGTATGTGACGTCACAGTGAAGTGGTTAACGTTAAACGTGCCGCATGCGAGGTCTCATTTAAGCGGTCGTACTATAATAAACGTCGCGTTAAGACCGGTGTCTTACTACACTGGTCATCATAAAAATCGACCCACCCGCGACAAGCACTTTCAAACGTATGCATCCCCACTTCCCACCAATATTACTATACTATATTACCATTTAAAGGCTAGTTCTAAACTTCATTTCATTAAAGGAAAGGTTTTTACCCCAAAAATGTGTCTGTAGAAGAATCCAGAGTCACTTCTTCAAAAAATGGGTAGTTACGCTTGAGCCAACTTTTATGGCTATAAAACTGTTAAGTTGGGATTAATCGCTATCCATCTGTTAAAGAGGACACGTGAGATCATTATTTGGTTTTATAACCATAAAAATTGGTCTAATTGATCCCAGAGGTGAGTCCAAAGTGAGGTCTTTTTTCAAGTTTTTCAAGTCACATTTATTGTATATGTTAATCGTTTATTAGGAAACTAGCGGCCGCCCGCGACTTCGTACGCGTGGATGCCGTTTTACCCCCTTCATCTATCTTATGCGGTTTAGATTTTTTCATACAAAGGTTTTTTCCCGCTAAATTTTCATAATATCCTTTTGTAACTAAGCTTTAAGTTTACTAAGGTACCTGCATGCCAAATTTCAAGCGTCTAACTTAAGCGGTTTAGATTTTTCATACAAAAGGATTTTCCCACTAATTCCCGATCCCGTGGCAATTTCGGGAATTACTTGTTGTAACTAAGCTTTAAGTTTACTAAGGTACCTACATGCCAAATTTCAAGCGTCTAACTTAAGCGGTTTAGATTTTTCATACAAAAGGATTTTCCCGCTAATTCCTGTTCCCGTGGGAATTCCTAAGTATACTATAACCTGCCCAGGAGTATAAAGAATAATTGCACCAAGTTTCGTTAAAATCCGTCGAGTAGTTTTTGTTTCTATAAGGAACATACAGACGGACAGACAGACAGACAGACAGACAGACAGACAGACAGACAGACAGACAGACAGACAGACAAAAATTTTACTGATTGCATTTTTGGCATCAGTATCGATCACTAATCACCCCCTGATAGTTATTTTGAAAATATATTTCATGTACAGAATTGACCTCTCTACAGATTTATTATAAGTATAGATTAAATGTGTTTTTCTTAAAGGATATTTATTGGGCTTTCAAATAACACCAATATTGTTGGGGCACCATGATTGTGTCAGTAGAAACGAGTTTTCCTGTAAAACGTAGGTGGGCCGATTTTTGTGATGACCAGTGTATTTTAGTAGAAATCAGAAACCCTAGTCAAGTCGTTCAAGTGGGGTCGCACAACCGTGGGGGCAGCCCCGTGCGTGGCCGGCGCGCGTACCTCTGGAAGACGCAGCGCCAGCCCGGCGGCGCCGCGGCCGCCTCGTGAGCCGCCAGCGCCGCGCGCGCGCCGCTCACCCAGCGCCGCCAGTAACCGCCGCTTAATGCGCCCGCGCGGAATGCCAGCGCCAGCGTCTGATAACAAGATAAGGAATGGTTTAAGACATTTATGCCCGTTTTCACCATCAATCCCTAATTTTTAAGTGACCCCTATGGTGACAAATAACAGGCATTTTGTTTTCATTTCTTTCTTTCTTTTCAGCCAAATGACGTCCACTGCTGGACAAAGGCCTCCCCCAAGGTTTTCCACAATGAACGGTCCTGCGCAGCCCGCATCCAGGCTCTTCCCGCGACCTTTACCAGATCGTCGGTCCACCTAGTAGGCCTGCCCACGCTTCGTCTTCCAGCCCGTGGTCGCCACTCGAGAACTTTCCTGCCCCAACGGCCATCGTCTCTACGAGCTATGTGCCCCGCCCACTGCCACTTGATTTTAGCAATTCTGCAAGGATTCGATCACGCAGGGAAACTCCGAGCATAGCCCGCTCCATCGCCCTTTGGGTGACCTTGAGCCTTCTTATGAGGCGTGAGGCGTGATCGAATCAGAAATGAGGAGATCCGCAGGAGAACCAAAGTAACCGACATAGCTCGCAGAATTGCTAAAATCAAGTGGCAATGGGCGGGGCACATAGCTCGTAAAGACGTAAAAGAAATATAAAGTCAATTATATGTAGCACTTCTTTTCTCCAAAAACTGACTGTAATATGGAGAACAAACACTAAAAAATAATGCTTCAACCACACCAGTGCAGATCGCCATCGCCGGCGCGATTACGGCGCGATCATAGGGAAATGACAGGTCGCGTGAACTGGCTTACTCCACTATTCCCCATTGACAATCCCCGTCAACGGGGATTAGTGAACTTTTTGTTCACTATTCCCCGTTAACACCAATTGGAGTTTATAATGTTAAAAATAAAATCCTAATATAACGGGGAATAGTGAACAAAAAGTTCACTAATCCCCGTTGACGGGGATTGTCAACGGGGAATAGTGGAATAAGCCCCGTGAACTGTCATGGGTCGCGCGACCTTTCATTGACCCTTGATCGCGCCGGCATTGGCGATCTGCACGCGTTGATGTGGTTGAAGCTTTATAACTGTATGGAGAACAAACACTAAAAAGTAAGTAAGGGGTTCGGCTCAAATAAATGTACGTTCACCCAGGCCATAACAGCAAATTTATTGACTAATACCTTATTCATCAAGATCGTAGAATATTTAGCGATTTGTGCAGCGCAACAAGAATCTTTTGATTTTAGAATCATGCTAAATACATGATGATCTCTGCGCTAATTACATAATATTTCGGGAATTCTAAAATCAACTTTAGACATCCTGCAGACTATATAGACTTTTAGTCTAGTTTTAGTTTGACTCTCTCAATATTAAGAGTGAACCTTTGAAGGTTGAATTGAACTATCTGATATATAATATCTGACATACCTAAAGCCAACATCCATTATAAAGAAATAAACTGTGTCCTATTTCTTTATAATGGATATTTGACTTAACTTAAAACTATCAATAAATAATTCATACCTGCATCTGAATCATCATCTCTTGCACTGGAGACACGGGATTTGGCTGCAACTGATTCAAATATTTCAGCTTGGACTCCACCAGTTCCGACATGTCATCCAGATCTTCATCTTTCTTGTCCTCGTTCAAAATCTCTCCCTTCGTAAACATCAAACCATTGCCATAACTTATTGTGTTTGTTTTCTTTGTACTAGTATCAGCCTCAGTATCATCTTTACTGAAACCTAATCCGGTCCTTTCACTCGTGAAACCTTCAATAAACTGTGAATACTTCGTAGTATACGCTGGAGTCTCGACCTTCTTTGGTGGCAATACCGAATTCGATATTCTTAACTTCTTTCTGGAAGTATTTTCTATGTTTTCTCCAGCACCCATAAGGTACAAATTAGTACCTTTCTTTTCAGTGACAATTGGATTCTCTTTTACCTCTTTATCAATACCATTCTCTTGTATGTTTGCAGAGCTAGGAAATAATGAAGTTGTGGGCGCATCTACTATATTCTTACTACTAGGGAATAACGGTTTGATTTCATCTCCAGACGGTGACACATTTCCATTGCTACGAGGCGAATTTCTTGCACTATCACTTGTTTTAACTTCTTCACTGAATATGTCAATTTTATTTTTGACTTTAGGCAATTCTTTCTTTTCAATTTGTTCTAATAAATCATCAATATCTCCGATAGACCTGCTATCTGTTTCTGTATCATTTCCTTCATGAACTACTAGGGGAGAGGATGCTTTTGAATTTGTTTCCGATCGAATTATTTCTTGTAATTCTGCTGGTAGCTCACCACCAAGCTTTTCAAGGAGTTTAGCTTTGTCTTTCAGTTTTGTTAGCAATAACGATTCATCTTGACTGTCATCGTTTTCAGTCGGTGTTGGAGTGGATGTTGATGTCTGAAAGAATAAAAATAACATAATTTCTGCTGATAATTTCTTAAAGATCCTAAAATTCTAGTTCTATCAGATTGAAAACTTAACCATCACATTGCTAGATGACAAATCCAATAATTTTGAGAACAGTATTGATCTTACTAGGACTTCTGAAATAATTTGTTGTACAAATTATGGCAGAAATGCATGAATAAGATCACTAAGAAAGCCATGTGCAACCATTAGCATTTTGAGATAAATGAAATGATCACAAATGGTGGAGTAAATACTAAAGTAAATAAATCTTCACCTAGACACTCTCAAAAGAATTAGAATGTCATACTTTTAGCATTTTCAGGTGCAGAAACTCATCATAAGAAAGGAAACTTTAAAAAGAAAATAAATTAATCGTTAAAAAAATCTGAGTTATTTGTGCTACAAAAATCCAATTACCTCTTCTATAACGGGTGCAGGTGGCGTCTCTTTGACTTCTTTAGGTGTCTCTACTAAGAACTCAGGAGGAATCTCTGGTCCAATAGGGACTGTGTATTCCTGATTTGGTGGCAGAGCCGGTCCAAACTCTTTCGGTTGCGATTTGCTCTTTGACTTTTTAGTTTGAACCTTGGGCAGTTTAGGCGGCTTAGGAGTCGTAACCGGTGGTGGCTTGGGTGGAGATTTCACTGGACTCTCTTGCTCATCATTAGAATCAGAGTCCGAGTTGTGATATGATGTGATTAATTCTATTTTGCTGGAAATAAAATGGTTAAATATTAAAATTAATGTTAGAATATGAGGAAGTAGGTATAAAATAAACTGACGTAACATCGAAATTAATTACACATTCATTATCATTACTATTATAAACAACTGTATAAATATACTCACTCTTCATCCACATCACTAGCTCTCCGTTTGCTACCAGCTTTGGTAGGTTTGTCTGTGGGAGTAGTAGTTTTCTTAACAGGCTTGACAGCGGGAGGTTTCGATATCACTTTGGTCTGTGTATTCTGTTTCTCAGCTAAGGCTTGCTGGTACAACTGCCACTCTTCAGCTGATACTTCTGTAGCTCCTGAAATTATACAATAATGTGTGATAATTGTCTTAACAGTCACGCAAGATAAGCAGGCTAACAATTTAAAATTAGAAGCATTTCTTCAAAAGAATATTTATTGTGAAATAATCAATACCTAGAAACTAGAAGGAACTAATGGTTTGGGCTCGGTTTTGTTATTACCAACTTTCTCACTTATTTGATTGAGACCATATTGACACTGTGTGTGTATTTACTGCACCAAAACAAATGTATTCCAAAAATATCTTACCTGACGTATGTAACTGTTGCTGGGCCAGCTTCAAAGCTAGTAGATATTCAGGAGGAGCCTCCCAAGTCACTGCATTTGTAACTTGGTTCCAGTAATATGTGAAGCCACTGTTCTCATCATAGCATGCTGACCAGGCTGAAATTTGATAAGAATACATTAATTTCAAGTTCATTAGTTTAATAACTTGGCACAATAAATATAATTCAAAATACTACAGGCCCGTAGTCACAAATGTCTATAGAATCTTGAAGTGTCTGGCTAAGTTAGTATGCTTTGTTTTATTGTTAAATGAAAAATATAGACTTAAAAAAACAACACAACATACTCAAAAGTTTATTATTTGTATCAATGTGTCCACATTGTGGTATTATTAGCAGTCATGGTATTTTATTCTGTTGATGATCATTGAATAAAGCGAAATATTTATATTCACAAAGAAATACCAAAGGGGATTCCTACTAACATAGAATAATATTGTTATCAGTTATTAGAATCTGTTTACTAATCTGCATAATATTTATTCAATAATCAAAATATCAGATGCAACTTTGGAAGTTATTTCACAAACTTACGAAACAATGATTATAATGTGTCATTTATTAAAACGCATTTTGATGGTCATCTCGCGTTATTTGATGCGATTTAATCCTTGAAAACATTGAATAGTAACTTGCAATACATTTGTAGGTTATAATAATATGCAGTATTATTGACAAACAGAGATTTTACTCACGACAGTGTGGAATCGGAGCCGGATGGATAGCACCAGATTCTGCTGCGTATGCGGTCCCCGGGGGCGGTGGGCCAGCAAAGCATTGAGCACCAGGACCAGTTAAATTGCCTTTACTTTTCGTTTTTGAGTTATCTCCTCCGTCATCAGAATCATCATCTGAGTCACCGTAATTGCCAATTAAACCCGCTAGCGCATTAGCTTTACTCATTTTGTTAGATTCCAATCCAAAAAGATTATTAGGTCCGAGAACACAGCTCTAAAGCGACTTGACAAAAATAGCACAGTAGTTTAGGAATATTATCTTTAAAAAGTATTAAACGAACACTAGCACTTTTAATCAGTTGCACGACATTCTAGTTCTGGTTCTACTTTAAACACAGTTTCACTTCACTGTTGTTGCATTTTTGTCAAAATACTGAATGGTTTTTTGCTTTTTGGCATGAGTTCGCGTCAAAAACGTCGTGGTGATTGGTGAACCACAGACTAGATGACAGTGCGTGCTGTTTTTTTTAACATTATTATTACTCTGTAGTCTATGATTAATGGCCTATTCCCCTATTCCAAAGTCTTTGGCCAACCAACAACGAGTACGCAAACACGCCACGAGAGAGCGCTACTCGTATCAAAAGTAGAAGACGCGGGAACTACCAACGACATTCAAAGTAAATGGCGCGCGCGTGCGAGTGAAAAACCGCAACAATAGTGTCAAAACCCGTTGTTTTCACGAAAGATGTTGTGAATTGTGCAGCGTGTGTGCAACAAGATTCGTAAAGTCTATTGGATGTAAGTCCCGGCCGGACAAACTTCAAAACCAGGACTTGCAAATAAGTGTCGACCGGCAGCGTTGGCCAAGTAAGTTCCTCCAAAACTTCCTACCTGTAGCCATGCTCTATGCTTGTAGCGGGCCAGTCACCCCCCAGGTCCAACTTTCTTCAAATTAAAATACCTTTTACAGCCTTTTACTTATGTTAAAAGTTATCCGACGATGGTAAAATCAGCCCTAAAGCGTTCGTTCGTAGCGTTCTATTTCAAACAGCTTCATACCCTATTTAAATAAACACCTTGAACTTTAATATTTTGTACACAAATAAATAAGGTATTAAGTATTAACATTAAGTAGTTAAATAAAGAATAAAAATGCGATTTATTTTGTAAGTTTTATTATTATTATTATAGGCACATCGCAATGTAAACATATAAAATTTAATTAAGTACCTAATACATTGTTAAATATAATCTGAAGATAAATCTTTTACAAATAAGTAAGCATATTATTTTAATATTGTCTTACTTATTTCAATTCAAAATAATAATTACATTATATCACTTCTGTGATCAAATAAATTGCAGGTAAGTAAATACAGACACTTTTAATTCAGTAATTTTTATTCAAAAGGTAACTTTATTGAAAATGGCAAACTAATTTAATTGTTACATAAATATTAATGTATAATAAAGCTTGCCAGAGTTTGATGAAGCAGTGGAAGCTTTAAGGTTACATGGCATGTGCCCGGATGAGAGCTTACATTGATTTTTCAAATATAAATCTATAAAATAATCAGATAAAAACATGTAAATGGTACAAAATGCATTACAATTAAATAATCTTAATTAATCTATCATTTTAAAATTATTATACACATTTTGTTTCTATCGTATACTTAAAACTATCATTTTGTTGGTAGGTTACTTACATTTACTAAGCAACAACAGCTTTAGTTACTTTGTAAATTATGACTTATTTAAAAAATATGA
Organism: Ostrinia nubilalis; assembly: GCF_963855985.1. Lineage (NCBI taxonomy): Eukaryota > Metazoa > Arthropoda > Insecta > Lepidoptera > Crambidae > Ostrinia > Ostrinia nubilalis. The sequence goes on from NC_087098.1 coordinate 15,951,538, forward strand.
TATTTATGTTGCGTAGTACAGAAATGATGCTCTGACCGCTAAAATACAAAATGACTGAAGCATTTCTTACTGTGGCTTATGCTTACTTACGGTCTTATTCATAATAAAATGCTAATATAGGTTTAAAACCTACATTAGCTAAAACGTTTGATAGGCTTAAAACACTCTTATAAACCTCTGATAAAAAACGTTATTCATAATCGTTTATAAACCTTTGATAGCTAAAACAGAGTTTAATATTTTCTTTCCACAGACTATACAAAAAGAATGAACGAAAACAGCTTTTTTGGTGATTTAACTTGGTGGACCATGTAAAATCATAGACAAATCGCAGAAAAAAAAAACAAAAAATTGGCAGCTGTGACGTTTTACTTACTGACATTGACATTTGGCACGAAAATTTAATAAAGTTTTCGGTGAAAAAGCGCGGGAAACGGCGAACTGAGTAGGCGTCTTTTTTTGGCTTTTGTAAAATTAATTTGAATTAAGGATCAAATAAGTGGTGTATTGTATATATTTTGTTACTTTTTATCTGTATTTACGTAGTTTTTGTGTAATTTCATCAGTTATTCGGTAAGTCATTGCATTTTGATTTTTTCGTGATGTGTGAACCTGACGACCCTGGGGGAGGCGTAGTCCCCCAGGCGTCCAATTTTGTTACGATTTCTAATAATTTAACCGATATGGAAACCGATGGATCATTATTTGACACGGATGGGTCTGGAAAGAATGTAAATTCAAAGAATAAACGTAAACGTTCCTCTGTGCAAAAAGTTTGTAAACACTGCAACAAAAAACGGAGAAGGAATCGAAAATCTAATTTAGGCGGCACTGCTAGTGAATTTGAATGCCAATGTATTAATGAACTTACTACTCTAACGCAAACCGCTTCAACTCCTATTGATTCTTCACAAGTAGGTGATACACTTGTACCAGGTCAAAAGACTAGTGAAATTTTAGGTGCTAGTGAAACACGTACTCCTGTAGGAAGAGACCTTTATGTAGCTACTGACTTAGCCCCTTACACAGTTCATGTGCAAAAAGAACAATCCTCTCCAAACGAAAATTGCACCTTACACCCCGTATCATTTGGGCATTTTCTCAAAAGAAACAATATTAAAAACATTGTCAATGGCAGTCTTAAAAGGATAGGTAGGAACAGAATTTCAATTGCATTCTCTAAATTTGAGGATGCCAACGCTTTCCTTAACAGTAACTTGCTGAAATCAAATACTTACAAAGCATTCATACCCACATTTAATGTGACACGGATGGGAGTCATCAGAGGTGTACCTGTTAGCTGGAGTGATGAGGATATTATGAATAATATTAGTGTTCCTACAGGATGTGGAAATATAATCAAGGTAAGGCGCTTAAAGAAAAAGACAACTTCTATTGGCAAAACTGAATTTTTGCCAATTGAAACTGTCGTAGTGACATTTGATGGACAAATTTTGCCAAAAAGAATATTCCTTTGCTACAACTCTCTTCCTGTGGACCTGTATATTTACCCCACAATACAATGTTTTCAGTGCTGCCGATATGGACATGTTAGGAGTCAATGCCGTTCGTTAGCGAGGTGTTTTAAATGCGGAATGGGACACACTGGTGACACTTGTGATGTTGACGAAGAAAACATAACCTGCTTCTTGTGCTCTGGTCTTCATATGGCCACGAGCAGGAAATGTCCTGAATATGTTAGGCAAAGAAGTATCAAAGAATCCATGGCTAAAAGCTGCATAACTTATTCAGAGGCACTAAAATTACATCCTCCGATATCAAAGTCATTTGCTGATGTTTTGGTATCGGGGCGTTCTGGCCAACAAAATTCCTTGATTCCTCTCAGCCCACAGCAACCGCATACTAATAAACAAAACACTTTAAACTCCTCATATAAAAAAACAGTTCTCATAAAGCCTAGAACACCGCATAGGCCTGGTAAAGGTTATGATCGTCATGAACACGAAACACTAACTAAAGACTACAGTACTCCTATCTCCCCCAGTAGAAGCATTCTTAATAATGATAATGATTCAACTCATGATTCAAATAGTTCACTTTCTAACCTCTCTATTCGAGACCTTATCATTGCGCTTATCACATCTTTGACACATAACAACAACATATTACCGTCCAACGGTGCCATACCGAAAAACAACCGACCATCCCAATTAAACCGTGGTTTTTCAAATCCTATTTACCTAAAATTTCTACTACGATTCTTATTCGTATGAGACTGGGACATGTGTGTACACCTCAACATTTGGCACGAATTCACATTATCTCTGATGATACTTGTGAATGTGGAGATGAAGTGGGCGATCTAAATCATATCTTCTTTGCCTGCCAAAAATATGATTCCTCTTCCTTTATCCAGTCATTAATATCCCTCCGTGTCCAACTACCTACATCCATAATTTGTCTGTTATCCTCTAATGATGTAAATATATATAAATGTATTTCTATGTTTATTATTACTTATGATATTAAAATATAGCCTGATACGGCTATATTTTATCCTTTTTATGTCATAAACATATTTTCTGTCTAATGTACATAGTAATATGATTAGTTATTAAATATTATTATCCTGTAAACAATAACACCATTCCTGCCTGATCCTTCAAAATTTTCTCTCTTCCCGGGTATTTTCCTATAAAATCCGTTTCCCAACCTTTACACCTCGTCATTGGCAAATGCACAAGCCGTGCGTGCCAGAAAAAAAAAAAAAAAAAAAAAAAAAAAAAAAAAGTTTTCGGTTTTTTCGATCAACTCCCAAGTTTTATCAAACTTTTATAAAACTTGGGATTGTATGTTCTGGATTCTGTACCTCTTACCCTGTACTCTGCAATAAGCTCTTACGACGACCCGGCTAGTTACATCGGATACTAATTATGTCCATGACGAAGGAGAACAGACCGCCTAAAAGGCAACGATCAGAAAACTGGTTGGAGGAAGATAAGGTAGTACTTATTTTTAGCCTGATAAAGTGCCTACTAATTTTTGTAGCATGGTTTTATTTATGTTTGACGCCTAGTGTTTGCTTTTCAGTATTTGCTGAAAGAGTTGGTGAAAGAAAGAGTAAATGCAATCGAAAATAAAAATACAGACACTAACACGAATAAACGGAAGGTTGCGGCTTGGGCTGATTTACAAACAACGTTGGTACATCTTTTGATTTCTGCCTTCAATATAAAATTTTGCCTTTACCTGTAATTCAAAATCCTGTCATTTCTTTTTCAGGTTTAATTCAATGTGCGCTGGTATGAACCGCTCCATTACCCAGTTAAAATCGCAATGGAGCCTCATAAAAATCAGTGCGAAGAAAGACAAGACCATTGCTAGGCAGGCTCAAATTAAAACTGGCGGTGGTCCACCATTATCAGTGCCTGACGATAGGGCTGATGATATAGCATCTTGGTTGCCCAATGAATTTGTAGTCGATGTTAACAGATTTGACTCGGACTCAAATAAAAGTGAATTAATTAACATTCAAGAGGAGGAATCAACTCAAAATACGCAAGATCAGGAATTGATAAATAATGAAGAAATCCAATATGAATTGGTGGTACTTGATGAAGAAATAGAAGATACACATGCTTGTACTACTAGAGGCATATTGGAAGATAAAGAAAATAAAAAAGTAGAGGCAAAAGAAAATAAAGCAAAACCTAATTTTAAAGCACCAGCAATCAAAAAAAAAAGGAAACTGTTAAACAAAGAAGGCTTAATTGATTTAAGCAAAGTTAGGATTTCCGAAATTGCAGAAACAGAATCAAAATGCCGGATTGAACTGCATGAAGTTCAAATGGAAAACGAACGGAAGAAAGGGAGAAACTTGGATCTTGAGCATCAATTATTACAGGAAAAACTTAAATATTACACTCACATTAATAAAGAATAATAAGTCTTTTGATGTTAAAGTTTTTCAAGTACTAACAGATTCTAAATAATAAGTTAGTTCCTCCCTTACTTCTGTTTGTTTTTAATTTGTATTTTATGCAGTTCCAATCCGCATTTTGATTGTGTTTCTGCAATATATTTAGACGGCTATGAATATGTTTACTAGTCATAACTTAATAAGAGTTTGAGATTACTATTAACTAGCTGTTGCCCACGACTCCGCCTGCGTAGACTACTATTTCTGTAACCTACAGGATCTGTGCATTTTTCCAGGATAAAAAGAAGCCTATATGTTATTCGAGACTATATAATCTATCTGTTTTAGCAATTTATTTGTTTATAAGAATTGAACTGTGATTTTTAGTAAGTAAGTTTAATAATTGTACTTAAATTAGTGATATAAAGTAAATACACATATGCCTAGTCACAAACATTCGCCTTTATAATAATAGTGTAAATTATGGTTATTTTGTTTTAAATGTAGAAGGTTGATAACCTCCGAATAGAAACGTTTATACTTAAGCAATTTCTTTGTTTTAAAGAATTGAACTGTGATTTTTAATAAGTAAGTTTGTTGAAACTAATTGTACTTAAATTAGTGATATAAAGTAATTTGTTTTGAATTTTTGCAGAATAATTGCTTTTTTAAAGAGAACTACAGGTTTTGTTTTTGTGATAGTAACAAATTGGACTGAAAATTGAAATACAGGTATTTTTCAATCAAATATTCTTTTTATTTTCATTAAGATGCCAGGAACAGTATCTGAAAAATTAAAATACAACATTTTCATGAACTCAAATGACATTACATAAAAGTAAATCGTTGGAATTTATCAAAATGTATTTTAGTACCATTCAAAAATGTTGATTTATAAAATTTTGTAGTATCAACTGCGACCTACGCCTCAACAATGAAGGTCGGTTGTCGTGAACACTGTTCTCCGTCGAAAGTTGCGGAGTTACAGGGACCTGCTCCATATGTTGTTCTGAAAAATATTATGAATTTGTCAACATTTTGTCATAAAGATTTGTATTCCTTATGTACAGTCAAATTGATAACATTTACCTAACAATGTGTCATTCATATCAATGGCTATATTATGTAATACAGCCAATGCTATGATCACAGCTTTTCCATTTTGGAGGCTTACTGGTAAGCCATGGAGTAGGCATTGGAACCGCTGCTTCCACACCCCAAAACACCTTTCAACAGTGTTCCTAGTTGAGATGTGAGCATTATTGTATGCTTCTTCTTCTGGACGACTAGGCCTTAAAATAGGTGTAAATAGATATGGCAGAAGAGGGTAGCCCGAATCGCCAATAAGGCGTCCTCTAAACTGCCTATCCTCAAATCGTTGTTTTATATTGCTCTCCATAAAAATTCGACTGTCATGTGTACTGCCTCGCCATCTAGCCACTATATCCATTATTTTGAGGTCAGCATCACAGACAACCTAAAATAAAAAAAACAGTATCCTGTAGGTAATCCATCCAATAATATAGTGTTGAATGTTGCTAAAATTTAGATCATACAAAGTAAAAATTATAGACATTATTAAAACAAATCTTTCTCTGTTGTAAACTGTATAAAATCAAAATATATTTTACCTGAACATTCAGGGAATAATAGCCTTTTCTATTAATATAGTACTGGGCCATGTCACCTCCGGTTTTTTTAATTTTAATGTGGGTGCAATCTATGGCTCCTATCACCCCAGGAAAATTTTTAATTGCTCTAAATTTGGCACTAATTCTTTCCTGCTCTCCTATAGTGATAGGCATTTTGATGAAGGAATTTGCCTTATTCGCGATTGCATGCGCGACTCTGGCGCATATCCGGCTCACTGTCGGCTGACTTAGGCCATGGAGGTCACCAGCATCATCTTGTACCTGAAAATGTATGAAAATAATTATAGCAGCCACGACAAAGGGATAAAATAAAACACTTTTTTGTGCTTACCTCACGACGTCCCCAACATCTTATGGCCACTAAAACTTGCAGTTCAGGACACGTGCCACCACCTCTAGCGCTCTGAACCAGATCATCTTCCACCAAATCTATGATGGTGCGCACTGTGTCCTTATTGAACCTATATTTTATTTTAAAATTTAGGTCCCGCAAATCGAATGGGTTGCTTCGTTGGCGGTAGAGCTTTCTACGTCGCGCTGGGTCGGCATTATTGGCTAAATGCACAATTGCATTTATAGCATTCATTTTCACAAGCAAGGATAAGGATCACAGCAAGGATATTTTGAATAAATAAACCAACGAAGTGACATTCATATGAAATGACATTTATAAAAGTTAGGTTAAAATAGGTTTATTAGAGCTTTAAACAAGGCCCGAGCTCTCGATAACTTATCACACAGATAAAAGAGGATTTTAGCGCTAAATGACGATTATGAATAACAATTTTTATCAAACGTTTTATAAACCTCTAATAAGCATTTGATAAAATGTGAAAAATGATTATGAATAAGACCGTTAGTCTCTAGGTAGAGTCTGTGGATAAAGTGAGAAAAACAACGCTTTACCTAAGGAAGGGTTTAAAATAAATACTTAGTAAAAATCAACTATGCGTTAGCTAGTTAATACAGCATTATTTTTCCCTTTATCCACTGACTTTATTAGACTATTAATATTAACTTAATGTGTTTGGTAACTCATTATTAACTCATCAAAAGTCATGATCTTAAATATTATTTGTAAAGGTGGAACATTATCTATCATTCATTCTGGTTTTGGGAATAATTAAATAATTATTGTACTAATGAATTATGTAAATATTGTCCCTACTTACATACACGACATACATAAACCTATGGCTTTTGTGTTTGGATAAATAAAATTACATCTGCAAAAGCTTAGAAATAACTTACGTTAGAGTTGATATTCACAAGCTTATGATTTACTTATGTACAAAATAATAGAATTTGAAGTATATGGAAACAAAATAAATCACAAAGTACATAAGGATCGACGGTGACATTTAAATTTTTAATCCTGATGACGACAATTATGATAATTATCTAAGTAACAAATTAATTTATACCAATGAAAGTTAAATATACTTATCTAAATAGCCCCATATTTAGTCGGCATCACATTAACTTTAAATTAGTGGTTTTTCAGTGGGTTACCGATTCACAATGCAGGGTTCGCAGGTCCCAGGTTCCAAGTAGGCTGGGTGGCACTGGGGGCAAGCGGGGTTCTCCCCGTAGCTGGAGCGACCAGTCCTCGCAATTTTCACTTGGAAAGACGTCTGTGCATTCTCATCTTCATAACCTGGGTGCGGCTTATCAAGAGGAAACACGTAGTCGGGGACGAAATACGAACTTATGTTGTACTCCGTGTTGATGTTACTCGGAGTGGGGTCCACCGTGACCGGAGTAGGCCTAGTCACGTCGCTGAAAGGACTACGCCCTCTTACAGTCTTTCCTTGGACCTGTGTGTTGTTGACCGTAACGTTACTTTCTTTGGGCGGTTCCAGATCAAATGCGGGGACAGCCCATTTCCACTCGTAGTACACGGGTGGTCCCATAGTAGTCGACGGCTGCTCTGAAAAGTCTAACTTAGGCGGCAGTAGTATTCTATTTGGAGTAGGCACCGCCGGATTGTCTCGTACACTAACAGTCGGTTCCGTCGGCGTCGGCTTGGAATTAATGCTATCGAATCTAGTTCCTTCTGTCACACCTTTATCGTTATCCTTGTCTAATTTATTGAAGTTGCCAACGTCCTTATTCTTCCGCGGCGTTCTGTCTTCCTCCGAGCTGACTTGCCCTTCGGGAAGGTGCTTATTCAGATCGATGATTTCAGATCTAGACATGGCGGTCTTGATGGAGTCGGGCGAGCTCGGGTCGAATCGTTTGATGAAGTTGTAGACTGGATCGTCGGATTTGGTTCTAATGTCTATATCGGGGAATTCTGTTGTGGTGGTGTCTGGGATAGGAGGCTGGAAGTATTTTGAAGGGGTGGGGATTTTGTTGTTTTGGTTGTCGTCTTGTACTTCTGGGGTGGGTTGGAAGGTGGGGGTGAGTTCCTGGGAGGCGGCGCCCGCCAAGTGGTCCTGGTCGGTGGGGTCTCTCTTGAGCCCGAACTGGACGCCGGTGCCGGTGGACCAGCCGGTGGGCGGGCGGTAGTTCTGCTTGGCGCTGTCCAGCCCGTTGTTGTTGGAGCTCGAGATCGAGTCTGCAATGCCTACGATACTGTTGCCGGGATGTACGGGGTACTGTAACATTGAATTAACCATAATTAATATGACTATTATAAACGATACTATGATTAAGTTTCAATTTATCACTGGGTAGGCTTTGTATCAGACGTTCTTACCCTAGTTTCAGCTTCCCTGAGCCCGTCGTAGTAGTTGGCGTTGGGCGGCACGGACAGGATGTCGGGGCGCGGGGTCCTCTGCTTCATATCCTCTTCTGACACGAACGGCTTGTCTCTCTGACCTGAAACATTACGCAATATTCTGAATCTTTGTTCATTTATATTAAGTTCAATGTCAATCCATCGAAAACGAGGCTTTGGGATTAATAAGACCTCAGAAAAAGACGGTGAATTTCAAGAAAATCCCAACTAATATTATAAATGCGAAAGTAACTCTGTCTGTCTGTCTGTCTGTTACGCTTTCCCGCTTAAACCTCGCAACCGATTTTGATGAAATTTGGCATAGAGATAGTTTGAGTCCCGGGAAAGAACATAGGATAGTTTTTATCCCGGTTTTTGAAACAGGGACGCGCGCGATAAAGTTTTTCTGTGACAGACAAAATTCCACGCGGGCGAAGCCGCGGGCGGAAAGCTAGTCTTACATAAATAGAGAAAAGCATCTAGAAAAAAAAAGTGTTTAGAGTCGCATCTTGAACAAAATTTTAAATAAATTGATTTTACTAAGTTATTTTTTTAAACACTCAACATAATCAAGAATCTAAAATCTCTATCTATCTAAAGTCAGATTGTATCTTTAATTTTTAACAAATCTATCTCTTTGTCTGCAGAACAAAACTTGCAAACAAACGCATACATTTACTTACTTAACTGACCTGCCACAACACTAGATTTGCCTCGCTAGAATCACACGCATGACAAGAGACTGTATCGAATATCAATAATCGCACAGAGGCGTTACCGTGATCCTGTGGTTAAGGCACATTGTAACATTAGGCACACGCGTCGTGTTACATTTCTCACCTTGCTGTTACACGATACCTCATTACCAATGACAAGCTCTTGACCGTGAGGTGTAACAATAACATTATCAAACGGTGCATGAAATCATATGCATGCTATTATCTTTCTGGTTCCATTGACGCCTACTTGCTGTATAACTAATTTCAATAACCTTTATGTATATGAGACGAATATGATCAAATTTTGACTTGGCCATCGCATGAAAACACGTGTAAATTAAATTATTTAGTGCGATGGCCAAGTCAATAATTTATGTAAAACGTTAAAGATTTCCTGGCCTGGACTTGGTATTACATGGATCTCACAACTTTTCACCGTAGAACAACTGAGTTGCGAGACTTGGTTTTTTTGACAAGTATTGTTTTTGATGGGATCTCATTTCTTTTTGTATTTTGTAAACAGTTCTACTTTTTTCCTTTTCGGTACCTTCTACTTATTGTATGTATACCTATCTAACCAGCAACGAATTTTCTTAAAGTCGGACTCTCTCTGACTTATGAAATTTTCTTATTTTTGTAGGTAGCCTTCCGTTTTCTCTTTTCCGGTTGTACTTCTTGAGCTGAAAACTGGACGGAAATTAAAAAATGTTACTCGACTTGGCGGGGACACTACCGTGTGCCTTTATATTTAATTTTATATGATATTACAAACTTATTTAGGTAAGTAGTTAAATATTTATAAAACTGGACCGAAATTGAAAAATTTTGCTAGACTTAGCGGTTGCACTACCGTGCCCCCAAATATTTTAGTTTTTCCTTGATTCATACACCAAACACTACTTATATTCCAAATTTGAAGCTTCTAGGTCTGCTAGAAGTGCCTTAGAATTTTGATGATCGGTGAGTCAGTCAGTCAGTCAGGGAGTGACAAAATTAAGAAACTTTGACCCGTTATAATTCTTAAACTACTGGTTCAAATTGAATGAAATTTGAAATATACCGTGTCTTTACAATGCCTGCATGGATACTGAAAATTCAGTCTTCTAGTTTTATCCACAACGATGATACAGGGGATCGAAAATGGCCTGAATTGCTTCGAGAAAAGGATGATACGGCCGTGCCGCTTTTTTGCTCGACTTGGTGGGGGCACTGCCGTGCCCCCAGATAACCTTTATGTATATGAGACGAATATGATCTTTGCTTTATCATACTTTTTTGCAAGTATTTTTTGTATGTCAGTTTAATACATTTCCGTATTTCATAAGTTAGGTATTACTAGATTAGAATGTACGAAATAAAATTAGTAAAGTTCCTGTAAAGCTATACCAAAACCTAGTTACCTACATTTTCAAAATTATGTCAATTATTATTTCAGTGTGATGATCTTACCAGAAACTTCATCAGCAGTTGTAGTAGATATTGTTGTCCCACTCTCAGCTTTCGTAAATAAGAGTGTCATTTCTTCAATTTATTTGTTCCTCTATTTTGGTTTCAGCAAACGTGCCCCGGCTGAACTGACGCATCAAAACATAATGCTTCATGATTAAAAAAATATTACGTCAGTTACTGTTATTACACTGATTGTTATGGTTAATCGATTTGAAAAGGATTTTGTCGAATATTTAACTTTATCACGAAGTTTTTAGATGAACTCATCGAACTCACGAATTATGCTGTCATAACCTTCTTTGATTGAAAGGTTCGACAACACAAGGTAAGTTGAAAAAACCTTTAGGTAACCTATACAAAAATGTTGTAAAAAATGTAAAGCCTAAGCTGAGAGCCTAAGATAGATCTCAGAGCAGACTTTGTGTGGAGTAATTCCTAAAGCTCTATTAGATCTGTTTCATAATATGTAATGATGTTTTGTCATGTTTTCATTTCTGGAGGTAGGAAGTAAAGGAGTAGGAAGCGTTTATTAAAATATTAATTACAAACGCATGAAATAGTTTCAACTACCTAACTCTGATGTCTTTCGAAGACCAGCATTATGGATCACTTCAGACTTCTAGATAGAAATTCGATGTAGATCTGTCTCATGACTCTGAGGAGTAGGAAACCCTCAGCAGATTACCTCAATGTACGATACTACAAAACTATTTATTTTATCTTATCTGAAGCACCTTCGTTTAGCATCAAATCAATGTTCTGTTGCTCAGTCTTTGCTTGTTTTGTGCTGATCTGATGCGACTCAACGGTTACCGCATACTTACAAGTTCCAAAGTTTCAGCAGCGGACGCTTGTAATGTCTTGTAAGAACTATAAAATCATTTGCGAAACGTTTATAGGTCGTTCGTGCTTATGTCAACGGGTACGTGAGTGTCCATTATCAATTTCAAGCTTATCAAAATTTTGTGGCTACCGCGGAAGTTGGGCAAGTGGGTTGACGGCGTAACCTCACCTTTCACCGGCGTTAGTATGCGGCATATGCAATTACAGACCACAGATTTGTTTTACAAGTACACACACGATGGTGGAATAAAATAATTTGTTGTTTCTTCACGGAGGCACAGTTCCCATCTCGTGCTCCCACAATACTGCATGTGCACTCAGTAATGCTTATTTTGATTGCCAATTCAAATTGGTCTCGAAATAAAATAAATTAGAAGAAAATAGAAGCAGTTACGAATCACAGGAAAATAAATTATCTAATTGTCTGGTCAAGTGGCTCGCACTTCAACTTAAACGATGACTGGTCAAAGGGAAAATGTATAAATATTGTGATGACGAGTAATTGTACTTTGAATCATAATAATTATGCTTAATAATAATTTATCTGCATAATTTTGCATGTTTGTCCATAATCTAGTCGGCAAAATTCTCGTACTTATTTACGAACATATTTTAACTCGTAAATACTTACTTGCATGCATTTAATATTTAACTATAAAGTTAAAACATATTAACAACAATATTGAAAAGAGCTTTAAAAGTAAGGGTGCTGTAGTAAAATGGGCCCACACACAGTTGACAATCGCAAAGGTACTTCCACTAATAACCAATGAAACTGGATCTAGAGATTAGCAGAAATAGAACTCAGGTGTTTATGAAGCCCCGTCCTAAAATCCTCATAAGCCTGTAAAATCTTCATGTCCATTTGTTGACGTGCTGTGATCAATTACTCGTGCGCCTCGGAATCGCGGGCGCAGTCAAGGGCGTTCACCTAACATTGACATACGTTGCGCCTATCCACGTAACGCACTTGCGTAATTCGAATATTCATTACCAATTTTGATCGCGACTTTGTCTGTACCAACCGATCCCAACTAATATTATAAATGCGAAAGTAACTCTGTCTGTCTGTCTGTCTGTTACGCTTTCCCGCTTAAACCTCGCAACCGATTTTGATGAAATTTGGCATAGAGATAGTTTGAGTCCCGGGAAAGAACATAGGATAGTTTTTATCCCGGTTTTTGAAACAGGGACGCGCGCGATAAAGTTTTTCTGTGACAGACAAAATTCCACGCGGGCGAAGCCGCGGGCGGAAAGCTAGTAAGAAATAAAATGATGTTAACAAATTTTTCTCCAAATCTAGATTCTTTTAGATCAAAAAGTTTAGGTTTTTTAGATAAAAAAATACTTATAATCATAAATTAGGTGTGTAACACACTGAGACATTACGGACAGCCAGGCTTACCATCTGTGACTTTGGATAATGTTGACAGTATAGAGCCTTATTAGGCTTATCTTGCTAATTTAATCATAAAAGAGTTGATGAAGTTGAAGCTCTATGCGATTAAAATCAGTTCAACTCTATAGCCTCGATTACATAACCAATGGACACGAAGTTATATCAGACAAAAGACTGCGGAATTTGTATTCACCTGCCAAGTGAATACAGCTATCAAACACAAAATCCTACCATTAACTCCTCGGATAGTCTTGAATAGGCTTTGATGAGGCTGAGGCCTCGCTAGTGTGAACAGTAAAATGTATTATGAGTATTAAAGATTATTAATAAATAATGGGAGGACGGTCGATCATAAATAAACGACTACAAAGAAAATTGGATGCTAAATTGCTAAGTGATCAATGACTTTTTAATGAAGGATCTAAGTCCTATGAACAGCCAAGACTAGTGAATCTAAATACCTACTGTATTACTTTAAGTTTTTTGGAATTAACCTTATGTTCTTATGTAGATAGAGACAAAAAGCTAGTTCTAACAATACCTCCATACATCCTGAGCACGCAAAGCTGCGAGCATAAACTATCTGTAGTAAGTAGGTATTTATCGTTAACTACAATCTTGTTATTTAAATCATTATGATAAAGAGAGGTTGCCTAAAAATAACCTGTTTACAAGTTCAAAGTCTTCCGCATATAAAATTACATGCTGGTACACTTATCGTTGTTATCTGCACATCATTCTGACTGAAGTGACAGTCCATTCATTCCCACAATACTCAATGAAACTCGTTTAGAAATGATTCAGAGCTCGTGAGCAAACGCTTCTGGTATATTCCACGTCTCAGCATAATGCACCAAATTACAGCAAGGTTAACGAACCATTCAGGTTGCAACGGTTTCAAGTGGCTACAGATAATCAAACCAGTGTATAATACAATTATTAAGCAGATAATGCTTCGACCTTAGTTTGTAATACACTTATTATTAGATAATGTTAAAATTACTATAGATAGTTCTTCCGTTTGTTATTTTGGGTCTTCCGTGCAATGAGTTGGAAGGTTGTTATTAAAATTTGCATCTAGCTGTTTAGTACAGGCACTAGCCTGTAAGCATTAGCTTTAATTTTTTTTTCTCAAAGAAGAATAAATGCGTTCAACTGCCTTACATAGACAGGCAAGGAGATTTATACCTGCTTACATAGATGACGTAGCGATTGAACGACTAAAACTGACTTCCCACTGGCCTATCTATGAGTTTCGTAACTTGTATTAAAACGAATCAGAACACCAGAGATTTTTAGGTTTGCGCTTCAAGTTACTTATTATAATTTTCTGTAGAACTATTGTTAAATAAGTACGAAACGGTACCTGAATTCCGCGTTGACCTGCGTACGCGCGTTACATGTGAACATAGCCTTATAGTGCCGTCTTTTTTTATTGCGCTGATTCTGCTCCTCACTGATGGCTGGAGCCTTTAATGGATGGTATTGTTTGATTATACATACAATGTCACTATTTTGTTGCAATTTCTTACAAAACTTGCGCGCAAAAAGCAATTCTAGTATGTAAATCATCAAACTTCTAATGTTCGTAACTCAGTTCAGACTGAGTTTAGAGGTATACATGTCATAGTAAGTTTGGTTTATTACATTATATTGTAATAAAAAAAAACATTTTGTCGAACACGGTTTGGTCGATGGCCGCGTGAAAAAAAAAGACGCCAATTTCTGGCATTGTCTTTTGGGTACCACTTAAACCAATGAACAGGTTGGCGCTATAGTCGCTCTCGCTCTTGGAGCAGTTGACCATGTACCAGTGTTCGCAGATGAGCATACGCTACTGGAACAGCGTCGTGTTGGGGCACGAGTAGCTGAACTGTCGCCCGAGGCCGTCCCACATGTGGAACATATAATATAAGACAACTCTAACGCCATAGCCAGTGACCCTTACCGATGAGCAGGTTGGCGCTGTAGTCGCTCTCGCTCTTGGAGCAGTTGACCATGTACCAGTGGTCGCAGATGAGCATGCGCTGCTGGAACAGCGTCGTGTTGGGGCACGAGTAGCTAAACTGACGCCTGAGACCGTCCCACATGTGGTACACATCGTTCGTTCGTCGTTTTCAGCCAAATGACGTCCACTGCTGGACAAAGGCCTCCCCCAAGGTTTTCCACAATGAACGGTCCTGCGCTGCCCGCATCCAGGCTCTTCCCGCGACCTTCACCAGATCGTCGGTCCACCTAGTAGGAGGCCTGCCCACGCTACGTCTTCCAGCCCGTGGTCGCCACTCGAGAACTTTCCTGCCCCAACGGCCATCGTCTCTACGAGCTATGTGCCCCGCCCACTGCCACTTGATTTTGGCAATTCTGCGAGCTATGTCGGTTACTTTGGTTCTCCTGCGGTACCGGTGCGTCCCACATGTGGTACACATAATACAAGACAACTCTTACGCCATAGCCAGTGACCCTTACCAATGAGCAGGTTGGCGCTGTAGTCGCTCTCGCTCTTGGAGCAGTTGACCATGTACCAGTGGTCGCAGATGAGCATGCGCTGCTGGAACAGCGTCGTGTTGGGGCACAAGTAGCTGAACTGCCGCCCGAGACCGTCCCACATGTGGTACACATAAGACAACCCTAACACCATAGCCAGTGACCCTTACCGATGAGCAGGTTGGCGCTGTAGTCGCTCTCGCTCTTGGAGCAGTTGACCATGTACCAGTGGTCGCAGATGAGCATGCGCTGCTGGAATAGCGTCGTGTTGGGGCACGAGTAGCTGAACTGCCGCCCGAGATCGTCCCACATGTGGAACATAATATAAGACAATTCTAACGCCATAGCCAGTGACCCTTACCGATGAGCAGGTTGGCGCTGTAGTCGCTCTCGCTCTTGGAGCAGTTGACCATGTACCAGTGGTCGCAGATGAGCATGCGCTGCTGGAATAGCGTCGTGTTGGGGCACGAGTAGCTGAACTGCCGCCCGAGATCGTCCCACATGTGGAACATAATATAAGACAATTCTAACGCCATAGCCAGTGACCCTTACCAATGAGCAGGTTGGCGCTGTAGTCGCTCTCGCTCTTGGAGCAGTTGACCATGTACCAGTGGTCGCAGATGAGCATGCGCTGCTGGAACAGCGTCGTGTTGGGGCACGAGTAGCTGAACTGTCGCCCGAGATCGTCCCACATGTGGTACACATAAGACAACCCTAACACCATAGCCAGTGACCCTTACCAATGAGCAGGTTGGCGCTGTAGTCGCTCTCGCTCTTGGAGCAGTTGACCATGTACCAGTGGTCGCAGATGAGCATGCTTTTGAAACAGCGTCGTGTTGGGGCAAGAGTAGCTGAACTGTCGCCCGAGACCGTCCCACATGTGGTACACATAATATAAGACAACTCTAACGCCATAGCCAGTGACCCTTACCGATGAGCAGGTTGGCGCTGTAGTCGCTCTCGCTCTTCGAGCAGTTGACCATGTACCAGTGGTCGCAGATGAGCATACGCTGCTGGAACAGCGTTGTGTTGGGGCACGAGTAGCTGAACTGTCGCCCGAGGCCGTCGCACATGTGGTACACCTGGAAAAGAAAAAAAGGTCGTTGAGACAGGGCATTTGCTTCAGTCACGTACTAGTACCACATTTGGTACACGTGGAAAAGAGAACGTAATTGGGAAAAGGGATTAACGTCAGTGACCAGTCGCTCATTTGGTACACCTGCAAAAGGGAGTAGTCATCATCTTAGGTCTTACAGTGATAATCTTCATAAATCGAACTTTAACTTTTACTATAGTTTTGACAAACGTATTACAATAATTGAAACCGCGATTCCTTCTTTCCTTCTGCTCAACATCTACAGTAACAAATACTCGTATTTATAAAGAGCTAGTTTGTGACTTTGTTTGTAAGATCTCTAGAACTACAAAATCAACTATAAAAATTCTTTCAGCAGTAGAAAACTACATCATTCCGAATGGCTGAAATTCACTTAGGTACGATAACATGGAGGGTAGATAGAAGACCATCATTAACATTATTTCAGGAAAATAATAATTACCTCTTATAAAACACATTTGGGTTTACGTAACTATCAAAGAGAACACAATAAATCATTGTGGGTGTAGGCTCTACCAATAATAATTAATCCACAACCATGAAATAGGAAGCGTAAAATAATTTGAGGATTAATAATTATGATGTAGCAATTACTTCCGACTGATGAACCAGGAAGTAAATGCTCGAATTATTCAAGAATTACCAAAGTTTTGATTGTGCCAATTATTCTGAGCCGTTTGTTAAACTATCATGATTGTTGTCAGTAAAAAATATAAATAAACTATAGTGAACTCTTAATATAAACGGTTGTAAAAAAGTATCTTGCAAATGTAATAAATCAATTAATAGCAAACGGTAATTTGTGTACAATTAATTTATTGCTTAGCTTTTTGCTATAATTTGTGCATAAATTAAGTAGACACTGTAGCAGTTACTTCAATGAAATAGTATTCTACGGGTTACTTTTACGAGTACTATGCTTAAATTAAACACATTGAAAGTCAAACAAAAGTTTAAAAAAAATATTGCAATTCTACTAAACTGAAAAGTGTTAATTTTAACATAAGACAGTTGTAAAGTTAATTTGATTTATTGTAAACATTTTTTAATGATTGATAAAATTAATAAAACACCTAATACCTACATGACGTTGTTTACTTAAATATAGAGTCAGATAATTCTTAACTATACAGAACTATGTAAACATAACTTCTATCTAACTAAACGAGTAAAATATTACGGTCGTTACTGTAACTGCATATAAATAATAACCTAATGACGGTCGTTCATGCTAAGATTGCCGTACAAACCGCAAAGCCGTTTGGAACAAAACGCACAATTATACCTTTATTATAGCAAAAACTTTTTTAAACGTTGTTAGAGTTAATTTTAGAATGAGTGTACGAGTAAATACGCAGTAGACGAATGATATAATTTTCCACTTACTACATTTCTGCTTGCATTGGCGTAAAGAGTGGTAGAAACTATAGTATACTTATACCATCGACGATGTGTGTTGTTGATTATTCTTAAAAGTTGATGAACAATTTAGAAAAAAAACCGACAAAATTATTGGTGTAGTAAGTATTAATCGATTACGATTAGATGTGAATAATAATTATGCACAATATAAAACCGTATTTTTTTCTATTTACATAAATATGGATCTACCTTGTTAGCTGCAAAACAAGATATTAAAATAAATTGAGAGCATAGTCCGCTGCAATTAACAAAAAAAAAAGTCTTCTTTAGTTCCTGGATGAATCAATTTGCGTTTCCACAAAGCAGAAGCCATACCAATAAATAACGAACGAAACAATTACCATGCGTGATCGACACAAATTATCTTCACACATGATTGACATCGCAATAGCACCTCGTCTACGACCTTTAATACCATATATTTACGGTTTAAATTGATTTAAATTTGAATCAAGATAATGTGAGCCACGAGGAATCCGTTTAAGTGTGGTCTCATCAGATCTTCGCTTCCTCATTCCGAGCAGAGCCGGGTCAAATGCATAGTCACGATCCGTGAAATAATGAGTTATGGACTATTGTCTGAAATTGGGGTGATTTTTGAACTATTTTTTCAGTTGCGTTTTTCGATGTTACCTATATTGTTTGTAAACAAAAATGCTACAAATTGAGGGTAGGTATTTTTAACACTACGTATTTTTCAATATTTTTAAATACTTCAGTGTCGTTTCAGAATACAATCTTAATATCATAAATATTCGCGATTAAACATTCGATTTCAATTGCCGAGAAAAACTCGAAACAAAAACTCATCTTTACCAGTTCTGGTTTTCGGATCCGCATTTTTTAAAGAACTGGATCAGGTGACATAAATAAAACCATCCATAAATTAAGATCAGATATCTCGAAAAACCGATTTCCGTATTCGTACACTTTTTACGAGATCCACATGGATCTTCGTTTGAAAAAAATTGTAAGATGGTGAATTCATATTCATTAAAACAATGCTAATATTATGCTTGTTATATTCTACTAGTGGGGATTTTTATTGACCGTTGAGAATCAACGATGTCGTAAAATTTTGTTTAAATGATGATTCCTTACTAGTCACGAAAATAATAATATGCTAAACTCTGACATACGATCTAGTTTCATTTACGATGATATTTTAATAAAATGAAGGTAGTTAACCTTGGGCATAGTTTCCAGCTCATTTTGGCTTAGAGCTACCACATAACTGCCATTTTTGGTACCTAAAAGGTATAAAAAATGATTTAGGAAGGACTTAGTGTTAAAAGATAGATAATCTTAATTATGAAAGAAATTAATGGGTCTTTTCATGACACTTAATTAACTTAAATTAGTTAATTTATTCATAGATATGAACATTTTTAGGTTTCCATTAGGTACATTATTTCAACTCAAGCTACTGTTTTAGGTAAGTTACCGTTTTTGTAAATTAATATTTAATAACTTACCATGCAGTTATTTATTTGTAATTACGTATAGTATAAAATGCACAATAATTCTGTTAATGTTAAAATTCACATTTTAAGACTCCGACTACCAAATAAAAATACCTACTAGGAACTTTGTTACTACCTAAAACTGCGACTTGGTCTAAAATTTCTTTAGTGACTGTCTAAAAACTTTTAATCCTTCCTAAGCTAAGTTCCATTTTACTTCAATCTGTAGAGATTCATCAGCAGCTCTAGAAATTTCCCTTTGCAAATAATTATGTAACTACAAGAAATAACCTTGAAGATTTTAAATTTTTGGGCATAATGAGTGTATAAATAAACCTGGTGATAATTAATTTTTTGTGGGCGGCTGTAAACGTCCGATGGGACAATACTGGTTATAAACACATTCGGCCTATCAAGCACGTGGCGACTTTTGCTGACAGATGGCTGGATTTTGTATAATGTAGATATAAAGGTGAATCAGTAGGCTCTAATTAAATTTTAAAATTGACCCCCCACAGTTCCTATTCCTACACAGTCATGATCATCATAATTCTCATCAGGTCATTTACATTGGTCCACTGCAGAAGCACGATTCCTCCTTAAAATTCGTATCTAATTTACTAAAGGCAAATGGAGCTAATCAGGTTGATTTATGCCCGTTTTCACCATCAATCCCTAATTTTTAAGTGACCCCTATGGTAACACATTCCTAACAGGAATTTTGTTTTCATAGGGGTCACTTAAAAATTAGGGAGAGATGGTGAAAACGGGCATTAGTCCCTGTCTCGCTTTTTACGAAATCCTCGAAAAAAGTGGAAATGGTTCAATTATTCTCAGCTAAAACCATTGACTCCATCTATCTACATATTCTCACTATAAGTTTGTTTGTAAGCCGTTATGTAAATTCAACTTATGAAGTTGCTCCGCACACAATCAAGTAGGTACTTACTTCAACCATCCTAGACTGCATCACTTAACATTAGGTGCGATCGTGGTCAAACAACTGCCTTGTTATGCATAAAAAAACCTGACCCTTCTGTTTTTAACTCTATTATACTTTTACGAAGGTGGTTAACACTCACGTGAATCTCAATAAATTATAATGTTAACTTCATTATTCCGAGTGTTTAGTTTTTGCAAAAAACGCCCACAAAGACCTGATTTATGGTAGGACACTTTTAGTAGGCATTACTTTGAAAATTGATAGCACCGATTAAATTAAACAGGATCTTTGAAATTTTGACAAAATGTCCCCATGAGTAGGTAGCAACTAGCAAGTAACTAAACATATTGTAGAACTTCTTTAAAATGCTGTACCTAATAGAAACACTCTGTTTAGCAAGAGAAACACTCTGTAATATTTTATAGAATTTTCTGATGTGCTGTACGACCAATATAAATCATTTGATAGAAACGTTTCAATGACACGTTATTCTGTAGCGTTCGTTCGTATTCGTTTCAGCCAAATGACATGCTGGCTGGACAAAATCTTCCCCCAAGGATTTTCACAACGACCTGTCCTGTGCTGCCCGCATCCAGATACTTCCCGCGACCTTCACCAGATCATCGGTCCACCTAGTGGAAGGCCTGCCCACACTTAAAATAATGTCTTCCTAATATGTCATTGTTATGTAGGAAGGATACAATAAATCTCCTAGTAACAAAGAAGTTAAAAGACTCAATTTTTTCAAAAAAGTAAATGACATAAGCACGGGCAACAACTTTTCATTCAACAAGGTATTCGATTAAGATGCGAACATTAGAGACATGAACATAGTAACCGCGATTAGCGGAAACAGAAAAAGTTAAAATTAAGAAATTCCAGCAACATCTTAAATAGGCTTGAGATGGAAAAAATAGATTTTTGGTCCCCACAAAACACTCAATAAAGAAAAAATAACTTTAAAATACTAACCAAACAGTCTTATGCTTACAATCTTACATTAATTAACTCCATAAATTAAACGTTTTTGTATTAAGGTATAATTCGTATTAGGTAACATGTATTTATTTATTTTATTTTATAAAACATGACAAATTAAAAATTTTAAAAAAGTATTTTAACAAAATTATCAGCTCATTAGTTTATTAATACGCTAAGTTAAACCTTATGTTATGTAATTGTCTTAGGCAATACAATTAATATAACTATTTCAACACTTTTCATCATAATGTAGGAACCAAATAAGATAAATCAAAGGACTTCCTAAATAGTACATTACAAGTTAATTCCCGCCCGCCCCCGCTTCCGCCTATGCGCGCGTCGCAGCCGCTATTACGAAAGCACGAAAGGTCAAGGCGCCGCAACTGGTTCACTGGAACGGCGCGCGATGAAAACGCGAGTGATGCTACATCGATACGATAATACAGAATCAATCGCTACGGAAACGTTTGCAGCAAAAAAGGGTTACTTGTGCAACTGCTTATTACAGTAATTATAAAATGTAAACCACTAACTCGGCTCACGTAGAGTCGTTATATAAAATCCACCTATCGCGGAAATTATAGTTCTAGAGAAAAAGTTATGACAAAAAGCAACGCTTATAATCATAATGCCTGCTTGTACTGAACAATTAAATAGAGTAACTAAAAAGGACATCAACCACCACTTATCACCCCGAAAAAATCGTGAAAATATATTTTATTTATAAATTATAAATATTAAAACACGAACACAGATTTATTTGTATTTCTAAAAGTACTTACTGTTACTTCTCAATTACAACATCATCCTACAAGGGTCAAATGTTTACTATAATCTTTAGAATAAATTCCTTATATTCGTATATGCACACATAACAAATACATGCTCTACATTTGAAATGAATAATTAACTTTTTCAGAAATCTTGCAAGAAAATTTACCTAGTGTCATGCTCGACTCTATCTATTTGAAATATCGAGTGCGAAAACGCGGAAAAACTCACTCTCACGCGCAGCCGCAACTTAATGGTACAAGTTACGTACGAGTAACCATTCGAATAAATGTAAAATTGAAAGAAAGGAAAACATATTTGTAATCTATACTTATAATAAATCTGTAGAGAGGTCAATTCTGTACATGAAATATATTTTCAGAATAACTATCAGGGGGTGATTAGTGATCGATATTGATGCCAACAATGCAATCAGTAAAATTTTTGTCTGTCTGTCTGTATGTTCCTTATAGAAACAAAAACTACTAGACGGATTTTAACGAAACTTGGTAAAATTATTCTTCATACTCCTGGGCAGGTTATAGTATACTTAGGAATTCCCACGGGAACGGGAATTAGCGGGAAAATCCTTTTGTATGAAAAATCTAAACCGCTTAAGTTAGATGAAGGTGGTTAAACGGGATCAACGCGTACGAAGTCGCGGGCGGCCGCTAGTATTTAATAATGTTGATGATAAATATGAATGTTAATTGGAGTTCAAGCGATAAATATCCTGTCATCTGCGAGTAACAGATTAAAAATAATACAAATCTTCGATCTGTTCACTATGGTGTCGGGACTTAATTTGACGCCATGAACATCTAGCTAAAATTGACGACGTGTAAACAAACCATTGAGAACAAAATTTGTTTGAATTGTTTTACATATAAATGTTCATAAATAAATCTTACTTTATAGCTCACAACAGTGCAACAGGTCACAAGTTTGCAACCAACAAATTCTTCGCGCACGCAAATCTTGCGCTTGCTCATAACATAATTTATTTCACCGCATTGTTAAAGCTATTCTCAGCACAATCACTTCATAAACCCTTATTTGTAAAAGTATAAAGTCTATATTGGTTAGATTGGTATTTTTGTTTTATGGTAGAGCCTACACGACAATATAATGTGATCAGGCTTAGACAATAGTAGGCGCTCGCGCTAGTGAGACGGTTAATGGCAGTTTAAATATCGGCTTGACAGAGGATAATTATAGTCTTCCCAAGGTCATGTTAATGGTATTCTAATGATTTTACACTTGCGCATCTCGACTACCTTCGAAGTGTGTGGCGTGGGTGGAAGTGTGATATTGGAGAAGTCAGAACGAGACTTATCAAGGACTGGCAGATATCAAATTTTGCCGTTTATTCAGGTTTCATCTATCGATTCTTTTTCTTGTGTCGACAAAAAGCCTACACAGTGTCAGCCCAAAACTCCACTACAACAGTGGCGATGTCAGTAGCCTTCATTAATCCTTCCTCCAGTTGTTTGGGCACGCAGGGCACGCCATCATGTGCTTCGTCGACTGGAGAACAAAACCACACTTGCACTCCAAGTTTGAGCCATCCAAGAATCCCCACTTGAACAGATCTGGGGGCACGGCAGTGCCCCCACCAAGTCGAGCAAAAAGCGGCACGGCCGTACCATCCTTTTCTCGAAGCAATTCAGGCCATTTTCGACTGCCTGTAACTTCGTTGTGGATAAAACTAGAAGGCTGAATTTTCATTAGCTATGCAGGCATTGTAAAGACACGGTATATTTAAAATTTCATTCAATTTGAACCAGTAGTTTAAGAATTATAACGGGTCAAAGTTACTTAATTTTGTCACTCACTGACTCACTGACTCACTGACTCACTGACTCACCGATCATCAAAACTCTAAGGCACTTCTAGCAGACCTAGAAGCTTCAAATTTGGAATATAAGTAGTGTTTGGTGTATGAATCAAGGAAAAACTAAAATATTTGGGGGCACGGCAGTGCAACCGCCAAGTCGAGTAAAATTTTTCAATTTCGGTCCAGTTTTCTAGATACATAACTGCTGTCTACAAAATACAAAAAGAAATGAGATCCCATCAAAAACAAAACTTGTCAAAAAAACCAAGTCTCGCAACTCAGTTGTTCTACGGTAAAAAGTTGTGAGATCCATGTAATACCAAGTCCAGGCCAGGAAATCTTTAACGTTTTACATAAATATATTGACTTGGTCATCGCATGAAAACACGTGTAAATATAATTATTTAGTGCGATGGCCAAGTCAATAATTTATGTAAAACGTTAAAGATTTCCTGGCCTGGACTTGGTATTACATGGATCTCACAACTTTTTACCGTAGAACAACTGAGTTGCGAGACTTGGTTTTTTTGACAAGTTTTGTTTTTGATGGGATTCTCCTTACTACGACCGAACCAACCTACGTCCGAAGTCTATTGAATTTAATAGATCGATAAAATATTACTTATTCAATTCTGGACCCTGATTTAACTTTCACTACGTAAAATTTTGCCGTACGTTACTAGAAGAGAAGGCTTTACCCTCTGAATTGTCAAACTTATGGGTACGTTGGCCAAGATATCATCCGGTCTCGTTATGATATTTATTCATTGTATGTGAATTTCCCGAGTCGAATTACTTCTTTGCTACATAAACACGCAGTTTCTAATCATACTTGTAAGTGAACATTGGTATTTTAATTATCCTTTTATTGGCACCTTCCGTAATCTTTGTTTAATTACCCCTTTTATGACTAATAGTAAGTAGCAGTATACATGTGATGCGTGCAAACGATACGTAACTTTAATAATTTAAACATCATCTATTGAAGCATTCAGGAACCAGTGTCTTCCCCTCAGATCATAGAAAGGGGTCTTCCCAGTAAATGAATACGTCTATTTATATATTTACTCATCTTAAAGTCCAGAACCTTTTTTGCCACAGTTTTTAGGCTACAGTTAGGAGAGTTAATTTCCAAATGTTACTGAGGCACCAGTTTGATAGAGATTACGCACGTATTTCGACTGAAATCTAGACTTTAGGAAAAAGGAAGCGTGGGTGTATTAACCAGCCAGATAATACAGGATTAAAGCCCTTCGGTCCACCGAGACAAAGCACAGAGTATGGGTCAGGGTTGCGGAGTCGTGTGAGTCTTTGTTTTGATCTAGCATTTGCGACACCGTGCGAACTTGCCGCCCTCGCGTTTACAACATTGTGAAAGAAATAAGGTGCTCTTAAAGTGCGCTTACAAAGGCAATCAAATTACTCAATTTAGGGAAATTTAGGCAAATATGGCGGGACCGCAATATGGAGCAATTTGAGAAAACTTGGCTTCCCCTTCCACCTACTGACCACGTTTTAACGTCATTGTAACACGTAGAAACTAAATACATATTATTTTGATGGGACCGTTCTGCACTGCCTAACATTTAACAAATTTTATTCTTAGATATGTATCTCGTATTGACAAAAACTGGAATGTTTATCGATCAACTATGTCCCGGAAGAGTATTTATATTGGACTTGAACATTACAATTATAATTTTATCGATTCAATCCCCGATTTTAATTGTTCTCAATTAAGCAAATCGACACATTGGTGGCCTTCGGATGAGTATGAGTGAGGCACTGTACTGTTGCTGTTTTTCCCTATTTATATCCCAAAAAAACCTAAATTTATAATACATACTTGTGTAAGTAAAACAAATGATTGGCGATTTGATTAAGTAGTTTCTACATGTGGTCCCTTGATACATAGAAGCGAAAAAAATCTCTACCTCTTATGTACAAATAATGAATATATCTGGTTTTATCCAATTAACGTTGATAAAATTGATTTTTATGGGCCAAAGCTAAGCATAATAGTTTCCACAATGACTTGTCTGCATTTACATTTTTAGTTGATTTATTGGCTGACGTCGAATTGTATTATTCATTGTATGAATATCTAAAAATGCCACAACATTTTATTATTACACACGTCACAAGATCCGCATGTCGTCACAAATGTCAATCAATATTATATAATATTATAAAGACAATAATAAAAGAGCTTGATTTGAAGGAAATGCCAATAATATTATATAATTCCGATTGCTATATTAATTTATTTATTAAATATTTTGTGGAATACCAGAATTTAAATGGCTTTTTTTTGTAAAATCGTAGGAACTTATTTAAATTAGCTAAAAAATCTTATAATAAAAACAAATAAATACGACACATTAAAAATTAATACCTATAATAGTGATAATTTTGCATAGCTTATACTCGTATAGCAAACCCAACTTCTATACTACAATGTTTTAACCAAAAATCAGGTGAAGTATTAAATTAAGAATTTAATCTGGTTCAATGTATCTGGCCGAACTATAATTAAAATTAAAAGCCTATTTTAACTATCATTAAAGAACCCGTATCAAAGTGATCGCCATACGCACGGTCCTTGACCGTAGCCAATTGCAACGGGCGGTCAAATCAAATAACTATTGCATGCTTTTTACTACGATTTTGAAGGTTAACTAACTGAGAAATAAACAAATTAATGGAAAACTGATACTTAAAATGTATGACTCTACACTTTAAGTATGTCTACAGTAACTCATGAATGCGGTGCATTAGGATCTAATAGGTATTATTTTCATTTAGATTACTAACATATTTGCAATATTAATTTTGTCGAGATAAATAACATTCCTTTTTGCATTAAAACATAGGAATAGTTTGTAAGATAGTTATTTGTTGCTTTCATAAACTACGTGCATTTCAGGCACAGATTTTAGTTCAACGCAACCCCTAAAAACTGCGTACAGTTAAAATACTTACGTACGTTAATTTCACTCACCAGTGGACATATTTTTCATCAGTGAAAAATTACCAGTTAATCTATAAATAAATACACGGAATCCAACAGCTTACAGTCATCTGCATTAGTTACGGTATATCAAATCCAAATTTAACGGTTTCGTAAAGGCCTGAAACTCATTAAGGTAATAAGTTGAACTTTCGGCGCTATAGATCAATAACTAATATTATTACTACTACTACTAAACTAGCTAATATTATTTAGATAGAGATCGTGTCATGTCTTACTGTAATATTACCTACTCTTGGAGCCAATTAGATGCGCGCGCGCTGATGTACGCATAACTTATTAAAGCTAGGGCTACGCATACATTAGTTTTACACATTTTTTTAGTTAAAATCTACAAACTCTCACTTTTTGACCAATGACTCTATTATTTAATTCAGAGCATGTGGGTTCAATAAAAACTTATTACATTTATGTCGAAATCTACATTTATAGTCATTTAGTAATTTAAAGTGGGCTTTTAAAAAGATTTTTAATGTCTCAATTTATCATTTTAAAAATGCCACTGTTTCTGTTTCTGTAATATACTATACATAGATAAATAATCACAAATCTTGTTTTATTGGCAACCCTGCGACATTGCGTAGGTATTCGTAGGTAAGGAAATAAGTGAAATTGGAACCTTCATAGACGCAACTTTGCTCGGGATTACGAAAATTAGTTTTTTGTGCGTTTTACAACTAATGTTTAGCTCTAGATTCGGGGAAAACCGCACTTTTTTCCCGAATCGGTATCAAATGGGCCTTGACTACGTTTTTGGTCATTATCTACTCTTTAGGTCTGATTCTGTTATATGCCTATCTCTATACTAATATTCAATTTCACTTTATATTGCTTTCTTCAGTACTAATAAATAAGAAAGAAGCACATGCATTGAACAGTGCAGTGCACATAATAATTAGTGTAACGACTAAATCGAATGTTTGATGTGGCTCATGTCAATCGACTGTGGTGGTTTTCACCACACTCACTTTATAATATAAATTACCTATTAACCTTTCCTGTTTCTCAATAAATTAAGTTGGATGAAAATCCATTCCTGGAAAAATGCAAATTTTTAGTTATAACGATATCGCACGTTCTCAGAATCACACCCGTCATTTCTCGAGCTCACGTAATATTGTATTTTATGCAATTTTTCAGTATTGTTAACAATTCAGATTTCAGACCACAAAGGCAACAAAAACCTTTGCAAAAGTTTCTTGACTGATTCTGAGAGTAACAGGAAATCTGAGAATAGAACACTATAATTGGCAGGTCATGGACTCTATCATAATGATTTGATGGATTGATTTGGGGTAATGATGATGAGTTCAATCCACCAGTAAGCTTAGCCAGTTACTGTGACCTTTGAACTGTTACAGATACAGTTGGCTGCATTTCCACTGTTAGTCTTTTACAGTGGGGTTAATGGTTATGGATTATTTATGCCATTAATTTAAAAAAAAAGGAACTATGAACCTTTAAAATGGCAAGCCCCAAGTAACGGCTCGATACAGAATTATCTACGTACCCGAATGTGTCAGTAATAAATAAACGAACACGTGTATCGTTTACACTCATGATCAAAGTGCCCCCTACTTACTTACAATGTTGCAAAATAATTTCACAACTTGACATTTTATCATTCTTCAAGCGAAGCTTTAAGATCCATAAATCAGCTCATTTTTCAAAATGAACCTCATTATGGTGTAAGTAACTGAATTGCGCATACGCATCTTAATCGACCGTGACAAACAAATTGATTGTGCCATACCATACTAATACCCACCATTTTATATAGGTAAGACTCGTATAATATTCTATTGAAACGTTCGTTCATATCATAGATTGTACCCTTGCAATTAGCTGCTAGGAAATAATAAATATAATAGAAATAAAGCTCTTTCTAGACGAAAAAAAACTACATAGTTACTTAACTTCGCAAGCACATAATTGATCCGAGAATAAAATAAGTACATCATAATTTTTGCAATAATTAGCAGTAGGCAGTCCATCATGGCACCAATACTTTTACACCTTTTATGTTATTCATGTGATACAAAATACCTATATGGATCCATGCCATAACAAAAATAATGATTGACTGTATACGCTTATTTTTTAACTATGTGACACTTGCTCTATTAACTGGTGCTTTAAATAGCAGAAATGAATGGAAATTCGATTTGCCCGCCTCCGTTGTTTATGATTAGTGCTCAATGCGTGGTCATAGGGTAACCATAATTTGCAATTCAAAACTTTAAATCGTTGAAAAGCTTAAAGCAGGGCTCTCAGTATGTAACTTAAATGTTAGTTTCGGCAATTAATCTTTTAATGATCGTGTGGATTAACTTAAAGGTAAACAAGTTTTTGAATGAAAGCGTATTAACACACAGGATACTATAAACTATTTATAATAGTTTGGACAGTTAAATCAATTCGGTTGTCAGTCACATCACCTGACAGTGCAGATCATTAGTAGTAAGAGCTACCATATTTACATTCACCAGATTACAGGACCTTGCTCGCCAGTGGCGCTTGCTAGCGAACGCAAATACAGTAAGTAGTACGTTGCAATAAATAGGTGTAACACGGAATCATGACTTGAGGTCAAACGCAAGTCATAATGTGACCGCATAATTTCATATTCTACAGATAGGATTAAAAAATGCGCTATGTTACTTACACAAGAATTGGAAGTCTCAAATAACTCCCTCGCTGTTGCAACTCCTTGGAAAGTATGTGTTATAAGATTACGGACAAAAACTATCAGAAGCCTCCTAACTAAATTGGGCAAGATCGTGTCTCCCGAACTAATCTGTCGCCGATCGTCGCCGTTCAAAGCGGGCACCCTACCGCGTGTGGGCACGTCCATATTCGGGCACACTCACCGCTCACCTTCGTTGCGGCGCCTGCGCATCTGTTGCGTGAACTACAGTACAGTCGACAACAAACTTAAAGCTTCCTTAAAAAACCTTAATATTTAACCATAAATTGCATTGCTAACATATTGTGAAACTCTATAAATCCAAGTGTAAGGGCTCCTTCCCACGAAAATCCAGGTAAGTATGCATCATCCCGCAGAACTGGACTGTCGTGTGAACACATAATGTGTGTTTGAAATTCTGATAGCAAATTCAAATGGAGCTTTTTTTTGCGGGACTCTGCAAACGGAATTAAAAGGTAGTATAGTACTCGTAAGAGACGACATAGACTCTGTATCCTGCTCAAAATCCAAAGACATTCTCCACCAGACTGTACGTACTTGCAATCCCTGCTGTTGATACTGAGTTACAGCCAGTTAGTGTCAACAATGTCCATTATTTACGCCAATTGAACACGGAAAATAGCCTGAGAATTCGTTAAATTATAGTATACTTGATTTTGATTGATTTTTGTAGAGTGCGGCTTCATTAAGTAATTATGTAATCATACCACTTCTGTAACATTATGGATGCAATAAATAATTGAGTATTGAGTACCTATCATACTCTTACCAAAAACAAAAATATAGTACTGTGCCTTTTTAATTTCTTCCAAATCTTTCTCAATTAGTCATGGTACAAGTAGATTCAAAGTTGTTTATAACTTTTACATTAAAATACCTGAGACTGTCAACAACTAATAACATAGTAATAATTAATATATGATTTTCATACAGTTAGGTATTGCTTGTTTATGCTGAGATAATCGCAGCCACTTATTAAAATATGTATTAATTTATTTAATAGAGAACACTTGACGTACGTGATTATGGTGTTATTATTATAATCTTCCTTATAATGAGGTATGCTCACGTTTAAATTCATATGCATTTGTAGGTAATAGGTATTTAAATCTAAGAACTCTTGATAGTTTTTAACTGAACAATTGATTTTCTTTTTTTTTTCTTTTTTTCAGCCAAATGACGTCCACTGCTGGACAAAGGCCTCCCCCAAGGTTTTCCACAATTGATTATTCCTTAAAAATAGGGAAATTAAATTTTGTACAGAACTTGGTCGATTTTCAAGCTAGAAGCAAAAAATCTACAACAAGTAACTTACATTACATTACAATAGCAAAAATAATAGGGGGACCGAAAAGTAATGTCGTTTTTACGCATGTCGATATTTGACTGTCGATTGTCAGTTCATTCATTGTGCATCTCGAATATATGCCAAAGTACAGTAAGTAAGTAAAATAAAGCCATTGTTTGCACTGCAAAAGATTACCAGAGTCAAGCTCCTAACTCTGCACGCCGACACCTAAAGCTCCCTGACTCTCTTAACACCTACCAAAAAAACTGATCGGCTGCTCGAGTTCGTTACTCAAGTACCTACCTAGTATTATTGTCACAAAATTAATAGTTTTATGTCACTAGTTTATTGTATACCTACTTGATTAGAAGAATAACAGCAGACATGTCAAAAAAATTGTATTACAAAATGCAAATGTCAGTCTTACGTAAATGTGTATAACGTCAAGTAAAAGTGTTTTTAGATGTTTGTGATTATATTATTATATAATATTTCATATTATTAAATAATATTTTATAATATTTCATATCATTAAATAATATTTTATAAATAATGGTTGTGATAAACATAAATAACACATATACCTACCTATCTATTGATAATGGCCTAATGACTTTGACCTACCAAGAACTTTTATGCGGTGTGAATTGAATAAGATTTATTGTGTCGTTTGACTTTTTATGGTATTTATAATGAAGCTAATGAATGTCAATCTTATGATAACCCACAAAATAAAGTACCCAAATAATCCTTTCATGAGTATAGTGAACTGCAATAAAATAAGCAATAAAACTGACTCGCACGACCTTCACCAAATAATATCTATTTTGACAATGGCTTCTAAAGTAAAAATGGCGGGCTGTGGTCACATGTGCACTTATTGTGCCCACACTGGCAAATTAAGGTCAGTGCCGTGATGGCACTCGCCATGTGAGATAATTATGCAGGTTGAATGTCACATATCATTGACATAAGATACAACTGACTCTGTGATGTTTGACTCCAATACATAGTGGCCTTTGGTTCCATCTGGTAACATATTATGGAAATCTACACTACAGTTAAATTTTATTTTTCGACGTTCAAAAGGGCCTAATCTTGGTAAATTGTTATTATTGTTCCTTCAGATATAAGACGATTAATGAAAAATTTCATGTATAAATACCGGGCCTCGCCACATTCTCTGTCTTGTCCCTTTGCCTTTTAGGCACTTTTAGCATATCCAAGGGAATAGTGGGAATAGACCTATTTTACTTATTGCCGGAACCACACAACAAACAGTGTTAAGGTATAATTTGCTATGTCCACCAGTTACCAAATAGGGTCAGTTCAGTCAGAAACTGACCCTTATTGTTAGTTAAAATGGAGTGTGCAATTGAAAAGGTAGTACAAGTATTTAAGTCAAGTGTTTCGTAGTTTCAAAACAATGTCTATAGCAGCGCAGCCTTAAACCCATGTCAAATGTCAATGAGATGCGCGAGCGCAACGGCTGCGACGCTGCGACTGTCTCTCGTGACAGTTAAAGGATCTAGAGAAATAGAATCATTTGGTATTTTTCCTTAAAATATGCATTAGTTTTAATAAGTAGTTCATATGTATCAATAATATTATTTCTCCAACTCTTTCAACGTTATCAATACTTAATGATGATTAAAAATATTAATTGGAAAAAATGTATTAATTTATTTACACTAGCTTTACTCAAGGCAGACTTAATGCTGATTGGGATTCTGTATGTAACCATTGTTCACATAGAAGAAGTGAGGCTGTTGGAGTTGAATGCAGTTGGACATAGTGAAGAGTATGCAGAATGAAATTGATATCTTTAGCATCCTTTTAATAAGACTCTACCCACGATACATAGTACAAACCCCAAATATAATAAGTCTTATTTTATTTGCATACAAATCATTTAGGTACAAAC
Source organism: Ostrinia nubilalis (assembly GCF_963855985.1). Taxonomy (NCBI): domain Eukaryota; kingdom Metazoa; phylum Arthropoda; class Insecta; order Lepidoptera; family Crambidae; genus Ostrinia; species Ostrinia nubilalis. Next base: position 15,984,170 of record NC_087098.1, read on the forward strand.
ATTCACATAGATGATGCCAACGATTTTTTCGCCCTGTATAGTACGACAAAAATAAGTAGGTAAAGTATTTTTTAATAAAAATATAGTATAATGTGCCATCTTGTACAAGAAGCTTACAAGAACATAAAGTACATATTACTGGCTATTTATGTTCGGATGAGTGCAATTAATTAACTTGCTCATCGTGCAACAATTTCTTACAACGTTCGTGTCTGTTACAAACAAATATACACAAACACATCCTTATATCGAAGTAATAAGGTTGGAAAATGGACACCATTCAAATAGATTTTCGTGGTGAATTGTACATCAACTTAATAGCATAGTAATTATTTCACTACAGCTATTGATATTGATTGTAGGCTTCCTGATTTGCTTATGTAACTATTATCGTCTATAATAATCTCGTCATGCTCATTTCAATTAATAAGATTTGAATATTATTATGTTCTTTAACGTCATCAATATAAATTAATTCATCTCAACGGCTCTACATTTTTATGAAGCTTCAAAATAAGCACCATAAAACCTATAAATTGTCTTGGGGTATTGTGGACTAATCATCTGCTGCGGCACTATGAAATTGATTGACGTAATTTATTCAATTTTATTTAAATAAATATCTATTACTTGGCATTTGCAAAAATCTTTGAATAATTTAAAATGATTGTATGTTATTCGATTGTTATATAATACAATATTTCTCACATGAATCATTATCTGCTAAAAAAATTATATTTGTATAAAAATAAAACGATGACTTGATGACGATGAATTCGTTGGTTGGCTTATTAAAATGTTAGTTCCGTTTTTTTCTTTAAGGCTAAGGAAACCTAAAAAGAGCCCGTTATGCAATGCATATGCATAATCAGTACGCAGCACTTAGCCTGTTTTATTGCAGAACGATGCAGGCATTGCAATCAAATATTGCAATCGCACCTAAAGTTAAGTGTAATGCAGCCACAGTGTAGGATGGTACGCATCTGCCCTCTAAACTCCTCCTCCTCCTCTCGCCTTGAAGAGGCCCGGATTACAATTATGTGCTCGGGAAAGACTGAGTGAGTCCCTAGCTGTTCGCATTTTAAACAGTTAGAACGCTTAGCTGTGTGGTTTAAGCCGAATCGAACAGATCTAAGTGAAACACACACACTTCACAGCTTCTTACGTATTCTCGCGTAGCTCATTTTCATCGCACGTCCCTTGCGGAAACTTATGCCCGTTTTCATTATCAATCCCTAATTAATTTTAAGTCTATGACAACAAAATTCATACTTATGTGTTACCATAGGGGTGACTTAAAAATAAGGGATTGATGGTGAAAACGGGCATTTCATTCCGTCAAGGGGTAAAAACGGCGGTAACCACGAAGTTTTAGTTCGAAAATTTAGATATACGTTACGATACTATTAACTAATTATAATTTATTATCCTGCTCACCTGACAGCCAGTTTCGACGTCGGCGTAGTATCCCGACGCTCGCCCCTGGCATGTGAACCTGGTTCGTGGCGCGTTTGTTTCTTTAACTCCCTGGAAAGAAACAAAAATAAGTTAATGAAAAGCCTGTTTAAGTTTTTCGAACTTGATTGTTGATTCTACATTTTATCATCATCATGTCAGTCAGATGACGTCCTTTTTCAGCAGTGGCCTCCTCCAATGATTTCTATAATTATCGGTTGGTACATTCTACATTTACTTATTTAGTATTAAAAGCCAGAAGGCAAAAAATATGCTATATCTGTGTTTTTAAGTCCATTCAATATACTCGGTAGCTTAATAAGTACCTTTTAGTAAGTTATGTATCTACTAACGTACTTTTTCCTTGCAGGCGTTCAATGTTGGCTGTCGTAGGTGGATGGTTACACTAAAATATTTTTTTGCTCGAACAAATCAAATCGTGAAAATACACTTGCTCTATACATTAAATTTAAAATGTATAGTTGTTGCAATTCACGAAGTCGAGTGAGCTTTACACGTGTGGTGGCTCGCTACTGTTCGTTTTTGAAAAGTTTGGATAGACATTACTTACACTATCGTTATACACGTACACAGCAAAGCTCACTTGCCTCGTGAGTTGCAAGAACTACGAGTATACTTGATTACAAATTGTCATTATTATGTCTTTAATCAGGCATTAGTAATCACGATACATACGGAGACCGAATGCCTCAGGGTGAAAGGCCAATTTGGACGTAAATCAAGACTCGCAAGAATGATACAATTTGATTGATCATGATATGTACTAGGTACTTAGGGCTGCTACCAATCAAAATGAAAAGAAGAAAGAAGTCAAATTCATATTGTCAATTATGAAAAGGGCCGGTGAAGTAGGAGTCTAGAGGCATAAGGACGACTTAAATTCAGGGCTTCAAGTAGAGACACATCATAAATATCTTACAGGCCCCTTGATAAGTAATAAGGTTTGAAGTTTAAAAGTCTCCCCAGCCCGCTGTCCAGCCAAGGGAATGATAGCCAATCCTTTCAGCCTATGGTAAATGAGAGAGGGTCATATCATACTCTTGCAATTGAGACTTAGTGGATGATAATAAGTGATCCAGGGTAATAATTTTGCCTAATTATTTACAATATGTTTCAAGAGTTGACAGCCCTGCGCTGTCCCACTGCGCCGGCGCATCCACAAACGGTAAGCGCTTGTAATTCAAGCGAATTAGTCGCCCATCCATCAGCCGGACCGTTGCGACATTGGAGCGTGCTCGCACAATCAGCACAAGAATACGTACATTAATCATTTAAATTGTTTGTATGGACTAGAACTATTCATGTACTTTGACTGTTAAAGATCTAAATTAAAGTCAGTCGGTATTCAAATCAGATTTACGCATGAGCACAGTTATTTAACGAAGAAGTAAATTAACATTTGAGCCAAAGGTCTCACTGCTGGACAAAGGTTTCTCACAATGACGCGCTACCCGCATCCAGATTACTAGATCGTTGGTCTAGGCAACTAAATGTAGTTTAATCTTGTTTCAATAAACGGAACTCAGAAATGTATTACGTAACGAATGAATGAGGGATATCTCCCAAATAAGTACCTACTCCGAATGTATTGAGCACTTCAATTTAAAGCAATAATCATGAAACTAACACGACTTATAAACTTTGAGAAGCAAATTATTTAATCAGAAGTTAGTATTTTTTTAAATATGTACCTACTTTGTTGAAATAATATCTTACCACAGTATAATAGTTTTATAGGCTCAGTTTACACGGTCGGCGCACACTTAAATGTTGTAATCAAAAGAAAAGCTTGAGAACACTCTCACGGCGGTTTCAAGATCACTGGCACGTGAAATTAATTATCTTGTCAAGAAAAACATTCTCATACAACAGAACCGTCAATGAGTTTAATTTAAACATTTTGTGCTCAAATGTAATAACTATGTGTTTGAAATAATTAATCAACTTCATTAAAAGTTATTGAGTACTGCACTTTTAGAGGTCGTGGAAGAACCTAGCACATCCGAGCGGAGACTCTTGAGAGTCCGATTTTAGCAAACACACTGCCGATTGATTTGATCTTCGCGATGCAAATCTATTTTTGATTTTAAATATTACATAATATTAATATTCAGCGGAAAATTATATAACTTTTAATAATATTCTGAGGAACCGATGACATAACAAAAAGGCAATAACATTTAAATCCGGTGAAATAATATATTTTAGCCAAAAGATTATAAAGAAATACCCACAAAAAATTTTTGAAAGGTCATTTATAAAATATTCTACAAATAGTGATTGAATAATTTATTTTATTGTTTTAATAAGAAAACAAAATTGCATGTTAACAAATCTTACCACCACAAATCACCTGGACCAGATATAATAATCAGTAATACTTTACGATTAAGTACAAACAAAGACCTCAAGAAGGTTGTTCAAGTAGGTGAGCTCGGACGGATGATGATCCATCAAGCCTGACTTGCTCAAGGTCCGAAGGAAAAAATCCTCGCAGGCATACCTACTTAGGCGATATGATCTATAGCATTGAAATAAATGGATCATGTTCTAATTCAGGTCAATATGACTGTATAGGTTTAGTTCTGCCAGCTGCTAATAGATGACGCTGTCCCGTTTTACATCGCGGTGTTGTTGTAGTGGATTTTTTAATCAGTCACTTGAAGCACCTGAATAACATGGATTATTTATTTTCGTCAATGTATTTTTATCACGTCTTATCGTTAAATTAAAAATACATGCTAAACAAATGTGACGCATAATTATTTTCATAATAAAAGTTATGCAAAAAAATTTGACATTTCCTACGTCTGTCTGAAATTAAAATACTTTAAAGACATTTTGAATATTCGGTCTCGGTATTGTTCTCGTAGCAAGTTATAATGTGAGTCACATGATCGAATCCTTCTAGAAGTAATTATTATGTAACTAATAATCTAAAAAAGTGGCTAAAAACTCATGCACTAACGGCCAACCTTTGACCGTCATTTGACTGCGGGCACTTCGCGCATTTGCCATCGCAATAAGAGGCTTAGCTGCTTCTGCATAAGGTTGACTTCTTGACCTAGTTGATCACTACGATCTGTTTAGCGACAAGAGGCATGCATAGCCATTGTTTTCGGATTTACGTGAAAGAACACGTCGGGTTATGTAACTGGCAACCGCTTTGGGTTGAGATTAGTACCTGCAAGACTTAAAATAGTTTGTCGATTGCCAAACTTCTCACGGGCTACCATGTCCATATCTTCAAAACAATTGTTACTATAGGTTTGTAGTAAACGCTGGTATCAATAAACCAGAGATAATTCTGTCTTACAACCCACATAATGGAGAAATAATGGCTTTAAATTTTATTCAAGTACATGCTCGTAATTTTACTTCTGGATGCAGGCCGACCAACCGGTCAATATGAGTCATTGGGGGAAGCCTAAGTTAAGCAGTGGACGTCCTACGGCTGAAATGATGATGATGATGAAGTCTTTAATGGGTCTTTAACAATTCATAATTATACAAAGTTTTCAAAATTGTTTATATCTTCTTTATGAGCGAATATAATCGAATAAAATAAATAATAGTCCCATATATGGAAAGTTACAAAAGCGCGTATTAATAATTATCATTCTAATGGAAAGCATACGCGCAACTTCGAAAATAAGTACTTTTCTTAATACATATTTAGATTAGACAGGATGACGCCGATCATTCCAACGCATGCTGTGGCAACAACCTATAAGTATAACTAATCTAGAAACTAGGTCAATCTAGTTTTTATAGCAACAGCTTTTTAAGTGATTACATCTCTATTCATACCAATTTACGATTCATTCGTAATATGCAAATTGCTTCGTTAAGGCAGGTGGGCTCTGCATTATAAATAATACTGGTATTGCAAGGTCAACCCGATAATACGTATGATTATCGGAGTCGATATCTAATCAACGTAATGTGTGACATCCCTAATTTGTTTAAACAAGTAATTTAATTAACGTGGAACCCGTTGTCTCTACAGGTACAACATTTATACACAAAAAGAACTCGAATACACCAGAAGTATGTATCAGTAAATGTAGTAGTTCCAGAGATTACCATAAACATATTTACATACAATCAACTAAGAACCTCTTCAAATATTTGTACAGATAACCATTGAGGATAACTAATCTGTTGTTTAGCAATCAGACAAGAACAAATCTTGCGGTCTAATTTAGGTCCATTCACAGCACTTATTAGTTGCTATTGTGTATTAGATAGAGATCTGATCTAGTGCTTTGAAAGTGGCACTGGCTATTATGTAACACGGAAGGGAGAAAGGTCCCATGTAATAGTGGTAATAAACGGTTACCTAGACCAGCGGTTTTTTCCCTTTCTCTGTTTCTAGAGCATTGTTATCAGTAAATGTTAATTCATATTCTAGCGTGTCCATTGCATTGTTGAAGAGGCTGGGCAAATTGTGGTTTAATTTAAATTGTGAGTCCTATAATTTCCTTCTGGAATTTACAACCTAGTCTTTAACAGGTTATGTAATGAGAAAGATAATTAAATCTCTGTAGTTAAGTTTAACTTTTCAAGTTGAAGAAAACTCTCAATTCAAATATTTTTATATTTGGGAGGCCTATGTTTAGCAATGGACGCCCTATAGAGCCTGTAACATAAAACGACATTCAAATTAGATTCAAACTAATCGCTTTGGTCTAGTTTTGCTTAGCATCGATTTGTACCATTAATTGGCACTGGGCTAGATAGGTCAAGCCTAGAGCCTGGACAATCAGCCTATTTTCTCAACCATTCATAACATGGACACGATTTATATGATTCAGACCAAAGGCACAGGACGTAGGCCGAACAAGTTTCACAATGCCATGATTCATGTCTGATATAATTTTAACCAATTTGAATAGGTTCAACCAAACGACTTGTAGAGTGTTAAGAAGTACAGTCAACATCGAAGGTAACTGAAAGTTTTCAAAACGATGTCAGATTTTTACAAAAATAATTAATTTTACAAAAAGACCTTTATAAGTTCATTCTTTATGGTCTATTCACACAATACCAGTTCCGTCATAGTCATAATCATTTATTCCAGTATCAGCACAGTGCGAAATTATCTTTTCATTACATACTTACCCTATGAATGAACGCATTATGTGTGAATCCACTATTACTCGTCGCCAGTTAAAAAAAATCGTCAAAACGTAATACTACTGACTATACAGGATGATTCACAGTCAATGATTCTGCCTAAAATGTAGCGATACACGAGTGTCATATCATGTGGCCAGCCATACATGGTCGCGAAGACAAGCCGATTTCAAGGTCAGACACGCAGTTCAAGTGTAAATATTAATCTCACCTAAAGTTACGTGATTGGGCATAAATTAAACATGTCTCGTTTTGATGACGCAGAAAAGACATAGAAGCAACCTACTTCAGGCTCATCACCACTATGTAGCAAGTGTGTATTTGTTAAAGAGAGAGTTTGTAGTAGGAGAGTATTATTTTTAAGCCTCTCTACTAATAACGTTCGAATCTCTACTCATTTTCAAATATAGATTCAAGCCTAGATATTTTATTCAGCTGTTGATTTTCGATAGCTGATTTTTGTGAAGAGGTACTTCTATGCAACTTTCTTTAGCTTTAACATGTTAATGTTAAAATATACTTAATTAATTTTTAAAATACAAGATTTTCGTCAGGCACATGACTTCAATGAATATACATAGGTATTTAAATAAGATTTTATAATAAGCGTTTATTATGTAGGACTTATAAGAGCTGAATTCCACATTATCGCATAGTACATAACTATCCAATGTTATTAGCCCAAAACTAACTACCCAAAATTGATAGTCTGCGGTACCAATTATACATCCAGTAAAGTATAAAATGCAGTTTTAAAACATTTCAGTCGAAGTAAGCTGTCAACAGCAATTAATTACTATGATTTTTGATAAACGGATTAAGTTAAAGTTAATTGATCGCACCCATGTGAAAGACATTACCATGATTTGAAACATAACATTGCAAATCATAATCTGGGTTTTCACACTGTCTGTTACATTTTCGTATGACATTCAAAATCGACTGAGCGGCTTACAGCACAAGACGCGCGCCGATGTACAAAGGTCAAGTAAAATGGCGACCTTTTCAGACCTCGCCCTGTCAAGGTGAGCTAAACTTAAGTAGGTACCCAATAATCGGATGATTTTAAATTTTAAAGAAACATGTAAAATAAACGTTTAGCTTAATATCAATCTGTGTGTACAGATTTATGCTAAAAACTTGAACTTTGGAAAGCGAATCTAATTCACCAAGTACAATCAGGTATAGACTATGGTATACAATTTCAACTCAAGATGAATAAAGATTAATAAAACCGCAAGCAATTTAAGTTAAAAGCAATCTAAGTAGTAAGTTTAAATGATAATTAATCAATTAAGTTTTAGGCAAACTTTACGCCAACTTCATGCCAGCTAACCATACCATAGGGTATAAACTTGACCTATATTACTCGCCCATTTGGAGATACAATATGTATTTTCCTATGAATAAAGATTTTGAACTTTGAATTTACCACTATAATTTATTTCCTGTATTGATTTGCTGTTTTGTTCTGTATTTTTTGCTGATATAGATATTTCATTTAATTGTCTCTTAAACTTGCTACACTGCTCCTCATTTTTTGCACAACACTATATCTGATGATATTTACAGAGGTATCGATTACGCATCGATTCTCGTCACGACTCGACACTGGTGACGAATGATCATGAGATAGCCTGAAAGCCTCCATCAATGATGTCTGTCATTTTGTAACTCGAGGGTTGACCGAGATGCGATAAATGATTCAGAATTCCTGAGATTGCGAAAAGTGTGATTTAAACTCTTTGTCAAAATGATAAAAGTTGTTTCATCGTATTTATTAAACTGATGACTAAAAAAGTAGAGCTCCTATCAGCTAACCTCCATTTATAGGTAACCCACTTTAGCTAATCATTGCAATGGCCACATATTTTTATTTAGTACTTTTTGAAAAATAAATAGTTTTTGCTAATGGAATTCCGTCAAAGCCTGCATTTTTTCCCTCACCGCTCGCAATCCGTGCCGGACCGGATATTGTAGGTACTTACTATTGTTTTAGCTAAAGTGATCATGAACCATAAGCCTTATTTAACTTCACCATAAGATTCAATTTCTTTGGTTTTATAACTTAGTCTTATATCATAATATACTCAACGTCAAATAAACCGCACCTTCCGCGACGCGAACTTTAACGATTTTCTTCTGACACAATCATGGTACCCCAACAATATTGGTGTTATTTGAAAGCCCAATAAATATCCTTAAAGAAAAACACATTTAATTTCTTAATAAATGATTAACATATACCATAAATGTGACTTGAAAAAATACCTCACTTTGGGCCCACCTATGGGATCAATTAGACCAATTTTTATGGTTATAAAACCAAATAATGATTTCACGTGTCCTCTTTAACAGATGGATAGCAATTAAACCCAACTTAACAGTTTTATAGCCATAAAAGTTGGCTCTAGCGTAACTACCTATTTTTTGAAGAAGTGACTCTGGATCCTTCTTAAGACACATTTTTGGGGTAAAAACCTTTCCTTTAATGAAATGAAGGTTAGAACTAGGCTTTTAAATGGTACCAATATTGGTGGGAAGTGGGGATGCATACGTTTGAAAATGCTTGTCGCGGGAGGTGCGATTTATTTGACGTCGAGTGTAGTTAGGAACTCGAGCATCGTATCAATCAGTCCATTATTTGCAAAACCTGCGCAAGAGTGTCATTATGTTCTAAAGACTCTCTTTTGTGCTCTATGGGAACTTGTGATGGTCATTAAGAGTCTTTGTCTCTGCTCTCTGTTCTCATGGCGTCGAATTAGGGCCTTATTGTTTGATGAGTGTTGCGTATTGAGTTACAAACTACAACAAAGAAGGGTCTTGCAAACAATATTAATCTATTAGTATGTGAACAAAAAGACACAAAATTGCATTCGTTTCGATTATGTAATTGATTTTATTGATAGAGCGTATCCACTGTGTTTACAAAAAAACGATAATTTAAGTTTGTTTGTGTGAGTTGCTCTTGAAAATGCAAAGTTTTCAGATTTCGTTACATAAAGGTTCGGCCAAACCAACGGGATCACACGCGATCAACAGGCGTGCAGCGATGGCGACCATACTTAAATGCATTGATCGCCATCGCTGCACGCCGGCTGATCGCGTGTGATCGCGTTGGTTTGGCCGAAACTTTACGCGTTACGCAGTTAGCCTTATCTTTTACCAATCGGATATTGAGTCGTTAATTGCATTTCCTAGACGTCAAAGCAGAGGTCCTTTTTGTGCTGAAGTCGTACTTATTGGCGGAGCCGTGGGTAACTCGTATTTTCCGGGCCTTACTTTAGGTGAAGAAAGTGTCAAGAATAATTGCTTTCCGCCTTTTGACCCAAAACAGTATATATTGACTTATGTTTGATAAAAAGTACAATGTTTAGATTAAAAATAATTTAATTAGCTAATACGCTTATTTTCTTTTGAAAAGTATGTCTTGAGCCTCAACTAAGCAAAAATAAAAGTGCACTTATTTGATGTGCTTAGTTGTTTTCTGTTTTAGTAGGTTTTGCATAAAAATAAGTAGGTAGTTACCATAATTACTATTATTATGTTTGTCTGTAGGCACACAAGTATCGTTCTTAAGTCCCTACTTTAAATTAATTCCACTTAATGTTCACTGCTTCTTGGCTAGTATTTAACGAACTTACAAATAACTATTCGTACTGTATCAATACCCATTTGTATGCAGAATTTTTAGTAAAAATAAACGTTTCATATTTGCAGAGAATACAAACAAACCAGAATAGAAACAATTATTTGAATGTGCACAATGTATTTAAAGTACCCTGTCCACTTAAGATGTTTGTAAATTTTATTCAATACTCGTACCTAGGTTCCTATGTGGAAAAGTATATTATTTCTTCTTCTTCTTTGTCACTACACTCTCTCACGTCTGGCAAGCAGAGTGGTCGTGGTCGTCACACCCGGTCCGGTGGCAAGCCTCACAATCCGTCGCCATTCCTCCCCAACTGCAGCCTATCTTGTTCACTCGTGGAGTGGACCATTGAGTGCGGTTTTGACCTGGTCAGTCCAGCGCATGGGCGACCTGCCGCGCGCTCTTGTGCCGTCAACCTCCATATTATTTCTAGACGCCGATTAACTATTTCTAAGAGTTTTCGAAGATTTTTTGCCTTTAGTAGACACCTGATTCAAACATTTTGGCTAGTAACACAGTTCACTGTGCGACGCTGTTTCCCGTGGTGTACTATCACCTTTAGGAGTAGGTACTAGCAACTAGCAAAAGTATCTGACGTAAAGTGTTGGCCTTCACAGCATTGTTATTTGGTTTCGCGAATCAATAAAACAATAGGATTTCGGCTATTATCTCATTATGCGCGGTTTTGGATTGCTGATATGAATGACGTAGATTGAGTAGGTTCACACACCTCGTATACTAATTGTAAGACATGGGTTTACAAATTGATACATTATGTATGTGTAGATAGAGCAATTTTTAACGACTGTTATTTTGTCGGAAAACGAGCCCAATAAAACCAAATTAAACAGTACATTCCACACAATTTTAACTTTACGTGGTCTTTATCGAACGAATAAGAAATAGCGATTGCCATTTTGTCTGTGAGCCAATTTCTCCGTATCCATATCACCCAGCAATTTTTTTTTTAATGATGGGGGATTTAATGGAAGAGCCGAACTTCCCAGAAGAACTGGTATTCTTATAACAAATACAATAGAATAAAAGGGTCCTACTCTAAACATATTCATTGTAGAGCCGATCCGATGTGGGCGCAGTTCATCGTGCGCGCATCTAACGCCGCATCACGCTGGTGTCGAAATATTCTCCGAGGGCTTTTGATCTATTTTCGATGATCAAAAACCAATTTGAGGCTACAGTGCGCTATTATTATGTAAATGTACTTGTAAATGTAACGCAATTATTTGTGTTTAAGATTGCAGCTAGATAAAACAAAGTAGATGCGATGTGAACCTTTGTGATCTACACACAAAACTGAAGTATTTTTTCTATCTGCGAAAATGTAGCGCAGCAATACACTGTTCAATTATTGTGTCTTACTAAAATTTCCCTCCACGTCATTCAAATCCACAAAGGCTGAAACATAATTTATTATAGTACGAATAATTAACTGTATAACACCTTGGGACACGTGAAACACAAGTTTCAGTCATTATAAACAGTTGTTATCAAATATGCTGTTATTTTAATAGATGGCTGCTCTTTTAATTGATACAGGCTGTTGCGAAATCATGATGCAGTTTAAACCGAGGAGCCGCATGTATAATGAAATGACCCATCTTTCGTCAAACGCTGCGTTCAGTGACCTTTGTTAAAAGGCCACCTTCGAGTCGTTAGCCGTTCAATTTCCATTTATCTTATTGGTTATGTATCAATGAAGGACTGCATCAGTTGGTTGTAGAGAAAGTTATGGAAGCTGTTTACCGTTTCAATTCAAAAACGAATAATGAGAAAGACTCTATATTATGTTAAATAATTGGATTGCAATGTAAAGATTAATGCCAACACTTTATTCTTGACGTGATTTTTTTGTAATAAAGTTCAACCGAAAACTGTAGCGTAGTATTTGTATCCTCTTATGCGTTTAAAAGTGTGCTATGATATGAGTTATGACACAGTCGTTGGTAATTAAAAGTAAAAGTTTTGACGCTTTTCATCGCAGTGTAATAAACATGAGACATAGTATCAAAGCATTTATTAGCTAAAACTAAGTTATATCATCGTTATAGTTTATGACTAAGAAGGCGAGTAATTGCTCTGTATAAACGTGCGTGAGCTCCAACACTACCTAAACAGAGGGCACGGGTTACTATCCCACAAGGGTCAATGCATTAAAATCTAATATGCAGGTCAATGATGTCTTTTGTTTAATATTTAGACCCAGATTCATAAATGTTATGTTCGGGCAACTTGTTCATTATCACCAGGCGACACCAGCAAAAAATAAATGAAATTTTTCCGATTATAATTTCTTTTTAAAGATGATTAAAAATAAGAAACACTATAAAACTCGCATTTAAACATGTTGTAATCCGGAAACAGTGTCAAGACAGCCTTAAAAAAATTTTGAAAGTTGCACATACGTAACCAATACTTTTTAATAAAATAAAAAATATAATCTACAAAGCTGTGATAGTAATTCCGCTACTGAACTCTACAAGGATTTTGCTTTCCATTCACATTCATATTTTGCAAATACCTTCCTTTTCAAATCAATCCATAAAAGCAAATGTTAAGAATAAAGTTAATTGTTAAAATAAAACATGCGTGGCATGTCCATTTAAAAATGACAGACAAATAAACACGCTATTGGCCGCGTCAAGACCATCACTTCAATGTCCATTTTTGTGGCATTTGACTCGTTTTGAAACATTATTTATTGGTACATTGCTCGAGCATCCAAGTTGTTTATATGTTGTAAACTATAACCTATCAAGTGAGCGCAATCATCTGAAGTAGTAGATGCTAATATTTACTAATAGATCAATGGTTCTGTCATCGAAAATTGGTAGCGATAAATGTTTGTTGCAAATTGTGGCATATTTATTTCAATTCATTTGAAATTTGTTAAATCGTTAGCAACACTACGACAGATACGACTCTTTGCCACTAGTAGTATCTTCAATTGATTGGAAAACGAAAAACGTTTTTCTGTTGTAAAAAACGAAGTGGTCGAATCTGCAATTACTTGTGATCTCTATAAATCTAAAAACTAATTAACATACTCTCAAAGTCGAATCGAAATGCCAATAACAAATCCAAATTAACCTTTAGTTAAAGGGAATATAGTAGCAGTCTTCCAATTCTAATGAAACATCCAATTACATACTTCATTTAATTTATTGAACATAATAATTTGATTGGAGTAGCAAATCAAACAAAATAATGCTCACAAACAAAGTTTAATAATATCATCGACAAGACAAATGATTTAGCCATTTTATGTTTTAGCAAAATAAAAAATAGAGTTGATTTAGTGGTTTTTCGGAAAACTTAAAACAGTCCATTCTTAAAAAGAGTTCGTGAATTAAATTTTCAGGAATCTCTTATTAATTTTGTCTTTAGGTAATAAATAATACAACATATTTTGAATGTAATAAAATATATTGCATTTATTTTATTGAATAAAGCTGCTACTGGTTTAAGTTATTTCTAGCAATAACTATACTTGCTACTAAATGAATGTTGAATTATAGCTGACATTAATGACCCGTGGTCATTGTAGGTGGGTCTTTACATCTCTTGACATCAGTGAACAGTGTACAAAAGTATACTCGTAAATGACACAAATCACTTATGAGTAGGTTTCATTGAGCAATCGCCTAATAAGGGTCTTCGGAATGAAGTTTTTGTGTTGATAACGCCCACTGTCAAAGGATTTAGTAATCATACTTAGGCTGAGTTGCACCACCAAACTTTGACCGTAAATATAATGTTAACCGGTGTTTTTTGTATGTAGATTGACAGATTTTTGACGTTTGTCAAAGTTAAAGTAAGATGGTGCAACCCAGCCTTAAAGTGTTTGCATGTCAAAGGTGAAGAATCAATAGGCCAGTAGAATTAAACACAAAAATTGATTAAATCGGAAATAATTCCTACAAAAGATTTTTTTGCTTTAATGTCTTCATTGGTTGCCCATTAAGACTCTCCTAAGTTTTCGACTTCGACGGAGTTGTGCTTAAGTGGTGGGGGCCCCCGAAAGCGGCGTTTTTTCGGTTTTCCGGTTATACCGCGTAAAGGACTTACCCTATCGAAAAGTGGTCTTCATGACGGTTAAAGGGCACTTAATCCTGCATTGAATAAGACCAAATTCATATGTTTTGGACAAACCGTTCTCGCGCTAATGTTCGGCAAAGTAGAAAATATACGTATAATTAATGACCCTCTCCACGTCCAATGGTTTGTTACTCACAGGCTTCCAAGTCTTGAAAAGGGCCACCTCAACCAGTGTAACCCTATCAAGGCTTACGAGCTTGATGCGCCTATCCTTGTTCGTCCCAGCCGTTCCTTAACTGCGGTTGCTGCACCTCTTCCTGACACTCTCCTGAACGACTCTGTGTTACCTAATGTGGCTGCCTCTCTTCCTTGTACCCTCCTGTACGATTGCATTGCTTAGCGATATGCCTGGTCCAAGGTTCGACGCCACAAAATCAACTTTGTACGCGTGAAAATAGTTTAAATACTGTTTTCCGTGCTTGCAACATTTTTCTTTACTGCTTCGCCTCTATTAGTCGTAGAGTGATTGTATATATCCTATAGCCTTCCTCAATGTATGAGCTATTCAACACAAAAATAATGATTTCAATCAAACTAGTAATTCTTAAGATTAGCGCGTTCAAACAAACAAACAAAAAACTCTTCAGCGTTTTAATATGAACTTGTTGTTGTTGATTTTTGGCGTCGAACCTTAGACCAGGCATACGGCTAGGCAACGTAGTCATGCAGGAGGATACAAGGAAGAGGGGCAGCCACAGTAGGTAACACAGAGTCGTTCAGGTGAGTGCCAGGAAGAGGTGCAGCAACCGCAGTTAAGGAACGGCTGGGACGAACAAGGATAGGCGCATCAAGCTCGTAAGCCTTGATAGGGTTACACTGGTTGAGGTGGCCCTTTTCAAGACTTGGAAGCCTGTGGGTAACAAACCATTGGACGTGGAGAGGGTCATTAATTATACGTATATTTTCTACTTTGCCGAACATTAGCGCGAGAACGGTTTGTCCAAAACATATGAATTTGGTCTTATTCAATGCAGGATTAAGTGCCCTTCAACCGTCATGAAGACCACTTTTTGATAGGGTAAGTCCTTTACGCGATATAACCGAAAAACCGAAAAAATGCCTCTTTCGGGGGCCCCCACCATTTAAGCACAACTCCGTCGAAGTCGAAAACTTAGGAGAGTCTTAATGGGCAACCAATGAAGCCATTAAAACAATAAAATCTTTTGTAGGAATTATTTCCGATTTAAAAGCTAATTGAGAATGTTACTAGGTATGCAAAATCACTTGAAACCTATGTTACAGTTAAGCTTTTACATTTACAAATACATTAGTTTTTATTTCATTCAAAAATACCCAGTAGTTATGATTTTATAGGCATTCAAAGTTCGCTTAAATATTGAGTCCCGCCGACGGTCACGTGACCCCGTGTGACGTACATTCACAGCGTCCGCTCACTAGAAAACGGATATAAACATACTTAAATATTTTTTTTTTGTAAATACAAACTTATTATACATATTAACACCCAGACCCATCACAGAAATTAAAATTGAACCAAACCCAAACTTGATGCGATTGTGTCGTTTTATTGCGAATTACCTTCCAGCTCCATCATTAGACCCCGATTACTATATACAGGGTGTTAGGTAAATGGGTATATGAGCCGACACTAGCCCATGTTAACATGGGCATATAAATGGTATGGTGAAGTCAGAAAGTTGATATCATCATTTAATTTTTTTAAATTTTCATACAAAATAAATTTTATAAAATCCAATTTGTATGAAAATTAAAATAATTAAATTTAAGATATCAATTTTCTGACTTCACCATACCATTTATATGCCCATGTTAACATGAACTAGTGTCGGCTCATATACCCAATTACCAAACACCCTGTAGAATTAAAATACTCATCAATACAAAACGAACGAGCCCAAACTCGATGCATTTAAGTCGTTTTATTATAGAGTTCCTATGGCCACCTTCCAGCTCCATCATCAGATCAGCTCCATGTCATCATAATATTGCATGGTCATCCAAATCACATGTGTTTGCGAAATTTCAGCTTAATCGGTTGCCTGGAAGTGGGTCTTAATTCAGTTTGCAAGATTCCACCCATACAAATATGAGCCAGTCGTTGTAATATGACGTCACGCGCATAAAATGGCTGGCCGGCCGCCGCCCGCACTTTTAAAATTCAATATCTTGGAAACTAATTGACGTATCGAAATAATTCTTTCACGTGTATTTTTTATTTTTAACAGAGAATACAGAAAGCTAAAAAACAAAATTAGTGAACATTCTTCATTCTACTGGACTACAATAACAGATACAAGATTGAAAATAAGCTTCATTACAATAGCAACAAACCCACGGCAAAAAATCAAGTGTTTTAAATAGACATGTAGAGCTTATTTTGGAGGTTTAAATCATATTTTGTTATTGATTCGTCTATTCTATTCTATTGCTACTTAATTCGTTAAAAGTGTTGTATATAAATAGTAATTTAGCCGAATTACAATAAGTAAATAATTAAGCCATTAAGTGCATTTACAAGTAAGTATTTCGCAATAAGAACTCCAGCTAAACTTATTGAAAAATTCAAAATGATTAATTGAATTAGCTGTGAACAATAAAGAGATTGATGACTGTTACGTACGTATCATTTTGTCATTTATTATAAAAACGAACTGCTGCATTTCGCTCGTCGTTGCATTTTGTATTGTGTGATTTATAACAACAGATATTACAGCGCCGGTGTCAGACTTTACTCACAATTTACATAAGTTCTGACATCGATCTAGTAATTGAGTTCTGACAGGTTAAAGTCTGCAATAACTTGATAAAAGGAGGAACTTACTCAGTGATTTTTCAATATGAGATTTTGTCGAGAGAAAAATCAGGAAAAGAGTGCTTACCATGAGTTTACGTTAGGTGTGCTATCGAGTGCGTCAAAAAATTATATGAAGATTTTAGTTCTTGAAAGTAGCCGCAGGGCTAGGGGCTATTTTTTTATACTTAACGTAAAGTCATGATAAGCAAACTGAAGTCTCTAATCACCAGACTACGGACACACAGAGATCTATTAATCTTATTTATAACAACAGTTACATCGTAAACGATAGTTCCCGCGTCTATTACTCAATCGCAAACAATACCCCATCAGTTCCGATCCGATCTCTGTCCACGGTCCAGATCTAGATTTCTAGATTTAGCCTGTGTGTTTATTGCCGGAATGCCATTATCGTTTCTATGTCAAAGCTTACGTTACACAACGGTTAGGTAACATTACCTAGCTCGCCTTAGAACAATACATTGTAGCCAGCGCCAACTGCTTTGTTCAAACAAATAGTAGCAAATAAAACTATTTTTATCGATATTACAATTTTTCATTATTAAATTCGTTTAATTAATGAAATAAATTTTAAACAAAATAGAGACTACCATTTTTGGTCAAAAAAATTAAGGGGGGTTGATAGTTTTTATACAGAAGTTTTACTTGTCATTTTGGTCCAAATAATTATAAAAACATTCTGTGATAGATCGAGATACACACGGCAGAAGCATAATACACTCAACATCAAATAAACCGCAACTTCCGCGACGCGAACTTTAGAGATTTTCTTCTGACACAATCATGGTACCCCAACAATATTGGTGTTATTTGAAAGCCCAATAAATATCCTTAAAAAAAATACATTTCATTTCTAAATAAATGATTAACATATACCATAAATGTGACTTGAAAATAGACCTCACTTTGGGCTCACCTCTGGGATCAATTAGACCAATTTTTATGGTTATAAAACCAAATAAAGATCTCACGTGTCCTCTTTAAGAGATGGATAGCGATTAATCCCAACTTAACAGTTTTATAGTCATAAAAAATGGCTATAGCGTAACTACCTATTTTTTGAAGAAGTGACTCTGGATCCTTGTAAAGACACATTTTTGGGGTAAAAACCTTTGCTTTAATGAAATGAAGTTTAGAACTAGGCTTTCAAATGGTACCAATGTTGGTGGGAAGTGAGGATGCATACGTTTGATAAGTGCTTGTCGCGGGGGGTGCGATTTATTTGATGCCGAGTGTATCAAAAATGCGTTGTTGAAAAAAACTTCAGGGCTAGCCGTCAACGCTTGACCATTTATAAAAATAATTATTTTCTAAAGACAAGTTAATTCGAATCAAGGTAGTTACGTTTGTATGGAGATTCCATTTGTTAGTTAAGACAGTTACCTATTAAAATAAAGGCCAAAACAAAAGTAAAGGCATTAGGTAATAAAACAAAATGTCAGATCGCTCTTACGAGTACTAACTTAATCAATCATGCACTGGACCATAAATAAGTACGAGTACATTAAATAATTTGCTGTAAACTGATACCTACTTATCAGATCAAAAGTCCGTTTCAAAATCAATAACAATAAATGCATCGGCGGTTTTGAAATCGATTATTAGGTATTTGGCAATCGCAATCGTTCGCATAGTTCCGTATGAAATTGCACTATCCGACAATATTGTAAGAGATGGGAAAGTTAAAAATGATGAAAGGAATTGTATCACAAACTTAAACATCTCCGGCGACAGACGAGAGAAATCGGAAAAACTATTTAACTTTAAATTAAAACCTTACTGTTCAATACAGTGAAATCAAAGATAGAATTTATGTAAAACATTTAAAATAACATCACTACTTATGAACTGACTACATAAAGAATAGGTTAGTTCTGTAGGCCTAGGATGCGCGCCATTTTATCGATTTTACGCGATAAGCCCATACGTTTGTCGTCTAAAATCATCGATAAGATTTTATCACGGCGCGCATCCTAGCCCGGCTGGTTTATTTTGAGCATTATTTTAGTTCCTCACCAATATCGCCTTGTAAACGGGCCATTATCAGAGTGTAAAGTGCGTCGTTTAAGCCATTTGATCGACTGCGTACGCGATGATTTGCCACACTGCACGTTGCAAAACAAAAAACTTTGTGATGCAAATTTTGAAGATGTCTATTGTTTTGCTAAGACGAGTGGTTTTCCAGATGAATGTAAATGCATTCATAGATTCATCAATGAATTTGCTATTGTTTTATGCTATCAGAGAGTGCAAAATACCGCTAATAGCTACTACTAGTTATTGTACTGTTTTGGAAGAGTAGTTTCTAAAGAAGGCTGCAGTGAAGCACTTGCACATTGTAGAGCGAAATAAATATAAATAAATATCGTTGAACATTATACACTACGCTTCTAGTCCCAAACTAAGCAAAACTTGTACTATGGGTACTAGACAACGATTAGAAATTCTACATTAGATTCGACTTGCTGGCTTATTACAAAATTACCGGCTTATTTTATTTAGGAGCTCTTATTTATGTATTTACAATAGAAAAAATTATGTACCATTTCAATTAATTAGATCAGCCCATATTTATATTGTAACTAGCTGACCCGGCGAACTTCGTAACCCCTTAGCGTAGAGATTTTCTTAATATTTTTTTCCGTAAGAACCATCCTTGGACTTCCACAAACATTTAAAAAAAAGAATTATCGAAATCGGTTCAGCCGTTCACACGTGATGCCGTGACAACGCGAAACGGGTTTCATTTTTATATATATAGATAATGGGAATCGACCTAACTATGCAGCATCCACTTAAAAATGAATAATCATACTTTGAAATCAATCAAATTAGGAAGCATTATAATTTGTAAAACCAAATACTCTAGCGTAAAAATTTAGAACACCAAATATGGGTACGAACATAATTGGGATCTATAGATCGTCGATGAACAACTATGATTACAACAGTGATTTAGGCCGTGACATAACAGATGCGCGGCTAGGGCTGACACCTATTATAGTCTTATGAATATCATTCCATTTTGTTTGACCCCATGTCATTTGCCTTTCCATTGGTTTGTGAGTTCTTTTTTTAATAAATTATGTTTCTCTACATCTCATTTTTATCAGTTTTAAATTCAATGTGTACCTACTCGGAAATGTTTGTTGTTTTGGTGTTTGGATAATATTTTAATGGACTTAAGAAAAAAAGAAACAACGCAGAACGTTGCGAATTAAAATCTATTTTTTTCGAATCAAGATGAAATTAATTACAATAGTATTTGAAAGAAGACCAAAAAGTATTTGACTGAAAGCCCTGTATTCTACAGTCACGACCAAATGTCAATCGTCCTTTCTCCCGTCATTAGTCATGTCTCAGCGGTGACCACCGGTGATCTATGGGTAAAGAGTACATTCATAGCCTAGGCATAGACCACGCCCATGGAGTTAGGCAATCGTGTGGATAAAAAACGTTTAAACTTTCAACATTATTTACTTTTACACCTTACAAGTACCTACTCAATAATTTATGTTACATGTAATGATGGGGATTTATATCACCTGAGTGAACAAAGTAGATTTTTTAATGTCCTCATTTCACCTCGGAACCATTTCACCCAGGTGAACAAAGTACAATAAACCGTGAAATCAAGTCACAAGCTGATATTTAAAGGTGAATAGAAATGATGACAGTTGTTTCTTTTTATTACAGATTCTAAAAATAGATGGCACAAAAAGGTAAAGTTCAAATGCAGCAGCGATTCCTACGTAATAAATGACTAAAAACATCTGCAATATTTAAACAAAAATAGCATATCAAATCAATTCAGATATTGAAACGTAAATGACGCATGAAGGCGATGTTTACTGATAATTTTTTTATCTTTTACATAAAGCATTATTGCATTTTAGCAATTAAAATATTTAATTTAAATTAAGCCTCAAACTACGTGTGAGGCCAGGAATGCTCTCATTGTCTATACAAAAGTATGTTACCGAGCTCCGATCTTTAAACCTTCGTGACATACGATATCGTGTCTGCAAATTCGCTATGCTACCTCTACACGAATGCCGCCAATATTTATGCTAATCATTAATGTCTCTATCAACAATAAATAAATATGATCTCGTATAATCGAAAAAATTCGATATCATCATTGGTTTTCAATTAACTACTGATCACAACAAGCTATTCAATCGATTGCCCAATCAATTTGGAATAAATCTATGCAAAATGTCACCCGATGTAAAAGTTAATGGAATAATCGTGAATGGAATTCGCTAGGTTATAAACCCGGCTGCGGTTGTTTGAATAGGTAATCTTATTTTGGTAGAGTATTCAAAATGACACAACGATCCATTCAGAATGTCAGAATTGCATTGGCAAATGTACAATCGATAGCACATCTGACTATACAATTTAGTTGCAAAATTTCACCAATACAACTACGTAAGATGTCCCAGGGTTCAGGTCAACATGCTTTCGTCTGTGACTGACTACCATCTGCACCAATCACGATCGGTAAAAATATTAGTATGATGATCACAACTATTTGCCCCTCAGTAGAGGTGGTAGAAGACTGAAACAGATGATAAACTTCGTGATTCTCTTCGCGAAGTCGCTTACGTGAAACTCGTGAAAGCCGTGTAAGTGTCCTCATCAAGAATTAAGGTGCATGCGGATACTCTGCCACCTTTGAAAGAAGCTGATGGTCTTGCGAGAATTCACGCGGTAGAAAATGTGGCTATCTCTAACTTTTGACATAATTTGTATAGTGACGGTTTTCTATTGGATGTGCGCTATGTAGACACAAGATCAGAACTTTTGGAAATAACGTTCTTAAACAAATTAAACACACAAACATGCTATCTTTTTCACAGATTTGTAGACTGCATCGGATCTACAAGCACAAGGTCGGTCTGTTATCAATTCGGCACAATGCCACCGATACTCGTCCGATCCCTAGAATGCCATAGGTCAGCCGATTGATCAATTACTTTAATTGCGCCGACAATTCTGGAAACAAAACCTAATAATTTAATTGTTATGACGTTTATATGCAAATTATTTTGATCATGTTAAAAAAAATTACGTTATAGTACGTTAATTAAAGTATTTTTTGGTTTCCCGATAATTAAAAAACCAAAATGTCTCGTAATGTATTTTTGTGGGCTAGTCAACGAGCATTTACTCATGTTTCAAGACTTTTTTGCCTTGCATTCAACATTTGGCAAGTGCTGAGAAGAAGCGCGCCGACAATTAGTCGCCTTAATAAAACATATTTATACAATATTACTAATAAAGCATAAACATAATACATACGTATAATGACGTTTTTTGCAAAAAGATTCACGTGCATAAAACTTGTTGCTCTATTTTTAGTATTTTGTCTATAAAAACACTAAATACAAGTTTTACGAAACAAAATAAAAGTGTGTTGAATGCACGATTTATCGGAAAAACGAGCAAAGCGTAAGTTGTTGCCATTTTTTACACACAAATGAGGTTATCGGACTTAAGAGGAAAAAAACATTTGACATGATTCTCGACAATTTATTAGCAATTAAGTTTACTCACACAACGAATGATATTTTTGAACATTTTTGTAAAAAAAAAGACCTTAGCAGTTTTTGGTCAATCAACTACCTATACCGTGTTTCGTATGTATGTATACCTCTTATTAAAAAGTAAAAGTCACTTAAAAAGTAACTGGATGGGTACCAATACCTGTAAAAGTAGGTTTTTCTGAAAATATTTGTACGATACAACCTTTTGAGTACGTCCAACTTAGTGATAGAAGTCCGATGTCAAAACTAAAAAGAGTAAAGTTTTCAACTTCGCAACAGAACTACCCAATTTGTGAAACGACTTCCGCGCATAATTTCAGCCTGTAAATATAAGTACACGCGCTAATGCATTGTTTTGGACTACTCAGGTGTACTGAAATACGTTGAGTAATGTGTTATGTAAAATACAATTTACATATTTTAAAGGCCTGACTATGTTTTTTACGATGTTGGAATCGGTATAGAAAACAACTTCATATAATTTGTAGCAGTGTCTCTTCCACTGACATTTCAGTGTCTGTTTTTGATCTGTGTGCCTACCATGAGTTTACGTTAGGTGAGCTCGCTAGCGAATACGTCAAAAAATTCTATGAAGATTTTATTTCTTGAAAGTAGCCGCTAGGGGCGCTGCACAATATGTCATACATTTAAATGTCATTTTTTTACGCAGTCGCTAGCGAGCACACCTAACGTAAACTCATGGTAGGCACACTGAGACATAATTATTTATGCCAATTTTAAAAGAGGCAAAAATTGCTAATAATATTGTAAATGTAAAAATAGAACTAAATATTTTTGCGCGTTAGTATTATTTCTTGAACAGAGAACAAAACTCTGGCAAACGAAGTATAAATTTTAGCTCAAATTGGAAACTTGATATTTTGTTAATCAAATTAATCGCATAAATTCACAGTTTATTGTTGCACCTGACCAAAACACAATGTCAACCTTGCATTAAGGCTGTGACCGATCGGACGCCGTAGAATATTGGGCCGGTGACGAAAACTAAGCAAGAAAAATTAAAAATCGTTTGTTTGAAAGACGTGGTTGTTATAAAAATTAAAATACCTATTTGTTTTGCTTGTTACCTACCTAAATAAATGCATTTCAATATGCAATTTATGTGAGAGATACATAATTATCAACAAACAACGAGAATTTTATATTGCGTGTCTAGAATACCTACAAAATGTTGTCCTTCTATCAATATTTTGCTCTATCTATTTTTAACCTAATTTTTTCACCTTTGCCCGCAGTGACCTATCTTGTTCATATTAAAGACCCCAAAAAGACCATCATAAGTACTCGTAAATAACTAAAAAAATCATACTAACCTGCGTAATAGCCACTGCCAGATGCAGGCAGGCCACCGCCGCACACAACCACAAAAACTGCACTCGAGACATGTTCATGTTCTGTTCGTTTTGTCACTCACTGTGCGGTCACCGACTCGTGCGCATCGCGCGTGCCTGCGGAAAAAGAACGACTTTAACGCGCAGTCAATGACACAAAAATTGGTAAAAAGACAAAACTGCAAAACATATTGGAGCCTAGTGACACACATTCGAGTATTTTTTGTTAGTAGAGCAAAAAGAGGATAAGTTGCTCATGAATATTTATTTTTAATGTGCCAAAAGAGCAAGGTCGTTGCAGTTTAGCCTATAATTA
The DNA here is from genome assembly GCF_963855985.1 of Ostrinia nubilalis. Taxonomy (NCBI): domain Eukaryota; kingdom Metazoa; phylum Arthropoda; class Insecta; order Lepidoptera; family Crambidae; genus Ostrinia; species Ostrinia nubilalis. The sequence goes on from NC_087098.1 coordinate 16,008,570, forward strand.
ATATATGAATAGGACTAGGTATTTGGTTTTTAATCTATGAAAGGACTATTCTGTTCCCACTCCTCATTCCTACCATAGCCGGGATCTACAGCTTTGTCACTAAAATACACCTAGTGAAAGCTAAGAAAGTCCCAGGGGAAAGTTAAATAGAAACTTTTTTTGGTCCTGCTAATAAATTATTCAGATATCTTTTTCCTCTTGCAAGAGGGAGGAAAATGAATGTAATATATATATATAATGATAAATTATACATAATATAATATCTGATTGGACTGAAATTGGAACAGTTCCAATTTACTACAACAAATGTTTCAACTTTTATAAATTGTGGTTTTCTAACTTTCAATAAAAACTATTCTCTAAATATATTTTCACTAGAAGATAGATGTAAAAATATCGGAACTGACACAGTTTCTGAACAATATCGCAACAGCGACAACTTTACAACTTTAGTCAACACGAGTGCCGTGGGCAGAGGCTATATGTTACGTTATTATGGTTATCAAGTAACTGATGCTTGCCATCAGTCATCATGTCAAGGTGTTGACAACGGCGGGATAATAATTATTTATCTGTTAGAAAACAACTGTAATCGACTCTATTTTGTAGTAATTTAGTAATAAATAACTTGTTTGCAGCACAGCTCTGTTTTCAGATAATTACTGTCTTTAGTTGCCACAATATAAAAATCAATTGTCTTATGATACACGTGCGTGTTTACGTTAAAGCCTACATAGGCTTTTAACAAATTACATCTTAATCATTTTAATTGTTTTATTGTTCCTATCGCACAAAAGCTTTATGATATTTTTATTTCTGACACTCGGTGATTAAACGTGTGCGTGTCAGGATAAAACCTATAATAATAAACACAAAAACTTATCTGTTGGATTATTTCCTGAGGAAGCCTTAAATAAACAATACGCCTCGTAATTAGTCGGTGATCGGCGCGTGGATAGACGCTAATTAGCAAAAGAAATTAATCAGCTGCACAATGATGCAAAAACATCTCCATTGAGAACTTGCATCGGAGTTGCATTCCAGCTGTGTGGGAAAATAGGTTTATTTTGTCAATTTTAAATTACTATTGAAGAATTTTTATGTAATGTGTTTCTTTTTTGAGGAAGAAAGTTGTAACTATGTGACTACAATATCAATAATATTCCCAGTCTAAAGTTTTGTAAATTAATGAGTATTTTTACTCTGTAATGAAGGTAACGTATTTGAATAATTATGTATTTATTTTAAATACAGTTCACAATTATTTTTTATTATTTTCTTTATGTCATATTACAAGCTTTTTAGGTGTAAACAAATGTTATATTTACATGAAATAAATATAATAATTCATTTTATGTTTATGTAATATTCGATTTATTAGTGAAATTTGAATTTAATATCGATTTCAATAGATTTGGGAGTAAAAGACTTCAACGCATTAGACACCTTAATATTATTCCGACAGTAAAAATTAACTTGAGTTTAAATATTTACTAATATTTAGTATTGATTCTTATATTCAGTGTAAGTATAGGTATTTGTGTTTTTAATAAACGAGTACGTATTTTGAACATAATTGCCTACCATTTAGTGACTGTTTACTTACTGAAAGGTCATAGTAGTCTCCCAACAGTTATTGTTTGGGTGTTCTACTTATCAATATCTTATTTTGACTTATAAAAGATAGTGTTGTTAAGAATTTAATGTTCATAGTGAGGGGCCATCGGGACATTGATCTTTGGTTCGAATTCGTTCAGTATGTGACGCGCCCCGCGACGCATCGACAGCCCTAGCACCGTGCACGGAGATTTTGACAACCCTACGGCTGCGCGGCCGCACGCCGCACGGACCGAGCTAATATAAGAGACGGCGGCGACCGCGGGCGCCTAGCATTCGCTCGGGAGCCATTGTAACAGCCAGACGTTCGCGCGCGCGTCTATCATTCCCTCGGCTGCATTGCAAAGAGTCCCTAGCGAATAGCTATCCACACTGTTCCTTACTAACCCTAACTGTTCGACTTTGGCTTGATCCGATACCTCGTCATTAATCCGCGGCTTGCCATAAAGCGTCGTGTCGAGACGTTCTATCGTTGATAGCCAACCGGTTCTCGTCCTTACCGAGTAGTGCATGAGATACTCATCCCGAACCTGCGGTAGCAATCCTGCTGCCACCCTTCCTGAACTTCACACCCCCTCGCCCCGTAGGTCCAACGCCTTTCCCCAGTGGTCGCGCTCACTATTGAGGCTTCGGTCTCTGGCTCGAGCTAATCGGACCACATCCTACCCCCCTAGTTATAAGTATCCAGACTAACACTCGATAAACCTCGCACAGGGCGCCGCCCCTCTCGCGGATACGAAAGCTAGCTAACGGGACGCGAACCGGGCGCGTCGTTATTCCTCTTGTTGTAATTAGTAAATTGTGATATAACTTGTAAAGTACTTGTAAACTTGCTCACTATTAAACGATAGCGATTTAGAGTCAGTGAAACTAGAATAAGTGAACTATTGTGGAACCTAGATTATAAAGTGCCATTGTGTTATTGATTGTGCGTTTCCTTGGTCAAATATCCCTGTAGGCATCCTAGATAGGTACACATCCCTCATCGCAGAAGGCGAACTGGGACTTAGTACTAAACAGCGGGGTGTCAGACTGAGCTAGCTAAGACGCCCCGTTGCAATGGCGCCCAACTAAATAACCCACGGAACCTACAGGGAACACCAGATCGCTAGAGAAGCGAAAGACCACAAGGAACGCAAAACTTCGTAATAATCACACATGTCAGAACCGACATCTTGGATATACAAACTCAAGAAGACAGAACTTGAGAACGAGTGCAAAAGAAGAAACATAAAAACGGAGAACAGAACCGTACAAGAACTGAGACAGAACCTCACAGAAGTACTCAGAACCAAGCAATCCCGTCAACCTATCCAGTCCGCCAGTAAATCCACCGAAAACAGTGAGTCAGAAACCGATTTCGAAGACACAGAGATGCACCAAGAACCAAACATGTCGTACACCATAGATCAGACTGAAAGCATAACGGCAAGATGGAACATAAGTTTTGACACATGCAACGACCCAGTGGAGTTTTTAGAGCAACTGGACGAACTAATGTCATCGGGCGAGGTCAAGCCAGATAAAGTCCTCAAAGTGCTACCCAGATTCCTGAAAGGTAAAGCTGTGCTGTGGTATAGAAATAATAAAAACTCGTTTACTACATGGAACGAATTCATAGAGCTCTTCAAGTTGACATTTGTGAGCCGTGACAGTGACCTGTTAGCTAAAATAGTGAACTATAGGCAACATTACCGACAAAAATTCACAGACTACCTGATTGAAATTCAAACACTCATGCGCAGATACGCAAAAATGTCAAAAGAAGAAGAACTAAATAGAATCTACGAAAACATGAACACAAAATACAAGTTTTATATCAAGAAATCAGAAGTCGACTCGATAAGCAAATTAATACAACTGGCAAACGACTATGAAAATGTCACAGCAGACCGTCAAACTAGCTTCATACAAAGAGAACCACGAAATGACTACCACGAAACAAGCACAAATTTTAATCAAGAACACAAGGAGACGGCATCATACATACACAGTTACAACACAAATACTTGCTGCTGGAGCTGTGGAAAACACGGACACTCGATGAAAGATTGCAGAAGTAAGAAAATACTATTTTGTAACGGTTGTGGCAAGATCGGCAAAATGAGTAAACAGTGTTGTAAGAAAACAAGTGAGTACACACAATCCATGACAATAAACACAAGTCCACAAATTAAAGATAACCGTCCCTTCGTAGATGTATCGATACTAGGCGAAAAATATCAAGCACTCGTAGACACCGGCGCCACAAGATCATACATCAACGACCAAGTGTACAATACATTCGTGACAAGAAACCTGAAACCGAAAACAGTAAGCATAACAGCTAGCATGACAGATGGGCACACAACTCGAATTAAAGAAGCACTAGACTTGCAAATTAATATAAAAGGAAAAACAATTAACCACCAAGTGTTATATCATCCACAAATCACGAGTATACTGATCGGCATGGACATATTAAATAGAATGGGAGCCAAAATAGAATGGCCCAAAAATAGTACCAAGCAAGGGGAACAAGTGGGAACAACGTCAAGAAAAACTACAGAAGCCAACATCGTACCTACATACGAAATGGCCGAAACACTAACAAGCAAGAAAAAACACAAGATCAAAATCGCACACGAAAAACCAATCAAGAAAATAGACTATTCACGGAACCCTAAAAATCAAGAAGTAATAAATAAACACGTATCACGCTTAAAACAAGAAACAAAAGAAGACTGGATCCAAAAGAAAATTCAAGAAATACAAAAAACCGGAAACAAGGACTATAAAATGTCAAACAGCAAATTATACAAGAAAATAATAAATCACGCATACGGACCAAGAACAGAAACATCATCAGACTGGAAATTATGCATAAACAACAATGAAAAAAACCAGATTCTGAAAGAAAACCACGATACACCAACCGCAGGCCATTTAGGAACAGCGAAAACACTGAACGAAATATCACAGAGATATTATTGGCCCGGTATGTACAGAGATGTGTCAACGTACGTCAAGAACTGCAAAATCTGCCAAGTTAGCAACGCACGCAAACCCTGGAGCGCAGCGTCTACACACCCGAGTAGACCACTACCCAGATCATCGAACCGGTCCACAGACTGGACCGAAATCCTCGATGTCGACACCGTCGACCACCCACAAGACCTGGACTGGCGCGAGTCCGGCCCTGGAGAGGAGCCGACCCGAGCTGAGGACCAGACCAGGAGGCGGCCGGGGAGAAAGAAGAGGCGCGGCCAAATCCAGGACCAGCTAAACAAGGCCAGTAACATTTACTCGTAGCTTAACTTTATACCTAAGTTAGGTTTCTAATAGATAGATTCTATACAAAACACATAGTAATTGTCTAGTCAGTTCTCGTTAAAGTAAATTCATCAATATTAAAAACAAGTCAATAATGTAAAAGTATTAATTAACATTACAAAGCAACCCTGTATAACCTAGATCATTCAGTTCTTGAATTTAATCTCGTTAAATACCACATAATAACCTATAAGTATTAATTATCATTAGAAAGTAACCCTGTATAATTTAAATCGTTCAATTGTTCTATTTAATCTCGTTAAATAACTATTGACGCAAATCGCATTGTTATTTACTCGTAACTCGCAACCTAAACTCACATAAATAACAAACCGGTTTGCTACGCGCCAATAGTACTACCAGTTTCTCGATAACTTTTAAATAGTAAACAAACATTCCATGAACGATTCACCGAGCGAGCTCATTTGCATATTATCAGTGAGACGCATTTTTTCTATTCGCCACGGCCGGCACTCGCTCACTAGATGATTCATAACTAGATTTTACCTGCCTAATGTTTGCGCGCCGCGCGCCAAGCTGCATTCCATTTACATTAGGAAATATTGTTTATTGTAACTAAAACTTAACCCCTTAACTGCCATTGTCTTGTATAACTTTTAATAATTGTAAAAATTATTAACATTATTCAGATACCTATTCTGAGTATGCTAATTTAAATAATCAAACTAGTAAACAAGAAATAATAATAATAAGTGCCATGCATACTATTGCTGTATTAAAGAAATATTTCAAATAATAATTGAATACTCGTAATAACAAAGTCAACAACTTGTTTAATTAGTTCATTGGTTAATTGTAAACAAAAGGTCAAAGGTATCTTACAACATTGTTTCAAAACTAAGTTAGCTAAAATTAGCGCCTAATTAGTTCATTGTAAGCAAAAAAAATTAAAGGTATTTTAATAACATTGTTTCAAAACTAAGTTAACTAAAATTAGCGGTTAATTAGTTCATTGTAAGCAAAAAAAAAAAAATTAAAGGTATCTTAATAATATTGTTTCAAAACTAAGTTAGCTAAAATTAGCGCTTAATTAGTTCATTGTAAGCAAAAAAAAAAAAAATTAAGGGTACCTTAATATCATTGTTTCAAGACCAAATTAGCTAATATTATTATAAGTAAATAAATGTACTGTCATGTTTTAAGTAAAGAGTTATTATTGGGCTAACGATTAAATACAAGTTCAGTCATGTTTTATTATTTTAATTTTTACTCGTTATGAAGTTACCCAAAAATAACTTATTATTAACATGAATTATAGTTGTTCATGTAGAACCTTTATGTACCAGACTTGTGATTTTTCCAGGTAAAAATCTCCAAAACAAGGGAGGATGTGACGCGCCCCGCGACGCATCGACAGCCCTAGCACCGTGCACGGAGATTTTGACAACCCTACGGCTGCGCGGCCGCACGCCGCACGGACCGAGCTAATATAAGAGACGGCGGCGACCGCGGGCGCCTAGCATTCGCTCGGGAGCCATTGTAACAGCCAGACGTTCGCGCGCGCGTCTATCATTCCCTCGGCTGCATTGCAAAGAGTCCCTAGCGAATAGCTATCCACACTGTTCCTTACTAACCCTAACTGTTCGACTTTGGCTTGATCCGATACCTCGTCATTAATCCGCGGCTTGCCATAAAGCGTCGTGTCGAGACGTTCTATCGTTGATAGCCAACCGGTTCTCGTCCTTACCGAGTAGTGCATGAGATACTCATCCCGAACCTGCGGTAGCAATCCTGCTGCCACCCTTCCTGAACTTCACACCCCCTCGCCCCGTAGGTCCAACGCCTTTCCCCAGTGGTCGCGCTCACTATTGAGGCTTCGGTCTCTGGCTCGAGCTAATCGGACCACATCCTACCCCCCTAGTTATAAGTATCCAGACTAACACTCGATAAACCTCGCACAGGGCGCCGCCCCTCTCGCGGATACGAAAGCTAGCTAACGGGACGCGAACCGGGCGCGTCGTTATTCCTCTTGTTGTAATTAGTAAATTGTGATATAACTTGTAAAGTACTTGTAAACTTGCTCATTATTAAACGATAGCGATTTAGAGTCAGTGAAACTAGAATAAGTGAACTATTGTGGAACCTAGATTATAAAGTGCCATTGTGTTATTGATTGTGCGTTTCCTTGGTCAAATATCCCTGTAGGCATCCTAGATAGGTACACATCCCTCATCGCAGAAGGCGAACTGGGACTTAGTACTAAACAGCGGGGTGTCAGACTGAGCTAGCTAAGACGCCCCGTTGCAAGTATAACCGCGCCGATAGCAAAGTTAAAGGGTCAGGCGATAACACAGCGTAAACATTTTCTGTTAGACTTTTTGACAGGGTTACTAAGAACAATAAATATTTTTCAAATGGATAATTAATGTAAAATTTTATGAATATTTAAACATTTAAACACCTTTTTCAACAGTAAAGCAATCGTCGCGTTGGTTTAAAAAAAATACATTCTGTCCCTATTATTTTTATTCTCGGCCGTTTGGTGTAGTGGTTCGAAACGGACTACTATTCCGGAGGTAGCGGGTTCGATTCCCGCACAGTACAAACATTTGTGTGCATGAACATATTTGTTTGTATTGGACTGGGTGTTTTCTATGTATAATAAGTATGTATTTACAAAAAAAAAGTATTTAAGTATGTTTATATCCGTTGTCTAGTACCCATAGTACAAGCTTTGCTTACTTTGGGACTAGAAGCACAGTGTAAAATGTCTAAGGATATTAATTTATAAGGATATTTATTATTTAACCTAATAAGACAGGCGACTGAAAATAGCCTGCTAAATGAATTTTGTGTGCTTATACCATAAATTATGTTTTTTTTTTTTCTTTTTTTTTATGTGATAGGAGGCAAACGAGCAGACGGATCACCTGATGGTAAGTGATTACCGTCGCCCATAGACACCCGCAGACCCTTATGTAATACATAATGTTAAAAGTTAATTTATGGGTGGAATAATTCAGGTTATTTTAATTTCTTACAACAATACAGCTTTGACTTCGTTTGACATAATATGTAGCATATATTCAAAATCATAATATCACGGCATTATTATACTATGTATTAGCAAACTAGATTTGCATCGATAAACTTGCATTCACTTACTCGATTCACCTTTTCCGAGCAATTGGCAACAAGTAAAAACGTTCACTGAATCGGTTTTCGGAAAAGAACAAACAGCACTATTTTGCGGTTAGTTATCAAAAAGCATTCCAAGTTCGAATTTTGGTTTTCGTTAGCGCGCATGCGCTCGTTTGTAACGCGCGTGCGTTTCGTTCGGCGGGCGGCGCGGCACTGGTTGGTATTTGGCGGCGCTTGTGGAGATGTGCACTGGATCTGGTCCTGCGTCCTTGGGCCACAGTGGAGATAGAGCCAGTAAGATGAGCCTTAGATGCCTCAGTAGCGTCGGTTTATAGTACATACCTACACTGTGGTACATAACTTGATTTGTTGGGTGGCATTTAGCAGATCTAGACGGATTTTTTTGAACTGATGTATGGGAACTGACCAACCTTCATAGTTTTGTTTAAAAATAATTTTGATAGTACGCTTTGTTAATTCGATTTTGATAACTTTATTTTATGACTGAAAATAATTCAGATTTTGTTTTCCTATACTATTCAACGAACATGATGCAAACTCCTATGTGCTCATCATCCTGCACTATTGATTTAAAATCGATAAAGTTTCTTGGAGTTCGTACGCAAACTTTTTAAAGGATCATCTAAATATTTAGATGATCCTTTAAAAAGTTAGATTTCAGGTTTCATCATCATCATCATCAACAGCCCTTTAAAGTCCACTGCTGGACTATGAGCCTCCTCCAATATAGTGGAGGGTTTTGCTATAATCCCCACGCTTGGCAGGCGGGTTGGAGATCGCAGTTTAAAAGATTAATGTTTTTCAGAGAGCGCTGCTGCCAGATTTCAGGTTTACATAATTATAATTATATTCTAATAAGTTTGTTTTCAATAACTACCTGATTGATGATTCCAGTCAAATCGTCATATGATTTACAAAGTCAATATGTTAAATGTATACGGAACTGTAATATACGTTTTAAAATATAACACACCCTGATAAACATAAAGATAGGCCAAATATTATTTGTAAACCTTTTTTGTGTATGATGGCTGCTCGTTATCCATTGCCATCGGTAGTGTTATAATGGAATAAATAAAACAAAAACAATGTTTTGAAAACAACAAAACGTATCACGATAGGATGAGGAACTAGGAAGTCAATAAAAGCAGTGCTTTTGTTGACTTCCTAGTTCCTCATCCTATATAGGACTTCCAAAGCAAAATGATTCTTACAATTAATACTCCTGAAATCGTGTCAATGGTAATCGAACCTGGGTTTGAAGCAGGTGGTCTTACCACTAGACCACAGAGGTGGCTAAAATGGTCATGAATTAATCCTACGTATTTTAATCCTCCTCAAATAATTTCAAAGTACCGCCACTGAGCAAGAAGTGTCTATAAAAACGCAATATACCATCATCTTGACCGATTTTCCCACATGCGCCGTCAGTTGTCAATCGACACCCACCTGAGGCACATATATGGCGATGTCAACTTGGCCCCAGCGGAATGCCATGAGAACATTATTTATTATTAAAATAGCGTAAACTAATAGATGTGCGCGAGAGCACATCCTGGTCGTCATTGAAATGTCAGAAAAATTACTTGTGTCAACTTAATCGACCAAGTTATAGGGTAGCACGGGGTAAAACTAACCTCATTTCCAGACAATCATCTCTTACGTCTCAAGAGAGCGGTGATTTGTTGTATAAATAGCAAAATAAATCGAACAATGTAATTACTGCAAGTAACTTAAGGTTATGTTAATCCAATACCTAACTTGGCAAAGAGAAAATACGTGGAAATTATCACAATATATTTTGGTTTTCTGATTTTTATCAATGGTAGAGTCAGTTTATCCAAAAAAATCTAGCCACTCGTACCTCGAAAGACTTAAAGGAAATTAACTTTAAAATATTACATGAATAAATAAAATTATATGATTTAAAATACCTATTGCTCGATTAGGGTTGCCAACTTTTCTTTCAAAATATAAAGTATATTAGAGGTCGGAGAAGGAAAACAGACAGTATTAAAAAAAAACAAACAGTATAGCTCTACAACGCGTACTTAAATGTGGTGTTGGGCATTTACTTTTAAAAATATCTATGGATACTAGTGATGCTAGCTGAAAACAGTATTTTGTATACTTTATTTTTGTTCAACAGTTAAAAGTATAATTTAGTGAAAAACAGTATAATACTGTTCAAAACAGTATAGTTGGCAACCCTATGCTCGATTCACTCTCATATTTCCTGCCGAGACAAGCATGCGACACTTTATAATGCCAACCAGTTAACTGCTCCAAATATGAAACGATGAATCAAAGTAAACAGGTAAATAGTCTAGTCTTTAAATCACAAGGATTATTACTATATGGATGTATATTTACTACTCATTCAAGTCATATCTTTATTTGTGGATATAGAAACGCTTATAACTCCTTTATTAATAACCTTATCCATACTATTTCCTCCCACATTGACCTAATTAGGTATGTGACCAGTACCGACATCATTGAGTGAATCATTGTGTCATCCATCATATTCCATGGCATAAATTCATTAATAAAACCTTCAGTACAATATCGAACCAGCAAAACTAATGATGTTTACTTAATTACCAATCAAATACCTAAGCCCATGGGTCAAAAGAAACCTTCTGTCAGTGTCTTTTGTACAGCCGTTAATTGAATAACACAAGTTCCAATGAACATCAGTTATTTAACAACGAAAAACGAAATTAAACTTAAGTCTGACTACAAATACGATTGACCTTGCAACGGTAGAACAGTGCGGTATTTGCAGGGTTAATTATACATCAATCAAAACTTATGTCACAGCTTAAATAGTTAAGCCATGTCAGAAATCCTTCTTTTGAATTTTAAGATGAAAAAGTAAATGTATGATATGCACCACAGTTCGAAATTAAATATTTAGCAAGTAGAGCTTCGGAATTTATTGGTATGTTAAATATTATACAACAATACTTTATTATGATTATACACAAACTTATATCAATTAAATTGATTTTAAGTTGAATTAAAAAATACGGCTATTGGGTTGGAAAAAAAGAAACTCTATTTCGGTCGGATACGATTCCTACCAAATGTACAATCTGTTTTCTCTGAAACTGTTGCAATTTGTTGACATCAAGCAAATTAATATCCGATATTAAATAGCCCTTATCCGACTAATGACTCGGTTGTCATTGTCACACAGGGCCTTGACATGGGCGCGTTTTATTTGACATTTGACAGTTTCTTGCGCAGTGACATCAGTGACATATGCGGGTATGGGACCGTTTGAGGAATTCACGTTTACTGCAGTTAGTGACTCAGAGAGATAATTAGTTGTTGGTATTCTGTGACATGTAAACAACAAAGTCATTAGTTTAATACAGTACCGTAAATTAAATTAATTTTCTAATTTAATAAACATCATCAGTCAATCTTTCTTAGATGGTGGAGACCAACCAGTTAGTTCGTGACACTTTTTATTAGTTGACAAAATGTAACTCTTCTTTTTATATAGCAAAGCTATGCTATGACTATAATAGTTCGTTTCGTTTCAGCCAAATGACGTCCACTGCTGGACAAAGGCCTCCCCCAAGGTTTTCCACAATATAAATATAAATATAATAATAGTACTCAAACTCAATTGACTTTCTTTTAATCCAATGCTGGAGTGAAAACCTAACTTTTATTTTTGTAAATTGACTAACTTCTTTCGGGGCTAGAACAAAAAGTTTTTTCTGAGTCTTGTAATTATTGGATAATATTGTCAAACAGTGTCAACTACCCAACCGTCATGGGAAATGTCGGCCCTTTCACATGTTCCATCAAACAGTCATCTAGCCATAGTTTTATAACGTGGCTACGCCATCGGCGCGTGGCGGCCTTCCGTTTCAGCTTCCTAACGCGTAACGTGCGTGCGCGCATAGGAAATGACAATTATGCGCTATGAAACTGCACTGTATGTTATTAATTTGTCTCTATCTCTATCTCCTTAAATTCGATTAAAACTATTGTCTATTGTATTGATCTTACATGACTGTGTGGAATGTTGTCATAGCAGGCCTTTTACGTTAATAATAATTTTGAAACAAAACGGAAAACTTCAAAATACTTATAGAGTTAAGTTTAAAATACTTTCAAAATTGTCAACGTCATAATGATTTGTTTGAACCGACTTCAAAAAAGGAGGAGGTTCTTTTTCATTTAAGTACTAATTCAACGTTTTGTTGAAATTAAGACATTTAGAAAGTAGGTAGGTACATTTATTTCTTTTCCCTGTTATCACATGGATTTTTTTTTATGTGACAGGAGGCAAACGAGCAGACGGATCACTTGATGGTAAGTGATTACCGTCGCCCATATTGAATCCTTATAAATATTCTATAAATAAATACTCAACTACAAGATATTTATGTATAAGATATTTAACCTACCTAAGGAACCCCACTTCATTCTAGTGCCGTTGGCGCCTTAAATCAAGATAGCATCAGTCCACCCGTAATCGGCTGCATCGATTCGCATTTATTATCGAGTCATCGGGTATTGAGATATTCAAATCGATTGTTGACTGCTCTTGGTTAGCTCAACAAATGGTGATTGATTGCGATGGTCAGAAGATAACGTTGTGGCCTAATTATTCAAGTTCTTATTTCAGTGTGGACTGTTTTGTTAGTTACAACAATTTAACTTGTGAACATTGGGAATTTCATCATCATCATCATCATTTCAGCCACAGGACGTCCACTGCTGAACATAGGCCTCCCCAATGATTTTCAGACTAACCTGTTGGTAGCGGCCTGCATCCAGTACCTTGCTGCTACCTTTATGAAGTCATATGTCCATCTTGCGGGTGAACATCTCACGCTGCGCTTTCCGGTACGTTGCTTCCACTCCAGAATCTTGCTGCCCCATTGGCTGTTGGGAATTTAAATATTAAAAATGTATAGTGTGGCGACACATAGCCCCTCTCAACATATACCTCCTTACTAATAAAAAGTTACACAGTTGTTGAAGACTGTTTAAAATGACATTTCCATACTAAATGTCACTTTAAAACACTGTTCAACGAGCGTGTAAGTTTTATTAGTAAGTAGGTTAGCATATATATAACTCTACATAACACCTACTTACTCAAGACCATAAAATTATCTTTTTGATTTATCTACACATCGCATCGTACTGAATGAGTATATAAAATCAGATTTAAATTGATTTCATTTTGTCATTATTGTTGCCTTTATTTCTTCGCATCGCAAGCCATAAATTACGCAATCTGGGCTCTAAATTAACTAGGTACATTGTAACTAAAATGTCACTTCGATACGCATCGAGAATCTAACGACATTTTGTTTGACGAAGCTAGAAGTTTAATAGAAATGGCTATTTTTATATTCAAGTAGACATGTAGAAATACTTTGCAATTCGCACTTCATTATGCTCACTCCATACTTTACTTACCTGTAATGTGAAATTACGATTTTATTTTATTTTCTTTATTAGGAACACATACAGCTGTCATTAAAACACAGGTAGCATACAAAAAATAAGTCTTACACTTTGTCTTAGGTTTTAAGTGTTACTTTATAAACATTTCAAATGCATCTCAAATTAAAACTTAATAAAATTTATTGACTCCACCTCCGTATGCCTCAGAGTCTATCAGAGAACTAGTAGCGCTGAGATTATTAAAATTATAATAACTCAAATGGAAAATAACTTAAATGGGAAGCGCATTTCTAGTCATATCTTTATCTTTGATCGGCGTAGTACTTACATGTACGCCTCCGCCTTGTTTGAGTATTTAAATGTGGAAATGTCAACAATAATGTACTTAGAAGGAGCAGAGGCTGGCTGTGGGGCCTGCTCGAGGTAGGCCAACGATAATACTGTAAGTATTTGAATGTTTAGTCTTACTGCTGGAAATATGGATCCATGAAACGTTACAGCAAGCGGCATTGGCAACATCCTAAGCCCCAGAAACTATTACAAACAAAAATAACCGGTGAAACAAACTACTGACCTACAGCTGCGTAATCTCACGAATGTTTCAAATTAATAATTACACATCAAATCCTCAGAACAATGCTAAAAACCATATCAAATTCCACTAAACAGCTTAATATTACTTAGCGGCTTTACAAACAACACGGAAACATTGCTCTCAATTATTTACAGATAATGTTCCTCAAATGTAACTAGTTGTGCGCCGACATTATGGCATAACTACCACTCTAGCATGTTATTAATTAGAACGATCACAACGTGGGCACCAGGAAGCAAAGTTTAAATGATTGACCAATAAAACTGTATCAACGACCGTCCAATTTGTATCAAATATAAGTTACGCAAATAGCTAACCTTTAAAAGAAGTATAATGATAATACTAAGATCGCTCGAGTCCGTAATGATACCTCCAGGCGAACATAATTAGAAGAAGTGGTTCTTCGACGCATTAATTGCCTAGGATAGCATCTAAGTAGGCTAGTTAAGAAAGAGTTCTGTATTTAACTCAGCCAGTTAAGTTCTTGACTCCCACTGACCCGGTAGTGGGTCATCAAACTGATGTTTATTGTGTCTTGTTTGACAGGCTAAGCTAATCGTAGTATTTAGATCGCTGAAGTACATACCGATTTTCTAGTTGTACTGTAACATAGATACGTTAATTTACAATAACATTGCACTTGTTGTGAAGGAAAAGTCCTTAAAATACCCACTTATTTAAAAAATCTATCTCCATGCTCTACATAATATAAAAGAAAGAAAAAAATCATCCAATTCTATGAGTAATTAATGTAACAGACAGATTGCGATTTCAGATTTGTTCTCCGGCGGAGATCGTTATAACTTAAACCTTTATTTCATTACATTAACACGGGTAAGTTAATTACATTCCTATTTATCACTTTCACTATATCTGCCTCTCACAATCAAGCCAGCTTCACAGGGTGAGAGAGAGATAAATAAAGTCATACTTGAAAATGTTGTTTAAAAAAATATGCCCATTAACTGGCACCATATTACTTACATGTTTCCTATCGTTACCTTTCTATATCGAACAGCATGTTCGTTATAATATTTTTTTGTAATAGCTAATTGTTTTGCAATGTAACCTATTTCAACAATTTAACTAAGTAGTTTCATAAACTGTGTACAGTAACATCCGTTTTGATATTTTGGTAACAGGAAATCTTAGATCAATATTAATTGAGCGACTCAGAGTTGAGTTAACGTCAATATTTTCAATGAGTCAATCTCAGGCTTTGGGATTCTCCCAAAGTTTAAATGAATCATTAAAACCACCATATGTAATTATTCAATTAAACCCCTTAACTTACCGGGTTTTAAGAATTTTGTCAGGGTAATTTACTCAATGAATGAGTCATTAAGAGTACGAGGAATATAATAGTAGACTTTTTGTAAAAAGTGCCCAATGGGATGTTGGGTTTTGCTTTTGATGATCCTAAAGTTATGAAAACATTCCTTGAATCAGCTTGAATACTTATCTGTCTGCTCCTGCGTTTTCAAATAACGATCAAACACGTAGAAGCTACACTACTACAACACCAACGCTAAGCTTATTTTTACGATGGAACACTATACGATAAAAGGGAGGTTACAAACTGGTAATTTGCCGAAGCCCTTAAGCCATAACATAATTATGAACTCACCTAAAAGGGTTATAGGTTACGCATGCTTTCAAAACGGAGTCCGTGAACTCCCGAATGAAACCGTTACTTACCGAATCTCACGATTTTTTTATTTCACTCAGTGTTTACGAAATTGCTTTTAATTACCTATGAGCATGCCGTAATTAGATTGAAGAGTTCAAAAGTAAGGATCAGAACGAACTACAAAACGATCATTAAAAATTATGCAATTATCGCAAGCGCAATGCAATTAGTCAATAATAAACTATCCGAAGTTGTAATTTACATCTTTAGTTTGCCAGTTAATAAACATTTGGTAACTTTTATACCAACCATTATTTATTTAATGTTCTGTCGGATACTCTATTTCCACCCACCTGTCTCTCACTCATCTTGCCATAATTATTGCGCTATACTTTTCTTTTTAATTAGAGGCAGAAAACTATAACAGTTCCACGATTGTCGCGTTTCTTTAAATATTATTTAATAATGTCTCGTACGTAACGAAAGAGTTAAATTAAGACAAATAATTATTATCAAATAAACAAAAGCATCGCAATCAATTCTTTCGAAGCGCGGCCTACGCGATTTCTGTCACATGCCAATTTCTTCTTATTTATTTTTCTTAGCTGCCAGTGAATTAAGTTTTTAACAGCGATTCTTTTTGACTGTTTCAAAATTATTACTTTTGTCTATGATTCAGATGTCACTTTACTGACGTAAATCTGTAGGATGAAAAAAGAGCTATTGCAAGGCTTTTTCAGGTCATTAGCTTTATTGACCTTACAAGCCTAGCTGCAGCAGTAGCATCGGTTTTGTAAGGTAAGATCTTGAAATTATTGTTACTAACATCATTGAGTGTTGTAGTTTTTGTTTTAATTCTGTGTTCGTTAAATTATCAACAAGTTTATTTGCATAAAGATGTAAATTAACTGATTCAATATAATCTCAGTGTTTATAATAAGTCTGTTCCAATAAACTTTGGCGTCAATAAATCGATACGCAATTAAAATCTCGATTGATTTGGGTCAAGTGTCATAGACAACAGAACAGTGTCAGCCGCATCAATGCGTTAGTTGTTGGCAGACATATCCTCGGGCACAGCCAAAGTTAAGTATAATACCAATAAAGTAACAATTGACGGACGTTGACACTTCTAAACAAAAGCTGTTAAAATAACTTTACTTTTTCCTTGACATTATTAAGTTATACTTAGTACGTACTTTATTGTAGGTACTATTGGCCGTTATTATAAGGCATTGTAGATATTAATAGCCAGTGTTGTAATAAAACCTAATTGATTGCTATATCTCGGTAAAATTTTATAACTTTTATAAAGGTTTTGATCATAAAATGCCTATACACCCAATAAGTTAGAAAATAAAGATCATAAGTCGTGAATATGTTGGCATCAAGCGTGTTATTATTGCAATTTACAAACTAAATTCAATAGATTCGGTGCACGAACTAAACACAAATTGTTACAAAATCACATCCATTAGAGGTTATATTTTATATTTATTAATAGGGTGTTAAGTAATTGAAGCGATCACAATCGAATTATTTTCATGCTCATAATATTTTATGAGCATTGTGCAAATAAACTCATGAATATTTATATCATTTTGCAATGGCGTGCGAAATGGAGAGCCTTTACTTTCAGGTTTAATTCAGTCAAAAAAATGCATTTTAGGAGTTTTTTTGGAGTCAGTTTTTGATTCATAAGAGATTTGATCTAAACTAAGCTACTTTTTACTACACAACACAACACAAGCATTAAGTTGCTTACTTTGGGTCTAGCTGGCACTGTGTGAAATTGTCCAAAGATTTATTTATTTATTTACTACTTTTTCACACTTAGAAGTTTCCTACTCTATGGTAAAAGCGTTATAAACCTGCAAAACATAAATTAAAGTCAATATGATGTAGAGCGGAAAGCTTTTAATAGACGCAACTTTTTACAACAATCAAACAAGAATACGACGTGTTAACTAACATCAAAGCCTTTTTTGGCTTCAAATTGACTTCACATCCTACCCAATGACTGATAAAGGTCTGTTATTAAACAGGCGTGACCGCCAGTGATAGACCCGTCACCCGCTGCGCCCGTGTCACTTCAAACGCCCACGCTGCGCGGGCGCCGGCGCCGGCGGTAATAGCTTATTGTAGTACACTTGACGAGGAGAGCCGTTGAATTACTTTTAATAATAAACACGATTTTACAGATATGTCAATTTCGAATTATGTCACCTTCATGAAATCTTAACGGGATGGTGACCCCAATGATTACAAACCACTCGATGAAAGAACCGAGGGTCGATTATTTCAGCAGAGCAGCAGCAGATTTCCTAGAGTTGCTACTTTTTACCCTGAGATTCATACTAATTCTACAAGATTAATACCTACAGGATGAAATGTATGAGATTTGAAATGTGTGCAAGTGTACTTTGATGACTTGAGAGTGTTCCTGTCAACTAAAGTTACTTAATGCTCTTCAATATTGTGACAATCAACTGTAGAAGTAATTTGCAAATCCCTGTTTCATTTACGATAACGATTGAACTTTATTGAGATTAAGACACTGAGATTTTATTAACAATTAGCTTGTGTGATGAAGGATGACAAATAACGAAAATAGCTACTGAATGTTTATAAAAAATATTATTATACGTTCATGAATCATGAGTCAATAGTCATAAGCTTATACATATTTCATTGTTACTAACCCATGTTCCAACTATAGTCTGTGTAATAAAGTTTGAATTTGAATTATTAATAGATTTATTAATCAACACTAAAAATATTTTCTTTATTGCTTATCGCAGCGACTGTGTTTATTTATCGTTGAACCGTCGGATTGAGAGAGACTGTCGCGTTTATTGACCGTCAGAGTTATGAGGCTATTGTGCTTTGAAGTAGTAATAAATGCAGCTAATTGAAATTTACATCTTCGTAGTGCAGTTGACGGAATTGCCTCTCTATTAATAGAGACATCTGAGTCACAGATATGGTATTTTTAATTAATCAATGGACTTAAAAACTAAGACTTTTTTGATAGATGTTTTCAGCATATACATGGGATATATTTTCTTCGGGGTGAATTGTGTAAGTCCTGAAAACTAGCTTAACCCGCTCCTCATTTAGGTACTCTAAAAATCGCGCTTACGAAGTTGCGTGCTCAATAACTAAAAACATCAATCATTTCGCCTCAAAAATGCTACATACCGTAGTATGATTAATATTATGTATTTATATGTATCTAATGAAACTGAACACAATCATCTAAGTCAGAAAAGCGTTCAGCAACCCCGAGCCTGAAGCGATATTGCTCAATCACCTGCGCACGCGTCACTCTACACGCTATAATTTACGAACAAAGCGCATAGTTATATAAACTGAGTAATTGAGACGAAACGCAACGGCTATTACCCGTCTGGCTAAGAGCTAAAGGTCAATATTTTAATTGTAATTAACACTTAATTGTAACTCAATAATGGTGGTCGCTTCGGTAGTTACTGCCAAGGTTAAGTAACCCATGCCATGGATAGCAGAAGATGGGTAACTTGGCTTTGTTCTATCATATACCTTGAGGCAGTTTAATTTTGCTGGTATTAGTTGCATAACCACACATTATGAAAACTTAAGAAGATGCTAAATGCACTAGCGTCTATAAAAATAAAATACATTTCCTGAAAGTCTTTCAATTCGTAACAAAAGTCACAGAGGACTTTTATAAAATAAGCACTTTCGCTTTTCACCGGCATCACGACTTGCCCAAACTTATAATAAAACTGAAACGATGTGAAGAACGATCATTATTTATGTTAGGTATGTTTTACATAAGCAGCAGTATATTTCATGCTAGACCAAGGATGCACAGACTTACTAGGACCAGGGGCCACTCGGGCAAATTTTGAGCTAAAAAAGGGCCACGGAAATTAAAAACCACTGAAAAGATTCAGGTTGTTGTATTATAATTTCGCTTTTTGTTAGGTCGCGGGCGGGCCGCACGTATATGTACAAGAGGGGCCGCATGGGTGGGGTGCGGTTTGTGCATCCTTGTGTTTAAAAAAGACATGTAAAATGTGGCCAAGATAACGTCACGCTGTCAAAAAGTTATCAGATCTCATGCGGAGCCAAACTTCTAACTCTACATGCCCTCTCTACAAGCCAAAACTTCACAAACTACACCTTACTCAAACTTTGTGGCTTGGCAATTTCGTTGGACGGTGATAAAACGATGTTAATAATCATTCCTAGTAGGTAATGTGTGGCGAGCCTAACGCCATAGGCAGGATACAAAGAAGACTTTCCACACCGCCATGCATCATCCGCGCATCCGCCGCTCCATTCATACAGCCAGCTGTATAAGGTGGGCATTCACTTCTAGTTCTATAGTGGATTTTACGCCCCATACGTTATGGAAGGACTTTTACTAGAGTGCCAATCTGTATGAAACTCGAGTTTCATTTTGAAGCTTGTTAAATAGAAGGTTATTATTATTATCGCGAAAATATTGATAGATCGACTTACATAACTCTCTGCCTTAGTTATCCCAACAAGATAGAGCATAAAGGAGAAGTGTCTAGCATACACTCGTAGATTAGATAGAAATATTGAATACTGATGACGATATTGGTGTCTAAAAAAGACTTGTCTATGTTTTACGGCCTTTTTTGGGACTTACATCATAACCATTTCAGCCTTCGACTGTACCCTACTACAAAGCTCCTTACCTCTTATCTCCACCCAGCCACTGTCAGCTTTCACTATGTCGGTAAAGTAAAGTAAAGGGGTAAGTCGGTTTATCAAATAGGGGAATTCTATACGACGAGATAATTATTTATTTAATAACTTAATTTCAATTTCTTAATTTCACTCGGTGCAGAGTGTGTGAGCGCCTTAACACTTGCGCAAGAGTCCGTCTGAGGAAACTCTGCCTTTGTTTGTGAACGTTTGACAGACGTGTTTGCTTATCGAACTCCGTTGCGATATTGATTGGAATTGCCTGTATTTTGTACGAAATGTAGATTTAAGTTTTGCATCAATTCTCGAAATAATTACTCGACGAAATTGCGCTGAAATGGTATGTTGCTTAAGCTTGCATTTTATTATACTTTTGCAATGAACATTTTCTGATATGGTTGTCAAAAAGTAGCTACCCATCATCATCATTTCAGCCACAGGACGTCCACTGCTGAACATAGGCCTCCCCCAATGACTTCCACATCGCACGGTTGGTAGTGGACTGCATCCAGCGCCTTCCTCCTACCTTTATCAGGTAGTCGGTCTACCTTGTGGGTGGACGACACACACCCATAGGCTGAAGTATTGCCAACTTACGAAATCTAATCAATAATTAAAGGCATTGATGTGATAGTGTGATATGTCTAAGCCCAAAAATAAACATGGCTACCAAGATTTTGTTTACTGACATACAGTAACAAACAGACGTGTTTCGATATTGTCAAAATGATCGCTAGGTGTCGATCGATAATCGATCCAATTGATTTGCCAGCCAATCGATGCGATCGCATCGGACAGCGCCCAAACGATTGTACTAATTGATAGTGAAGCTGTTTCGTTAATTTTGTAATCAAATGTCAGTTGTCGTGATCAATATAGACATTCAAATGATAATATTGAAATAAAACCAGCTTTTGCTCACGTGATTTTATGTTTGCAGTGGAATAACTAAAAATATTCCAATATATTTTCCCGTTGCAAGTTTGTAACTCTCTCTCTGTTTGTACTTATGGAAGACATTTTCAGTGTGAAAGCTTATTTTTAGAGATTCTTGATGGGCAGCTCTACCTTTGAAACAAATCACAATTCCCACATACGATTACATGTAACTCAGCAAAGTTAAACCCCTGGACAGCCAGCTCGATAGCCACATAAAAGGCGACGTAAATTGTTTCATTTCTTTCTTTTGAATTTTATAGGCATATTAGAGGAATCTATGAAAAATTTCGCACCAGTGTGCCATAGCAGGTACTCAATACAAATCAAGCACCACTGAGTCATCCCCCAAAGTCTAGGTGACCGCACAATGGGTCCCACATCGATTAGTCAAGTGCTTTGCACAACCGTGTGAATTTGAGCGCTCCACAATGCATCGTAAATCTGTGGAGCGCCCGCATTCATATACCGCTCGTTACATTCTTTTAGGCACGTGCTTAAATGATTTGAGAAATGTTTCGTTCGTTTCAGCCAAATGACGTCCACCGCTGGACAGAGACCTAACCCAAGGATTTCCACCACGACCGGGCCTTTCGGCCTGTTGCCATTCGAGTATATCGTGTAATGCATAATGAGAACACTATTTATAGGATGTTAAATTCTATAACATTTTGTGCGCCAAATGTGTGATGCGTTTGCTAATATTAAAGCACACGCACGATTTAAACAATTCGCACTTCTAATGTTATCTCATACAACCTTTTTTGGCTATAAATGTTTAGAGCTTTATTTAGCGTCTATAGTGGTTTCTAATGAGGCCTGTTCATTACGTGGAAAAAACACTTCCGTTCTAAATTAAAATATTTTTTTGATTCAACAACTGAAGTGAAAATCTTCTGTAGTTATGAACCGCTTTCTATGGTCATAGCTCAAAAGTACAGCGGCTTATCATACTACCTACACCTCAAGAAAGACAAAACCTATTTATTTTCAGACAGTCGCGTCCTGAAACTTAATACACCTAAGATTTTTACTTCTAAATCCTTTAAAGAAAACAATTGATTCGCTCCTACTCATCTTAATTCTCGTGTCAATTAATTAACACAGCAATCAAAGAACAAAGCGTTATAAGTAGGGTGTCTGCGCTCGCCCGGCCGCGGCGGACGCTTGCCCAACGTCCGTCCCCGTCAATGGAACAATTAAGTTGCACAAGTGCATAGAGATAGACGTACGGTCACCACACGTTGTGAAAATGGGAGATATTACACAATCAAAACGATGAAAGGTGACATATGGACTGAAAGGTCATTGAATTGCCAAATGTCAATGTGTTTGCTACCTTGCTTTAATCGAAAGATTATCGTATTTTAATAGTGGTGACAAGCCAAATAGTTTAGACTCTCTTTGATTAAGATCTTGTATGTTGATAAATTGATGCAGATTTTTTTAATTAATTACAGTTTTGCTAATATTCGTTTAATATTTATTCCGATAACACACGCAGTTCATTTATTGACGATGCATAAACTAATTACAATTTAATATCGTAATTAAATATCAACTGTCAATATCAAACTGAATTATTAACATAAACACGACTTTAAATAACTGTTACGTGCAAGTATTTAGGTAGCAATATTGGTATTGAATATTCAATATCTTATTAATTAATGTAGAGGCTTACTGGAAATCCAACTCAGTTCTTGCTGATGTGATCAGTGGCAATATTTTGTACAGTAATTCGCAGGCAGGTAGTAAACGCATTTTTAAACTTACTTGTTTTATATTTCTTATCTAAAATTAATTATGAATAAAATATCGTGCAATATTTTTACCAAGGAGAAGCAGCAAAATAAAGCGTGCATTAATTGATCAGCATCTAGAAGTCCGCAGCTGGACTATTGGACAAAAAAATGTTATCCTTGCAGTCCTGTTTGTCTTTAGCCTTATGGTCACCCTCCGCTGTCATGTTCAGGTGTCCAGTATACAACTACATCCGACTTTTGTTGTACCCTACTAATTGTGTTAACACTAGCCAGTTAACAGCACAACGAATGGAAGGTCTACACGACCCCTAAATTGACAGCGAGAACATCTGCAAACATTGATAAATAAAATCGTAAATAAGTAAATATCATCATAAACCATGTGATTTTGTAAACTTTCTTAGCCTAGAAATCTAAAGTAACTTATCCAATCAACTCGCAACGCCACATGCCATTGTTTGAAAAAGAAAGAAAATTATGCGCATCAAATAAGTGTAACTCTGATAGCTAAAGATGCCTTACCCCGCCGGCACACTTCGAGTATAATAATGCTTTAAAATATATTTCGAAACCCTAATAAAGGGCAGTAAAAACAATATCCCATAGATAGCCTTCGCAAAAACAGTGTTAAGGTATCTTTGATCACTGCACGCGTCGAGCCGCGAACAATGGGACGATATTCGATTCCCGGTCAAGGCAAACCAAGTGAGGATTATGACAAAGTTAAACTTGAGATTTACGCAGGATTTTTTTACAGGATTGTATGTATCATTGATGGGGTTTGGATGGGATTCATCCCACGCATTTATTAGCTTTATTAGCTTATTGAAAAATATTCGTTTTGAAGAAAAGGAGCTCTATTTTGAAGCTACATTTATGTAGTATCCTGCGGTTCCTATGGTCTTGTACACGGCCGTTATTATAGACATAGAAATACACTCTCATAATCCCCATTATTAAAGAAAAACAAAGAAATAAAGCCTGCCCAAGCGGAGTCCGATTGATCACGATCATTTATCACCCGAAGTACGAACTGCTTAGACAAATTCACAATAAATTATGTTAATTAAGCTTTTGTACCCTAAAAACCTTGGGTCAGACAAACGCATATACCACAGGCAAGGCTAACCTCAGCAGTTGATGTACTTGTTTACGACCACAAAACACTTCAACAATAAACAATGAATGAGCAAACTGCCAGCTGAAACAAAGTGGATGCATCCATTCTGTCCGACGGCTAAGGTCCTATTGAAAGCATCCTTCTTGTAAGGCTAAGGATGAAATAAAAATTGATGTTTCTATGTACATACGCTAGAGCCTAAGTAAATAATTGCCTACGCAATCTTTTTTTTCGTATTCATTAAATCATATCGACTTGTGCCATTAATTTATTAGGTACTATATTAATTTGGTTGATTAATTTGCAAGATGACGTAGATGTAGTCTTGAGTTATATCAATTTCCACTTGACATGGGCACAAAATAAACCTCTAAAAAGGTTTCATTACCACTAAAGAAAATAAGAAGAGTCTGACACTGGTGTCCCTGGTGATATGACCTCAGTGTTAAAGCCCACACGAAAGATTTAGAGAAAGGATTACCTAAGTGCGTGTCTTTAAATTATGTACCTACTTAGTCTAATTTGTGTTTCTTTTTCACTTTGTAGTCAGACTGTAAAATTGATTCGAAGCCTGAAGCGATTTAAAATGTTGTTTAAATGAGATTAAACCTAGTGTTTAAATATTAAACCGGACTTCCTTGATGATCATTAAAATCGTATCAGATTCAGTGGTTGTGAAATTATTTAGGTTAATACTCTTGTAATAGCGGCGGTTCCGTTCGGTCAACTTATTTTGGTAACCTCGTCCTTGCTTTGGTAGACTTGGAATTAAATGCATAATAATAAAATTGTTTTAGCTTCACAACAATTATCTAGCCCCAAACTAAAAAGTGCTAAATCTATGGCGACTAGTAACAAATAAGCTTAAGTACTCGTAGTTACAAACGACCAAACCACATGGCCGTGATTCAAGTGTGTGCTCATCACACTACATTTTCCTTCAGCGGAATTCGAACATAAATAAAGATTTAAACACGGCCCTTCAGACCAGGCGGATTAAAATCAATTCTAAAAATTTGTGTTCGTTTTATCATGTAATAAATACCTTTCAAGAAGAATCTACATAATCTAGATTGCCTTCTGTCCCATAAAAAAATCATCATTTCTATTAAAATAAGATAAAACATTATCACGCAATTGCAAAAAAGGCACCGGACTTGAAATGTACATATTGGAGGCGCCGGGTATCGATCCCGGTACCTCTCGCACGCTAAGCGAGCGCTCTACCATCTGAGCTACGCCCCCGGTAACAGTTGGCGCGAAATTAAGCATCATACTACGGATGTTGATATTTGGTAAGTCAATTTCTATCATTATTTTTTCATTTTTAAGGGAAAAATGAATTATCCTGCCTGCCTAGATTAATGAATTAGCCTGTCATAATCCTCAAAACCGTTTTTATAATGCATACCCACAAAATATAAATGTGATCCATAACTATAATTTCTGAATAACAACAAAATATAAGGAACCACACATTGGGCAGCACTTAGCATCTTCAAACATAAACACAATAATATAACGCGTAAAAGAATTAATCATCCTAACCTTCCCAAGAGGCTGCCAACCGCACGCACGGAGGCTCTACGAGTATACATCTTAAACACCAAACATCATGACTCCACGGTGTTTCCTACAATTCTAGCCATTACACATTTAAGTAACCGCTAATTAAACCCGTTTAACATTTAAAAAATACCAAAAAGGCCGCTGTTAATCACGATTTAGATTAAAACTTATACACCTTAACCCATGAAGACGTAGCTACCTAAATTGCGGTGCTAATTGCACTTAATCCCTCTCATTTGCCACTAACAAGTAAAAACATTAGTTTAAAAGCTTTGTCCCTCACGAAGTTAATATGAGTCATAAATAAATAACTTAATTTGTCGGAAAAACCACAGATTAAATATTGTAAAACATATAAAATATGTATAAACCTAATTGTGAGTACACGCAAGTACCATCGTCCAAGCAAATGAGACTTTTGCCTCCTTTGACTTTTCAAAAAACTTTCCATTTACTTCAGTGAAAGAAAGTGCAGCGTGGTCTTAGATAAAAAGCACCTGACTAATATTTCATGAGCAATCAAGAGCCTGAACTTAACTAACTAACAATGCTTTACATTGAGTCATTTGGCCCACATTCAACTGTCTGATAACACACTAACTGCAAGATAACTGTGGTGATCCGGCTCGAAGGACCAGGAAAATGTGGTGATCCGGCTCGAAGGACCAGGAAAATGTGATGGACTGCAGTGGACTGTATGCGTTTGTGTGTGTTCGAGAGCGCTGACCGGACGATGATGACTGCCGTTGAGAGCTTGCCCTTACTATGTCAGGCGTAGTAGGTGCTACTTGCAGGAATAAAACCACTATTTCACTTGCTGAGACTTCTCGCGTTTATTATTCGCTTCCTTTTCTCAGTTCTTGCTTCTTCAGATCACTTGTTGCTTGCTCAACAACTTAAACTTTAAATAAACTTAACTACCGGTTTTTTTTTTTTTTTTTTTTTTTTTTTTTTTTTTTTTTTTTTTTGAAGGGACGCGCGCTGGTAGCTTGAGGAGCTTTTCCAGCTTCACCGGGCAGAGTGGCGAGTACAGAAGGTACTCTAGCCGTTTGGCGATCGTCGGTGCGCGTGCCGACGAGGCCGAGTGTGGGCTTCGCGTAGCGAAGCCCAGGCTCGTCCGCGTCGGTCGCAGATCGACGTTCGCGATCGGGCCGTATCGAGCGCATAAGGCGCCCGATCAGTGGCGAACCCAACTAGAGGGTTGCCCACCGCGGTGTTGGACCAAAGTCCAGCCTACGGCGGGCTCACTCTAGTGGGCCCGATCGAGGGGACTACGGACGCGGCCTGAGGGCGCCACGGTAGGCTCGGACCTCGGCTCAGGCCGTGTCCGGGGGACGGATAGGGGAGAACCGGCCCGGTACATGTCTGTACCGTCCGAAATGGAAAGCAGGGCCTCGTACTCGCCGGCGAGTACGGTGTAACGAGCTACTGTGTTGTGGAGTAGTTGGCGTGCTTAAGGCAGTGATGTCTGTGTTCAGAAATTCGGTAATAGGATCGTCCGGGTCGTCTAGGACATGCCTAGGTCGTCGGTATTGGGCAGCGACATCTTTCTGGGGTGTATACGTGGCGGCGCTAACGATAAGAGGGTTCTTGTGGTTGATCGCTTTATCAAAGTAGCGGCGAGAGGCTTCTTTCATAAAGTGATCAATCGATGGGATCTCGAAATCTCTATGGAGATTCGTATTACGCACGAACCACGGGGCATCCGCGGCTCGGCGTAAGAATTTGTTTTGGAGGGTCTGGAATTTCTTAAGGTCTGTGCAGGAAGTGTGAGCAAACACCGGACTGGCGTAAGTCAACACTGGACGGATGCAGGTTTTGTAAATTGTCAACTTATTTCTAAGTGACAATTTACTTTTCCTTCCAACTAGGTGGTAGAGTCGGTGGATGTAGTGGTTCGCACGGCTCAAGACGCGTCTGAGGTGCGGAGCGAACGATAATCTCTGGTCGAGAGTGACACCTAAGTACTTGGCCTCACTTTTCCAAGGAATAGTTTGGTCAAATAAGGTGAGATGGGTGGGGACATTAGGACGAGTGCGAACCGGAGGACGTTTCGCAGACAAAGCCCTAGAAAAGTACACTGCTGCACTTTTTTCGGGATTTACCTCGATACGCCACTTCCTGAACCATTCGCCTAATTGTGTGACTGCGCGTTGGAGCGCCAAGATGACGTAATTCCGATTACGTCCGGACTTGTAGAGTGCGGTGTCGTCCGCAAAGAGGGCTAAATCCGTATTCGGATATTTGGGGATGTCATTGACGTACAATGAAAAGAGGATGGGCGAGAGCACGGAGCCCTGGGGGACTCCGGCTCTTATGGGGCGGGGGGAGGAGAGGGAGCCATCTACTCGGTAACGAAAGGTGCGATTCGATAAAAAGTCACGTAAGATGTGCACGAGACTGTCCGGCACACCGAGTTCGTAAAGCTTGTAAATCAAGCCATTGTGCCAGACTTTATCGAATGCCTTCGCTACGTCGAAGAATAGCACTCCTGTCCCTACGGGTGGCTTAGCAGTGAGGCCGCTAAGTATGTGCTCCGTTAAGCGGTGCACCTGTTGTACGCAGGAATGTGAGGCGCGGAAGCCAAACTGTTCGTTTATTAAGAGATTATTAGAAAAAACATAATCTCTTAATCGAGAGACAATTATACGTTCGTATAACTTACCCATGGTCTTTAAGAGACTGATGGGTCTGTAGCTTGTGGGGTCGGCCAGTTTCTTACCGGGCTTCGGGATGCCAATGACTTCTGCCTCTTTCCACGCGTCGGGAAAGATGCAGTGAGACATGGCCGCGTTGAATATAGCAACCAAGAGGTATACTAGGGGGGCGGGCAGGGCGCGTAAGACTCTATTAGAGATACGGTCCGGGCCGGGGGCTTTGTTGGGACGGAAACCTTTGATTATCGTTCGCACCTCGTCGACGTTGGTCGGGTCTAGGGTTGTGGTCGGAGGGAGGGCGGCTCTACGTTCGACTTCGCTGTCCACCATGCGGAGGTGGGCAGAGTCTACTGGGAGGGTACTGGGGGAGCACTGTGCTTCTAGACTGTCGGCTAGACATTCGGCTTTGGCGTCGTCGTCAAACGCAAGCGTTTGATCGGGACGTAAAAGCGGTGGCGTGGACGCTACGGTGTCAGACTTAAAGGCTCTCGTCAACTTCCAATAGGCTTGGTGAGATGGCGAGATTTCTTTAAGTAGATCATCCCACTGATTGTTACGGAGTTCCGCGATACGAGCCTTGACAGCGCGCTGTAAGGAACGTAGGCGGACTCTGTTTTCCTCGGTTGGATAAGCGTCATAATCGCGAGTGGCTGCGTTCTTTGCCCTCAATAGTTCTCGCGCGTCGTCCGGCAACCTGAGACGGTGGTTAGCCATCGCAGGCACTTGCCGAGACGAGTCGCCGATGGCGACCGAGATGTGACTAGTGAGCGCATCGATCGCGTGAATAGTTTCGTGAGGCGAAACTATATCGTCGGGGATTGAGGACAGTTGTGGGCTCTGACAGTTCCCAAGTTTTACCTTGAGTTTGTCCCAGTCCACAATTGTCTTCATAGTGGGTGTAGACTCAGGAGAGCCTAGTTGTAGTACGACCGGGCGATGGTCAGAAGTGAGCGCGTGCATGGTTTCTATAGAGTGTAGGCGGAGGCCTATATTCTTTAGAATTGCCATGTCCAGAATGTCGGGCCGATGCTCGACATTGTAAGGATAGTGAGTGGGCGTCATAGGGACTAAGATGTCAAAGATGAGTTCCTCAGAGAGTTCGCTTAACATGTTGCCATTGGCAGTGGATGTTACGCAACCCCAATGAGTGTGTTTGCTATTAAAGTCGCCGCCAAGAATGACTGCACTATTCATAGCAAAGAGGGCCTGAAAGTCGCTCCTTAAGGGAGTCTTGTTCGGGGAGAGGTAAACCGAGCCGATGAGGATGGGACTTAACTACCGGAGCGCCTCGCTCCGTATTTATAGGGCCCCGGGCTATATCCATCCCTTTCTCTCCCCATATTCCTGTCTCTGTCTCTCATGTTCTGGAACATAGTTCTGGAATGTTCGAAGCGAGAGGTCCGATGTTGCCATCCCGTTTCTTTTTCTCTCGAATATTCCAGAAGTGTGTGGAAGAGTATTTGATGTGCAAGCGAGATGAGAGATAATGTGAGAAAGAGATGGAATGTTATTTATACCTAATCGACTCTAATTGATTATTTTACAACATTTTCTGACTGTTAACGTTGCTAATCAATTCGAATTAATGAATTAGCGTATTTCTTTGGTCGACGTCGCTAACAATCTCCCCCGCAGTGCGAAGCACTCCCTCTTCCGGATGCGACGTCTTGGCAGGAACCAGGACTACCACTCGTCGCGTTGGTCGCCGTAGCACTCCTCCGAGTGTTCGCACGTCGAGGACTCGTTCTCTTCTGTCCGGACCAAGGTATACCCGCTGTACTTTCCCTCGTGGCCAAGAGTTTCTTGGTGGCGTTGCGTCGAATCTCAAGGCGACGTCGCCGACTTGAGGGTCTTCTGTCTCCCGGCCGGCTATCTTCCTCGGCATCAAAGTTGGCAGGTACTCTTTTTGCCATCTTTGCCAGAAGCGCTGCGCTGTCTTCCAGTTCGCCTTCCCGATGAGGTCGCGGTCCTTGAACACGCCCGGCGCCATCGCTCCGCAGGATCTTCCGTTCGGGAAGTGGTTCGGCGTGAGTCTTTCTTCGTCGTTGGGATCCGCGCTGATACAGGTAAGTGGACGCGAACTCACAATGTGTTCCGCTTCGAGGAGGATCGTGTGCAGGACTTCTTCCGGTGATGTCTTTTCTTTCAGGACGGCCATTAGTGTCGTCTTCACCGTGCGGACCCTTCTCTCCTAGGCGCCTCCCATGTTGAAACGTCCTGGTGGGATGATCATCCAACTTCTTCTTGATGGGACGCTGATGTGGCTGATGCCCTCTGCTGGTCTTCTTCAGGACACTTCGAGCCCGTTTGTTGGCGTCTTTGCAAGGCCGACGTGGTTCCACTCCGATGTACTCTTTCTCGAAGTGTCGGCGAACCAGGGCTTCTGTCCCATCTTCCACTAATCTGCTGTGGTGCTCTAATTTCACTGGATCTCTTCTTCCAGTGTTGGATCCATGCAGGACCCATCCAAGGTTGGTCAAAGAGGCAACTGGTTCGGAGGCCTTCCCTCTGCGTAGTCTCCGTGTGACTATCAGCCCCCAATTGTCTTGCCCAATCAGAAGTCTAGGTACTTCTTTGTCGTAGACCAGCTGCTTCTTGATTTTCTTCAGGTGTTTCCAGTTCTGAAGCATTCTTTCTTCGACACCTTGCTTCGTCAGCTTCAAGTTGTCGATAGTTCTCGCTTCCATGTTGAGTTTATTTCTACAATGGACCCCCTTGATCTTTATGTTGATCTTTTGGGAGTTGCTCTTCACCATTCCGTTCCCCCCGACCATCTCGATGGTGATGGCTTCCGGCTTCCCTTGCGCCCCAATCTTCTTTGCTACTGATGAGTCCAGCAGCGTGACGGTGGATCCTTCGTCCAGGAGCGCAAGCACTCTTGCTGTCCCCTTGGGCCCGTAAAGGTTTACCGGCGTCATTTTGAGGTAGGTCCTTCCGCAGCTCGTGGCGCGCACCGACGACACAACTCCTTTGGCGGGCTTCTCTTGAGTCTTCGTTGCTGCGGACTTCTCCGAGTGAAGACTGATGTGATGCCACCTCGTGCACTTCTTGCACGGCTGTGCCCGGCATGTGTTCCTAGAGTGCTTGAAGTGCAAGCATTTGAAACACATTCTTGCCTTCTTTGCCATTTCCCATTTTCCGTCTACACTGGATTCCCTGTACCTCTTGCACTCGTACAGCCAGTGATCTTCTCGGCATTCTGGGCACTTCTTCACGTCGGTCTTCTGATCTTCGTAGTATCCCTCCGCTTGTGGGACGTGGTGGATCGGCCTCTTGAACGTGTTCCTCTTCTGGTCCCAGGACACTTCTGGGGGAGCGTAGTCGCTGTTCATATCTGCTTCAACTTCCATGAAGTCATACATAAGTTCGAGCGCTGGTTTTCCTTCTGCCCGGCGCTCACGTTGATACATCAGCCACCGAGACTTCATTGTCGGCGGCATCCTGTCGATGAGACACTCCACGGCCCCTGGTGCGCACAAATATTCCGTCTTGCCGAGTGCCCTGATGGTGGCCACGGCATTGCGGACTCGGCTGGCAAACATGCAGATCTCCCCTGATGACTCGTTGACCCTTGGCAGCCTTTCCATCTTCTTTAACTCCGCCAGGGCTATCGCTCCAGGTCTGCCGAAACGGACCTCCAGGCTCTTGATCAGCTCTTCCGGATCCTCGGCGGTGAACAGGAGGCTCTTGACTGCCTCCCTCGCGTGCCCCTGGAGACACCTTCGTAGTCGCGCCAAATTCTGTGCCGGCGTGAAGGAGCGCGCGGTGTCTTCATACGACCTTCTGAATGCGAGCCATTCTTCACATGCGCCGTTGAAACTTGGGAGGTCGACCAGTTGCATTGTGAGGCCACCTTCTGCCCTCTGTGACAGCTTGGTGATGGTCATGGCCAATTCTTGAATATCGGTCCTCCCTTCCGAAGTTAGTGGCTGCGGCGGCGGCGTCGGCGGCAACACTTGCGGCGGCAACGGCGGCAACACTTGCGGCGGCGACGGCGACGACGGCAGCGGTAGAACTTGCGGCGGCGGCGGTAGAACTTTCGGCGGCGGCGGTAGAACTTGCGGCGGCGGCGGCAGCGGCGCGGCGGTCAGCGGCGGCGGTAGCGGCTGTGGTTTCGGCGGTACCTTCTCGGCGATGATGCTCGAGTGGTCCGACCAATCTTCGATCTGCATTTGCCTGTATTGCACTTCTTCTGGATCCTCTTCCAATTCTTCGGAATCCAATTGGGCCAACTCCAATTCCGCTTTGGCAACTTCCAGTTCCTGGCGGGCCACTCTTAATTTGGCCTCTAATTCTGCCCTTCTTCTTGATGAGCGGACGGAGCGCGTGTCTTGATTCACCCTTGACAGTTGCGGCGTTTGTCTATGCACTTGCGGCGTGGGCGGCGCGTACTGTCCTTCAACATTCACCGTAGTCGCGGGAGTCGCAGCAGCGGCGGCGGCGGCGACGGGGGCGGCGGCAACATTGGCCGCAGCGGGCATGGAGGCGGCGGCGGCGGCTGCGGCGGCGGCGGCGGCGGCACGTCTCTTCTCTGCTTCCGCGATACGGGCCCTTAGTGCTTCGTGTGGCTTCGTGACGTCGGCGGTTATCTCCTCTGTGTAGGAGCGCGGTGCTGGTTCCCCTCTTCCCAAATGCACGCCGGGCTCTCCCATAACCCGGGTGCTAACAGCCGGCGCGGCGTGGTCCCTGGCGATGCGCGGTGAGGACGCGCCCCCGGCGGGATACGGGGTCAGCGTTGATGAAGTATCCGTGGTTTCCGTCGGAGTACTTCCTCCATGAACCGGCGGCGACGTAATTCTCCCTGCGGCGGCGGCGTTAGCCGCGGCGGCGGCACCTCGTAGCTTCTCCGACCTGGTGACAGGCATCTTCGCTATTCCCGTAATCCGGCTACTCGAAGGACCAGGAAAATGTGGTAATCCGGCTCGAAGGACCAGGAAAATGTGGTGGACTGCAGTGGACTGTATGCGTTTGTGTGTGTTCGAGAGCGCTGACCGGACGATGATGACTGCCGTTGAGAGCTTGCCCTTACTATGTCAGGCGTAGTAGGTGCTACTTGCAGGAATAAAACCACTATTTCACTTGCTGAGACTTCTCGCGTTTATTATTCGCTTCCTTTTCTCAGTTCTTGCTTCTTCAGATCACTTGTTGCTTGCTCAACAACTTAAACTTTAAATAAACTTAACTACCGGAGCGCCTCGCTCCGTATTTATAGGGCCCCGGGCTATATCCATCCCTTTCTCTCCCCATATTCCTGTCTCTGTCTCTCATGTTCTGGAACATAGTTCTGGAATGTTCGAAGCGAGAGGTCCGATGTTGCCGTCCCGTTTCTTTTTCTCTCGAATATTCCAGAAGTGTGTGGAAGAGTATTTGATGTGCAAGCGAGATGAGAGATAATGTGAGAAAGAGATGGAATGTTATTTATACCTAATCGACTCTAATTGATTATTTTACAACATTTTCTGACTGTTAACGTTGCTAATCAATTCGAATTAATGAATTAGCGTATTTCTTTGGTCGACGTCGCTAACAATAACTTTGACTTAAACTTAAATACCGCCCAGTAACCATTTAGCCGCGCCATAAACGATACAAATGCGAGCGATTCTATCTTTTATTGCGGCCATGTATGAAATGTGGCGCCATCTTTAGTCCAAAATGGTTTAAAATGTTGCGAAGTAGTTAAAAGTCCTGCTGGTTCTTCGACTGCAAGTTTTGGTCAAACTTTTAATTGTTTGTGTAATAGGTAAGGTTAAAGAATAAAGACCCTTTGCCTATTTGGAACAAGTTTTGTTTAAGGCCGAGTTTCACCACCTAACTTTGACAGTAAATATAACGATAACCGATGCATTTTGTATGGAGTTTGACGGATTTGTGACGTTTGTCAAAGTTACAGTAAGATGGTGCAACCCAGCCTAAATCTTGTTACTTCTAACTAATGGAACTAAAAAAAGTTAAAATAAAAATTAAAAATGTTCAAGTTCCATTGAAAATAATCATACAATCCATCTAGCCGAGAAACCTTAAAATAAATCGAGTAACGCAACAGCTACCGTTTCGTTTTGCGTAGACTACGCGTTCAAATTGTATTATCTACGCAGACAAAAACCCATGATATTGCAATTTAGACAAAATAGTGCTATTTCTATATTACACATTAGACAAGTACCTAACAATGTGAAATAGTCATAAAGGCTAGTTTACATTGCCTTGGGTAAAGTATAGATAATTTTTCCAACCAATTTTAATGTCATTAAGTAATTTAGTTGTACAGAAATCAGCTCTTTACAAAAATTCACCAACAACTCACTTGGGCTTACGCTCTTTCCAATAGTATAGTTTCCATAGAATATCAGCCTTTTAACATGACACATACCAAGTTGCCATTTTGGGTATGAAAAAACTATTGAACCAAAATTGTCTTTCTAACTGCATAATATGCTTTAGTGTTTATTTAGTTGTAGGTAATCCTCCCCACCTCTAGACCACCCTATTAGACCTTTTTTTCGACTGGAAAATGCATCTCCCAATGATGAGGTCTATGCCTTTATGGCCAAGCATCGTGTGGTCGCAGCCTAACACGGTTGTTGGTCGCACGCGCAAGCCGCAACGTAAACACTGTCAGGTCCTCACCCCGGGTCATTGCCGCAACATTACGTGCAAAATCGGCATAATCGATTCGTTTCGACTCGAGAACTCGATGCATTACTTACCTTATCGATACCAGACGCAAATATTTCCTGATAAAATATAATCTAGTTGATAGCTGACGAATTCTTGTCATTATTGTACATACCACAATGATAAGAGGACGCAACGTAGATGACTCTACACACGTAGGTATCTAGGTACATAATTCTGGTTACGACCAGAAAAGACTTCGCATATTTTCAAGTATCAGGTAATTCCAAATTATTTATTTGTCAAATAAATAAATACAAAGGCTCAAGTTACAATAATTATCGTCTCTACCCTTGCTAGCACAACATACAAAACGTGTATTCCAGAATAAAACATAATCTTCTGAAATGTAACGATGAAAATAAACAACTTATCATTAACTAATTAATTCCTAGTGAAAATCAATTTCTCAATTGTTTCGTTGATCTCACAGCGAGATACTATGTTGGTGCCGACTCTATCTTACAGCTCTAATTAGTTAACGGCTTCATAGTTCTAAAGTAATAAATAACAATCGTAAGATTTAGTTTAAGAGATAAATGACAAAATCGGGACAATTTCTTTGTTATATAACCCTATTTAAGACATTTCAGTAACCTCTGAGCATCATGCGACACAGTTTGTTCGATGCATTAAATCTCCCTTAAATAGCGAGTGCACGACTAAAAAGTCATTATAATGGCACTGGCATTATCGTCGATCACAAGCAATTTCCATAATACGTACAATGCGGCCGATGCGCACAGAAACTGTAGTCGTTTACTATGATTTACTGATCCTACTTAGAGCGGGTTTCCATTGCATTATTTACGACATTTTAATCTGAACCACAGACAACATAATACTAGTTGGAACTATGATTCTGCAACGCTTTTTCCGTATTCGTCTACGTCATGTTCTTAATACTTATGAAAGAATCATAAAACTCATAAAAACTCATAAAACTCATTTATTTCTGTAAATAGGCTTAAAAAAAGCACTTTTACACGTCCCAGTGTTAACCCTACCACTGCTTCAGGACAATAAATGGGCCAGTGCTGAGAAGAAGCAGCGCGAGAAACTTAGTCACTACTGTCAGCCTCTTTTTCGAAGGTTTACATGCTTTAAAATGTACAAAGTTATAAATATTTATGCTTATGCGAGCTAGGCAGTAACGCATCCCAAACATTTTTATCTTTTAAATAATCATCGACTTTATATAGTAGCCCTTTTTCATTGAGGTACTTTTAATATGTGCTTTGAATTTATGAATGGGTAGTTCTACAACAGTTTGTGGTAATTTATTAAAGAATTTAATACATTTTCCCATAAATGAATTCAATACTCAATACTCAAATCTTTATTGCATTTCACAGTGTACATTAGGTCTTAAATTACCAATCTTATGCAATCTGAAATTTGGAACGGCAAGTTTATTTTTGTTTCTTGTATTAAAGTTATGCAAATCGCTCTTTTTCGTGAATTGCTCTATATTTTGGCGGACATATAAAAGGTTTTCATAAATGAACTGTAAAGCTACTGTCAGTATGTTAATTTCCTTAAAAAAATCTTTCAAGGAAAATCGGGGTCCACGGTTATAAGAGACTGTTGAAGGCTTCAGCAGCCCCGTAACACAGAATAATTTTAAAAAGTAGTAAATAAGAAGTAAGAAATATTTTTACAGCATTTGCGTAACTAAGTACTAAGTACGTTTGTAAGTTGCGACTAGTTAACTATGTTAACACTAAACCAGCATTTTAACGGATGAATCCTGCGAATGGAAACACGCGACCAAACCACAAATCTACGTAAGCACCTCTTGATTCAATTATATCATTTTTTATCTTGAACCGTCATTATAGTAATAATGTGGGTTTTTGCAAACAAAATTAGTGTGATTGGGCAAAGAGTGCGGTCTTCATGATTGAACTTTTTGCAACAGCTTACGAAAATCTTAATCGTGAGAGTTCGTATTTTTAGAGCTGCGCTAACATAACACACAAATTATACGTTTTAGTGTTAGATCCACATCTTTAAACTTAAACGCAACAAACTTTTAACTAGTTTTCGCAAAGATACGATTAAGATTGTTTAAGGAATAGTTTATTACATCTTATATTATTGTATTTGACAATATTATCCCATGGAAACCTAAGCTGTCGCATGAGATTTTCTATTATGCCTCGATTCACTGGTATTTGAAGGGCTACAAGTATTTTGTAACTTAATAAATAATAAATATCCTTAGACATTTTACACTGCGCTTCTAGTCCTAAACTAAGCAAAGCTTGTACTATGGGTACTAGACAACGGATATAAACATACTTATATTTTTTTTTTTTGTAAATACATAGTTATTATACATAGAAAACACCCAGTCCAATACAAACAAATATGTTCATGCACACCAATGTTTGTACTGTGCGGGAATCGAACCCGCTACCTCCGGTAACTAAACAGACATCGAGCTCAATATCATCGAGAACAAAATTTATGAACCTATTTCAATTAGGTATAATTAGATTAGATAATGTTTGTTACATCAGAAGTTTAATCTTCTATAAATAGATACAAAATACAATAAGAATTCATGGTTGAGTAGTCTGAAAGTTGACTGAAAATGTACTTGCACAAAGTTTCATACTTAATATTATTTTATTATTTTAATAATTCATCTTAAAATATCAGAAAAAAGTTGGAACACGTTTTGTTTAGCGAGCAGCTAGGTGAATAACAAAAATGCTACTTTTTAGGGTTTCGTAGCAAAATGGCAAAAAACGGAACCCTTATAGATTCGTCATGTCTGTCTGTCCGTCTGTCCGTCCGTATGTCACAGCCATTTTTTTCCGAAACTATAAAAGCTAAACTTGGTAGGTAGATGTATTCTGTGAACCGCATTAAGATTTTGATGCAAAAATAAAAAAATATTAATAAATATTGGGGGCTCCCCATACTTAGAACTGAATCTCAAAATTTTTTTTTCATCAAACACATACGTTTGGATCTATGGATAGGTCTTCAAAAATGAAATGATATCGAGGTTTCTAAAATATTTTTTTTCTAAACCGAATAGTTTGCGTGACAGACGCTTCCAAAGTGAAAAAAGTTGGTCAAACCCCCCCCCCCCCCTCTTCTTCATACAAATAACTTAAATTAAAAAAATAATAATTTTAATTTCATAAATCAATGGTAGGTACGGAACCCTTTGTGCGTGAGTCCGACACGCACTTGGCCGGTTTTTCTTTAAGCTACTTACTAAGTAAATAAATTGTTGAATTTTCTTGACAAGTTTCACGATAGTTGAGCAAGTCAAATTGCCTACGAATAGACACAGAACTCATTCTTTTTATTTTCTATACAATGTTTACATACGGTTCCCACGAGTAATGGCGGCCCATCGCCATCTGATAAGCCATTATTTACACTTCAGGCTCTTGAGATTCAATGGAGATAAAGTATCCTATGTTGTTCTCAAATGTTCATGTAAACTTAGGATGCATTTGATGGACTCTACCAAAACAAAACGTCAGGAACCATTATCATTAAAAGTTTTTCTAATTAGACTACTTGGATTGTTGATAAAAACACTAATCATTTTGTCAGTTTCTTAATTAAATTATCCTATTTGTAGACACAAGCGCTTTGGCAGGCGTGCAGGAGGACTTGTTGATCGTTCTCAGAAAAGCTAAATAATATGGTGAGTTATTATTAAAATAGTGAGGGGATAAACAGATACCTGACAGTGCCATGGCCACATGTGTTAAAATCCCTGTAAAACACACCACCCACGCATTCCCAATTATAGGTAACGCAGCGAGAGGTTCAAAGAATACAATTGCAAAGATGGGCATTATGTACTTGCTAAAAAAACGTTCTAAACTATTAGGTACACAAGTGACTCCAAAATGACATTCCATCAATAGTTATAACTACATTGAAAACCCACTAACCTGCGAAACAGATCCGGATCATCTTCAGCTAGATCTTGCACGGCACCAAGAATGAGGAACGAGGATGAACCCGCAGAGTATCCTTAAGAGAAAAGTTCTTCAAGAGTACTAATAAAGTTCTCACAATACGGTTATCACTTCAGTGTGTGAAATTGTAGTCATAACATTTTTGAAAATCGTGACATAAAGTTATGAGATACAGGTGCAAATATTTTCACAATGATTTGATTGGTTCGTCGCATGGAGACAGAACTTTCTATTGACCAATCAAATTGCTCTGAAATAACTACTGGTGCAATGTGTGACTTCGTTCCAGCCAATTCCGAATTCAAATATTAAATCGGCGGGAAAGCAAAAAATTGTACCAGCAAATAACACGTCATTTAGAAGTCAATACAAAATCTTTTTATGAAGATTACTTTAATACATTAAAAAAATATTAACACTGTCTGAGGATTACTTAGGTTAGCTATACAATATTATGTTACAAACTTACTAAGCGGTGACAGGGTGGTTGTATTGTATTTCATCGCATCGTGCAGTTTGCAATCGTGTAGCACAAGTAGCACTTGTCAACACCATCACAAATGGTCCAGCAATTACTTTACAACCGTCACAAAACTAGCTCGTCACGCGAACAAGCACACGTTTCCCAAACTCCTGCGCATCTCAGCTCAATAACCGCGTAACACTTAATTGCGGCAACTTACAAAAGAGCATGGGAATTCACAACAATACTTAAAACTGACACGTCTATTACCACAGTGACGTCAGTTGTCGCAACTTTTCCAAGTGTGGCGAATGTCGGGAAAAATCTGTACCTATGTATTAAACTAATTGGAAAGTAATAAATACTCATTAGATAAACGAAATATAACAAAGTCAATTACGAGGTCAAGCCTCTTTTATGATGATAATGATGTGAACACTTCATACTACCTATTCGTATATTACATACATGTATTTTGTTTATTTATTGTCGTTAATAGTAAATAGGTAGGTATTAATGATATTTTCAAAAATATTCTAAAAAGTGGTACAGAATGGTTTTTTGTGTTTCCAACCTTAGCATTTAGGCTTCGGTACATTGCTGAAAATAGGTTCTATTAATATTAATACCTACTGCTGGAATATGCAATCTATCTCCAACTGAAAAGTGTTTTCAAGGCATTCATTGCTCTGAAACGAACACTTTTTTTCTCATAAATACTCAATGTGGCCTCTAAATCTGCATTCCATTCAGAGTCCGTAAATACTTCAATCAATCTCTTCAATGCACACCTGAATGCTAATCTCCAATTATCAATCCTTAATCATTGATAATGTTAATAAATCTAATAAAAAAACTATACGTGCCAAACTAAAGAGGACTTAGGTCAACAATGTTTGTTAACCGGTTCAAATGAGTTGCAAGCGCGACCTTGGGGAACAAATTAACTTGTAAGTGACGCTAATTACAAAATGATTCAGTCAGTGACACTCACCTGTGACACCATCCCTGCACCCATCACGAAGATGGACAGACGGATTTTGCCATAGACGAATTATGGCGAAACTCTTGCAGAGTTTCAAGTTATTACTAATATTACAGTCTACCAAAATCTTGGCATTACTAATAAAGCTTTTTACTCGTATTGTACACTTGTACACAGGTAGATGAATATAATCTGAACAAGCAAGTATAAAATATATTTGTAAAGGTAATTTAGAAAGGGAAATTAAATGAGAAAGAGGCGTCAGCGACAGCGAGAAAAAAACCGGCCAAGTGCGAGTCGGACTTTTTCATTTTCTTATTTTAGAAGTTAGAGGGGGGGGACCAACTTTTTTCCACTTTGGAAGCGTCTGTCACGCAAACTATTCGGTTTAGAAAAAAAAATGTTTTAGAAACCTCGATATCATTTTTGAAGACCTATTCATAAATACGTATGTGTTTGATGAAAAAAATTTTTTTTAGTTTCAGTTCTAAGTATGGGGGGGAGCCCCCAATTTTTTTTTTATTATTATTTTTGCATCAAAATCTTAATGCGGTTCACAGAATACATCTACTTACCAAGTTTTTTCAACAGTATAGCTCTTATAGTTTCGGAAATAAATGGCTGTGACATACGGACGGACAGACGGACGGACGGACGGACAGACAGACAGACAGACATGACGAATCTATAAGGGTTCCGTTTTTTGCCATTTGGCTACGGAACCCTAAAAAGCTGATAATAAGTACACAGAAACTGCATTAGGAAGAAGCTCCTAGTTAGAGAATTTTCATGCAGTGAACATAGCATTACAAAATATATTGCATGTTAATAGTCTCAAAATTATTATATAAAATTATATAACCTATTAAATAATTGTTCAAAAGTACACCAGCTCATAATAACCACTTGTCCATAGACACCTGACAGGTTAAGCACTTGCATCTCTTGTTCCCACAGCTAATAACATAGGTTACTCATACTCGTATGGTATCATTAGTTAAATCATTATCATGGTCATGGATTTACCAATTGCTATGTCAAATTAGTTTTTTGTATGTAACTAGAAGAGGTATAATAAAAGCCAAATGCAGTGGGTTAACTACATTCTCAATAAAAGTATCGTCAAATAATGACACAGAAGAATAAAATTTTGAAAAAGAAAAAAGAGAGTGACATTAAAATAGTTACTTGAATTTCATTATTTATTGTCCCATTAGCCATTAATGATAGGGTTTTAAGTAACGTGACGGATGTGTAACCTCTTTTTGAAAATGTCCTAATATATGACTTTTACAACCAGTCATCAGTCGGGAGTTAGTTTACAGAACTGATTAGTGTCATAG
Organism: Ostrinia nubilalis; assembly: GCF_963855985.1. Taxonomy (NCBI): domain Eukaryota; kingdom Metazoa; phylum Arthropoda; class Insecta; order Lepidoptera; family Crambidae; genus Ostrinia; species Ostrinia nubilalis. Next base: position 16,050,484 of record NC_087098.1, read on the forward strand.
ATTAAAGATGTTTTCTTCTGTATAACTATCCCACTTTAATTGTGTCTCGTGTATTAACAACCGAATTTAATAGCAGCACCGATCGCCGGTAGGTATGCGTGGCATTTAGTGCCGGTATTATTCTAACTTGATCATACAGTCGAATCGCTATTAAGGTTAACACCATACGGTTCATTATCTAACATTGTCTTAGCTGCTTAAACGCAGTCTTTCCTTGTAACCGACCGCGCCTTCTCTTTACTTTGGAATTTGAAACTACTTACACGGAACAATTTAATTGTGTACGCGATTGACGCAGATTTATTAACTGGGTTGAAACATATTGAAAGTTTGTGGGTTATTATTTAACCCTGCACGTCTCATTTCCATTCAACAATCGATTGTCCCAGAAAATACGACATTCTTCAAGTCATCGCAAAATGTAACTACTTAATAACAATGCTGAGGTCGCTGTTACACTGAACTACTGATCGAGAGCAGAGGAATGCGCGAGCATCCCACCAAAGGTCACGTCACATGATTTGGAGTCCTATTCAGGAATCGCTCGATAAAGTTTGGCTAATGTTTTTTTTATACTTCAATAGAAAACATGCATTACTTAATTAAGGCGTTGGATGCAGGCCGCTACCAACCGTGCGATGTGGAAGTCATTAGGGGAGGCCTATGTTCAGCAGTGGACGTCCTGTGGCTGAAATGATGATGATGATGATTACTTAATTGCGACAAAAGCTACCGCCAGATGACGATATAAAACTCACAATAAATAATATCTTACGACTCACGACTTTTGGCATGACAGCGACTGAAAGCTGTAAAAAGCTTGGTTCTACGAGATTTTCAAAACAAGATAATTTTTCATTTCAATACAAACAAAGATAAATAAATTATACTTTATACCTACTAAAATACTCTTCTAGGTGTCAACAAAACGTTGTGTATAAATTTACTAGGGATTTATAATCATCTATCACGGATTTTCGAATAAGCACTAGCAAAAGTCGAACGATTCTCCCGTAAGATCTTTAGTTGCGTGGGCGTACAGACTGCTATTTATTTTTACGTACAAATCTATTCAAATATTCAATGAATAAATTTGTAAACCATAACGTGGTAGCATTTTCAAACAAAGGCCACCGATAGAGGATTGCGTAAAACTTGGACATTTTGTTTACATTCACTAGTCTTTCGGGCTAACTAATCAGCCGTCTGCAGAAAGGAGGTGAATGTTTTTTTAAACTTCTACTGCCAATTTACAGTCTTTAGATTAGCTTACGTGTCAAGAGTGAAATTCTGAAAAACATGTTTTCCCTGCATGAAATTTAAAAAAACAGATTTTATGACGCTAATCAATGTAATTTTCCATTTGTTTGTGTATAATATAGTAAACAAACACTAATATTATACTCGTAAAATAAAGGCAAAGAAGTTATCAGCACTATTTACCATTTACCGCAATAGTTATTGTTTATTAAGTCTAAGACTTTGATAAAAGCCATACAAATTAATTAACGTTATTGCTATTCTGAACAGCAATAATTAACATTATTATCATTATTTTATTAATATTTACGAGTTCGTTCGTTCGTTTCAGCCAAATGACGTCCACTGCTGGACAAAGGCCTCCCCCAAGGTTTTCCACAATGAACGGTCCTGCGCTGCCCGCATCCAGGCTCCTCCCGCGACCTTTACCAGATCGTCGGTCCACCTAGTAGGAGGCCTGCCCACGCTACGTTTTCCAGCCCGTGGTCGCCACTCGAGAACTTTCCTGCCCCAACGGCCATCGTCTCTACGAGCTATGTGCCCCGCCCATTGCCACTTGATTTTAGCAATTCTGCGAGCTATGTCGGTTACTTTGGTTCTCCTACGGATCTCCTCATTTCTGATTCGATCACGCAGGGAAACTCCGAGCATAGCCCGCTCCATCGCCCTAATATTTACGAGTATTATACCTAAAACCTTATCTTTACTTAATGTCATCAATGGTCATGTAACGTCATGTAAAGGCTACTAGACCACAAAATAACATAATGATAGTTAGTAGACCCCAAGGCAACGACTAAAGTATCCAAAATACATTTCAAATTAGTCCCTCACGTGTCATGAATGGTCCTTTGATGTATTGGACCTGGATTTTATTGCTATGATAAATGGATGTATGGCAATTGGCAATAGTCGGACAATGGCGGTGGTGATTGACGCTAATGTGGTGTTGATGTGAATCCGCATAATATAATAAAAGGATTACGAAAGCTGTGAAACGGACCTAACTAAATATATCAAGCTGATATTATCTTTGTAGTTTTCCTACGTTGCTTATAAAAATTGATGCATCAAAATCAAGTAGTTCTAAACTTATTTTTCACGGAAAATGAACGCTTTTGGCATTGCATGTATCTTTAAAACATATTCAACATTACCAAGAAGAAACCGTTCTCCAACCCGTTTGGCCAGCGTGGGGAGTGTAGGCCAAAAGTCAAAACCTCCATTTTCATGTCGTGCTGACTCGTGCTCCTGCAGTGGAGACTAAATGACCTGATGATGGATCTATAACCAAGACTCCAAGGGCATAATATTAAGAAGAATCAAATATTTTATTATTATGTATATCATCCATGATATGACACATATGATTCATAGCAAAACAATTCAAAGGTGGCCTTATCACGTTTGATTAAGAGTTGACTACCAGCGCACGCTCCGACCCGACCCGTCGGCAGCAGACAATGCCAGCGTTTGTTGTACTTCTGGTTCTGACGGGACCATGATCGAATCGTGCTTCGCCCCAATCCGTTGACCGATATGACATGAGAATGCCAGCATTCTTCTGTAGGGCTGCCACCCATGATCTACATTTAAACTTCGTACCGCTTATGTTCATCAGAAATAATGTAGAATTCTAATTGTAAAAGAATTTTCCAAATCGGTCCAGTAGTTTCAAAATCAAAATCAAAATCAAAATCAAAAATATTTATTCAGTTTAGACCACAAGTGGCACTTATGAACGTCAATAGAAAATAATAAAAAAAAGAAAAAGGTAGCCCTTATGGGGCACTTTACATGTCTCCTTATCTTTTGGGCCCTACCAGCGCTTCGAGACAAACATATGGCAAGTGCTGAGAAGAAACGCCGGAACAAACTCAGTCACCACTTATTGCCAGGAATTATCTAACGGTAAGAATAGTCAAATTTAAGTACATCAAATATGTGCAGACTGAACTGACCACGCATCCTTGTCATCAATATAGTCTCGAACCTTGTAGTACCCTTTGGACATAAGGGTATTTTTTATATGTATCTTAAATTTGTTTATTGGCAATTCGACAAGGTTGTGTGGTATTTTGTTAAATATGGTAATACATTTCCCCAAGAATGAATTACCTATCTTATGCAACCTAAATGATGGAACAGCAAGTTTATTCTTATGTCTCGTGTTAAATGAGTGGACGTCACTTTTCTTAGTAAATAAATGTATATGTTTACGGACATACATAATGTTATCAAATATGTATTGCGAAGCCACAGTCAATATATTGATTTCTTTAAAAACTTCTCTAAGCGAGTCACGTGGTTTAAGACCGTATATTGCCCGAACAGCTCTTTTCTGTAAAATGAAAATTGATTCTATGTCTGCTGCTGAGCCCCACAGTAAAAGACCATAAGACATAATACTATGAAAATAACTAAAATATACAAGCCTTGCTGTTTCAACATCAGTCAAGTTTCTGATCTTTCTCACCGCAAAGGCAGCTGAACTAAGTCTTCCCGCCAAGGCAGCAATATGGGGGCCCCATTGTAATTTACAGTCTAGGGTAATACCTAGAAAGACAGTAGAGTTTATCAGTTCAATGCGTTCATTATTTACTGTAATATTAGTATTAACTTGTTTGACATTAGGCATAGTGAATTTTAAACATTTGGTTTTTTTTGCGTTTAATAGCAAATTATTAGTTGTAAACCAGTCTAATACTTTGGAAAGAGCATTATTCACGTCGTCAAATATTTCCTGACGCCTGTCAGTTTTAAAAATTAAAGAAGTGTCATCAGCAAATAATACTATCTCACAAAGGTCCTTTGAATAAAAAGGTAGATCATTTATATAAATCAGAAAGAGCAATGGTCCCAGTATTGAGCCTTGGGGCACTCCCATTTTTAGGGGGGCGCCCGAAGAGTTAGTTCCGTGAATATTTACTTTTTGTAATCTGTCTGAGAGGTAAGAGTGTAATAGGCTTAAGGCCTTGCCTGATACGCCATAATGTTCTAGCTTAAAAATGCTTAAACCAGATAGTACTCCGGGACTCGACAATATAAATCACAAAATTATCAAAGCAACTGCACATGTAATAGCTGAGCCACTGGCTGTTGTTTTTAACAGGAGTATTGAAGAGGGTACTTTCCCGAAAGTTTGGAAAATTGCAGCCGTAGTTCCTATATACAAGGATGGACCTAAAGATAGCCCTGGTAACTACCGTCCTATATCGCTGCTCGGAAGTATCTCTAAGCTGCTCGAAAAATTAATAAATAAACGTCTTGTTTCTTTCATTGAGACTAATGGCATGCTCTCGAGTCAGCAGTTTGGTTTTCGCCAGGGTAAATCCACAGAGGATGCTGTTACTCTCTTAACAAATATTGTTTCCTCTCACCTTGATTCTGGGCAGAGTTGCATCGGTGTCTTCCTCGATTTGTCAAAAGCTTTTGACTCGGTTTCCATTCCCATCCTTCTTAAGAAACTTGAGTCTTACGGAATTCGTGGTAACGCTCTAAAATGGTTCACCAGTTACTTGACGGACCGTCAGCAATGCATCAAGATTGGCGAACATACTAGTGAGTTGAAAGCGATAACTTTTGGTGTTCCGCAAGGCAGCATTCTTGGCCCCACCCTTTTTCTTCTTTATATGAATGATATTACCTCTCTCCAACTGAAAAATGCTGACATCTTGTGCTACGCTGATGACACAGCACTTATCTTTTATGACAAGTCTTGGCAAAAGGCCCACATGAGAGCCGAGGATGGTATGATGGTGGTGGCGGACTGGCTTAGCTCTAACCTGCTTTCTCTCAATACTAAAAAAACAAAGTTTCTCCGCTTTCATAAAACTGCTGCATCGGCACCCTTGGAAGGGCAATCTTTGAAACTTCACTCAATCTGCTGCCCATCTCTTTCTCACAGTGGCACCTGCAAATGCGAACAAATCGAACAATCGGAGACTATCAGGTATCTGGGGGTGATATTGGATGATAAGCTTACGTTCAGAGATCACATCGGTGCTATGTCAAGGAGAGTTAGGAAACTAATCTACGTAATGAGAAATCTTCGGGACTCAATTGATGGTACAACCCTGAAATCTGTATACATGGCTTTGGGTCAGTCTGTCCTGGGTTACTGTATTCGAGCCTGGGGTGGAGCGGCATCTACTACTCTTATATCTCTCGAAAGAGCTCAAAGAGCAGTTTTAAAAGTGGCGCTAAAGAAACCTATCCGATACTCGACAGTAGCCTTATACAGGGATGCCGAGGTTCTCAGCGTCAGAAGACTCTTTTACTTAAGGGTTGCTGTGTCCATGCACAAATCTGTTCTGAACTCTGATTGTTACTGCGAATTGCTCGAAAAGCGTGTTTTTAGAGTTCCCTGTCCCGCTGTAAAAACTTCATTTGCTCGGCGTTTTGGTAACTTCCTCTTCCCACACATCTACAATAAACTTGTCAGGTTGTGTGATTATAAATACTGCACGGTCAGAGAAGCAAAGGTTCTCGTCTCACGGACCCTGATGAACTGGACATATGATGAGTCTGAAGAATTTATTAGAATAAATAATTGAAGAAGAAAACACCCCCCCCCCCCCCCCCACACACACACACTAATACACAACACATCTACACTTTTACACACAACAGCACACACCCTACATCCATCCCTGATGCCTTTTCGTCTTCTGTGTACTTTTCATATTTCGATTTATTGGTTCCTTAAATAACGCTTCAGCTTAGCCGTACTTAATTCTACCTGTTAATCGTTATTCTTTCCTCCACAGGACAGGCAATGCCTAGTGTGGAGGTCTGTCTTTTAGTTATTGTATTGTTTGATTCTGGCAATAAATATATTTTCATTTTCATTTTCATTTTCATTTTCATTTTCATTTTCATTTTCATTTTCAAATAACAGAGTTTGATGATCAACACAGTCAAACGCCTTCGATAAGTCACAAAATACACCAATAGCATCTTTTTTCTCCTGCCAAGCATCGAAAATGTGTTTTCGAAACCTAATCATCGTCACTGATGAAGCAACCTTTTCTCAGTTCAGGCCCATTTCTTATCCCGAAGCAGTGATAGGGTTAAATTAAAGTATAAATAAATAAATAAATAAATCTTTATGTCATAAGTATAAAACAGGTAATACAGGATCGTGTAAAAGCGCTTTCTAAAAGCTTTGAAAATGAAAATGAAAATTCGTTTAAAGTTTATTTGCAGAATATGTAGAAATAACTCATTGCACGTTGCCTAGAATCGTTTAGAAGTTAATGTTTACCTTAACTGGTCACTTATGAGTACATTACAATAGACTGATAACAGACAGGCGGGCTTTAGCTCTGTCGTGGTACCGTACCGAGTGTCACAATGAAACACCTTTTGCTAGGTGGGCTCTGGCTATACACACTTAGGTAAACGTGACGCGCACGACACGCCCTTCGTCCCTAAGTATACTAGGGACATAGGGATTTGCATGGCAGCTTTACCTCCCTAAGCATGCAAAGCTGCGAACAAAAGCTTAGCAGAACTTAATTAATCTAAATTCATAATACCGCCTACTTTATTCTCAGATTGGCCCTAAGATTGACTGGAGGAAAATGCCGAAAGGCCTTATGTACACTGTTCTATGTGCATGTAAGTTTGAAATAAATAAAATAAGCTTTAATAGAAACCGAATCAAGATAACAACGATAAAATGAGTATTAAGATTTTTCTAAAGGATCAACCCTACCACCGATCCCCAGAAGTCTTTAAGTGGTTCACATCAGTGCCACATCAGCCAAGGTCGGGCCGCGGGGTCAAGGGCCACTGATGTGACTGATCCCATCACAATAGCACCTAAGGCGTGAATTAACAAAAGCTTAGTAGTACTATAGAACTCTTAATTGCAAAAGAATGTACATTAATTAGATTAATAGCTGCGTGATTTGTATGCGAGGAAAACGATTTTCCATACAGTTTTTCAGTTACAAGACCTCTTATTCATGAAAGACTGAGCTAAAAGTGGAATCCAGATCATCTAGCCATCAAGATTACCTATTTAGGTAACTTAAGTTTCTGTTTTAACTTAGATAGATGTGTTTATAAAATTAAATAAAAAACCACCAGACCAGTCTTTTCCATTCATTATCAATTAGATCAAGATATCTCACTTCTATTCACTAATTCACTAACCGTCTTCTGATTGAAGTTAATTAGACGAGTTTATAGGTTCCTAATTTCTTGGTACCCTAGCAATCCACAACTGTGTGCAATGTGCTTCTCAAATATTCTTAGCAGATTCATGTTTTGACGTAATATGTTGATCCGCCTAGAAACAATCCAAAATTAAATAATAAATAGCTAGACTAGATTCACGCCCTTGTCATCCATCAGACTCGATCACAGCCAAAAGTTCAAGGTTCGATGCTTTGTTTGCACGAGTCATAGCCATAGTTATCATTCTTTTTGTCTTACGAATAGCGTGCTCATTAAAAGTGAAAAAGTTATACCTATTTGTAATTAGTCATTTTCACACAATAGTAGGTATATTGATGGCGAAGTAAGTTATTTGTAATAAGCTGTCGTTACTTACTTGTTTTCGATTATTACGGAGTAAATATTTCATAGAAATATTTTGACTTAGTTGCAGTAACCCACAGTAAAGTTACAACCCGATCGAGTTAACTGCGCACGTCATATCGACGCTCTGCTACTAGACGGGGCGAACGCGGGGATATGTTTTGGTGAGTGCACAGGGCATGGAAAAGAGTGAGTGCACAAGACTACGAGGGAGATTCACATTCATCGAGGTGCGCAGTTAGCTCGACCGGATTGTACCTTTGAAATTGCCATTTTTTTTTCTAAATTCGACGATAGATCTTTATGTACCTACACACAAAGTCACATAGCAATAAGCACTGCATTACCATGGACGTGTGAAGTCTGCGATCCTGTCTTTACGATAGGTGCTAATGGATCGTCAATTCGTCAAATACGGAGATTTTTTTTAGAGACAGAAAGACTATCAACGATGCACTATAGTAGGTAGCCTACTCCTTGAGGTACCTAAAATTTTAACAAGTTTTTCACTGCAATGTCAATTTTTTGTCAAAACACAGACAATATGGTATGAAAACTTTATTCCATCCATCGTGGATTGGATACGCAACAGCTGAAAGTTAATCATTTTAATTTACCAGATATTTAAATGTAATGTAAAAATGTAATAAATCAAATTCAAATTCATTTAATCACTCCACAATATCAACGTTTAATCAACATAAATAGCGTACTTTAATACGAATAATAGGCCACTATTTTGGCGGCAGAACAACAATACAATATATGTTTGCCCCCATCTGCAAATTACCAATTATTCGAATCCACTATGGAGGAGGTCTTAAAAAAGGTATTTAAATCAAATAAGAGAGTAGTTGTATGTGGAGATTTTAATATAGATTTATTAGATAATACTCAATATAAAATAAGATTCTTAAACCTTTTTAAATCTTTTAATTTATCACATCTTTTCAATGAGCCTACTAGAATCACTCCAACATCAGCTACTTGCTTAGATAACATTTTTTGTAACTGTGATATTCAAAGTAAATCAATAATTAATTGCCTTAGTTCAGATCATAGTGGACAATTGGCCACATTTGAACACCATCATGTCCCTAGTACAGTGGATGTTGTTTGTAGGCCAATAACAACTAACCGAATTGACAAATTTAAGAAAAATATTTGTGATGGTATTGATAAACTTATATTAGATGACAATAATGTCGATCAAATTTATGAGGATCTATTCAGTGTTGTGAGTGAGGAATTCAAAACCACATTCCCACAGAAAAAGATCCGAATAAATTCTGTTAAATGTAAATTTGATGACTGGGCTACAACTGGCATTCACAAGAGTAGAAATAAAATGTATGAATTATATAGTCTTAAAGCCGATACGCAAGATCTGAGTGTTATAGAATATGTTAAAAATTACTCAAAAATATTTAAAAAGGTTTGTTTGGCTGCTAAATCAAATCATCTTCGAAACATGATTTTAAATTCTAATAATAAAGCTAAGGCTACGTGGAACATAATAAATAAACAAACATGTAAAAATAAATCGAAGGATAACACTTTTTCACTGAAAATCGGAAACGAAATTATAAATTCCGATACAGAAGTTGCAACCACATTTGAGACATTCTTCTCCAATATTGCGTCTGAAACAACTAAAGAACTGAATTCATCACCAGTTCTTGCAGAGTCTCTTTTAAAATCTAATGTCACCGAGTGCCAGTGTCTGCTCCAGTTCAGGCATATAGATTGTAATACAATAATTAAAACCTTTAGAGAATTAAATATGAAAAAAACTGAGGACCTTTGGGGAATCTCCGTCAGTATAATTGGAACAATTATTGACACCATAGCTCCTCACCTTGCATTCATTTTTAATACATGTATTGATCAAGGTTGCTTTCCTAGCTTAATGAAGTTAAGTAAAATAATTCCATTGTTCAAGGCTGGTGACAAATGTGACCCCTCTAATTTTCGACCGATTTCTATTCTACCAGTACTTAGCAAAATTTCGATCTCACTTCATTTTTAACAAATTATTACACAATAAGCAATTTGGTTTTACGAAAGGTAGAAGTACTACTGACGCTGGGGTAGCACTATTGAAACACGTCTTTGATGCTTGGGAGAGTAAAAAGGACGCTGTTGGTATTTTCTGTGATCTTTCAAAAGCGTTTGATTGTGTAGACCACCAAACCTTACTAAACAAATTGCGACATTATGGTGTTTCGAATAAGTCACTTGATCTGCTGAACTCGTATCTCACAGGCAGAAAACAAAAAGTTTGTATTAACGGAACTGAGTCTTCTGGAGCACCTCTTACTATGGGTGTGCCGCAGGGATCAATACTGGGACCTTTGCTATTTCTTATTTACATTAATGACCTTCCTTACTTTGTAAAAGATCTGTGTGATATTGTGTTATTTGCTGATGACACATCTCTCATTTTCAAAGTTGATAGAGGTAAAGTAAATTTTGACGATATTAATAACACACTCTCACAGGTTCTACATTGGTTCACTGTTAACAACTTATTGTTAAATGCAAACAAAACTAAGTGCATTAAATGGCAATGCCAGATTTTGTATGGAAAGTGGCGTCTTTTTTTTTTCGCGCGGCCATCGACCAAACTTTGTTTTTTGATTACAAAATAGTGTAATAAACCAAACTTACTATGCATGTATACCTCTAAACTCAGTCTGAACTGAGTTACGAGCATTAGAAGTTTGATGATTTTCATACTAGATTTGCTTTTTGTGCGCAAGTTTTGTAAGAAATTGCAACAAAATATTGCGCTATTTTTTTATTGCGCTGATTCTGCTCCATACTGATGTCTGGAGCCTTTAATGGATGATATTGTTTGTTTACACATACAATCTCACTATTTTGTTGCAATTTCTTACAAAACTTTGCGCGCAAAAAGCAAATCTGGTATGAAAATCATCAAACTTCTAATGCTCGTAACTCAGTTCAGACTGAGTTTAGAGGTATACATGTCATAGTAAGTTTGGTTTATTACACTATTTTGTAATCAAAAAACAAAGTTTGGTCGATGGCCGCGCGAAAAAAAAAAGACGCCAATTTCCGGCATTGTCTTTTACCTTACCTAATGTGAGGCAGGTTTCCACGCAATTAATGGTGAAGAATGAACCATTAAATAGCATAAATTCCACAACATTCCTGGGAATCACTTTAGATGCTAAACTTCAATGGGGTCCTCATATTGAAACTTTGTCAAAAAGGCTCAGTTCGGCTGCTTTTGCAGTGAGAAAGATAAGGCAGTTAACTGACATTGAAACGGCAAGGCTAGTATATTTTAGCTATTTTCATAGTATAATGTCATACGGCATATTGTTGTGGGGCTCAGCCGCGGACATTGAAACTGTGTTTGTTCTGCAGAAGAGAGCAGTGCGGACCATTTATAACCTTGGACCCCGATTTTCCTTGAAAGATTTTTTTAAGGAAATAAACATACTGACAGTAGCTTCACAGTTCATTTATGAAAACCTTTTATATGTCCGCAAAAATATAGAGCAATTCACGAAAAAGAGCGATTTGCATAACTTTAATACAAGAAACAAAAATAAACTTGCCGTTCCAAATTTCAGATTGCATAAGATTGGTAATTCATTTATGGGAAAATGTATTAAATTCTTTAATAAATTACCACAAACTGTTGTAGAACTACCCATTCATAAATTCAAAGCACATATTAAAAGTACCTTAATGAAAAAGGGCTACTATAAAGTCGATGATTATTTAAAAGATAAAAATGTTTGGGATACGTTACTGCCTAGCTCGCATAAATATTTATAACTTTGTACATTTTAAAACATGTAAACCTTTGAAAAAGAGGCTGACAATAGTGACTGAGTTTCTTGCGCTGCTTCTTCTCAGCACTGGCCCATTTATTGTCCTGAAGCAGTGGTAGGGTTAATACTGGGACGTGTAAAAGTGCTTTTTTAAGCCTATTTACAGAAATAAATGAGTTTTAATGAGTTTTTTTTAGTTTTTAATGAGTTTTATAGTCTCCTACTACTACATTACACAAGTTATTGAAAAAAAAAACGTTTTATGTGCGTATTAGATGTTGACAAGTTAGTATGCTGCATTTCTGTTAACAAGATAAAGGACAAAAATCTATTGAAACAAAAGTTTTGAATCTCCTCCATCGCGCATTGTTATCAAGATTATCAGCTAGGAGCGGATGATGTCACGGGCAAAGACTAGTCATTAATGAATTATAATGAAATCACTGCTTATCACATGAGTAATGATTTACCGGATTAATGTATCCGTCTTTAAAATAATGAATGGATAATACGATAGATTGGCGATGTATGGTTGGAATTTAAATCGTCATCAAAGGAGGAAAAACGGGAAAATTTCCAAAAAGTGTTTCTACATACACTACATACTTGGGGTTGAGAAGTGTGGGAGCTACTGTGAGTAGGAATTTCTGATCGCAGTTCTCCTACTTGAATGCCTCCTTGACAGCAATATAAACCTTAGTACTTCAGGGAGACAGCTGAAGTGTGGGAATTTTGACCACTGGTGGCACTTATGAAGGACAGTTCACTTGGATGCCTCTTGCCATCAGTGTGATCGAATATTTGGCAATCAGTGATCAATAAAGCCTACTCAAGAAAAAGTTGGCCATTATTTCAGACAGACACTAAACTCACGGTAATAAACGAACTATATTGAAGGTAGCTGTTTTTCTTTTTGGATGGACTGTCCCGCTAAAGCGGAAGGTAGCTGTTAAAAACTTGGATTTTATGCGTCAGTGAAACCAATATTGTTCAGATTAGACTTTATGATCTTTGCGTGATGGGTGATTGCTTTGTGATTGTAAACGTGTAGTTTTGAATCTTATCCTAATTACCAGTTATCTGGACCTATTTTTATTGTAACCGTGTTTACAACCTGGCTATCGCGTCCAAGCATCCCGGACTCAATTGGCCGATAGCAGCGATAGCAGGAGATGGCTTAACTTTATCAATCTGCTGATAACAAGTGTTAGTAGTGCGTGTGCTTCGAGCAAGAACGATACTACCATGACGCCTCCACATACTTAAAACATGGTAAGTTTATTACATTAAATTTTAATTAGTGTGTTTTGAGAGTGAGTGTGTAAAAAAATGTGAGTAAATAATTTAGTATTGTCTCCGATTGAAGTGGAAAAAAACTTTGGATTATCTATATAAGTCTTATTGGATAAGTTTAAGACATCGCCGAATGTTCTGATAGTGATTGTTAACTATGGAATTTGATACAATCGAGATAACTCAAAGACTGAAATACGTTTGATAGGTCATTTTACCTACTTAGGCCCAGTTTTTTGATTCGTAGTTAAAATAACCAATAGTCAAATTTGACAGATGTCAAATGACAAGTGGTTAAATATCCGAAAAAAATGTTTTTCGAACAATGGTTAGCTTGAATTTAGTGCATTTTATAACTATTAGTTTACATTTTGTTAATATTTAACCATTAGTAGCAAAATTTAACAATTAGTTATTTTAACTATGAATCAAAAAACTGGGCCTTAGGCTCAGTTGCACCACCTAATTTCGACAGTAAGTAACTATGACGATAACCGGTGCTTTTTGTAAGGGATTTGACAGATTTTTGACGTTTGTCAAAGTTAAAGTAAGATGGTGCAACCCAGCCTTAGATCTTTTATTCTGAAGGTCTTTGTATTTTTCATTTATATTTAACTCAAATTCAAGCTTTGACTAACTAATAATAATCAAAATAAACAAGGTGCTAAAGTTCTCTTTTACGTCGTAAATTTTAAACGCTATTTTTTTTATTTACATTAATACTTATAACTCTGTTTCGTATACAAAGACACGTCTTACAAAGTATGACGCATTTTTGCCATCTCATATCGGAAATTGGGATGAGAAGATAAGATTATACTAAAACCACCCATATCTTGCTTGGTATTTTCGTTTGTTTGTTTTTAAGCTTAGCATTAAAGTTATCCTAATATTAACTAAACATTCCTTTGAATATAAATAAATAATGCAAAATATCTCTCTTCCTGCACTAGTCTATGTTACTATCAAAGGCTCCGAAACTACTGGACCAATTTGAAAAATTCTTTCACTATTAGAATCCTACATAATTTTTGATGAAGATAGGTATATTTTAGGCGGTACCAGGCCTCCGTCACTCGCCTATGCCGGCCGAGATAATTACCTACAGCGCGCGACAACTTCAAGTTGCAAATCAGTCAGGACCGCCACGCGCCGTGACGCGCCTGTGAGCACACGCGTATTTCTATACACGTTCGGTCGATCATCGTTGAAATCAAGGTTTATTGTTCCAACAGCACTGTTATTCTTCTTTAATGGAAAATCATAATATTTAGAAATAATAATTAACTGTAGTGATTTAAATAATTTAAAAAACTACACTTTTTGAATAATTTTGAAATACTTATGACAAAAAACTGTAGCAAAAAAAATATTTTACCTAATAAAAACATTAACTTTTACTTTACCGTGTCTATTTTCCGACACTACACCTTTTAAAACTGTTTGTCCAATTTCGAATTATCGTAACACTGAAGTTTATTAATAGGTACTTTAGAGATGGTACGATTATACAAACACCACTAGATTAAAGTTTACCAATCGTAAATACAATAAATGCTTCTTAAAATTAAGTTTTTATTTATTTTACTTTGCTTATACAACCCTGACTCTTGAGCTGTGAGGTAGATCAATTCTGAACACAAAAAAATAGCGCTCTTGTGAGCGTAGTAGTAAGGTGCGATTTCGAATGCACCATGTGCGTTGGATATTTTGCATTATTATTATTACCGTTTAAATGCCGGCATCTGATCCTACACAAAGGAGTGCAATTTCTGTTGCTACTATTATGTATTCTGTGGCGGTACGAAGATCGCCTGGTCAGCTAGTTATCAATACGCCTTATCGATTGTTTAGGTCAATGAGCCACCGAGGTGAAACTTTGCTCAAAATTTTGTATAAGACTGTGTAGTGTGTACCAATAACAGAAACTTTGCACTGTTCGCGTATGAAACTCGATAGCAAAACGATTGGCTACTTCTTTCAGTCATAAATTAGCGGACCTTATTTTTTTTTAGGTTAAATAGGTACCTAAGTATTTCGTAAATCCCCAATTAACATAACCTTGACATGTAATTTGCATATTTGTTTTTGTTTTTCTTTCCTGCACTAGAAGTGCCGCCAAACAAATTTCTTTTCTGCTGAACCCAAAGGTAAACTGGTCGAGAATGCTTTAGTGCATTAAGTTCGCCTTATGTACAAATTTATTTTGGCATAAAAGTTTAAATAAATAAATAAATGTAAATATGGACTCTACCCCGCAGGAAACAGACTTGATAATAATAGTGAGCGTGCTGGGGAGCGTGGCAGCTCTGCTGCTGCTGCTGGTGGTCATCCTCTTCGTGCAGGTCAGCCGCCTGCGCCGGGTCGTCAAAGAGATGCAGGCCACTGGACGAATCCGAGTGCAGTGAGTTTACATGTTCATTCGTTTCAGCCAAATGACGTCCACTGCTGGACAAAGGCCTCCCCCAAGGCTTTCTATAACGACCGGTCCTGCACTGCCCGCATCCCGGTTCTTCCCGCGACCTTCACCAGATTGTCGGTCCACCTAGTGGGAGGCCTGCCCACGCTGCGTCTTCCGGCCCGTGTGGTCGCCACTCGAACACTTTTCTGCCTCAACGGCCATCGTCTCTAACGAGCTATGTGCCCCGCTCGAGTTAATATGATTGTGTTAGGACACTTTTCCTTTTTGAGCCAGCCGCGGACGAATGTCCCATTTTAGGACAATAACTTGCGGCTCAATGACCCCGGAAGACAAAATCGGGTTTTAGTGAATAGGCTCTTCTGGTGGAGTCCCACATAACCCACTGACTGGGACGCCATCGGGCAGTTGGTATGCGCAAAACATTTCCCGGAGAAAAAAGAAATTTTTTTTGTAGCCATCGAGAGACGAGGGCGTAAAATGTTTCAAGTTTGCCATGCCATTGTCGACTTTGTCCTCCTATGTTCTTCTGATTAATTTCGTTGCGGGTCCAATGACAGTTTAACTTTCCCCCGGGATAAACTTGACCTTCATTGGTTGGGTTTTTGTGGCGGTCAAGCTGTAGATCCTGGCTACACAGGAGTTGCAGTGGTGGGAACGAGAGGTGGGAATAGTCCCGTGTCGACTTTGTCCTTCTAATGTATATCTATTCTAAAATGTAGAAAGTTTTCGTCAGCTCTTTGCTATATTCTCGTATTTACTAAACCAAGATTTTCTACTGAGCTTGGACTTACCCTAGTAATCCAGGTGGTCTGACCACTTTAACCAATTCTATACCTTAAATATATTATCTTTCTTCTCATTTATGAAATCGACAACCTTGACTCTGATAAGTTGTCCGAAATCGTTCAAAATCTAAGCGCAATCTGTACGGGACAACATTTTGGACGATAAACATTGTGGTCGGCTGTCTTATCCACAACTGTTTATCAAATTCGAGTGTAATTATCAACCCTACTACTTAATTATACTTTTCTCACTCCAGAAAGCTAAAAATGAACAACGACCGCAACCACGCGTTCCACAACCCTGCGCTCTCCCCCGACGAGGAGCTGGCCAAGCGAGGCTTCTCCATGTACTCGCCAGAGGACCGCGACCAGGACGTCGAGGCCGGGCGGGACCGCGAAAGGGAACGGTACGACTTTCATTTTAGCTATTGAGCTGTGCTACTAGTGGTTGACCCTATAAAGTTCCCACTCCCCCTACAATGCTCTTACTTCCCCTACAATGCTTCCACTTTCACTACAAAGCTCCCACTCTTGCACCAAAGCTCCCACTTCTCCTACAATGCTCCCGCTCCTCGTACAATGCTCCCACTCCCCCTCTCTACTCTCAATCCCCCTACAAAGCTCCGTACAGTCCCCTGACGAGGAGCTGGCCAAGCGAGGCTTCTCCATGTACTCGCCAGACGACCGCGACCAGGACGTCGAGGCCGGGCGGGACCGCGAAAGGGAACGGTACGACTTTCATTTTAGCTATTGAGCTGTGCTACTAGTGGTTGACCCTACAAAGTTCCCACTCCCCCTACAATGCTCTTACTTCCACTACAAAGCTTCCACTTTCACTACAAAGCTCCCACTCTTGAAACAAAGCTCCCACTCCTCGTACAATGCTCCCACTACCCCTTCTATACTCTCACTCCCCTACAAAGCTTCGTACAGTCCCCTGACGAGGAGCTGGCCAAGCGAGGCTTCTCCATGTACTCGCCAGAGGACCGCGACCAGGACGTCGAGGCCGGGCGGGACCGCGAGAGGGAACGGTACGACTTTCATTTTAGCTATTGAGCAGTGCTACCAGTGATCAATCCCCCTACAAAGTTCCCACTCCCTCTACAAAGCTCCCACTCCTACTACAAAGCTCCCACTCTTGCAACAAAGCTCCCACTTCTCCTACAATGCTCCCACTCCATGTACTCGCCAGAGGACCGCGAGCAGGACGTCGAGGCCGGGCGGGACCGCGAGAGGGAACGGTATGACTTTCATTTTAGCTATTGAGCAGTGCTACCAGTGATCAATCCCCCTACAAAGTTCCCACTCCCCCTACAATGCTCTCACTTCGTCTACAATGCTTCCACTTTCACTACAAAGCTCCCACTCTTGCAACAAAGCTCCCACTTCTCCTACAAAGCTCCCACTTCTCCTACAATGCTCCTACTCCCCCTTCCATACTCTCACTCCCCCTACAAAGTTCCGTACAGTCCCCTGACGAGGAGCTGGCCAAGCGAGGCTTCTCCATGTACTCGCCAGAGGACCGCGAGCAGGACGTCGAGGCCGGGCGGGACCGCGAAAGGGAACGGTACGACTTTCATTTTTGCTATTGAGCAGTGCTACCAGTGATCAATCCCCCTACAAAGTTCCCACTCCCTCTACGAAGCTCCCACTCCTACTACAAAGCTCCCACTCTTGCAACAAAGCTCCCACTTCTCCTACAATGCTCCCACTCCATGTACTCGCCAGAGGACCGCGAGCAGGACGTCGAGGCCGGGCGGGACCGCGAAAGGGAACGGTACGACTTTCATTTTAGCTATTGAGCAGTGCTACCAGTGATCAATCCCCCTACAAAGCTCTCACTCCCCCTACAATGCTCTTACTTCCCCTACAATGCTTCCACTTTCACTACAAAGCTCCCACAATTGAAACAAAGCTCCCACTTCTCCTACAATGCTCCCACTCTTCGTACAATGCTCTCACTCCCCCTACAAAGCTCCGTAGAGTACCCCGACGAGGAGCTGGCCAAGCAAGGCTTCTCTATGTACTCGCCAGAGGACCGCGACCAGGACGTCGAGGCCGGGCGAGACCGCGAAAGGGAACGGTACGACTTTCATTTTAGCTATTGAGCTGTGCTACTAGTGGTTGACCCTACAAAGTTCCCACTCCCTCTACGAAGCTCCCACTCCTACTACAAAGCTCCCACTCCTACTACAAAGCTCCCACTCCCCCTACAATGCTCTTACTTCCCCTAGAATGCTTCCACTTTCCCTACAATGCTCCCATTTCTTCTACAATACTCCCACTCCCCCTTCTATACTCTCACTCCCCTACAAAGCTCCGTACACTCCCCTGACGAGGAGCTGGCCAAGCAAGGCTTCTCCATGTACTCGCCCGAGGACCGCGACCAGGACGTCGAGGCCGGGCGGGACCGCGAGAGGGAACGGTACGACTTTCATTTTAGCTATTGAGCAGTGCTACCAGTGATCAATCCCCCTACAAAATTCCCACTCCCCCTACAATGCTCTTACTTCCCCTAGAATGCTTCCATTTTCCCTACAAAACTCCTACTTCTTCTACAATGCTCCCACTCCTCGTACAATGCTCCTACTCCCCCTTCTATACTCTCACTCCCCTACAAAGCTCCGTAGAGTCCCCCGACGAGGAGCTGGCCAAGCGAGGCTTCTCCATGTACTCGCCCGAGGACCGCGAGCAGGATGTCGAGGCTGGCAGGGAGCGCGAGAGGGAACGGTACGACTTTCATTTTAGCTATTGAGCTGTGCTACTAGTGGTTGACCCTATAAAGTTCCCACTCCCCCTACAATGCTCTTACTTCCCCTACAATGCTTCCACTTTCACTACAAAGCTCCCACTCTTGCAACAAAGCTCCCACTTCTCCTACAATGCTCCCACTCCTCCTATCATGCTCTCACTCCCCCTTCTATACTCTCACTCCCCTACAAAGCTTCGTACAGTCCCCTGACGAGGAGCTGGCCAAGCGAGGCTTCTCCATGTACTCGCCCGAGGACCGCGACCAGGACGTCGAGGCCGGGCGAGACCGCGAGAGGGAACGGTACGACTTTCATTTTAGCTATTGAGCAGTGCTACCAGTGATCAATCCCCCTACAAAGTTCCCACTCCCTCTACGAAGCTCCTACTCCTACTACAAAGCTCCCACTCCCCCTACAATGCTCTTACTTCCCCTAGAATGCTTCCACTTTCCCTACAAAACTCCTACTTCTTCTACAATGCTCCCACTCCTTGTACAATGCTCCCACTCCCCCTTCTATACTCTCACTCCCCCTACAAAGCTCCGTACACTCCCCCGACGAGAAGCTGGCCAAGCGAGGCTTCTCCATGTACTCGCCAGAGGACCGCGACCAGGACGTCGAGGCTGGCAGGGAGCGCGAGAGGGAACGGTATGACTTTCATTTTAGCTATTGAGCTGTGCTACCAGTAGTCAATCCCCCTACAAAGCTCTCACTCCCCCTGCAATGCTCTTACTTCCCCTACAATGCTTCCACTTTTACTACAAAGCTCCCACTCTTGAAACAAAGCTCCCACTTCTCCTACAATGCTCCCACTCCTCGTACAATGCTCCCACTCCCCCTTCTATACTCTCACTCCCCTACAAAGCTTCGTACAGTCCCCTGACGAGGAGCTGGCCAAGCGAGGCTTCTCCATGTACTCGCCCGAGGACCGCGAGCAGGACGTCGAGGCCGGGCGAGACCGCGACCAGGACGTCGAGGCCGGGCGAGACCGCGAAAGGGAACGGTATGACTTTCATTTTAGCTATTGAGCAGTGCTACCAGTGATCAATCCCCCTACAAAGCTCCCACTCCCCCTACAAAGCTCCCACTCCTACTACAATGCTCCCAATCCTCCTACAAAGCTCCCACTCCCCCTAAAATGCTCTTACTTCCCCTAGAATGCTTCCACTTTCCCTACAAAACTCCCTACTTCTTCTACAATGCTCCCACTCCTCGTACAATGCTCCCACTCCCCCTTCTATACTCTCACTCCCCCTACAAAGCTTCGTACAGTCCCCCGACGAGGAGCTGGCCAAGCGAGGCTTCTCCATGTACTCGCCAGAGGACCGCGAGCAGGACGTCGAGGCCGGGCGGGACCGCGAGAGGGAACGGTACGACTTTCATTTTAGCTACAGAGAACTG
The DNA here is from genome assembly GCF_963855985.1 of Ostrinia nubilalis. Taxonomy (NCBI): domain Eukaryota; kingdom Metazoa; phylum Arthropoda; class Insecta; order Lepidoptera; family Crambidae; genus Ostrinia; species Ostrinia nubilalis. Next base: position 16,070,753 of record NC_087098.1, read on the forward strand.
CAAAGACCTTAAAAGCTCCTACTCTCCCTATAAAGCTCTAAACTACCTGTCAGTCTAAGTTAGAGGTGCGCGCCAAGTTAAAAAAGGCCAGCGTCCTCAAAATTTTGACGGCATCGGCATGAGATTTTTAAAGTCATGTTAGATTCCGATGAAGTCTACGCTCCACCCAGCGCGCATACAGCTCTAAAGCCCGAAATCTTTCAGCTCGAGCTGAAAGTTCCCCCCCCCCCCCCCCTCCCCCCATTCTCCCTAGAAAGCTCCCACTCCCCCTACAAAGCTCCTACTCCCCGTACATAGCTCTTGCTCCCTCTAAAAAGCTCCTACACTCCCTTTTTATAAAGCTCTTGAATTTTCCATTGTAGATAATATGTTCCGACAAACTAGGTTATTGTGTTTGGTGCTAAATCGTATGACTAATCTTAACTCTATGTATGACACATCATTAAATTCACATTCATCGCCAAGGACAGCTGAATCATAAAAATGGCGCATAAACAATTAATTACTTAGGCATGTAGGTAGTTTTTTGTGTAAATAGAAATGACTAGTGACTAGATTAATTACCTACCTTTATCAAAAGTGGCTCTTCACAATAGAAATACCTAAGCTAGATAATAGATTCAAATCAATGGCATGTTAATATTCAACATGACATGATGCATATTGTTGGTTTAATAATATTTTATTATGCAGACTCAGTTAATACAACCGACACTATAGAAAAAGAAGAAGATTTCGGAAAGTTCTGAATTTTCTAAAAACCTAAAGAAACAGGTAACTACGAGTATGTAAGTAAACCGTACAAGTAAAGGTATGATAAGAACAGATTAATTACTGCCAGGACCTTAAAAAGGTTACAGGAAGGCGCTGGATGCAGGACGAGGAATGTCATGTGACTGAAATGATGATGACCACTTTTAGAACTGACAAGATTTTACCCTCTAAACATTGTATGGTTCTTGCAAAACATTGTACGTGTACAGTATGCACGTAACGAAGTGTAATGTTTATCAAAACTTTTGAAAAACGAATCGTAGCGTATGTATGTAAAGCTCACTCGCCTTCACGAATTTTATTGCTAGTTGTTGCAATGCAAGTAATCTCTTGCACCCTGCAGTGAAAGCCTCTTCTCCAATGCTAATCCTCGTATTCCTCCAGTCAGACAGGTGGGCAGCTGGTAGACGCCCTGGCGCGCGAGATCGAGCTGCGCCAGCAGCGGCAGTCGGCGCCGCCCTTCCTGCTGCAGAGCATCGAGGACAATAAGCGCCGCAGCCGCGCGCTGGGCAACCCTGTAGCCAACGGTCGTCAGAGCGAGACCAACCCTAACTTCATTTACTAGAATTAGAAACGATATAGCCCCTTGATACAAAATGTGACAGTTTTTATGTCGAAAGATGGTCGAAAAGCCTTTTTTTTTGTAAGGAGTTACAACGGATTCGATTAGATAGCCAGTTCCTCCGTGGTTGAGGATTCCGGGTGAAGCTCGCTTCCACCTTCGGCCTGATCATCACTTAGGTACCATCAGCAAAGAGCTTCCTCGTTGTGGATAAAAAAAAATGTTTTCGATTCAATCAAAAAGTGCCACTTGTCTAGACCCACAGTTGTAGGCAGTCGACAATGTGCCCTAAAACACGACATTTCTAGTATAAATGGGAGGCGTGTTTTATTCGTTTGTATTCCACTTTGCATACCAAATCCTAAACAATTTCCCAAGTGTTGATGCGATTTGGGATACCTGCGATTTTCGTGAAAAATACGTCTCCTTGGACCACGATTTTCCTAATCAGTGTGTATGTTGCCGCCACAAGCTGCCACATTAACGCAGTTCTTATTGCTGGACAATAGGTTAAAATATTTTTTTATCGTTTCTAAAGATTATTATACTGAACAAGTCTAGATTCATTCACAGTGGTGCACGCAGAGCACACCCGCTGAAAAAAGGCCAATTAAAAATTAACAAATTTTAAATATCTGAAACTTTTGTACCTACTTCCCAAGCATGATGTCATTATAGTTATTTATTGCATTGTGTACTACGCAATCATTTACGATAATGTAAAAGCATTTAACACTAATCTCATGCAAAATTTTATCAATGTTTCTGTTATGATAACGTTGATGGGGAATCACATTGTGTATTTTATCAATCGCATATTTTTTATTTGCGATCAATTTTGAACTATTTTTTTATTTATAAAATTGTCTATTATTTAAACACTGAGGACGCAAATAAGTGTTTATTTACTCGACAATTTTATTTCATACTTTACCAAATCAGGTAAATAACTCATTCTCGCTCTGGCGACTAAATAAATTATTGATATTGAGTGAAAATGCAGTAAAATCCTTTTTGCAAACTTTCAATAGAAAGTTTTGTTGAAAAAGATTAAGTTATTTAATTATAAATTAATGTAAGTATTTTGATAAGTATTAAATTATGGTAAATTGATTCCAGATTTCATTTTATTTTATTCGTGATTTTATTTCCTAAACATAGTTAACAAAGTTTGTCATACTACATACAACACTTGTACTTATTTTAGAAACAGCTTAATTAACACACCATAGATAAGTAGGCCTACTACCTAAGTATTCATAACACTAATAAATTAACTTATATTTAGTTTAGTCTTTAGCGGCTTACGCTCCAAAGGATGAAACTCTTCCTCATTTTAGTGGCGGGAAGCATTTTATGGACATGTTCCTATAAAATAATAATATCAAATAAATAAGAACTTCAGAACCTTAAAAAAGGCTAATAAATAAGATCATAAATTAAAATTGTAACATCAAAATCCCTACTGCTAATGATATTAAATTAAACAATCATCTAGATAACAACTCTGAGTAACAAATTAATTCACGAACGATGATTTGCGGCTTACCACAAACTACCAAGTCGTATCTAATAGCCACTGAGTCGATGGACGACTTTCCTCACGTACGGCCTGGAGCGAACCCTGACGCTGCTGGTGGCTCTCTTCCTGCACCTCCCAGAATAGCATCTAGGCTTATTAAACTCTGCTCCCGGTTTCTTCCTCGGATTAGCTTTCTTCCTGCCCTTCCCAGGTCCATACGTCAAGTAATTAACGTCGTCCTCATCCTCCACACTTTTAGACCCTTTATTCGCTTCGTGAGCATCCAAAATGTCCTGTATACTCTTGTAAGCCTGGTCTTCCTCGGGGTCGTGGTCGTTATAGCTCAAAAAAGGCTTGAACCCGCCCACCCCTTTAGGGAACTTGATCTTCTGCTCTTGGTTGTATTTCTCTAAATGTTTCAAGTAGGTGTACGTTTCTGGATCGCTTTGTTGACTGATTGGTTTGAAGTCGTTGAAGCTGATGAAGTTGAAGGATTTCGGTGGTTTTGTGGTTTTTTCTTGTTGTTCCAACTGTTTCGCGAAGAGCTGGGCGTACCGTTGGCCGAAGGCGTAGCTGTCGAACTCGGTAGCGTCGTGGTCGATGTATCGCTCCTTCTTCTCCGAGGCCTGGCTCTTGGTTTTGTCGACGCCCGAATAGATGCTGCGCGGGAGTTGCTCCCCGTACAGATCCTTGTCAGACGTCTTGCCGTATATCTGCTCGAAGACTTTGTAGTCGTCTGTCCAAAACTCTGAAATACCTGGAAAAATATTAGCTTGTTATTCATAAGGCCATACCTAATTATCGTCCATCCAGGCAGGCCTCACTTCTATTGGCGAAAAATGATGGGAATTATTGACATCTTGTTTATTTCTATATCGAATGTTCACAGCTTATTACTGAAGAGCATGTACCCACACAAAACCTACTTGTTATAATATACAATGATGCTATTGTTTACAACAAAAGACATGCGTTTACACACTTCTAATTTACTAATGACTTGCGAAACTCATTTACCTCTCACTTCACAGCTTTTATTTCTTTTAAGTATCAATAACGCCATATCACGGACTAGTGGAAGTGAAACATCGCTGTTACCACGCACATCGCTTACATAACGGAATGGGTGAAAAAGCGAATTTTTTAGAAGGCGAAAAACTCTCGTTTAACACCATAACCCGGAGGTTTGTTGATAGTATCAATGGAAGGAAACGTTTTCGTTCTCAACACCTCTTGCACACGTCCGCAAGAAAATCTCACGGGTCGATCGACTTTCCAATGAATTATAAGAAATTTCTAATAAATTAGATAGCTAATGATCGTTGACACTAGAAATGCTAGGTACTTAATATTAATTTATTCAACACCTTACTCTACAATTCAACAAGTAATACCTACCTACACTGTAAAAATAAGTATAGGTGCCTACTTACTTATACTGCAGAAACCGATTTTTTAAATAAGTAAAAAAACTAGATTAACTAGCTAGTTTTAACTTCACAGATGTTCATTGTAAACAAACTTTTACCTATTACCATGCTGGCACCTGTTAGATAGAGGCTTCGAAACTGACCTTTGCAAATCAAACGAAACAATTTAAAACCGCAGATTCTTACCGCAAATAAACTGCAACTCAAATACTGTCATTACAAATTATGGTGAAATGATTACATTTAAAATGACTTGATATTACGTCTCGAGGTGCGAATTGCAAGCAAATGACCACTTTTAACATTATCTCACTTTATCTCTAAACTTAAAAGGATATAAGAAACTTGAGCAGCTTTCGATTTCGTTTAGATCGCGAGTTTAGATTGTGCATCGTCGTTTTATGAAAGAACTGTCAACAAACACGCAACTTCTCTGCGTGCAAAGTTTTTAAGTAATTAAGTTAGATAGATATTACCCTACCTACCTACTTACCTACCCGTTTTCACACAATAATACCCATAAAATCCATTCTAGGCCGTGTAATTGAGTTACTACCCTACAGATACTTAAGTATGTAATTCTGGAAAACAATCCGGAATTTTCAAGAATGATCTCCTTAGAGCACAGGAAAATTTAAAAATATGTAATTAGGCCCTTTTCAGGACACTCAATGTTTCAGGAATAAAGTTTGCAATTAATTGATGAATTAAATTATTAATTGATCAATTAACGTAAACGTAATTTTGATTCATCAATTAGTTGCAAACTTTTCTCCTGAAAACTTATTTAAGTATTTTTCAGTGCTTAAAATAGTAAGCAGCTTTTAAGTAACACAGGAATTAGAGGAATAAAGATTGACAGACAGAGGGTTTTTAAGATGACTGCTGAAAATGTTATACGAGTTTTTGTATACGAGTAGGTACATAATTAGTCATTGTTTTTCTTTCAACAATAAGTACCTAGGTATTCTGTTTTTGAAACTTTAAGCTCAGAATAATGGGACCCCCACTTTTACTTTAAGATAACTAAGCTAAATAAGTATGAAAATAAGTATAATAGACTTACCAGGTGATTTAGTAACTCCACCGCCACCGTATACCAGCGCCAGGAGGCACAGTGCTGTCTTCAGGAAATGCATCTGAAAGTTGCGAACATTTTCGTTAAGTTCATTGCAGTGTTGAAATATTTATTATTCAATCAATTGTAGAGATTATTATTATCACCACGCCAGTCCACCTTAAATTCTCGGAACCAATCTTTGCCAGCCACTTTCCATCATTTAAATCAAAAAATCATTCAAGTGAAATTATTTCTCGGTCTATCCCGATTCCCAATGGATACCTGATGGTAGGCATTTCGTAGAACTGAAATTGCGGGAGCTTAATTTCGAGAATTTAAAATAAAGGGCTAGACCCTTAATCATCATAACATAAGAGTAAAGTAGGGCCTGCCCACTACCTATTACTTAAGATCTCTTACCTTGTAAGCACTTCCTAGTCACATCTCCTTTCACAATGAAACAGTACTATTTCCGCGACTTTTCTCGCAGCGACCGCGAGGAGAGTGCGCCGGACCAACCCGCGCACCCTATATAAGCTCGCAGTGTAGGGGACAGTCTCGATTACACGTGCCGTCTCGCTACGACGAATATTCTAAAGCTAAGTAGGTATTCTGTAAATTCACACGATCCAACCAGCTTCCGACAAAGATGTTTTCTGCAACTAAATTGAACCATATTTCTTTATTTTCAAAGTAATATCTACCTAGAGGCAAATAAAAGAACCTAAATGTGTCAGTATTAGCTTACTGTAAGGGTTAACGAGAATATTTAGTAAGAATTATTTAAGCACTATTACCTAATTGTAAGCAAGCAGAAAGGCTAGCATTAACGAAAGCTAGTCGTTTGATAGTAGAGTCGTGGTGAATGATTAAGTAAATCTTTAGTCAAGAAACAACAAACAATCAACAAAGCAACTAACTATTTTAGCTTATACTTCGTGCTTATATTCGCCGTATCGAACCCGCAACCGGGCAGCAGCCATCATCCGCAGGGAAAGTCAAGTTCAAGCTCCTCGGAACGCGTCCAGTCGCTTTGAACTCCGGAATGTCCTCACATGATGTACTGCTTCTAAATTAAGCGCACGTGACGATGCTATGGCTTGGTGGTTGGACAAGTAACACACGTGGAAGGGTATTGGGATCGATTTCAAAATTAACTGAAACGCTAATATTTCAAGTGAAGGCTATGTCTGACTTATTAAAGAGTCACTTTCAGGGGTCTGGCTAGTTTCGGTCCTTAAAGCAATTCGACAGGAACCTTTGGATAGTTTATTACGACGCCTTGAATCAATCGTATCAGATTGTCTAGATTATTAAGCTTCAGTCGTTACCTAACAATAAACCTGCATTCAAAATGCGACCATAATGTTTCTATCGTTTTGTCGAACGTCCAATTGATCCTGAGCGCAACAAAACAAGACGATCTCATGAACATAGTGTTCTAAATAAATAAAAACCTTTCAAAAACATTAAAATAACCTGAGAGAAACTGGTGCATAGCGACATACGCGAAAGCTATCGAGTTTACGATTGTCGATCGCTTTCAATTTCAACGAGCCGGCCGCGATCAGCTCTGTCCGGAAAGATAGTTTAGATTTAGTTATTTTGTATGTCCTACTTATATCTTCAGCTAGTGGCATCTAATGTAATTAATAAATCATCCTAATATTGTTTACTATTAGCAATTATGTAAGTACGTCCCGGGTCCCTGCATATTGCGTCTCCTTGGCGCGTTTCGCCAAATCCTACTTTTTTCTTTTGTGCATCTTCGCTATGCTCGTATTGGCTCCGTGCACGATTACAGCGCCAACTAGCGTCCACAACTTTGTGGGCTCTGTCACATTGACATTTAGGTCGTATATTTGTGAAAAAATATCGAAATGAAAAAATAACAAATATTTTCAACTAATAAATTGTTGTGATAGGTACCACGATTTGGGTGGAAAAAAGGTTTTGAAATCATTTTGGTCATTCAAATCAAATGAGGTAAGTCCAAAAAGTGTGTTTAATTTTGATTGTGTCAGGGTTTGTTTACTTCATTTATAGTTGTAGTTTTACAGTAAAACAAAAAGAAAAAGCTACTTTAACGGTTTCATTATATAACAGTAAATATATTTAAATGTTTCTGTATCGCTAGTAATAAATTAAATATCGTTTTCAGATCGAAATGAGTATCGTTTTGAAGACCGGGTTTGTGAGAGTTACAATATCAAATTCCAACCACAAACCGTATTTAAAGGAAAGTTGTTGGTATTGGCTGGACAAGTCCGAGATGTAGAAGAATTAAGAACAAAACAAGGGCAGAGTTCAATAATTCACGCTCTCATCATAAGGCAAACATCTGTGCACAACAACTACTGTGACTCATTTTTGTACTACCACGTTGTATAGTTTAGTTATTTCCAAATTGTAAACGGCTATTAAAACAGCCCTATCGAAATACAGTCCACTCTTTTATTTAAGTTCCCAGTAGGACCCTTTTCATGCGATTAATTAATGATATTAAAATGTATTATGTAGAATCGCTTTGCCATTGACAGATACATCTGATGACAGAGCTAACATTATTTCTACTTTTGACCACCATGAGCGCTGCGATAGATTATGTCCCCCCCACCTAGTACTTCGCACCCAGCGAATAGGCGGGATGCCCGGGTGGGGCCGTGCTAGAGATGGGTTATACTAGGTAAATTTGATACTAGGTGCACCTATTCCAAGTATTTATTAATACGTGATCCAAATACCTGTTCCACTTAGTACGTAGTAATTTACCATACTTGACGCGACTAGTGCGGACTAATCCACGTATTATGACTTTAAAATACAATTTTCTTTGAAAAGATCCACTCGTAGTCGTAGTATTAATAATGCAATTTGAAATTGAATAATAATGTTTTTGCTGGTTGTTGATTGATTGATATCCTCCCTTCATACTTCAACAGGCTTAGGACTGTCAACTTAAAAGTTGGCGTATTTAAAAGATATCAATTTCATAAAAATATTTACATAATTTTTTCTATTTTTTATTTATGCAATTATCACGGACGCGTGACAACAAACCAAAACAAACCTGTCGGAAGAATAAAAACTGGTTTTTTACCGGCTAGTCAACAAGGAGTGAGCTGGATGAGAGAGAACAAAAATTAAAATATTCAAAACCTTACCTGTGTACAAATAGAGTTTAAATTACGTAATACATCAAACACCTATTCCTATCTCACACCTGCCTGCGCTCAAATTTGTTTGTCAGACAGAGACGGAGTGAATCTCTACGTTCGCACATAAGCTTAGCGAGAAATACGCGGTGCGCGTAATACACGACTACGGATTATGCAATAATAACCTCTATTACTTTGAGGGTAGGGTCGGAAATCGTGTAATTTAAAAAATACTTAGTGAGAAATACGCGGTGTGCGTAATACACGACTACGGATTATGCAATAATAACCTCTATTACTTTGAGGGTAGGGTCGGAAATCGTGTAATTTAAAAAATACTTAGTGAGAAATACGCGGTGTGCGTAATACACGACTACGGATTATGCAATAATAACCTCTATTACTTTGATGGTAGGGTCGGAAATCGTGTAATTTAAAAAATACTACGTGGATCAAGTATTTTAAAAATTGGAATAGGTGCCACTTAGTACTGTAAAATACCTAGTGTGTGGATCTGTTCTAGTAAATACGTCTCATCTCTAGGCCGTGCCCATCCATCCAATAGACAATATACTGTTTTAGTACAGGGTGGCCCAGAAGAAAGTTCATTTTTGAAAATTCAAGGAAACGAAAACTGTTAATTTTTGTAGAACTTTAACTATTGCAATTTAAAGGAAATTTAGTGCAATTTATTTTAAAATTTACTTTCTTTCATAAATTTTATCGTACATGTGATTCCCTTGACGTTTACAACATTCGGTCAACATACACCAAAATGTTGGAAAACTTTCGTTAGAGTTACCTCGAAATGGATTCAGGATGAATGAATGCTGCAGAGTTTTTGGATTATTAAAGTATACTCTGCTCATAAGGTAACCCCACAAAAAGAAGTCTGCTGGAATGAGATTAGCGCTTCTTAGAGGCAGTGAGATTTTACCCCTGCTTAATTGGTTTGTTGCATTGAAAGGATGATTAATTTTTGAGAGCGCTATACTGGTAGGCTGAAAAGCTTTTTGATTTCAAAGCTGCAAGATTCGCAATGCTATGACCGGAGCACTTGGTTTCATCAAGATGGGGCTACGTGTCACACTTCAAATGAGAGCATTTAGATGGTAAGAGACATGTTCCCACAAAAAAACAATTTCAGGCAGGGGTGACTTCTCCTGGCCCCCAGGAAGCCCTGATCTCATTCCAGAAAATTCTTTTTTGTGGTGTTACATTAAGAACAGAGTGTATTTTTATAATCCAACAACCATGCAGCAACTGAAGCTGAGCTGCTGAGCATTCGGAAAAAAATTGAAAATAGGTTTCGAGGTAATTCTAACAAACACATTTCAAGATTTTGATGTATGTTGATCGAATGTTGTAAGCGTCAAGGAAATATCATGGGCGATGTAATTAAACAAAGTTAAATTTAAAAATAAATTCCATTAAATTTCCTTTAAATTGCAATAGTAAAAGTTCTTTAAAAATGTACAGTTTTCGTTTCCTTGAATTTTCAAAAGTGAACTTTCTTCTGGGCCACCCTGTATTAGTTGGAATTATAGTATTTGCTATGCGAAATAGATTTTCTTTAGTAATTGTTTACACTTAATTTAACATGGTGCATCATGTAAAGCGGAAGTTATAAGTAAATATGTTAAACTGCTTTAGGTACTGCTTACATCTACTACTACTATAGTAGTAATAGCAAAGCAAAGCTTGCTAAAATTAATAATCCCAAAGGTTCTTGCAAGAAAAGTAAATAATAAACACATTAATGTGGAAAAACTCATACAAAATTTATTTCTTAATGATTAACTTAGACATTTCATATCACAAGAACTGAATAAAATCTAAATAAAAACCTATTTTTAATGCAAATTATTAAATAAATTAATATCACAGAAACTGAATAATATCTAAATAAATACGTAATTTTTTAAATGCAAATTATTAAATAAATAATTTGTACCTAGATACAATCAAAAACTTAACGTTAATTGAAATTAACATGTCAAGCAATTACTGATAAATTAAGACAGAACTCACTTACTATTATTAAATCTAACATACATGCGCAATGTGGCAGCTTTACTTATACTAAGGGCTAGTTGTACCATCATTGGATTACTTTTAACTGAAAAATAAGTTTGGCACATTGACAGTTTCAGTATGGGAAATATGTTTGGTTCATTCTTCAGTTAAAAGTTATCCGACGATGGTAAAATCAGCACATAATAGACATGTTGACACCACCAATCAATTGACGTACTTTTTAAAATTGTCAAAAGAAACTCCCATAGAATTTGTATGGCACTACAAGCAAGTGACGTCACTATTTTGTCAACTCAAAATACTTTTTTCAATTACCTACAATGTGACCAAAAATCGTAATTCACAGGTAATTTAAAATTAAGTAAGTTTTTAAGATCAGAATGAAATGTCTTTTTAGAAAAGTTGTGATTTCGAATGATTGAGGAATGGTGTCAAATTGTCTATTACATTAGGAAATTAATCTTTCAATATAGGGCACAAAGTATATAGGCCCATAAAATGTAATTAAATAGTATTAAATAGTACACATGAATAAATGAGAGCGAAATTACATTTCCTTCATTTCTTCCTTCTTTTCTCCCGATTTTACTTCCTTCTTTTCTCCATTATCTTCTTCCTTCTTTTCTCCATTATCTTCTCCCTTCTTTTCTCCTTTTTTTTCTCCCTCCTTTTCACCTTTTTTGTTTTGTATAGCTATTTTGATTACAGATATATTGTTTGTTGCAGTAGTCATATCAATGTCAAACTTTAATTCACCTGACCCGATTTCTGGATGCTTGCTTCGTAACATTTTCATCTCCTCCTCTTTAACCAGAGTCTGGCCTGAAGACTCCTGCAAATCCATCAAATTCTTTAACCATTTTTCATTTTTTATAAAATCATCCTCTTTGGTCATCTCCATATCTTTGGTGTAAACTTTGCGAAGTTCCTTTAGTAATTTTTCTTGTGTTTTATCTTTGGGAGCAACTTCTTTAGGGCTCTTCTTTGTTTTGTGCGTGTAGAACTCTCGGGCTTCAGCTTGTTGGCTGGCCAGCTGCTCCTCAGCTTCATTAACTCGGGTCATCTTCTCTATATCAGACCAGGCCGTGGTTGACACCCTGGAATTTGAGGCAGACGGGGATCCCTTAGATCGCCGGGATCGCCTGGATCTCTTGGATAGCTTGACGCTGGGCACTGGTACGTTATATTCGCTGCCCTCGTCTACTTTGGCAAAAACAACCTCTTCAACGCCAAATGGATAAGGACATTCATCTGTTCCACACATCAAGACTTTTTCATTAAAGTGTATGAAGTAAAGTCTCACCTCTGTACCACACAGTGGACATACCTGTAAAAAAAAGAGTTAAATTATGCTTCTATATTTCAATGAATTTTGATTTTAAAATGTTTTTTTTTTAATTTGGGCAATTTGAATTTCAGAGAGAGCGCGGCGCTATCGGTTTACGCGTTGCTCTCTCCTACACGATTTAGAATTTTAATTTTGTTGAAAGATTTTAGGTTGCTATGTTTTCAATGTGGGTGGTAAATGTTGTTATGGAATCTTGCTTGGTTATAATTTGTTGGAAATTGAATGGGTCGATGTTGTAAATTTGGCAAACTATATTATGGCTAAGTCTTGTTGATTAAAATCTTAGGCAGTCCTGAACGAGATGCAACATTTAACATTTAACCTTAGATTAATAAGGCATTTAACATTTTAAAATGGTTGAAGAAATCTATATTTCTTACCTTTTTATCTTCATGTGCGGCATTTTTGATAATCTCAGCGGCAGTTAACTGTAATGAAATAATGTTTTTGTTTTACATTAGTTTCAAACAGGCAGCCGGCAGCCGGTAAATGTTTGTAAAAAATTAAGGCAACAAGTGCAACACAAACTCACCTTGGAAGTCGATGCTATTGATTCAGTGTCCATTTCAATATTAATGCTGGTTTGATAGACAATGTTTTATTTAATTACTTTGAAAATTAAGGATAATCTTGGATGTGCTTGGAATGGAATCAAATTTCTCTGTACGCAAAACAACAACATCAACAATCAAATCTGCTGAGTCACGATCGATACTGTGGGTCTAGACAAAGTGCAAATTTTAATCGCAAACCAGTCGAAAAGTGGTCGAAAAGCCCTTTTTTGTATGGAGTTTTGACGGATTCGATTTTCGATTCGATCAAAAAGTGCGTTTTGTCTAGGGGGGCTGAACCAGTGTGACCAGCCAGAAAAAACATTCAGAAGGAGGAGGAAGGATTGTTTCGCTTATCAGGCGAAGTTCGCACTAGTCGAATTAAAAAATAATTCATTTAGTTCGTCGAGTGGTCGAGTCCAGTCGAGTCTACTTTAGTGACAGACACGTCTCGCGTCTGCTTCTTTATTACTATAGTTAAATTAAAACTAAATAACTCTTATCGCCACTCGACTAAATTACTTGTGACTTGACAAGTATTGACTTGACTTTGGAACTATATCTTTGGGTCTAGACAAAATGCACATTTTAATCGCAAACCAGTCGAAAAGTGGTCGAGAAGCCTTTTTTGTATGGAGTTTTGACGGATTCGATTTTCGATTCGATCAAAAAGTGCACTTTGTCTAGACCCACTTGTCGTAATGCCGAGTCTCATCTGTGATGCCGAGGCCGGGCGCCGCGCAGTGTATAGTTCCAAAATACTGAACTGTCCTATCCGTTCAGCGTGGGTCATCTATAAAACGAAATTAACTGCATAGTAAACAAAATAGTAAACAACCGCCATGAACATCCATGTGGCAACATCGGATGTTGATTCCTCAGGAATTGGGATTGTAATTATTTGTAATTCCCTGATTCGCCAACATAAACCTAAACGGCCGACAATTTTGTGATTTTATTTTAACTAAAGCCTGGTCCGTGAGCACGTAGAATTTTGTCCAATGAACCCAAGCTACCCATCCTTATCGCTCGCGTCTCGCGCGTAATTCTGTTGCTGTCGCGCTCGCACACTCACTGCGGGCGCCCGTCGCACAGTCGCGACAGCAATATAATTACGCGCGAGCGATAAGGATGGGTAGCTTTGGTTCATTGGACAAAATTCTACGTGCTCACGGACCAGGATTTAGGTAATCGTAGTTCAAATATTTAATTATTTATTTGTTTAACTTCTGATTTGGTTAGTGAATTGGCTATTTCGAATAATTTACTAGGAGATTTAAATAAGGAGATAGCAATACTACAGTCCACACTAAAAAGAGAGGTCGGCCCACAGAGAGCGAGATAGAGATAAGTAGGTATTTGACTCAAGTTTTTGTTCCAAGTGTGGCCTCCATTTTTATCTTTAGCTTCATGGTTCATTCCGTTCATTCAAAATGTGTCAGTCATTATTCTCATTCATCATTTCATTCAGTCAGTCGTGGTCATTATTTTCCGATTGTCATCGTTGTTGATTTTTTTTGTGTAAATCCATTTTATCGGTAAGTCCGGCGTTATTTGTAATTTGTCCCATATCATGCCATGATGCAATTTTCTTCTACTCTAAACAATCAAAAGTAACATTGTTTCAGTATAAATTCTTTACTCAATTTGTGATATTGCAGTTCCAAGATGCCGGCCAAAGCAGTGTGCGTACTCAAAGGAGATGTCTCAGGCACAGTTTTTTTCGACCAGCAAGTTAGTAATCCTCTTAGCATTTATTAACCTACATTACTTTCGAAAGTGAATAAATATGATAGTCCACCTATTTCGACCTTTAAGACGCAGTATTAACAACCATTTATTACGTAATTTCAAACGAATAAATACAGTTGAACTTCCTACCTATAACCTAGCTTCTGCCTGATAACGTTCGAACCGGTTCTCTAAAAGTAGCTGTTATTTAAACTCGTCGTGAAGTACTTTATTTTTATGCTTTATAGCCTGTAACCTACCTCCTTCTTTATGATAAAACATGTTATTAAAGGGTACTTGCAACAGCAAAAGAAGTAATACAACAGAATAAAACACTAAGGTAATACTGCATAGTTGTTTTCTGTGTGATACAGTTTCCTTAAAAACTCAATTATGATAATTCCAATAAGAATGTAACTATGATATCAATTGATTTTTGTGGTCGGTACTTGTATTAAAATTTTTGTTTTGGACCTTTTCAGGATGACAAGGGCCCTGTAGTAGTTTCCGGGGAAGTCTCAGGCTTGTCCAAGGTAAATATTTTTTAGGATTAAGACCTGGTTCTCATGAAGTTGATAATTTACAAACAAACATCTTGTGACTGCCATGCCATTGTATCATGTTATTCTAATATCTGAAGGCACAAATGGTGAATTATGGATACAATTTCAAACAGTCATTCTAATTAAAATTGTAGATTAAACTAAATGAAACATTGTAGTAATTTCTCAGTAACTTGAAACAATTTAAGAGATGCAAAAAGTAATTAACGGACGGAAAATAAATTAACACTTTTATCATAGAGATAACTCCAGTGGACTTGGTCTATGTTCAAGTGTTAACATTATCTTTTAGATAAGCTATCGGTTTAGTTAAATTGGCTGAAGTTCTATTTAAATTAAAAGAAAATAATGCAATCAGAAAATGTACAATCATTTTATTATTTTTATTATGCATTCACAAAGTGACCTGTACCAGTGGACATTATAATTTGTAATGTACCTACGTACTTGTTGACATAGCGCTAAAGTTACGCCATTTTCGTGACCTTGTGAGTAATGATAAAGACCTATTTCATACTGTTATTATACCTACCAACCTTGTTTTTATAACTGCTTTGATTGCAATGTGTGTACATCATACCTACTGAGATTTTTATACTTTTGGTTAGTAATTTATAAATTCTTTAGACAAAACATTAGGGTCAGCTTATTTGAATTGCCTAAAAGTATAGTCTTACTAGAAGTATTATTTGAATCTCACCACAATTTATTTGAAGAACAAATTCAAACGATTGAAACCCATATCGAAGAGTAATTCTTTGATGAAGCTCATGATGTCGTGCTCTGCATGCATAATTAACTGCACACAGGAAGACTTAATGAATACTACTGACAATGTCACTTGTAGGTGTTGTAGCCGAGTGTTGGTGTTGGCTGACACTGTGTATCCAAGAAGATTACTAACCAAAAATAACTTCAGGGCAAACACGGTTTCCACGTGCACGAGTTCGGCGACAACACCAACGGTTGCACGTCGGCCGGCGCGCACTTCAATCCCGCGAAGCAGGAGCACGGCGCGCCCGACGCCGCCGTGCGCCATGTAGGCGACCTTGGCAACATCGTGGCCACGGCCGACGGCGGCGTCACTAAGGTGCGTTGCGTGTCATTTCAGACAGGGTGTGTTAACTGCTAGTCAAAGGATTTCCATAACAACATATCGAAATCGATCACGGTGCGTCCGATGCCGCCGTGCGCCACGTCGGCCGACGGCGGCGTCACTAAGGTGCGTTGCGTTTGACGTCATCATCACCTCAGCCAAAGGATGTCCTCTGCTGGATAAAGCACTTCAACCCCGCCAAACATCACCATCATTTCTGCAAAAGGATGTCCATTGTCCACTGCTAGATAAAGGATTTCCACAACGACTCAGCGAGCACGGCGCGTCATGTAGGCGACCTCGGCAACATCGTGGCCACGGCCGACGGCGGCGTCACTAAGGTGCGTTGCGTTTGACGTCATCATCACTCCAGACAGAAGACGTCCACTACTGGCCAAAGGATTTCTACAACTTGTCTTGCGCTACCCGCATCCAAGTGCTAAATGCGATCGTCATCATCATTACAAACAGAGCAGATCCACTGCTAGGCAAAAAATTCCAAAAAACTTCGCTGCTCACATCCAGATGCTTTTCGCGACTTTGTAATAGGTGTTAATTTATAGATCAACAATCCGGTTCTTGTCTAATTCGGTTTCTTGTGAAAATTAACACTTGTAATGTGAACAGTGTAATTATTATAATCAAACACTGAAGATTCTGGTAAGTTTTATTAGATGAGTTATTCATTTGCCCAGACTAATAGACCTCCTACTGAAGAGTACGACAGTATTATTTGTGACGAGTGTATTAAGGAGGCTACACTGACAATGGTGCTGTCTTAAGCACAATGTGGTAGCGTTGAAAGCCCTCTATTTTAACCTATATTCTCCTTTTCAGGTCTGCATCCAGGACTCTCAAATCTCCCTCGTGGGCCCCAACAGCATCATCGGTCGCACCCTGGTGGTGCACGCGGACCCTGATGACTTGGGGGTAGGCGGCCACGAGCTCAGCAAGACTACCGGCAACGCGGGCGCGCGCATCGCCTGCGGGGTCATCGGCCTCGCCAAGATCTAAGCAACTACCCGCGGTGTTGGCAGTCGAATTTGATAACGCAAAGCCTAAGACCTTAACCGTAGACTTGTAGTCTGGTCAGTTATGTTACCAATGCATTGAAATAAAATACCACTTCATTGTATACTGACCAAACTGATCTTACTGATGGGTAACATCTCATTACATTTGGAATGGTGAAGGATGCGACGCAAAAAAATATTGAAAGAAAGGCTGATAAAAGAACAAATAATAATTTGACTGCATAATTTTGTGATGATAAAGGAATATATTTTAAGAATAGCATTTATTTATTAAGTAGATATCAAATTCGACTTTCAATACTAAGATGTATCCCAGTGGTTTACGATTCTTCATATTCTATCCTTGTTATTTTAAGTATTGTTAAATCTTTTAACCACTATGGATTTATGGTTGATTTAAGGAATATAGTATGTAAGGTTTTAAAGTTCTGTGCCCATAGCATTCCTTGCATTTCCGAAAGAAGTGGTTTGCATTTTTTGTTATTTTTCTTATGGTGCAGGCGAACATAAGTGGTTATAAATAAAATCTTTTTTATTTTATTTTGTTTTTGTTATTTTGGGAAGGATGTGTTGGAAGATGAAAAACAGGGTGAGGCATAATCTAGAATGTGAAAATAGAACTTGAATCAAACCATTTGATGAACTGACAAAGTATACTTGCTATTGTGTGTTGACTGTTGAAACAGATTATTATCAATTTTTATAAATGAGCTTGATTTAACAAAATATTTTTACATGTTTATTTTTTAAGCTTAAAGTTTATAATCTATCCATAAAGTAAAAACCTAAGTAGAGTTACTATAAATCTGAAATATCAAGAGTAAATAAAACATAAAAAGTATTATGAATAGTTTAATTGTCCTACAGAATATAATTTATGTCCAGATTTTGTAAAGAAAATGTTACAAGAAGAGTCATGAGACTGAAACATTCTGGGGCTGCTTGGGTTCCATTGCCATAAGCTCTCTTGGAAGCTTTGAATGCTTACACTAGTCCAGTAATTATCTAATTCCCTTGAATTTGTATATTCAGATAGATTCTTGCAGAGATTTAATAAGACAGTGGGTGTTAGGAGCCCCTTCACAATGAGAACACATATTCTGGTGGACTTTATGGCATATTCACTTTCAGGTGGACCGTAAGTACTTATGTAAGTTTCTTCCTGGTCCATATCAGCATTGTGGGCCAACATTCCAACCCACTCAACCATTTCATCCACTTCAACATCTTTTAGAGAGGGAATTTCTTTGATCGTTGGGTTTACTTTTGTCACTTTTAACGGACACTGTGATACTCTCATTCCTCTATCGTGGAAGAATTTGGCTATTGAAGATGGGCAAATCTCTTCAGAATCTGGCTCCCAAGTTATGATAAAATCAAATAACTCGAGTTTACTGAAACTATTTCGTAGTTTTTCTACATGTGTTACAGATTTCAAGTCTATTTTTACTTCATAGTAATTGTGTGGACGTTTAGTGCCTTCTAAACCAAGAGTTTGAAAAACAAATTCAAGAATATGAAGTGTCAGCATGCCATCAGGAGTAATTGCTGCACAATTCTGTGTTATACAATTTCTTTCAGACGATAGGCAATAACAGTGGCCTTTTTTGACAAAATTTTCTATAAAAGTTTGATCTAAAAATTCAGTAAGTGAGATACCGGAAATTTTGTAATAATCACTATCTTCTAAAAGGGTTTCTTGGATTAATGACGGTGTATTGACTTCGTCTGGGCAAGTTATCACAACACTTTCATAGAAACTATTCATTTTTAAAGTTTTTGTAACTAAATCCAAGTTCTGACTTTCCAAGCTGGTGGTGTACACTTTTGGAGATGGAAAGTTGTATACTTCAGGACACAACATTATAAGTCCATAAATGAATACTTCACAATATTAACGAGAAACACGCTTTTTTGTTGTACAAATCTTTGAGTTTGAAATCTTTTCTAACCTCAAAAATCCAAAACCAAACAAAACGAAAACACATGAGATTGACGTTTTGGCTGTCAAAAACGCGCAAAGACATTTACGTTTCATTTCACGTTCATCACAACATTATTTATAAAAAGGAAAAAAAAACAGTTATAACAAAAACAGATTTATAGCCCGACCAGGAACATAAAAACCCTCGCCATGTTGCGGAAAACTAATGGTACTAATTTCTTTTAATGGCAACAATAACTGAAAACTTCATTGACATGTCACCTTGCATGTCAGTCTATTGCTGTCAAAGTGTAAACAAACTTTATTTTAAATGTGCGCAATTGATTTTGTGAATTAAATTGCTAAAATCTTTTTATAGTCGTGAAGGAAAAGTGGTTCACTATGTGTTAAAGTATTTGTCGAAGAGAAATACTAAGGGTTCGGACAATATTTTCATTGAATAATGTTTCTGACAAAGGTTGTCAAATTGACTGACATGTTTATCGTATAGTACAGTCCACTATGAAAATTAGCTGTGGTTTGTTTCAACTACCTATTTTAAAATTTTTTGTCACTTTCTAAGTGTTGAATTTTATGGAATTGGGAAAGAAGTAGGGTAATTGTGCCGGTTTTCCGTCCAGCTCCTGTTTTCGTCCATTTGACCGACTTGCCACAAACAAATACGGAAAATTAGAATACAAACCTAACTTTCCGTGCAAGTTTGGACTTGTTATAATCTATAATATCTAAGTAACAGTTCTGCCTGCATGAAAATGTAATTTGACAAGTAATAACTCCAAAAAAATCTACGGAAGTTGCTGCTGCACACAGGTGAATGGAAAACGTCGTCAAGTTAGAAAAAAAACGTGCCGGTAGGGAACTTTCATGATATGTTTAATTACTGTTTTAGCTACTTTACGTAATGTTTTTGGCACGTATGTCTAATTATTAGCATAATAAACACTATTTTAAGGGTTTATTAAAGTTTTTGTACAGAAATCTTAGATAATTAAGTGGACTAATACTAGCATAACAATTTTGCAAGATTTTGGTTTTCGTCCACGTGGACGGAAACCCTGACACCTAGTCAATATTTTTAATAATCATTTTACTTCAATGGACCTACAAAATACAATGTTTTTTCTTCCAATATGATCTGTATTGCTATTACATTAAACATTTTAGTTTACGTCCACTTTTTAACAGTGATAAACCCATAAAAACCGTTAAAAAAAATGTGGACGAAAACAAAAAACAGCTTTAAACGTTGTTGTGTTTCCGTCCATGACGTCATGAGCAAGCACTGGGGTGAACGAAAACCAAAATTAGGTATTCCTGTAGATTAGTTTTCGTCCATTTGTCCTTCGACCTATTGCAATATTTTCCTAAATTTAGGTAAGAAACTTATTTAAATCTTTTTGATATCATTTGAAAGCTAACAAAATTACCTTTCAAATGATATACCACAATCCATAGTTATTGTATTGTAGAATTGGTTTTAAGTTAATAATTCAACTGCACCCTTTTTTCTACACAGTGGTCGAAAACTAGCGTACACTAGGACGAAAACTGATTTTTTTGGACGAAAACTAGTGAAATCGCCTCTTTTGCATAAAATATTTTTTATAAAAAAACCCGTGGTATTTACTTATTGTCATATAATATTAACGTAAAGTAGACTATATAAGGACTAAAATGACATATGATACATATGAGTAAGGGTATTTTAAGATATTCATTTCGCATCACAAAGTTGGCAACTCCGATAATTGGACGAAAACTAACGCACTTACCCTACCGAGTTTGAAGCGTTCATGAGCAGACATTGCAGTTGAATATTCATGTTCTGAATTAGATTATTGATGAATAATAAAATAAATCCTACTAGCTCGATTGATGGTTTCATTTAATTTATTTAAACCAGGTTACCTATAATAATATTTTTTCGTTAATTTATGAAAATATCAAATTAGCCCGTAATCCTGAATCCTGATACATAAAGTTAGCCTATTAATTTAACACAGGTACGACTGTACTCAGTGTTGTACTATCAAATGCAATCGACGCGCCTCTATGCCAGGGTTTTTATGTTCCTGGTCAGGCTATAATTATTACACTTTGTTCTAAATTAATACAATGTCTAACGAGCCAATTTACGCAATAAATAGTTCTTCGGCTGGTACCGCCTTATAGAGCGCCTCGACGTCATCCACGACCGCGGCCACTATGGCGCGCACGATGGGCCCCGCAATCTCCTGCATCACCTCCCTCCAGTTGTTGTTTACGAAGTCATGGACGGGGACGGCTGGAATAATATTCATAATTTAAATCGCTCCGCGTTAACAGTTTGTTGCATCTAGGCAGTATGGTCTTTCACCTTAGCCTATTCCAGTAAACAAGCAGAAAAAAGTAACAATTTAAAAAGAAACGATTAATAATTTGTAGGGTAGTTGTCGTCACATTTCTAAGTTAATCGACATCTACGTGAAGTGAGACATTTTTATCTCGAGATAAGCTTGTGGAGTTTTAAAGTTGATTATTTATAACAACAAACTGGTGACTGTTGTTGGGATGAGACTTGGACATAGAAAAAATGCAAGATCGCAACATCACATCGAAGAATGTAAGTACAACACTTCCTTACCAAGAACTTTGTTGCCGTTAAAGAGGTTATCAAACTGGAACTGCGTGCCGGTCTTGACCTGGTAGCTGTTGCGCCAGTCTGTGATGTGCCAGTGCGGCTTGCTGTCCGCGCCCTCGACTGTTGTGATGTCGCTGTATGTCTTTATCACTATGTCCTCTGAAAATAAAACACAATATTAAGACTCGACGGACTCTAGAAATCTTTTTGGGGTTCGAAACCGCGTTCCTTGGATCTCGATTCAGTCAGGCCCAAACCGACACGCGTTAGGCTATTGTCGCTATTCGTACACATACTTAATGGAGGTTAGTACCAACCCAACAGGTAGGTAGGTACTTACTAAATTAGTCGAAAATCAAAATCTAAAAATATTTATTCAATTTAGACCACAAGTGGCACTTATGAGTAACGCCTAAGTCAATGTAATGAGCAAAATATTAGTCAATAGGACTACACAGTAGATTTAAACATTTTATTCATTTCACTACATAAATTCCACCACACAAGGTAAACGGAGTAAATAATTTTGTTATCATTACAATCATTATTACCTAGCTGTTCATCTTGTTATATTGTCTATTGTTGAAAACTTCCTTGATTTCATATTTTATTACTTCAAGCAGTGTCATTATAACATCCTTTTTATTATGGTAACTAACTAATTAGTTGTACTAGGTTGTACCATAATATTAAAGTGAGTAATGTTCATTTAATTTGTTAGTTTTTGCATCGAGGGTAGACATACGTAGAATAGAAGTCGAATGTAGTAAATCACATGATGGACAGTCGCTATAACATATGGTACACAACACGACACCCTTATCATAGCTAGGGATGACCGGGGTTAGATGGGGCTCCAAATCCCGTTATGTCTCAATTTTTTATCGTTAAGTTTTTAAAACTCTGGTCTCTCTCAATAGAGTTAGGAGTATCTCTGCTTCTTAATTTATAGTAACTAACAACGAATGTTGGTTACAGAAATCACATTGTTTACATTTTTGCGAAAACATAGCAGTTGACAGTTGTATTTCATACTTATTTAGAAAGTTTACAGTCGTTCTCAAGACCTGTCGACCCTGAGGGGCGACAACACTCCGATCTTTGTCTTATTTCGAAATTAACTGCCTATGGGGAAACCTTCTGTTTACATACTGACGTTAAATTGATCTTTATTATTAATTGCTAGGATCGTAAATGTAACTCACCACAGTCAGTGGAAATACTTACACGTTGCTGAGAGAAAAAGTATCAGTTAGTTGCCACCAAATTGCCTAAGTTAGGACCTTGTTCTTAAGATTTTATTGAACCCACGTGAAAAGCCGTTTTTTGTGCACGATATAAGTAAGGCAACTTTGACAGCTCCTTGATTGTTTCTAATAGCACGTGTAACATCTGAAGAAGATTACAACTGATTCACTGAGCACCGAAAGTTTAGTTTTACAAATTACTTACGAATGTTGATTGTGTATTTCCCTTCACCCTGGATGGGTAGGATCAGAAGTTGCCCTCCCAATTTGTAGTTGCCCTGGAGGTTCACCGAGCACTTGATCACCACCAAGGATTTGCCCTTGGTTAGGTCATGCCTGAAATAGAAAATCTAGATTAGCACCGGTCTTTTACCTACGAAATGATAAAAACAAACAGACAACCTTTGCCTAAAATGCCTGCATCGTATAATTTTCGTTATGTTGTAAACATGATCTTATTCGTAAAATGGGTAATATTTTGAGAACGTATTACCTACATACTTCTGACTTAGTCTAAACCAAATCATATGCAATGAGGAAAAACATTGAGCTAGAAAACATACGATATACGAAGGAAGTAAATTATTGTTGTTCGTCGTCAAATGAATCGCCCGGACTTCACTGACTTGCCGTCCATCATGTTTACCTTTTAATCTTCAGTTTAATGAACTGTCAACATGATGATCGAATGCAAACGACGGAATAAACCAGACGTCTAAAGGTTAATCTGTGATTTTTCACACAATTAGGTAGGTACACTTTTCTGCTAAAGCGCTATTTTCGCTAAGGAATTCGTAGAACATAATAATACGATGCCCTGTCTAGTTTTTCATTCGTTTTTAGCTAATTGCAAGGCAATTCTATTTTAACGAACATGCGTAAGTTAATACGTGGTAATACCTAGCTAAGTACTACTTGTACCTACCAATTTTCCGCTTTGAAACAAAATACTAAGGTAGGAGTTTTTCTTTTTTTGTCATGAAATCTTTGATCCTTGGTCCAAAAGCTACGACCTTGAAGTTTTTAGTAGTTCAAACCATTAATTATTTTAACTTAGCAACGAAGATTCTTAAGGCCAAAACGGGTTATTTGTAACTTTAAGTTACTACCTAAGTAGATGTTAAGGTGATAAAATGACTTATTGTTTCGCTCCATTTGATGGTCAAGGAAAACCTACTTACACTATCGTATGATCTTATTCATAGCAAATATTAAACTACCATAAAATTTTATGGTATCGTTTGACTTTTCCATAAAAATTAACGCTCTACCACGAGGTGTCCATACACTACTGAAATTGACTAAAAATTCAACTGGTGGTCATTATTATTTTACTTTTTAATCGATCCAGTTACAGCTATATCAACATGCTAATTTGAAGAGTTGTTTTACAGGTTATTGTCTAACAATTACAGTCTTTTAATTTATAAAAAGACTTTCTGTGACAGACTGAAAATATAAGCTAACTAAGTTAGGTGGTTATTAAATAAACTCGCAAAGCACAATTGATTCAATACTCACTTGACGTTCTCAACCGTGCATCCCTTCATGCCGGTGAGGACTGTGTCTCTGAACGACAGCTGGAGCCCTCCCTGGTCCCCCTTGACGAGGTCCAGCCTCAGGGGGTCCAGGGGCTTGATGCCCAGCTCTGGGATGCCTGGCGCGATGATCGGCAAGGCGGCCTGGGCCGATGATTTGAGGCATGCTGCATCACCTTGCTTGCATGGTGTGATGAATGGGGCTGTGAAAAAAGTTAATTCATTCAATTATTCTGTCACCATCATTATCAATTCAGCTATGGGACGCCGGCTGCTGATCATGGCCTATGTTCCCTCAATGATTTCCCGGTTGGCCTGTTTCGAACGGTCTGACTCGATCGCTCTTTAAAATTGTGAGCTTTGTTGAAATACGCAAACTATTAATTAAAACTAGACTTTGGAAACTGCGTCATCAAGCTCGAGGCTTTGCTTGTTTCTCGTAATGATCACTCTAGGCTAATTAACCATTAATCTTAGAGCAATTTGCAGATTTACTTCTTTTAACTTTTTTTAATGTGATAGGTGGCAGACGACTTGCAGTAAGTTATAGATGTAACCCCTTCTACAACTGTGATCTACATCCATTAAGTACGCGTTCTAAGTTTTCGTATATTCGCACAGGTAAATAATTTTGTCTTATGGGATAAGTAAAGTGGTTTCATTAATTAAATCGCGTTGACAATAATTGCCAGTTGAGTTGTTAATCCTTTTTCATTTTTAAATTGTTCGCATAAATACTGTGGAGTCTTTCAGAGATCTCAAAAACTGATTGGGATATTAAACAATAATAAATTGCGCGATTTGCAAATTGTTCACACTTGTTTTTAAGATAAGAACGTCCCACGTCTTGTTTGTTTAAAGCAAATGCATTGTAATACAAGAATTTAGCTTTAGAAGAACTGTCCAATTTTCATGCCACTATTTAGTTGCCTACTTTTTATGACTATAATTTTAAATATATCTTTAAGTTGATAATTTTCACCCATTCTGCAAAAATGTGACAAATTGTCATAGACTTTTTTAATGATAAATGTAATACACACCCGAAGCAGATCTCACACTGAACACAGCCGCGAAAAAACACAAACACCTTAACATTTTTAAGTTTATTTTCTACGAACTACCAGGACACTATGAGTACTAGGATATTTTCAGCAGTGTGACCGTCCTTCTCGGGCGAAGCGCGCTTTTATGCGCACGCGACACGTGTGACGTCACGCGAGATCTCGTCCTGCGGGCGGACTTTTTTTGTAATGACGTCAAAATCGAGCTCGTCTTTGTTTCTAAAAGCATTTCCCTGTTCGCTGTATCGGCTCATCGACGAGCCACTAATTACATCGACGATTTGTAATTTCATCAACTTTAATTGATAATATCCTTAAACTTTCAAAAGTTCAACAGCCGATGTAACGGACAAAAGAAGCTTTTAAGCCCTGGCAGTTAAGCCCTGAGAAATGCGTCAGTAGGGTAATCAGTTGGTCATTATGTTCCCATGTTCTTTCCTACTAATTGCAGTGAAAACAAAAAACAAAATGGATAATGGATTCTTTACTACCATGCAGATAGAGCTTTTTACACTTGTTGTATGGTCCGCTGGACCCAGAATTAACTGTGATCCAATTCACTTATATTACTCACCTATTTAAGAGAAAAATCGACTGCAGTAACAGGTTAACTTTATAAAAGTACTTATTGTAAGCTTGTTTAGGTACCTACACTATAAATATTTTTAAAATGATCAGAAGAATTTCAAACCATAAAAAATCATAAAGGTTTTGACCAAAACGGGTTACCTACGTGAGTGCGACAAACGTTACATCGAATTTTGTTTCTTCGAAAACCTTTCTGCGAAGTTACTATACTGCGACGCCTTGTTATATCGATGCCTTGTTACTGCGATGTTACGTTATATCGAAAAACTTTACTGCGAACGATTTTATAGTCGTATTTTATAATTTATTTATATTTATGTTTCTATTCTTATGTTATTTAATCAAAGATGTAACTGTTAAATATATGTAATAAGTAAATAAAATGTAATGTATTTATAATCTTATTTCATCTATAATTTTGTACCGCCCACTTTATTCTATGTATGAATGTACGTAATTTCATTTTTTTATCTATCTGCTAAGTCAAATAAAGAAGGCTTCGCAGTAAAATCGTTCGCAGTAAAGTTTTTCGATGTAACGTAACATCGCAGTAACAAGGCATCGATATAACAAGGCGTCGCAGTATAATAACTTCGCAGAAAGGTTATCGAAGAAACAAAATACGATGTTACGTTTGTCGCACTCACGTAGGTAAACTTTCTGATAAATGATCAGATGCCCAGACGAAGCTATTTTTGCAGTCTTTTAAAGGTATTTATTGCAGTAATAGTTTCACTTACCTACTTACGTTTTAACTGTGAGTTTGTGACCGAACTTGTAGACTTTTCGTCTGACATTTACTCGTTGTATTGTTTTTATGTTTATTTTTATGTTAGTGTGTCGTTCGAATCTGTATAGACCCTTTGCTTAAAAACTACCTACTTTACATAAAGTACCTACGTTTGAAGATTTTCGATTCGCAGATTAATATGTACTTATAATAATCATGCCACCAATTTGCATATATTTTTTTTAAATTCTTATTAATTGAAAAAAACAATTAAATTATTCATTAAATTAATGTAGCGACTGACATTTTAACCTGTTCAAGCTCCTATCTCTTATTGTATCCTTAATGTAAGCTGTGTGCAACATTCAAAGGAATAATTTAAATGTGAAACCTAGTTTCTTTATAATTGTATTGAATTGAATTCTGTATTCAGTATTGGTAGTTGTTGTTATCTAAATATATATATATATATAGGTAACTCAAAGGTGACTGACTGACTGACAGACTGACTGACGGACATAGTGATCTATCAACGCACAGCCCAAACCACTGGACGGATAGGGCTGAAATTTGGCATGCAGGTAGATGTTATGACGTAGGAATCCGCTACAAAACTCCACCCCTAAGGGGGTAAAACGGAATCCACGCGTACGAAGTCGCGGGCGGCCGCTAGTTTACTCATAAATTGCGTTTGCTGCCACTGCAGTGCCAGTCAGGTGGACTTTGGTGCGGTATACCGTTTAGCGCGCTAACTCTAATTAGACTCTATGGTAATCGAATACTTATGGGCACAGATAATAATAATACTAGTACTTATGGGTGTGATGCAGGTCTAGTGCGTCAAGCTGTTCATTGTCAGGTCATTATAATTGTTCAAGTTCAAGATCCGCTGGGATACGCACGTCATTATTTTAATTAAAGTATCATGAAAGATAGAGATAGTGATAAACCGGCGTATTATGAAAACGAAGCTTAAAACTTAATTTATTTAAACACAGGCAATTTAAATTATTTAATATATTCAAAACTATTACTGATTATTTTGTAGTGTAGGGTATCTACCATCTCTGAAAGGGTTTTTTATGAGATTTTATGATAATAATGATTTTTAAGTTTGAGTTAAGGTATGAATCGCTATTTTTGCCATGTAAACCAACGTACATACAAGTATAAATATAGAGCTTCTCATCTGCAAATGTTTGTCCGCGTTTCCCGGAAAGAGGCCGAGTGGTGTCGCCGGCAAACGACAACAGCAAATACTCGTAAACAACACTGTAGAATCTGTACATACCCGCATGAGTCTTGAACTGTATTGTACTCGTAATAAGTATTGACTCTACATACTTGAGTTACTATAGCGAGTTCAGAAACTACCTACGTTGTGGATAATTTTGTGCTTAAATAAATAAGCAAATAAACTTAACCAGATAGAGGTTTTGCCCCTGTGGGAAAACAAGTTTGGAAGTTGGATCCCTCATTGGGTATCTGACAATGTAGTCTGGTACGAGATCTACAGGCGACCGGCATAAAGTGTATGTAATCTTACTAAGCCCATGAATGTGCATACTAGCACCAGTGTGTGAAATGCCGTAGTTTTGCCCAAAATACAGATATGCTTACAGTTGCTATGATCGGAATGGTCATCCAACCACTACTAACCGCGGCATACCTAACTTTAGTGATCGCTACCAAGTGCTGTCTGATCTACAAGTCCTCTCATTTATGAATAATATCAATGACTCACCGCCAGATTATGCAAACAATTAAAATAGCTCATATTATTTACCCTGCGCTATTCTAATAGTGGTCTTAGGTCCCGCTCTTGAACCTAGTCTTGGGTAATCCCCGACCCGGCCTCGCCATCAAAACACTCTTTTGTTTACTGTTAACATAATTAGTTTATAAACGGACCGTTTGACCGGCTTTATAGATGTGTGAATTATGAGGAAAATATAAAATGAAGTCAGAAACTTTTCCACTTAATGCGATTGGTTTTGAAAAGACATGCACTTAATACTTTGACTTTGCATCTTACAATACTTACAGAGTTTAAATTATTATTTTCCTTATACTTCTTGTACGATGACACGAAAAAAACGAGCAGGAATTGAACCTGTGACACTGATTGTGACGTGCCATCTCAAATTACTGTTATTACTTCACTTGATTTGTACAGCAATAAATTAACTTAAGCGATTTAGCTCTTGCTGTCACTTACTGCTAAAGAATTGTCTGATTTTGGCTATATATTTGGTGTTTTAAAAGTCGGAATACTTGCATTAAGACTATAATAAAAACTCCATAACATTTTGAAAGTTTTATTATTTGAACTTAACAATAACACCAACTCGTCTCAGGTACATTTTAACCCTAGTTCTTAATGAGGTCTTTAAGAGGAACTTTGCTGAAGAGCTTGGCGACCTCCTGGACGATCTGGCCGACGGTCTTCTGTACCATCGGCGGCGCCACCTCCGAGAAGATCTCCCGCCAGTTGTTGTTGGCAAACTCGTGGATGCCGTCCGCTGAAACGAAAAAATAAAGTTGTAGAGAAAACTATCTAATAGGTACCTATTAGGTCCAGCTCTCTAGGTAAATGTTTTTCAGGGTTTTGGTTGTAAACGCAATGCGACATCTTCTATTAACACCCACTTTAAAATGTAAATAAAACCGAGATTGCACATCAAGTAAGGCTATTTTCAATACTTATATGACTATAATTTGTATATTTTAAAGACTGTAAACCCTTGAAAAGGAGGCTGACAATAGTGACTGAGTTTCTTGCACTGCTTCTTCTCAGCACTGGCCCATTTATTGTCCCGAATCAGTGGTAGGGTTAATATTGGGACGTGTAAAAGTGCTTTTTTAAAGCCTATTTGGAAAAATAAATGAATTTTATGAATTTTATTTTTTTAGAAATCTACACTCTAGTAGAAATGCGTTTTTTTAAGTTATTAGTATTGCAACATGTAAATGGTGTATAGTTTCCTAAGCAGTGGTTATTAGTCTGTTATTGTCTCACTGTATGTTTTCCGAACAAAATAAAATAAATAAGACACTTAAGTAGCAGTCGGACTGAGTCATCTGAATTGCATATCATTATAGCAGTGGTTCTTAACCCCTGGAGACATCGGTGGTCCCTGGAGACATTCCAAGTGGTCCACGAAGTGCACTTGTACACCTTGGTTAAAACCACTTTTAACTGATTTTTGCAGTCAAACTGGTTTTGACCGACTATGAGGTGGTCCCTGACAAGACAGAAATTTGGTAAAATGGTCCCTCATGACTTAAAGGTTAAGAACCACTGCATTATAGAAACGATGCCTAAATGGTACCTACATATACGAACGAGTATGATGAGTAGAAAACTGAAAGCTATTATTTTTCACCATATGTTCATCTGACTCATCATAACACAACTTACAAAGCTTCTTATTCCCCTTGAACAGGTTCTGGAAGCGGAAGCTGGCTCCGGTCTCGACCCTGGAGGTCTGGTTCCAGTGCTGCACGCTCCAGAAGGAGTCGCCGCCCGCGCGCCTCTCGCTGAAGTCGATCTTCAAGTCCACCACCATGTCGCCTGATGATGAAGAGGATTGCAGGGTGAGTAGAAAGTTTTTCCTTCTATTGGTTATTGATTTTATTCTAACAAGCCATCAATTGCTGTTATCATTGTTCAAACTAATAAGGTTTGAAACGTTTAAGTCGCTTTATCTAACGTTTTAATGTGTAGAATAGAAAGGGATCAATGAAAAAAAATCGAAGCTCCAAAATATTACATGACGTTTTAATCGGCAAAAGTAGCTACTAAGTAAATCTTTGCATTGTTTCTTTTCATGCCATTTATGTTTGTCTCTCAGCAGTTTCTATTATTATTATTCTTTATACACACAATGCAATATCATTGTAACATATTATTGTAAGTTACTGCTTTGTTTGTTCAATGAAAATGCATATAATCGCGCGAAGTTTTTCGCTACACTATACACATCAATACTATGTAGTACATTTAATTACAGTGCGGGCAGCACAGGACCGTTCATTATGGAAAACCTTGGGGGAGGCCTTTGTCCAGCAGTGGACGTCATTTGGCTGAAACGAACGAACATTTCCAAGCCCCAGTCCCTCATTCCTTGTACAGTCAACAACAAAAATCAAAAGTAATAAACGATGTTCGCGTCCGAACTCTCTAGCTTTTAAAGTTATTTTAAATGAGGATTGTAAAATATACCTAGCTACCAGTAGGCTCGTTCGATAAAAGTAGCCAGGTCAGTAGTACTCACGTATCTTGATCCGGTACTTCCCATCGCCTTCGATGGGCATGACGAGCAGGCGGCCCGACATGGTGTAGTCGCCGCGCATCTCCAAAGAGCATTTCAACTCCAGCTGCAGGTGCCTTCCGTGCCGACTGGAAACATTGCCAATATAGTATAAACTACTAGCTTTCCGCCCGCGGCTTCGCCCGCGTGGAATTTTGTCTGTCACAGAAAAACTTTATCGCGCGCGTCCCTGTTTCATAAACCGGGATAAAAACTATCCTATGTTCTTTCCCGGGACTCAAACTATCTCTATGCCAAATTTCATCAAAATCGGTTGCGAGGTTTAAGCGGGAAAGCGTAACAGACAGACAGACAGACAGAGTTACTTTCGCATTTATAATATTAGTTGGGATTGCACCCAGGGAAGCGCTGGACGCAAGCCGCTACCAATCGATCAACATGGAAAGCATTGGGGGAGGCCTATGTTCAGCAGTGGACGTCCTATGGCTGAAATGATGATGATGATGATGATTGGACCCATGTGTAAAATGTCAGTTGCACAGACAGAAATTTCAATTGCGGATTTTTAAAAGAAAATACTCCACAACCCGTATAGCCAGCGTGGGGAGTGTAGGCCAAACCATTTCATCATCATCATCATTTCAGCCATAGGACGTCCACTGCTGAACATAGGCCTCCCCCAACGATTTCCACAGTGGCCAGTTGGTGGCGGCCTGCAGCATCCAGCGCCTTCCCGCTACCTTTATGAGGCCAACCATTTGCCTCTGATTAATTAGTGAGGGTCATGATCCTGTAGTTGAGACTATATTAAATGATGATGATAATGATGTAAAGAAAATAAACAAATTTTTTGCTAAGGATTCAAAATGAAACACTTTATAACTTAGAACATCATGGAGTAAACTCTCTTTGGGTAAAATCCTACCAGAAGCTAAGTATTCCAGAAAGTAAATAATGCATTAAAATACATAAATTAAAAATGAATAGGCAAGATCAAAATTTAAATAAATAAGGTAGTTAGAGAAACGATTGTTTAGTTACATAAAATATCAATATCCTGTAAGGAAAATAAACTGTTTCATATTATGTAAATACACTCGCTATCTTGATGTTCAAAGTCATCAATTGCATACAATTAATAACCCATTTATCAAATGCTCGTGACAAATGACTCTATGTCCTGCGAGACCAGCCTTAATTGGATTGGACATTATGGATGTAAAGGAAAAGAAAAGGAAAATATATTGTATCCCTAAAATGATTGTCCTCAATGCCTTTTCATAATATTTTACACTTTAATTCAATTAATATACACAAATGCTGGTACCATCTTACTTTAACATTGAACCATCAAACTCCAATACAAAAAACGTCGGTTATCGTTACCGTTAAAGTTAGGTGGTACAACTCAGCCTAAAAGGTACTTTCAGAAAATAATGTTGAAGTTTCTCGCGACTGATAGAAATGAAAAGTTAGGGAAAAGTGACAAAATTAAGAGTGTTTTTAGAATGAGGTGCAAGCTTAACTATCGCATTCTATATTAGAAAGAAAGAAAGAAGAAAGAATAACAGTTTATTTGGTTCAAACAAACGTTTTACACAATTTAAATAACATACATTTTATTGAATCAAAATGGCTCCTACTCAGCTTGTATCATGTTCCATTCAGAACATGAATGCTGGTATTCTGTAGAAACCATAATTAAATCAGTCACTAAGCAAAAACTACAGAGGGGTTGTCAAAAACACTTACACAATCTTAGTAATCTGACTGTTCTTCAGTCCTTTGATGGTGGTATCCCTGAACTCCATGCTAAGCCCAGCGTTGTTGGTCCGCACGCGGCCCAGGTGCATGGGGTCGAGAGCACTGATGCCCAGCGCTGGGACGCCGCCCGCTATCCAGGGGAGCGCGTTGGTGGCGGAACGGAGGTTGCACTGGCTGTCGCTTTCGTGACATGACTCGATGAATGGAGCTGGAATAAAAGTTGTTTTGTTAGTGATCGATTTAGCACAATGGCTAAGAATTTGGGTATTATAAGAATGCCAGAAGTCTCACAAAAACTCAAAAAAAGCTCATTTCATTTTACAAGTAGGCTTTTAAAAAAAACCCTTTACACGTTCCAGTAATAACCTTCCTACTGCTTCAGAACAATAAATGGGCCAGTGCGGAAAAGAAGCAACACAAGAAACCAGTCACTATTGGTCGCGGGTTCATCCCCGAGCTGTGCAAACATTCTGTACCTGCATGTACCTACACTATATGTACTGGGTAATTTGGGTACACACAAGAAAAATATTTAGTTGTATTAAAGGTAAATTACCTACACATAAAGTAGGTATGCTTAGTTTGGGACTAGATGTCGTCGTTTAAATATCTGGGGATAATTTTATTAATCGATCTCCATTTGTGATCTCAGAGTTTTTAACGCGGACAAGGCAAGCCCTGTTTTTGAATGCGCGGAAGCACTTTGGCATGAGGCGTGTGTGGTCCATGGACGGCAATGTGTTCATTAAGTTGCCAAACGGCGCTCGCGAACGAGTCTCCAGCAGCGAGGAGCTAGACAGGCTCATGGAGCGCCACAGCACAGTCACCCCAGTGCCCCAGGAGTCCGTCCCGAAACGTGCAGGCCGTGCAGCCGAGCCTGCGGCGCGCGTCGCAAGTGCTGACGCTTCCATCCCGAAACCAGGGGCATCCAAAACGCAGCGGGCATGCAGATCGAAGTAGTGTTGTCATAGTGTTTCAGTGTATTTTCACACTACTGTTTAAATTGTGTACTTCGCCTCCCATTTGTAACTCCAGTTGTGGGTACTAACGCAATGTTACAGTTCGTGCCTGTTTTATACCGTCACTATTTTAATCCTTTTTTTTATTTCAATTCAAGGTATTTTCACTTCACTGTTCACTTTGTTTTCTTTCCGGTATTGTTTTGACATCTGTCTGACACTTCATCACATCTGACAGATGTGTTACGTCAGAAGGGAGGCAAGGGCATTTGTACATATTCTGTATAGACAAAATAACGTTGTAATAACGGTATCTCGATAACGGTATTTATTTACTTCATCACATAAATATTTTTCTTTTTGTTTTAGTAATGTTTAAGCCTCAATAATTTAGCTGTACCTGTATTTTGTTATGCCTTCTCAGCAGTTTACGTTATTTATTTTATATCGCAAAATTTTCTTGTTTCTTCTTTTGTAAAAGTAATCTTTTTGTGAACCATTGTGAACAGTCAACCGGCAGGTCATGCGCAGCTATTAGTCGTAATAGGTTTAAATTCATGTCACTTGACTGGATAGTATAGTTTATTTTTTAATTTTTTAATATTTGATATTATTTATCGTTATTATATATATTAGTACACAACCATGTCAGATAATGATGAATCATTCGTCTCTGCTAGTGACCACTCCTCTTCTTTTTACTCTCTGCACTCTTCTAACTCCTCGTCTTCTCTTCACAATTCTCTTCTCCTAGAACTTCAAAACTGCGATAACCTTCTCAATATCTGCCATATAAACGCACAAAGCATACCCCAACATTATTCCGAACTTCTTAACACTTTCTCTTCGGATATAATCCACGCGTTGCTGGTCTCTGAGAGTTGGTTGAACCCAAATCTGAACTCAACATCATACTCACTTCCAGGTTTTGTCCTGATTCGGAACGATAGACTCGGTAAAAGAGGCGGCGGTGTCGCCATCTACCTTCGGGGCGATATTCCCTTTAAAATCATTCATACTACTCCCGGTGATTACTCTAACTCCATCGAATATATGTTTCTCGAGGTGCTCGTAAAGGGCGCTAAGGCTGTACTGGGAGTTGTATATTGCCCGCCTTCTGTCCACTACTTCCCCAAACTGGAGTCCGTGTTGGAATCAATATGTTCCGAGTATGCGCATGTTATAGTCATGGGTGATTTTAACACTGATTTGCTCAAGCCAACTCCACAGACTGGTAAGCTTCTGTCCATCCTTGAATCTGTCAACATGTCTAACTTACCGCTGGAGCCTACTCATCACAACATTGAGACTGATGACACTTGGTTAGATCTGATCCTCGTTTCTTCTCCTGAGCTCGCATCCAGACATGGGCAATTGCTCGCGCCGGGTTTTTCACGGCACGATCTCATTTTTCTGTGCTACAAGCTCCGACCGCCCAAATATAAACCCGAGACCGTTTTCCTTCGAAGCCTTGCCAGAATCGATCAAGCGAAGCTCCAACTCGACTTATCGTCACTTGATTATAGTCCTATTGCTCGTGCTGATGATATTGATAGTAAAGTCAGTATTCTTAATGGCCTAATACTGCAGCTGTTTGACGAGCATGCCCCGCTGCGATCCGTTCGCGTTAAACGCCCACCGGCCCCGTGGATTACTAGCGCAGTGCGTGCGGCAATGGCGAAACGTGATCGGGCATTCCGCAGCTTTAAGGATAATCGATCTAGTGACAGGTGGAGCACATACAAACGTGCCAGGAACCGTTGCAACAACTTAAATAGAACAGCGAAACGCCGTTATTTCCATGATAACGTGCTCTCCTCTTCTAGTTCTGATGTCTGGAAATTTTTAAAATCACTTGGTCTTGGCAAGGCATCTTGTATTACCCCTTCCTCATCCTTCACTCCCAACGAGCTGAATATACACTTTTCTTCGGCCACTCTTTTGGACGTCACTACTAAGCTCTCTACGATCTCCTATTTAAACTCTCTTCCTATTTCCACACATAGCTCCTTCTCATTCTCCCCTGTCACCGTTGATGAGACCAAAAAGATCATCCTCTCTATTAAATCGAAAGCTGTTGGCCCGGATGAGGTTAGTAGAGCGATGATACTCATGATCCTGGATAACTTACTTCCTGCCATCACCCATGTCATTAACTCCTCCTTTGACCGTGGGTGTTTCCCCTCCGCTTGGCGTCTGGCTCATGTCATTCCTTTGCCCAAACTCTCCAACCCTACCACCTTAAACCAATTTCGTCCTATCTCCATTCTACCCTTTCTTTCTAAAGTTCTTGAAGCGGCAGCTCACAAACAGTTTTCAAAATTTGTACTCGAAAACCGTCTCCTTAGCCAATTTCAGTCTGGCTTCCGCCCAGGACATAGCACTACAACTGCGCTCCTAAAAATAGTGGATGATGTCAGAGCTGGCATGGAGGAGTCACGGGTTACTGTACTAGTCTTAATAGACTTCTCAAACGCTTTTAACACGGTGGACCATGACATCCTTCTTGCCATTCTATCCCACCTTGGAGTCTCTCCATCGGCTGCGGAATGGTTCTCATCTTATCTCTGCGGTCGGAGACAGGCGGTGCGGGTCGGTCGAACATGCTCGGAATGGAGAGATCTTGCAACCGGCGTGCCTCAAGGAGGTATACTCTCACCCATCCTTTTTTCTGTCTTCATTAACATCCTTACTTCTCACCTTTCTTCATCCTTTCATCTCTACGCTGACGACCTCCAACTTTACGTACAAGCTGAACCCTCTAATATTTCTGATGCAGTCTCGCAGCTAAATTCAGACCTTCGCAGTATTGCTGATTGGTCTGGTAGGTTCGGAGTAAGGGTCAATCCCGGCAAGTGTCAGGCGATAGTGCTGGGGGGCTCTAGGCAACTGGCTAAATTGGATCTGGGATCGGCTCCCAGTGTTGTCTTTGACGGAGTTGTTGTTAACTATTCTCCGTATGTGAAATATCTTGGACTCGTCA
This sequence comes from Ostrinia nubilalis, assembly GCF_963855985.1. Taxonomy (NCBI): domain Eukaryota; kingdom Metazoa; phylum Arthropoda; class Insecta; order Lepidoptera; family Crambidae; genus Ostrinia; species Ostrinia nubilalis. The sequence goes on from NC_087098.1 coordinate 16,107,331, forward strand.
TTGATAGCACTCTGAGTTGGTCTCAGCATGTCAAGGAAACCAGCAGAAAGGTGATTGGCACACTGCGGGCACTGTACCGCTTCAAAAACTTTCTACCCTCCAGCACAAAGACCTTACTTGTGCGGTCCCTGATCCTGCCTATTCTTGATTATGGTGATATATGTTGTACGGACATCTCACAGGAACTTCTGAACAAGTTGGACCGCCTCCTGAACAACTGCATCAGATTTATTTTCGGCCTCCGTAAGTTTGACCACATCTCGTCTTTTCGCTCACAGCTTGGATGGCTTCCCATTAGACAGCGTAGAAACATTCGTTCTCTCTGTATGCTTCACTCGATTCTCTTCAATCCTGACTCTCCACCTTATCTAAAAGAGATGTTCCAGTACCTTCATTCTACTCACAATAGAAATCTTCGCTCTAATCAGACTCTTCAGCTTGTCACCCCTCGCCACACCACCGGCTTCATGTCTAACTCCTTCTCAGTCTCAGCAGTACGGCTCTGGAACGGCCTTCCGGCGAGTTTGCGAAAAGCATCCTCCAAATTTACATTCAAAAAGGCTCTGCGCAACTTTTTCAAAGACTAAAACTTTTTTTTCTTTTTTTTTTCTCTCTCTTTTCTCTGACAGGTGTTATGTGTACGCCAATATTATTATTATGTTTATGTATCTAGGTGTATGTCTATTATATTAATATGTATTCGTATGTTATTTATTTTATCTAATGCTATGTAAGTATATTATTTAAACGTCATATATTTATTACACCGCCTTAGTCTCTCTGCTCGACCTGTGGTTGACTGGCAGATAATGCCACTTGGCATTAAGTCCGCCACTGTACAGTTATATGTGCAAAAGTGTAAATAAATAATAAAAATAAATAACAAGAAAGAAAGAAATATTACTGGGTGGGTTTTTACATCCTTTTGCCCACGTGGTGATGATTATATTTTATAACGCTTAAAGCGCTATAATTATTAATCAAAGCCACATTATTTATTAATAATTATATGAGAACTTGTATACTGTGGCCATGGGAAACTTTGTTGCTACGCCCCATAAAGAATATAATTAATTTCTTATGGACGCGTGTCGCGTATAGCCCCATACAAAAAACATAAACGCGTTAGTAACCGAGACACTTGTTTTAAATATTTTCTGCTTTTTTTTATAATGGTAGAAATTAAAGAATTCTAAGTTTAAGATATTTGAAACAGTTTTCAGGAACATAAACGTATGTACTACATAGTTCTTCGTACTTGGACACACACAATTATTAAATGGCAAAGAGTCACGATTTTCAATTACTGCTGACTTAATTAAGTTGTGCGTAAATGTTTGTTCTTTGATCATAAGAATTAATCATAATATGATTACGCTGAACTGCGGTTAATATCAGTGTCATTAGGTCAATGTCTATTATTTATTTTACTTAGTTTCTAGAAAGGTTTTAAAACCTAAGTAACGCATCGTCGATACATATTTTTGAGTCATGTATCCGTGTGTTAAATCGTTGTGTGATCGTTATTGTTAATCAATTTCAACATTAAAACACAGCCTTATTGTCTATTTTTTTTATAAGTTCATAGTTTTTCAATTTAAATAGGTATTACTGTTAATAATTATTGTTTGAATTTCATGGTGTAAATAAAATAAGTGATCATTATTAATTTGATATGAAAAAAAAATCCAAAACAAATCATTTCCATTTCGTAAAAATTTTAAACTTTTGAAATATTTTATTCTCATCCCATTAATCGCATAAATTGGCGATTTTATTAATTTTTCAACAATAATGTTCTTATGCATGCAGTGGCACTTTAACAAAGTTAACATACCACTGTATTCATGAATCCTTTTTAATAGTCTTTGAATAAATAAATGAAATCATGTAAAAAGTACCTATAATTATCAAAAAATTTAAATTCAACTCACCTAAACTACTTCTCACTGAAGTCAACAAGACACAAAAGGACAAAACTAATTCTTTGAAAACCATTTTCACCAAACTTTATGCAGTTAAAACTTCAAATGAAGTAACCAATTAAACCGTTTGGGCATTTATATCAATAATGGATGTCTGACGATGATGTGCTGATGATTGATTTTCGTCTTTATAATGAGAAGAATAAAGAAAAATCGATTGCATAACGTCATTGTTAAATATGTGCCCTAGATTGTATCGTGAGTTCGTGCCTATTTTTATAGTAATAATAATTTGGTCTGCATGAATAGGAACTATGAAAAAATACAGGTGCGGATTATTGATGCACAGAATTCTAGACGTAATTGGGTGGGGAGATCCCCCAAATTGTCAATCTTCTTATAATATTTAAGTAAGGTTTCAATTATACATATTTGATTTTAATGATCCCACTGATAATTTTCCTATTTATGTCTATCTAGGACATAAGTAATTACTATTACACCATATACCATGCTAGAATCTTGGTACATAATTTATAGAAATAAATAAATGTACTTAATTAATTATATGATATTACATGACTTTTAAAGAACAACAAATAGATTCGCATTAGGTAATTACTCGTAACTTCCTATGTCCAAAATTAAATTCTGTAAATAAACGATTAGCCGAAGGAATTAACACCAAAAGTCTTGACTTATCTAATTACGAATCCAAAAATAGTAAATTTTTTCGATTTACAGATTACCACAGGAACGACATCTACCGTGATCTATAGTGACTTGGTTAGAGTCAGCTAGTTTAGATTTTACTTGGGTTTTATTTCGTCTTCACAGACATAGATGGCGTCTTTATAAAACTCATGACATAGTAAGTAGAGATTATTGCTCAGCGAATTACCTTTGTAGGCCTAGCGAGCATACATATTAACTCTTAAAAGCGATACATACAGGGTGTCCCAAAAAGTAGTGTCAAGCCGAAGCCCAGAGGTAGAGCATCACTAGGCCTATCCGAATCACCGCGACTTTTGATAGATTTCGAGTTATGTTTTTTTTACAACATACAGGTTTTTAGTTTACATTCGTGTTATGGATGTAATTAGACTTTTGAATTAGCTAGGCCTAGTATTTATCTAATAAAAAAAATCAGGCATGTAACTTGACTATTAGCGCCACAGTGACCAAAAAAATGCCTAAGCACAGAAATTTAAAACAATCATAACTAGAGATGAAACGGATAGTTGTTTGGCCGGATACCGGATACCGGATATCCGGCCAGTTGCTAGGCCGGATAGCCGGATATCCGGCGGCCGGATAGTTGGCCCATTGTCTCGTTGCATGTCGTGACGAGTTTAACGCCGCACAGGTGCTTCGAACGCGATCAGTGGGTCTATTAGTAGACTAGACTAGTCACACTTTTCGAAAACCGAATCCGTCCGAATAGAATGTCAGATTTTGCCACTTGTCTAGGAAGCAGATCAATTCGGGCGATTTCGGTTGCTATCGTGAGTGTGTGATTGAATAGCGAAAATTAAATTAGTTTGCATGCATCATGTATTGTCATCAGACCATCAGTGAAAAAAAGATCGCCTTTTTTATTTTGAAATATTTCGACATTAACAGATATTTACTATTTATGTATTCGTCATTAGAGTGAATAGCCCAGAAAGAGAAATTAGTTTTTTGGTTAATTAATATGGCTTTTGTAACTTTTTGGACTTTAAATAAAAGCCGTCATTATTATAAGGCATTTTATTGATATATTTACCTCAAAGATTAATGTATTTCATTTTATTAATAGGAAATTGTCGTAGTTTTTTATTATCCGGTATCCGGCCGGATAGTGAGTTACTATCCGGTATCCGGCCGGATAGTAAATTTAGGCCGGATATCCGGCCTACCGGATAGTTACCGGATATCCGTTTCATCTCTAATCATAACTCTAAAATTATCAAAAATCACGGAGCATATACGGGGGTGATTTGGTTAGCCCTAGTGATATTCTCTCTCCTCTGTGCTTCGGTTTGACACTACTTTTTGGGACATCCTGTATAAAAATCTTTTAACAATAAAACCTTAATATTAGTAAACTACAACACATGCTTTGATAAAATCCATAACTTGTACTGAAGTAACTTGCTGTGTGCTGTTGGTTTTAGTAGTAGTATTTGAAAATGACGTATAATTTTTTTTTACTGTAGTATAGTTCGTACGTAACGTGTTAGGTAACTTCGTAACAACTGGCGACTGGGTTCATAAAATATTAGTTGTCGCTCCACCGTGATAAAGGTCAGTAATATTTAATAGTTTCTCGTTAATATGTTAATGTAAATTCACCATAATAAATTATAACAGACCGCTTTGATCTCCGGTTTACATGTATCAGATCACGTAGCTCTAATATGACGTCACGTCATGGACCAATTAAATCGACGATGAGTCCTCGAGTGACGTCATATTAACAGGTTTCATCTCTACGGCACGGGAGAAAAAACTTTTAACGGCTGTGAAAATTTATGGTCATGAAATACAGGTGCGTATCCTCTTGTAAGAATACCGATCTGTTAACCAGAATTATTAAAAGGATTAATAAACAAAGATTTAAGCAAAAAAATTTAATGAACAATTTTTAGTAGATTTTTTGTTATTAGTAACACTGAGTAACATGATGATCAATTAGTTAAGATTCTTTAGGTTGGCATGGTTTTTCGTGCCTATATGTAATAGTGCATAGTTTTATAAGAGTAAAAATTATAATATATTAGGTAATCTTCATTTTCAATAAGACAGAATTAATATTGGTATCTTACTTTTTAGAGACGACTTAAAAATCATATGTATAATGTTCTTCACACCATCAACCTACACCTAATGACCAACGCAATTACTACATAAACTATTACCTAGTACTAGTACATAAACTATCTCGAGAGTTATAAATCGATTTATACACGTGTCAATGATTATGCATTTAATTTGAAATTAATAACAAAAACTATGTATTTAATGGTTTCGTAGGTCAAACTGGAAAACTAGTCACGTAGGACGACTCTAAGGGACGAACCAAGCCCTTACTATCCTAGCTAATAGTAACTAAGCATGTACTAATCCATTGGGTGCATCAGTGCATGGCATGCAGGTAACTTGACATATGGTCCTATGTCCCCTAGATGGGGCAGAGGGCGTCCACAACAGTCCTCCATCTCGTTCGGTCATGAGCTTCTTGAGCAGGTAAAGTTCAAGCTTTTGTCCGACAGTGGTATACAATTGATTATGGTTAATAAATAAGATTTTTTGCTATTGTCGGCCGTTTGGTGTAGTGGTTCGAAACGGACTACTATTCAGGAGGTTGCGGGTTCGATTCCCGCACAGTACAAATGTGTGCATGAACATATTTGTTTGTATTGGACTGGATGTTTTCTATGTATAATATGTATGTATTTACAAAAAAAAAGTATTTAAGTATGTTTTTATATCCGTTGTCTAGTACCCATAGTACAAGCTTTGCTTAGTTTTGAGTTAGTATATTTATTAATTTTATTTTATTGTAATATGACTCACTGAACATTGGACAACGTGACCCATATAATCATGGCTCCCTGATCACTCGCGAAGTACCTACTAAACCGGTCCTACTGCCATTAAACTGAACAATATATCAAACTCAGTAAAACTACACGTTGTTCTAAGAATTCAAATAGGTAATAAAGTTTTTATTGATGATTTAGTGTTCATTTGCATTTTAATCTGGTCTTGTGACATAAGGACTTGATTGAACAATATTAAATCAACTATTTTCCCTAATAGATTTATTGACCACCACCTATGGCTTTTGTAAACATGTTTATGAAAATTTAACGTAGGTAAAATACACTTTCAGATAAATTGGTTCCTTTGTCATGTTAATGTGTCAGTGATAAAATAATTTTAATCAAAACTAGATATTATAAATCATACAACTACTTAAATTATATTAACGAAACGTTTAAACTTGGCTGCTTGATTGGGTGGACCCCACTGTCGTATGCTAAAGGAGAGAGTCCCATATATTTTGGCACCTACCCGGGAAGGGAAAAACAAATTTTCCCCACGAAAAAATGACCATACTTTTGAAAATTATAAATACTAGATCACGTAATTACAACATATAACAAATTACTACCATTCATTTATTAAATTACACGTTACAAATTGATGTATGTCACTTCCTACATACACTATGACTGAATAATAACATAAGCCTGAGGAAATTGACCTGGCTACGTGACTCGGGGACGTTAGTTCCTACGCGTGAGGAGGTTTACCCGCGCATTTTATAGCCGCTATAAAATATTTAGTGTCGATGTTAGAAAAAGTGCTAATAAACTCATATAAAACTCAATCAACGGGGCTGTACAGTTTCGTTGGTACAGTCAGTCCTACAAACACAATGACATCCTTCTTTCCGCCGGATAATGATGCATGAAATTGATACTACACCTAAATACTACAGCTTTGTCTGCAGGAAGCAGAACTATGACCTACATATTACTTTTGAAATATTAGTGATTCTTCGTTTTTTTAAACGGGGGTAAGATATTTTCTCATAAATTGAATTAAAGTATCCTTTTCCAGGTTTCACGATGTGTTGATTGCAAATGCTACATATAAAGTGCATTATTCATGCATGCAGCCGCTGCACATGTTATTCGTGTATTCGGAATAACATATCTCAAATGATCAAAATTAAAATTGAGTATCTTTATTTGTATAGACTAATTTAATTAGTACTTGCAAATCGTCAAATGCTCTTAAGAAGCCAATACGTGTCTTATTCTTTTTTTGCCATATCAGCGCTTCGAGATAATACTGATGATGATGAGATGACTTTGACAACCATATTGTGGCATCGGAACTGACTGTAGCTGGCATAAGAGGGACTGCTAATGACTTTTTTAGTTGGCGAGTGGAGGCGCCATAGCAACTGCTGTGCAGCCGAGACCACGTAGGCACTGGTTCACACGACTTATCTACGTAATAGAATAGTGACAGAGCGAAGCAAACAGATCCAAGAGGATTCCGTACAATACCGCATCAGCAGGTAGAGCCACAAGCACTATCAAGTCAACCGTGTAGTGAAGTACAAAGTAACTGAGAAATATATTTATTGCAAGGCAATATCATAATATAATGTATTACAATTAAGTAGGAAAGGTACGAGTAGGTGCTTAAGAAACTACAATGTTCGTTTTTTTTTCGGACTGTCAATGCTGATAGCCGTGAGCGGCTTTTTCAGCTTCACCTGACAATAGGTGAGCGCAGATGGCTCTCAACCTAACTACAATGTTCAGATTTATTTACAGTCGTCTCTACATCAAATTCAACGCTGAATTACTGCCAATATACCGATACAGATTTTTTAATGAATACAAAAAGTACCTACGTAGTTATTTCGTATGCATTAGGCGTGTAAATAATATGTAGTACGTATAATATTGATTGAATTAACACCGATGGATGCAATAAAGTTAAAATTATGACGGACACAATGTTCGGCGAAGGTCGAAATAAAACCTGTCATAATAACACCTCGCGCAAATTAGCGTAACTTTTAAAACTTTCCACGCTCCTCTTGAACCCTAAATATTGGTTTGCGTTAATGAACCGCTTCGGATGGGTTCCGCGTCCGCGCGCGTCACTCGCCGCATTGGCAGTCGCCCGAGGGTTCAGTACAATTTATCGACCCTACATGACTCGGGGCCGATTCACTGTCAATATCACATAATATCTATAAAACTGCTTCTTTGGACATTTGAAAGGATAATTATTATCTTCTTCTTTTCGTGTCGACAGCAAACCTACACAGTGTCAGCCCAAAACTCCGCCACAAGAGTGGCGTTGTCAGCAGCACTCATCAAATCCTTCTGAGTGCAGTTGCTTGGGCACTCAGGGCACGACATTACTAACGGGATTGCTACCATGTACCTTAATTTTGAGTTTCTGATATTTCGGCACTGTTGCAAGCGCCATGTAATAATAATTATGTTAGTGACCATGAAAGTTTAAAACAATATATTTTAAAAGATATTGTGCTAGTCGCTAAATATTGCCTTTACTCTGCAGTATCAGGATTATACGCATTTTCACAGTTGATAGAAATGTATCTGTGACCTAGTGGTGAGAGATTGGACTCTCGATCCGCAGATTCTGGGTTCGACTTCCAGATTGAACTCAGTATAACCACAGAATACATAATAGTAGCAACAGAAATTGCACTCCCTTAATCAGGATCAGATGCCGACATTTTAACGGTAATAATAATAATGCAAAAGGACATTGTCAGAAACCGCCTAAAAAACCGCCCAAAAACATTAACCCATCATAATTATTTTCTATTTTTTTTAATACATTAAGCACCCTTTCGTTCTAATGGACACTTAAGCATTGAAAAATTAAATAAATAAGTCTTTTAACGTTTATTCTATAATACTATTACAACTTCCGGACGTTTTGGTGCGTGGCATGGTCTAAAACCTATCAAGTTCCATAATTTTTGCCGATAAAATCTGTACGAGGCATTACCGTACTTTATTGCTGGGAGTCCATGTATAGTGATGTTCCTGCGGCCATCATAGACAATAAAATATCGATTTTGAAAATAAAATAAATCGATTAAACTGCTTTGAAGACTAGATTTGCGTTAAAAGCTAAAAAGATATTGACACTATTACAAGAAGCTATCTAAAGTGTCCAACTGGTCGAAGGTCGTAAATAAAATAAAAATAATTAGGACCATAAACTGATATTCATGGTATCATAACTGTAAAAGTGTCAGAATCCGATGTTGAATCCAATGCCAGTTGAAGTGTGAGAAACATATATCAACCTAGTATAGTTGCCAG